>NC_134244.1:51548039-52173039 GCF_965152275.1 Natator depressus | reverse complement strand
ACAAAGAAAATAACAGAACGCCACTAGCCGTCACCTTCAGCCCCCAACTAAAACCTCTCCAATGCATTATTAAGGATCTACAACCTATCCTGAAGGATGACCCAACACTCTCACAAATCTTGGGAGACAGGCCATCCTTGCCTACAGACAACCCCCCAACCTGAAGCGAATACTCACCAACAACCACATACCACACAACAGAACCACTAACCCAGGAACCTATCCTTGCAACAAAGCCCGTTGCCAACTGTGCCCACATATCTATTCAGGGGACACCATCACAGGGCCTAATAACATCAGCCACACTATCAGAGGCTCATTCACCTGCACATCCACCAATGTGATATATGCCATCATGTGCCAGCAATGCCCCTCTGCCATGTACATTGGTCAAACTGGACAGTCTCTACGTAAAAGAATAAATGGACACAAATCAGATGTCAAGAATTATAACATTCATAAACCAGTCGGAGAACACTTCAATCTCTCTGGTCACGCAATCAGAGACATGAAGGTCGCTATCTTACAACAAAAAAACTTCAAATCCAGAGTCCAGCGAGAAACTGCTGAATTGGAATTCATTTGCAAATTGGATACTATTAATTTAGGCTTAAATAGAGACTGGGAGTGGCTAAGTCATTATGCAAGGTAGCCTATTTCCCCTTGTTTCCCCCCCCTCCTCCCCTGACGTTCTGGTTAAACTTGGATTTATGCTGGAAGTGGCCCACCTTGATTGTCATGCACATTGTGGGGAGAGTGGTCAGTTTGGATGAGCTATTGCCAGCAGGAGAGTGAGTTTGTGTGTGGGGAGGGGGGGTGAGAAAACCTGGATTTGTGCTGGAAATGGCCCACCTTGATTATCATGCACATTGTAGGGAGAGTGGTCACTTTGAATGAGCTATTACCAGCAGGAGAGTGAGTTTGTGTGTGTATGGGAGTGGAGGAGTGAGAAAACCTGTATTTGTGCTGGAAATGGCCCACCTTGATTTTCATGCAGGTTGTAAGAAGAGTGGTCACTTTGGATAGGCTATTACCAGCAGGAGAGTGAGTTTGTGTGTGTGGTTTTTGGAGGGAGGTGAGGGGGTGAGAGAACCTGGATTTCTGCAGGAAATGGCCCACCTTGATTATCATACACATTGTGAAGAGAGTGGTCACTTTGGATGGGCTATTACCAGCAAGAGAGTGAGTTTGTCTGTGGGGGGGCGGAGGGTGAGAAAACCTGGATTTGTGCTGGAAATGGCCCAACTTGATGATCACTTTAGATAAGCTATTACCAGCAGGAGAGTGGGGTGGGAGGAGGTATTGTTTCATGGTGTCTGTGTATATAATGTCTTCTGCAATTTCCACAGTATGCATCCGATGAAGTGAGCTGTAGCTCACGAAAGCTCATGCTCAAATAAATTGGTTAGTCTCTAAGGTGCCACAAGTCCTCCTTTTCTTTTTGCGAATACAGACTAACACGGCTGTTACTCTGAAATCAGGATTTTTAAAAAAGATTCAGGAGTTTTAAAAAAGTTAATACATTGATTTTTAATAGCATACTATATTACTCTTCATTTTTTTTCATTTTTGACTATACTTTTGTATTGTTGTACGAAAAGGTTTCAGTGATGCGGCCCTCGGGCCAATGTACTAGTCCTCATCGGGCCCTCGTGGTGATTTGAGTTTGAGATCCCTGCTCTAAAACATATTTCTAAAATGTAGTATTACAAACATCACACAGTCTAGCCACAAATATTTTCTATGTGTCAAACATCAAATATAGCCTTTTATAAGCCCATTCAGCATATTTTTAAAAAATCAGCATCTGTTCATGATACTATAGTTCTGCTTTACATTAAAAAATACTTATTGCTAACTTATCACATTGTACTAGGTATCATACAAACACACAATAAAGTATAAGATACACCCAGAATTGCTTATGTTCTATTTAAGACAAGATGGAATAAACACATAAAAGATCCATTTTGTTGAGGAGGAGACATATCCAGACTGACACAGTGATCAGCCACTGAACACAGGGTAGGCCTCATCCTGAGTAGATCATCACTAGGCCTGACAGATACACAAGGGGTCTGTGGTTGTTACACTTTGGCAGCACTTGTATGGTTTGTCATGACAATCAGGCCTCAGGCCTGGAGGCAGCAGCACTACTCCCACAGAGACCTTTTCTAGGGTCGTCTTGATCACCCACACCAGGGTCAGACATAATCCAATGCTACATCTTTATTGTTTTCAAATGACTGAAAAATTCATTCCTCTTTTTCTCATCTTTCCATGGATACAGGATGACCCAGCCTAAAGATCTGGCCCCAAGCAAGTTTGGCGAAATCCAGGTTTAGGAGCAGGAGGTGGCTGGACTGTCTCTCCATGGGGGGATGCGGGGGGGAGCACCTTCTAGGGTAGCCTCTGAACAGGGTAAGCCATAAATCCCTTTAGCTAGAATGCCAGCAGCCTGCACAAGGACATTCAAGTCTGGGGTTTCCGAGAGGAAGAATTGTTGAAGTGCAGAGTATAGCACCAATACCAATAAAAAAATTGTCCCTAAATGGCGGACTAATGTGACCTGGTGAAACTGGGGGAAAAAATTTATGCCGTTATATTTGGAAGCTGTAGCTCTGATGATAAATTAAAGCCAGTTGTTCTAGCAAAGATTGGAACTGTGTTTCCTCCTCCATATATTTTTATGTTGTATTGCTGAAGGAGGAAGAATTGATGCTGGTTAGCTGATTAAGGGTTCCATCCTCCCATTGCAGATTTGGTGAAACTCTTATTCACTTCACAGGAGCAAGCCCATAAAGACTAACTAGAACAATGTCTTTTTAACAGAACAGTGCTGTAATCCTGAGTCGGGAAAAATTTTGTTCTCTTTATCTGTTTATCTCTTAAGAATATCTGTATCTTTTTAGAGAGATAAAATAAAATAATCTGAAAAACAAACAAAAACACACATAACGAACCCATGGGAGCATTTAACCTTATCTTTCTGGTGACTGAGGACAGGCTACAAGCATCATCAACTACAGTGGCATGCAATGTTCCCTTATAACCCAAGGTTACTTACTATTTGAACAAGATTATCATCTTTGAACACTTCCAAAACATTGATAATTTCTAATGGGGATTAAACATTTATGACACTGAGTTAAGATACAAGAAGAAGAAATAATTGGGTGGCAACCCAGCACTGATTGTTGACAATAACTCGTGAATATTTTATTGCTAATGATGTAAACATGTCAAACCCAGCCACTGGGCATGCACTCTAAGCATATCTATATAGACCTAGCTGTATGCTCATAATTTAAGATTGCACAAGTATGACTCTTGTCCAAAGGGGAGTGCTGGCATAGAACTGTGTGTTCTCAGTTAGGGAGGTGTGTTTAATTATACCACCTTTTCAAACACTTATTGTAGTGAAGCAACTTACACTGGAGTCAATGGATTTGAGCACTTCAGATCTTATGCAAAAACACAAGACAGAGTACCAACCTTTTAATTTAACATTACTCTGGATCTTGCTCATGTTGATGTTTCCTCTCCCAATAATATAATATGGTTTCCAGTTATATGGGTTCGTAACTTGCCTGATTTCAGATTTTGTTACCAACTTGAAACTCAGCCCACACTGGCAAATCTTTTCTGAAAACGGGGCCTACTTTGGGGAGAAAAGGGCTCAGGTTCTGTGTTTAATCCACCTCTGCACAGGATCTTGCCCCTTCTCAATAGAGCCCCAATCCATTTTCCTACTTTGGGGCTGGGATCTGGGCACAGTTACCATCCCTCCTCACATCTGGTGTCTACAGGGGCAGACAGCTGATCCCGTCTCACCTTATAAGATCTTCAAGCAGTGTCAAGCTCCCCCTGCTTCTCTATTTTTTGTGTATTTTAAAGGGAACAGGTTGCCTGCCTTCTAACCCCTATTCAGCACCAGTGGGACCCAAAAGGCTCTATTGGTTTCTGCTCTTCTTGTTGCAATAGCTATTTGTCACATGCTAGGGCCTGATATATCCCAGATTGCACCACTCTATGGACTCCCCAAAACAGCTGTTTCTGCCACTGTACTTTTTAAAATCATTTTGTATAATAGAATTAAAATGGAAGTGGTTATCCAGTTAATATTAATTCTTTTCCCAGAGGAAGGATGTTTTGTATGCAAGATGGCTCTGAATTGTAGAGGTATATAGGATGGTTCGGAGGGACAATAGGAACAAGGGTTCTTGATAAGTTTGTTTCTATTTGTAAACTTGGTACTGTACTAGAGGGAGGGGAGATTATGAAGTCTGATCTCTTGGCACTTTTCACCAATAACCTTAAAATGATGGGCAAAAGTGGAAGGGGATTTTGAATTTTTGGACATAGTTTCACTTAGTAGCTCTATAAAGTCACTTCAACAACCATTGCTTTAGGCAATTAAGTCTCTTGTGACAAAATTAGAAGCCTTTCTGTGTGGATAAAATAATTTACAAGATAAATTTTAAGGAGAAATATAAACAATTTCTGATATTAGTAGTACTTTCTTCTGTCACTTAAAGAAAAAGCTTACCGCACCCCACAGTCATCATCTTAGACATGATGGGCTGAATATAGCAGCAGGTTTAGTAAAGTCTACCAGGAGTCTAATGGCTGTAACTTACACCTTCTTCCAGACTGCTCAACATACAGGCTACTGTAACTTCAACTCTCCATTGACATACTAAGTTTTGATTCTGTTAACACTGAAGTCAGTAGAGTTATTCTGGTGTTAAACCTGAGTAACTGAGATCAGAATCAGGGCCTTTATGGAGGATATTTTGCTCTGATTTTAGTGGGTTAAGAGAAAACATATATGAAAAATGAATTGTGGACCATATTTTGGATCAAGAGGTGTATAAATAAGAGGTACCTGCATATCACTATGCATCCTTATTTTGATCATCATCCATCCATCCTCCAAATTTCTCACCTATTGTTTTTAGCTCTTACTTGTTCCAGCGTGTCTGTCATTAGATTATAAACAGACTAGGTCAGGGGTAGTTTTCAACAGAGGCTATTAACACTCTGCGGGGCCTAGAGATAAAGGATGGAAAAACTGGTCAGAGAAGAATCACACCCTATTTATTTATTTTCAACTCCATAAGATCAACACGTTTTTACAAATTGCATACATCTCCAACAATTCTAGGGCCTTGTTTTAACCTCAGTTACACAAGGTATAAATCAGGACAAAAATCCAGAAAATTCAATAGAGTTATCCTGGTTTAAGTGAAATCAGAATCAGGTTCCTGTAGAATATCATCATTCACTAAAGGTTGACAGAGAAACTATTAGGAATCTTTTTAGGATATAATATTTTTGGAATCTATATTGGATGCTACATTTGAAATTCTGGTGACAATTAACAAGTACTTTGGGATCCCAAATAAGGTTAAAAAATTCTTTTTCAGATGCATTTTTCGTTAAATCTGAAGTATCTGCAAGGGGACATTAGCTTAGTTTAGCTATTGTATGGAGGCAAGGCTATAAACATAAAGCCCAATTCTTAAGTAAGAACTGTGCACATGGAATGTCATGGGCAGTTTCCCACCAAAGTCAACAGAACTGCATTTATGAGCAAGAGTCTGTGCTTGCTAATCAAGTTGCAAGATTGGGCCCTTAATTTATAGGAAGCATCTACTCTTCTACCAACAGAGGAGGAACAATATAGTTTTGGACTTAACACAAGTAACTACATTGTAGATGAAAGTCATGTGATTTTCTTTTTTAAACAAATCCTTTTTTGTCGGAGGTGACAGTTGGCATAATACAGAGATATAAACCATAATAGTCACAGCATTTGTAATATTTATTATGCTAGGCTGTGGTATTGTATTAAAAGACAACAATATTTTGTCTTATGAAGCTAAAGATTCTAGATAATTATAAACACAAATAAAGAAAAAGGATTATGTTTGGAAAAATACTGAGGATGAAGATGACAAAGAAGAAAAATCAGCTACAATTGAATTCTTAAGCAATTGTTTGTTTAAAAATCAAGAAAAGTTGTTTTACTTCCTTGACCTTTGTCATGTGTGCATGTATGTACTCATTTAAATATCACTTGTCCTTTTAGGACCTAGTAACTTAACTTTTATATATCTGCATGTTTAACCTTTGATCATCTGTCTTCTAATTTTTATTACAGCTTCTGACTGATAGTCTTTATTGGGGAAAAGTGTAGATCTTAAATGGATCACCATTTGTGATAGTGATTCATTTTTTTCAACTTTAGAAGTCACTTATTTTGATTGGTATATCAACATTTTCCAGTGTGGGAAAAGCATGAACAATTTAATGTACTACTCTGATATACAATAATATCTTTGCAAGAGATAAGCAGTTTCAGTAGTCATTACCTTTAACTTACCTTGAAGTAAAGCCACTCTTTGAAATAAAAACACCATAATAAAAACAACAAGCAGTAATATAAGTACAACCAGAACTGGAAACAATCAATAGAAAACACAGATGCTAGTGATTATCAGTCTTACACTCAAACTCTGAGCTAATTCTACAAACGTGCTGAGAACAGAGATAATGCCCTTTATTTTGGCAACTGAGAAATATTTATTTACATATAAATATTTACATAACAAGCAATTAGCTTCTAAAGTTAATGAACTGATATATCCTCAGGATCAATCCAACTACTGAGAGTATTTCAGCAAAAACAGAAGAGTGATACGTGTTACAGAAATTACTGAATTTCTGCTGAAATGCAGTTGAATTGAAATAAAACAAACTTGTTGCTGAAAACAATCTTGCCATTTAGGGCTCAGTTTTGCATTATTTGTGGACCCCAAACTCTCATTGGATCAAATTCTGCTTTCAGTTACACCAACATCAAATTTAGTAATTCATTTTTGAATGAGCAAATAACTAAGAGTAGGTTCACCCGTCTATCAGAAGTCCTTATTAAGAGAAATTATACAGTATCATTTAAAACCCTCCACTCAAACTGAGCACTTAAACATTAACAGGAGTATAGAAATAGTATATCCTTTAGTGTTGATTTGTTATAGAAGTGAGATATTTATTTTGTTGTATTTTCTCTTCCCTGTGCATTTTTATTGTTTTTGACATTGTTTATGGGCATACTGAGACTTTAAAAAAAACCCAACACAGGCATTGAACACATCAGATCAACTAGACCCATTGTACCTAACAGATGGCTGTAACTGCCTAGGCAGTCATGAACTGAATTCCAAGTTCACTGCTAGACTTTAGTAACAATCAGTCCTCTTAATTTTATGACGCCAGGCACAGATCCAAAATGAATTACATCTCTTTGGATTGGCTGGAGCTTCTAGCAGGACTAAGCTAGTTTCTCTGTACCTTTGTTGCCTAATGTTTTTCTGTTCAAGGACGTGGGTAATATACAGCTGTGCCAAAGGAGCTGAAGATGTAACCTTGGAGTGCATACTTTAGAGTTCATTTATAAAGTCAGCCTGCCTATGACAGCTGGGACAGTTTAACTTTCAACTATTAGAGTGTTTCAGTTCTGATCTGCAAATAAAGGCTGTGGATAGATTATTTTTAAACAATTTAGCAGCCTGTTCTATATTATCTCATCAGAGTGGGCAGATGGATAGTAAGAAGCTCTGTCCTCTAAATTACATAACAACTGATATTCTAGAAAACAGCAGATATGTTGCTTATGTGCAAAGGCTGGTGCAAATCTTTCAAAGGGGAAAAGCAATGCATGAAGAGGGATGCTGCTTACCGAAGGGCCTGATCCTGTGAAAGGTGCTGAGCACTCTCAACTCCCATTGAAATCAGTAGGAGTTCAGGATGATCAACACTTTTCAGGATTAGGCCCCACAAGAGCAAGTTGTATTTATACTTCTGTATGTTTCACTCTCTCACCACCCTCCAAGCGTTAGACAGTAGGCAGATGTCACCACCACCACATAGTGGTATGACGACCATGGGAATAATTTAGAGATGCAGACAGTTGGTCATGATAGCCACAGAGTATGTAACATTTATTAACACCGTTAACTAGACTTGTTCTTATGCACTGAAAACAGTATTCCTAGTCTGTGCTGTGTGATTATAAATTATGCTTTGGTTTAATTCTTACACAGGTGAATGGTGTCCTTTTCCTAAAGAGCAGTCTCCAAAGTCTAAGTGTGGTTTTACTTAAAAGAGTGACTATTTTAAAATGATGTCATCTTATTCAACAGATTTGCCCTCAATGTATTCGGAATCATGACTCTGCTTATTGTAGATGACAAAAATAATGTTTTTAGTACTTTTTAGTCTTAATAGTATAGCAGATCCTACACAGCTATGATTTTACACATTCTTATGCATCTTTAACAGAATTGTTAGTAAGCAGATAAATTCCCATTGTATTGCCAATCTGCTGTGCCATTCTCTCACATGGCAAAAGTGTAACCGAAGGTACAATATGAAGACAATGAGTGTGGCATAGGTATGACAGAGAAGAGATTCTCCAGACTAAATTCTACTACTGGTGATTGTGTGGGAGAAGGAAATAATCCAGCTTGACTTTCATAGCCCAGGATGAGTTTGGAGGGCAAACAATTAGGAAAGTATCCCTTTACTTGTATGCCGAGCAAATTGGATATAGAATTCATTGTGACAACAAACCTGGAAACTAATATGCCATTTTTACAATCACCTTTCCGAGCTAACCCGATTTGAAGCAACTGTTCTGATGTTCAGAACAATCAGACCCTTATATTGAAGGAAACCCAGCTATCATGAAACCTGGAGGAGCAGGTTTCACTGGAATTTCTCTCTTTGGATTGGTTCTAAAACTTCACTGACTCAAAAACTGACTGTCCCCAGTCAAATCAACCCTTGAAAGAAATGGCCATCAATGTCCAGGAGCTGAAAACTGTTGAAGGCAGCTGTTTGCTAAAATCCCCTGGATTTCCCTGGTCCCTAGATTTATCTGTTATGGATCTTTGCTCTTAGTTTTTCTTCAAATTCACTTGACACTCTGAATGTACAGCCACACTAAAACTGGCTGCCAGCCTCTTTGCCAGCCTGCAAATCTTCAGCGGCGAGCAGGAATTACCCTGGGAGACCCCCAGCAGTTTAAATCCCACTTGGTAGTATGAAAGCAGTAGTTACAGTGCGTTTGGATTATCATGCAGCAGGGTCCATTCGATCACGCAGCAAAGGAAAGGATTTCTGAGCTCATCCCTTGACAGCATTGCAGGTAGTCGCGCACAGTGAGGACACAGCAATAAATAGAAACACAGCAGCTTGGCTGATTGTACAACAAAACTGACTTATTGCTGTTCAGGGAACAACTCTTCGTGACCTCTTCCCAACCTCCTGAGCAGCCTGTCTCATAAGCAACAGCCTCTCTGTAGGCAGGCGCGGCACGCTGATGCGATGCAGAGATGCTCCCAGCTAGCTGGTGTGAGGCTTCTCCCCAATCCACCGGTTGGTGCGCTCCAGTCAATATCTACTCACTCAGGGTACGTCTACACGACGAAACTAGGTTGAATGTATAGAAGTCAATTTTTAGAAAGAGATTTTATACAGTTCCCCACTAAGCACAGTAAGTCGGCAGAGTGCGTCCACAGTACCAAGGCTAGGGTCGACTTTCGGAGAGTTGCACTGTGGGTAGCTTTCCCGCAGTTCCCGCAGTCTCTGCCACCCATTCGAATTCTGGGTTGAGCTCCCAATGCCTGATGGGGCAAAAACATTGTCGCCGGTGGTTTTGGGTACATGTCGTCAGTCTCCCCTCCCTCCGTGAAAGCAACGGCAGATAATCATTTCGCGCCTTTCTTCTGTGCGGGAACCATACTGCTTTCAGCAGACGGTGCAGTAGGACTGCTAATCGTCATCATCGAACCACCGCTTCTGCTGCCACTCTGATCTCCTGCTCTTGTCTCGATTGCAAATTTCTCCATGTTGTCTCTCATGGGCTCCCGCTTTAACTCTGCTCTCCTGCTCTCATGAATCCACCTTGCAGGTCGTCAGCCACCACTTCCACTGCCACCCTGCTCTCCTGGTGGTCTCGCAGGGCCGCTTCCACTGCAGCTCTGCTCAGCTGGTCTTGTCTCACCATAACACGGCAAGCGTGCAGCCCGCTCAGCTGTTGTGTCCTGGCAGCAGATGGTGCAGTAATTCTGCAAACCATCATCATTGAATGACTGCTTCCGCTGCCACTCTGCTCTCCTGCAGACGCCATACCACAACAAGCATGGAGCCCGCTCAGATCACCGCAGCAGTTATGAGCATTGTAAACACCTCGTGCATTATCATGCAGTACATGCAGAACCAGAACCTGCAAAAGCAGGCGAGGAGGCGATGGCGAGACGAGAGTGATGAGGACATGGACACAGACTTCTCTCAAAGCATGGGCCCCGGCAATTTGGCCATCCTGGTGGCAACGGGGCAGGCTCATGCCGTGGAATGCCAATTCTGGGCCCATGAAACAAGCACAGACTGGTGGGACCGCATAGTGTTGCAGGTCTGGGATGATTCACATGCATAAGGGCACTTTCATGGAACTTTGTGACTTGCTTTTCCCTGCCCTGAAGAGCAAGGATACCAAGATAAGAGCAGCCCTCACAGTTCACAAGCGAGTGGCAATAACCCTCTGGAAGCTTGCAACGCCAACAGCTACCGGTCAGTTGGGAATCAATTTGGAGTGGGCAAATCTACTGTGGGGGCTGCTGTGATCCACGCATGCAATCACTGAGCTGCTGCTATTAAGGGTAGTGACTCTGGGAAATGTACAGGTCATAGTGGATGGTTTTGCTGCAATGGAATTCCCTAACTGTGATGGGGCAATAGATGGAACGCATATCCCTATCTTGTGACCGGACCACCAAAGCAGCCAGTACATAAACCGCAAGGGGCACTTTTCAATGGTGTTGCAAGCACTGGTGGATCACAAGGGACGTTTCACCAACATCGACGTGGGATGGCCGGAAAGGTACATGATGCTCGCATCTTCAGGAACTCTGGACTGCATGAACAGCTGTAGCAAGGGACTTACTTTCCAGACCAGAAAATAACTGTTGGGGATGTTGAAATGCCTATAGTTATCCTTGGGGACCCAGCTTACCCCTTAATGCCATGGCTCATGAAGCCGTACACAGGCACCCTGGACAGTAGTCAGGAACTGTTCAACCTTAGGCTGAGCAAGTGCAGAATGGTGGTAGAATGTGCATTTGGACGTTTAAAAGTGTGCTGGTGCAGTTTACTGACTCGGTTAGACCTCAGCGAAACCAATATTCCCATTGTTATTACTGCTTGCTGTGTGCTCCACAATATTGTGAGAGTAAGGGGGAAGAAGTTTATGGCGGGGTGGAAAGTTGAGGCAAATCCCCTGGCCACTGATTACGTGCAGCCAGACACCAGGGCGGTTAGAAGAGCACACCAGGGCGTGCTGCGCTTCAGAGAAGCTTTGAAAACCAGTTTCATGGCTGACCAGGCTGTGGTGTGACAGTTCTGTTTGTTTCTCCTTGATGAAGACCTGCCCCCTTGGTTCACTCTACTTCCCTGTAAGCCAACTGCCCTCCCCTCCCGCCTTCGATCACCAATTGCAGAGGCAATAAAGTCATTGTTGTTTCAAATTCATGCATTCTTTATTAATTCATCACACAAATAGGGGGATAACTCCCAAGGTAGCCTGGGAGGGGTGGGAGAGGAGGAAAGCACCAGGTGGGGTTGGGGAGGAGGGAAGAACAAGGCCACACTGCACTTCAAAACTTATTGAATGACAATCTTCTGTTAGTTGGGCAGTCCTCTGGGGTGGAGTGGCTGGGTGCCCGGAGTGCCCCCCCCCACGTTCTTGGGCCTCTGGGTGAGGAGGCTATGGAACTTGGGGAGGAGGGTGGTTGATTACACAGGGGCTGCACTGGCAGTCTGTGCCTTTCCTGCACCTCAGCCATATGCTGGAGCATATCAGTTTGATCCTCCAGTAGCCTCAGCATTGCATCTTGCCTCCTTTCATCATGCTGCCGCCACCTCTCCTGTTGCTCTAGCGATCTGTCCTCGCGTTCATTTTGTGCTTTCCTGGACTCTGCCATTGTCTGCTTCCAAACATTCTGCTGGGCTCTTTCAGTTTGGGTGGACTGCATGACCTCAGAGAACATTTCATCGCGAGTGCGTTTTTTCACCTTCTTATCTGCGCTAGCCTCTGGGACGGAGATGCTAGTCGCACCATTGAAACATTTGCAGCTGTGGGAGGAAAAAAAGGGAGATTAAAATTGAAAAAGACACATTGGCCATTTAAAAGGAGGGGCTGATGTTTTCAGGTTAACGTGCAGCACAAACCCAACTAACCCCCCATACACCCAATTCTCTGGGGCCTGGCGCAGAGTGAGCCAGGGAAATTTTCCCTGTGAGTGCTCCAGCCCCGGAGCACCCACGGAGTTGGTGCCTAAAGCACCACTTTTGATGTGATCAGTGGGGGGAGCAGCCGCTCCCCCTGCTCCCCCCCCAGCTATGCTCCCCCACCCCTTGGAGCCAGAGGGACCTGCCAGATGCTTCCTGGGAGCTGCCCCAGGTAAGCAACGCCGGGACTCCCCACCTCGCCCCCAGGCAGGTCCCTCTGGTTCTTAGGGGTGGGGTGGCACCCACTACGGTGGCCCACGAGACCCTCCTGCCCGGTTCTGGGGGCAGTCAGGGGACAGGGGAGGAGTGTGGATGGGGCAGGGGTCCCGGGGCGGGGGGAGGCAGGCCACAACCCCCTTGTGGGGTGAGGAGGGAACTGGTTGTTAAGATTTTGGCAGCTCATCACTGCGTACAGGGGTGGGGCAGTGGTAGGGGCACCCCCTAGAATTGCATGCAGCTCATCATAGAAGTGGCATGTCTGGGGCTCTGACCCCGAGCGGGCGTTTGCCTCTTGGTTTTTTTGGTAGGCTTGCCTAAGCTCCTTAAGTTTCACATGGCACTGCTGAGGGTCCCTGTGATAGCCTCTGTCCTTCATGCCCTTGGAGATTTTTTCAAATATTTTGGCATTTCATCTTTTGGAACGGAGTTCTGATAGCATGGATTCGTCTCCCCATACAACGATCAGATCTAGTACCTCCCTTTCAGTCCATGCTGGAGCTCTTTTGCGATTCTGGGACTCCATGGTCACCTCTGCTGATGAGATCTGCACGGTCACCTGTGCTGATCAGCTTGCCACGCTGGCCAAACAGGAAATTAAATTAAAAAGTTCGCAGGGCTTTTCCTGTCTAACTGCCCAGTACATCCGAGTTCAGAGTGCTGTCCAGAGCGGTCACAATGGAGCACTGTGGGATAGCTCCTGGAGGCCAATACAGTCGAATTGCGTCCACACTAACCCAAATTCGACCCGGTGATGTTGATTTCAGCGCTAATCCCCTCGTCAGGGAGGAGTACAGAAATCGATTTTAAGAGCCCTGTAGGGAGCCAGGGTGGCTCCCCTCCGAACCAGAGGGTAAAGAGCCACCCTCTGAGCCTGAGTGGGCGGGGCCAGGCCAAGCTTCCGCCAATCCCCGGCAGAGGTGGGGCCCTCTGCCCAGTGAAGAGAGCACCAGGGAGGGAGACAGACACAGGCTGCTGGCTGCTCCCTCGCGATCCTGCTGCTGACCCAGGCAAAGCCCTGGGCAAGGAGGAGCCTGACCGGGGGAAGGCCTGTGGCAACCAGGGCTGCCGGCCACTGAATACCCAGAGGACCTGGAGGGGCCTGACTGCAGCCCGGGCCAGCGTGAGTCCGATACCGAGGGGGAGAGCGAGTGGCCCGCAGCGGAATACTCGGATGAGATGGAGGGACTGGAGTGGCCCGCAGCGGAATACCCAGAGGAGATGGAGGGACCGGAGCGACCCGCCTGAGAGACCGGGTAGGAAGTAGCCCAGGGGCCGAACTACACCGTGGGGTGGGTGTGTTTGGTCAGCAGGCGCGGACTGCCCCGCTGACCCAGCGGCGGGACCTTTGCCTCCCGCCACTGTCAGGGCCCTGGGCTGGAACGCAGTGGAGTTGGGTGGGCCTGCGTTCCCCTACCCCGGCGCTCCCCAGCCTGAGGGGCGCGCTACTGACTCGTGCCGGCGCTCCCCGGCCTGAGGGGCGCGCTACTGACTCGTGCCGGCGCTCCCCGGCCTGAGGGGCGCGCTACTGACTCGTGCCGGCGCTCCCCGGCCTGAGGGGCGCGCTACTGACTCGTGCCGGCGCTCCCCGGCCTGAGGGGCGCGCTACTGACTCCGGCCGGCACACCTTCCCGCTAATTCCCCAACGCCCGGAAGGTGGGGCCGAGGCCTGCCACAGAGACCATTGCTCTCCATCACCCCTAGGGGCTCGGAGGACCGACCGACACCTGTCACAAGCCCATTAAGTCAACAAAAATGGCTTTGTTGTGTGGACGGGTGCAGGGTTAAATTGCTATAACACTGCTAAATTTGACCTAAACTCGTAGTGTAGACCAGGGCTTAGCCTATGCACATCATAAAAAGGTGCAGGATACACTCAGTTCTTTCAACATTCTTGTCACGCTGCCTGGTATGGGACATAGCTAAGAGTGCCAATCTTAGATCCAACTGCCAGAAAGCAGGGCATGTACCCCAAACTGGAGGTATATTCTATCATAAGACTTTACCAAGCCAGTAACAAATGTGTGCTTCCAAAAATACTATACTATTTATTATGAAGCTACAGACAATCCCCTTCAGGCACTCTAGCCCCTTTATGTACCACCCAGGCAAAGCAGACTTCTGTGATAAATGATTATTAAAACCCAAGAGTCAGATATATTAGGTTCTTCCAGTTCCAAAGAACCAGACACACACCCCAGGTCAAATACAATTCAGACTGTATTAAAAAATCATGCCAATAGCCAATCCTTTAGTAACTAAGAACAACAGATTTATTAATATAAGAAAAAAGAAGAGAGTTATTAAGAAGTTAAAATGAATCATATACGGTTGATTTCAGAATTTGTAGATCAGGATAATAGCAGTGATATTAAATCTACCAGTCTGTAATAAGTCTCCCTGGATCACCCAAAAAGATTGGGGGTCATCAGTTCTTTGTTCAAAGCTTCCCTTTGTTAGAAATCATAGTCCAGAGATGTAGAGCAGGAATGAAGATCATGAATGATGTCACAGTCCACAATTTATTGCTCTTATTCCAGGTGCATGAAAAGTTCCGGATACAAGCATAGAGTCCTGGGTCACATGTGCCTTGTTGAGTCATTCATTGCCTACCTACTGCCTGAAGAGACCCTGCAGTCCCTGGAAGAACTGATTGTCCTTAATGGGCCATCAAGCAGGCTGGCTAGCCTTGATATAAATCTGTCTTGGGGACATAACCCAGAAACACAACAGGTTTGAGCTACAAACACACAGAGTTGAATAACTTCATATACAAGGATGATACATGAAACAGGATAATCATATTACCAGACTATAACTTTTCCAATGATACCTTACACAACCTACTTCGTGCAAGATTTATCACAATTGTGCAACAGTGGCAATACATCAGTGATGATACATTAATGTAAACTTGGTCACCTTTCTTTTAGATGTCACAATTGTTATGTTCCCACTTACTCAGCAGGCAACTGCTATGTTCTGGCCATTGGCTGACTGCCATCTTCACTCTCACAGCATTAAAGATCAATGAGTCCTGGGAGAGTCCAGAAAGCATGTTAGAAAATTTGCAGTAAGATGACTGGCGTCACTCACCAGCTGCATATTTAGGATGTGACAGCACTTTCTATTACAGTATAGCTTCCTTCTCTCCATGGTGGAAGGGATAGCTATATGAGTGCAATAAGTCACCCTCAAGATATTCAGAGAGCCAGCAATGGGAAAGAACTTTTCCTTTATGCACACTATATGTATTTGGGGCTGGAGGAGAGAAAACATAGCAGTCACAGCATTTGAGCACTGCTGATATAGGTGGCTGACAATTTCTGGCATGGAGTGGGGTCACATCAACCAGAATCCATAAATAGGTGCTCTATGACAGTAACAGAGAGGGCAGCTGTTGTCTTTTGCAATCAAATCAGTGCATTCCAATTAATATTTGGAAACTGGCTCTAGGACATAGCTCAATAGGACATATAGCTCACATATTGCCAGGGCTGGCCTTACCATGAGGTGAACTGAGGTGGCCGCCTCAGGTGCCAGACTGGGAGGGTGGGGGGCGCCACTAGGACCCAGAGTGTAGAAAATTGTGTCTGCTGCTGGTGCATATTTATTCTCTCTGCTCTAGATGCACAGAGATGGTGGAGTGCTGTGCTGGAGGAAGGAGGGCACAAGAGACATAACAGGCAGGCAGGAGAAAAGGTGAGAGGGAATAACAGAAAGCAGCAGGAGCTGCAGGAAGAGAGAGGAGGAGGAGCCTCTTATGTACCTCTCTAGCACCCCCAGGAACCTGGACTGATTAACACCAGCTTCTCAGGGAGCTTCCTGTTTCCTGCTGCTTCCTTGAACCCACTTGAGGAGAACACGCAGTCAACTGAAGTAGTAGGAGCCAGTTAGGCCTTTAACATGCTATCTTCCCTCACTCAGGCCCTACTACCAGCCTGCTTATTTGTCCCCTTCAATTGAGTGTGGAGAGCCACTGTAGCTGGCACAGAACAGCAGTCATGAGTGAAAGAAGAAAACGCCCCTCTGGGGCAGCATTCAGAAAAAGAAAGAAAGTAAAGGAAGCTTTTCTATCTAAGCAGGAAGGAGCTCTCCTGAGATACATAGACACAAATATTCATGGTGAGCCTTCCGGCCCCAGTGAGGATGAGAGCGGTGAGGAGATGCCTGACCTTCCAGTTAGTCAGAGTGCACGTGGCCTGGCAGCTACTGCAGCATCCATATCTCCATCTCAAATGGATGTAACCATGCACATTCCTGAAGAAAAGTGTAGATCAGAGAAAAGTGGAGACGCAAGAAACAGCTGCTGCTGAGTTTAGTTCCTTAAGTCTAGATGATCCACGACTGTGGACCCACTTGAGCAGTAGCCTGAGGGACTTCCTTGTACTGCATGGGCCACAGCAAGTGAAAAACTTCATGTTCCCCAAAGACAATGAAAATAGAAGTTTCCATCCAACACATTACTGGCGCGAAATCCCCAATGGTGACAAAGTGGAGAGGCCATGGCTTATGTACTCAGAAACCCAGAATGCTGCATACTGTTTTTGTTGCAAACTCTTCCAGTCTAATGTTCCAGCCACATTGGGTTCTACAGGAACAAAGGACTGGAAAAATCTGGCTAGAAATCTGGCATGTCATGAGAAGGCAGCAAATCACCAGAGAGCATTTCATAGGTGGAAAGAGCTTGAGATGAGACTCAGGGTACGTCTACACTACCCAGCGGATCGGCGGGTAGTGATCGCTCTATCGGGGATCGATTTATCTTGTCTAGTGTAGATGCAATAAATCGATCCCCCATCGCTCTGCTGTCGACTCCTGTACTCCACCGCAGCAAGAGGCGGAAGCGGAGTCGACGGGGGAGCGGCGGCAGTCAACCCCGCGCTGTGAGGACGCGAGGTAAGTCGACCTAAGATAGGTCGACTTTAGCTACGCTATTCTCATAGCTGAAGTTGCGTATCTTAGGTCAATCCCCCCCAGTGTGGACCAGGGCTAAGGGTATGTTTACACTATGAAATTAGGTTGATTTTATAGAAGTTGATTTTTCGGAAGCAATTTTATACAGTTGATTGTGTGTGTCCCCACTAAGCACATTAAGTTGGCAGAGTGTGTCCACAGTACTGTGGCTAGCGTCAACTTTCGAAGCCGTGCACTGTGGGTAGCTATCCCACAGTCTCTGCTGCCCATTGGAATTCTGGGTTGAGCTCCCAATGCCTTATGGGGCAAAAAGATTGTCGCGGGTGTTTTGGGTACATGTCGTCAGTCGCCCCTCCCTCCCTCTGTGAAAGCAACGGCAGGCAATCGTTTCACAGCTTTTTTCCTGGGTTAACCGCGCAGATGCCATAGCACTGCTAGCCGTCCTCATCAATGGCGTTTTGCTCGCTCCACCACTTCCGCTGCAACTCTGCTATCCTGATCTCCTGTGAGCTGGAGGCTTCTGCCTCAGGCTGCTCTCCCAGCCGGCAGCACCACACGGTGGCACCTACCCCAGCCTACCGCTTGCTCCCATGGCTCATGAAGCCTGGACAATAGTAAGGAGCAGTTCAACTATAGTCTGAGCAAGTGCAGAACGGTGGCAGAATGTGCCAAACACACGATTGTGACGTGACGATTCAGGTAGACCTATTGCAAATGCTCAACATGACTCTCTCCCTTGCTCCTCCACTAAACCTGAGTTCACATTGCAAAACATACAGTCAAGTCAACATGGTAAACTAATTGAAAGACTGTATTAGGGCTTGCCATGCACTACCCTCTAGGACAGCAACATGAATATACACTTTGCAACGGTATCCGAGAGGAGACACCTATGGCAGAACACAGCCTAAAGCTGCCCAGAAAGGTCACATCAATAACCACATCAGCTAATTGCGTGTGTATACAAGTTAGAGACCAAGAGACTGTTTGAACATTGGCACAAACTAAAGCTACAGTGATTCACATACAGTATTAAAGGCTCAACCTCATCAGGCAACATGGTGTGCATCCCATGGCAATGGCCTATTATAATATATCCACGTTATCAGATTCCTTTCTCTAAGCACAGGAGGCCTGATTTACATAGTTATGGCATTAGCACATCACTGAGCCCCAATATCAAACAGGTATTCATTCAGAATAATTACAATCATAAAGTGACAGTTCCACGCTACGAGTCTGAGTTCTATTACTTCTTGAGTTGGCAGATATTGTGTTTGAGGTCATGGCCAGCAGCAGCAACCCCTAGGCCAACTGAAGCCAGCAGGGAATTCCATCACTGGAGTGTAGTACATAAAGATGGTGGAGACCACATAGATCATAGATAGATATAGGCAGAAATCTCAGGGCAGTAGTTCTGGTGGCTGGAAAAAGAGCAGAAATGCTCCTGGACAAGAAAACGCCGGTGAAACGTCCAATAAAGTAACTGAAATTGCCCAGGTAGAGGTGGAGATCATAGCAGAAAATCAAGAATCAGTGCTGCAGGTCCAGAAAAACTGACTATATCCTAAAAATGACTGTGAAAGAAAGATAAATCTCAGTGCTAATACACTCTGTGTCTGTAACTAAAACATGGGGGAGATGGACAAAAAAAAAAAAAGTCAAGGAATAGGATGCTGGTCATAGTAGCAAAGTGGGAGAGTATCACCAGAAGTGAATCCTTCCCTATCCAACCTGTTCGTGCTGATTAGCCTGGGGGGGAAAATTTGCCTCACTGACAGAAGGAAAGATGTCTCAATGGAGGCCAATGAGTGCATCATTTGTAAGTGTAACCACTACATAAAAGTTATGTTGATAAATGGCAAGCAGCCCACTGTAAACAGAAAGCCATCGATAATATGCAATGACTCCTCTCTCCGAGCTAGACAGGTGAAGTCACATTACATTTAAACAGCCAGGAAGCCAGTGCAGTACACTATATATTCTTAAGATAGTCTTGAGACCCCTACTCCAAACACTTGTGAGTAAAACGCAGAACAACTTCTTCATTCTGCTACTCTGTCTGATTTCCCCGCTAGTGAAGGTATAGCTACACCTCAAAACTACATACTCCAAAATGTGCAGTCTCCAGTTGTCTGGCCCTTGCATGATACCGCTTGCGTGTGTGTGTGTGTGTGTGAGAGAGAGAGAGAGAGATCCTATGCACTCATTCTAGGGTTAGGGGACATTACTTGTCTCCTTCAATGGGTACTGGCACTGTATCATTAGTACTTGAATTTGCAAAAACCCATCACCAACACCTGTGATATGATCACTCTGAAGACTTTTTTGTTTTGTTTTCTACAACCCCAGGCCATGGCATGGTCAGCCTGAAGATTCACCACCAACATGGGCTTCAAAAGTTCTCTTTTTTCAACCAGGGTAATGCAATGTAATATATTGTCAGTGAATACATACAATCTTCTAACCTTAAAAGCCTTAATTCTGGATGATGAACTGCAGAATGAGCAAGATTGTTACGCTCCAGCACAATGTACATGTAGGTTATGGATGGTACAAGTACAAGCTAGGCGTGGTCCTTGCCACTGAGTGGATGTAAATCTCAAGCAGTCTACATGCCTGCTCCCTTACGCTTGAGAGTTTAAAAGGGCATGGCATTGCTGTAATAGGGGCATGCCTGAGAAGATACAAACTCCTGCATGATCATCATGATGCTAATGAGACATTTAGCTTCAAACTCCCTTCTCAGGCCATTCTCCTGATTCTAGGTCAGAGTAACTTGGCAGGCACATAGTATCAGGTATCAGATGAGGATCCACTGCTAAATGAAAGAGGGTATGATGTCAAAGGTCTGTGAGGTCCACTTGAATAACGGTCAGGATGCCACTTGCCTTTATTAATCATCTATTATTTATTTCCAGTTGTGTCCACAATGTGCTTAACACTGTACAAAACACAGAAGGAAACATAGCCACTGCCTCAAAGAACCTACGCTCCAAAAAGGCTGAGTAAGGTTAGATGAAGGGGAGCAATATACAAGTGATCGGCCATATCCTTATGATGATGGTCTATAATAATAAATATAATCATAAAATAGTAATAATAATAATAATAAATCTCCAGCTACCCTCCAATCTCTCCATAATCTGCTCGTCAGTTTAATATAATTGTCATATTAGGGGTGAGTCTTTAGGAGGAACTTGAATCTGGAGAGCACAGTAGTCTTGCATCCCAGCCCAGGAAGGGTGTTCCATGTAGGACATAGCATGGCATGTTTACCCTATTGAAGCTGCCATGTGTCAAAGCACAAAATGGGTGTGCTACCAAACATACAGCAGGAAAGCCCACCTGAAGGGCAGTGCATTGTACCACTGGTGACCGTAGGTGTTTGTGACCTATGTGGTCACTTAGCACCTTGCTGTTCCAGGAACTCTGTGCACATCTGACACCATCCAGCTCAACTTTTAAACCTGTCAGTATGTGGCTGAAGCAATCAAAATGTGTGACAAGTGACCAGAACATGGAATACCTATATTTTGTTGCATGTAATACCATCAATGATAGATTATAATGGCTTTTAACGATAATACCTGCTTTAAGTACTTTACTCGGTGCATTAATTAAGTTAACCATTAAAAAAGGAAAACTGGAAACCAATTCCATCATGCAACTGTAAGAAACGCTCCAATGGATCAAACCTGGGACCTCAAGATCTCTATACAGACTGCCAATATTTGAGCAAAAGGAGTAGTGTTATTTCCTTGGGAGAACCAACCATGAAAAGAGCTTGCAACATATTTTGCCAGTAGGATATGTAATAATTTGCTAGACAGCAGCAGACTGTTGGAGATCAAGTCTCCTGAGTGTTGTTTCGGACTCTGGGAATGGAGGGTGGTTTCGTGGTTAGAACAGTGGCCAGACATAGATTTGGCACCATGCAGTCTGAAAGAAGTTGAGGATGAGACAAATTCTATTCCCAGCTCTGCCTCGTGAGACAGCCTGCAAGGTCTCGCTTTACTTTTTAATAAAATGGGAATGAAGGCTATTTGATTGCCTTCCATCTGAACAGTCTGAGGTCTTGCTCAATAATGAGGGCTATGGAGTACACAGAAACAAACTGGAGTCAAAGTTGGGACCAGAACTCATAGTTTCCTGGCTCCCAGCAAAGTTCACTTTCCCCTGTGCTAAAAGGTCTCTCTCCCTGCCTTTTCCCCCTTCCCTCGTGTGTGTCTGCAGAACACTGCCTGACTTGGTGGAGCAAAGCATGAATTAGCTGAAACACAATGTCCTGCAAAATCCACTACACCAGCTTGATTGTCTGCTTGTCCAACTCTGGCATCAAAAGGCTGGCACAACCATTACATTCCTTACTGCCTGCCAAAACGCTTTCCCCTGCTCTTCATGTGGCAAAATGCATTGAAGTTCTGCCTCTTGGCTTGCCTTCCAGACAGTGTATTTATCCAGAAGTCTTTGCACTTATTCCTGTCAAGTGCAGGCATCACACAAAGCTGCTGGGGCATGCAAGCTGATCAGTTGGCATGGCAGGAGCTTCTCTGTCATGCCAGGGCATTACACAAGGGGTGTAGTCTTCTGGCACTCCAGGAGACAGTACTTCTGCCAGATGAAGGAAGTGAGCCAACTGCAGTAGATGGCAGAGTGATGCTCTATTGCTGTCAGAGAGAGGTCCAGCAAGTTAATTGCTTCATCACCATGTTGAATTCAGACAAACATCAAAATCCAGCTGCCTTGCCTGCCTGCTTTTGTCCCCACTGACTCTCTCCCAATCACCCCCCATGAATGGCTAAGACAATAGTCGCTGTTCCCCCCTCCCCGTAACAAAAACATTTTTGATACAGCCCTGGCCTCATTGCCAAGAGACTAGGTTGTTGCTACCTGAATTGTAGGTTGTAAACCTTCACCACACACAGAGTCTCTGATGTCATTTGTCTTACCTGAGCGACACCATGCCTATTCTGAAAAATAAATGGAGTTTTTTCTGACAATGGAGCCTTGCCAAAAGGCTGGAAGAGTTGAGGGAAGAGCCACTGCCTGGGCAGCCAGCCTTGGGAGTGGGGTTCATGTAGAGGTGGAGGGACCCATTCTCCAGAGAGGAGAGCATGAGATGGGGCCTCATGCCTTTTACTTCACATAAGACCTATTGCCAGTTAGCATGGTATCCATGAGTAATTGCACATGAGATGTGGGATAGATGCCAGCCAGGACAACACACACACATGCAGTATTGCCAACTCCAATAATTTAAAAAAAAAAATCAATGAGATTGGCCAAAAAAAAGATTAACTGTTCTTGAGCTGTCTTCTGGTTTTTGAGATTCCCCTGCTCCCCTGTGTGAGAAAATTAGTATTCTGGTACATGAATATCTCATGTCTACTGAGAAGAACTTGTGTAGGAAAGGGCAAATGATGGATATTTGGTTCACTGGCAATGCCTTTTTAAAAAAAATTTGGCTTCCTGTTGAACCAAAAATGAAGTTTTTTGAAATTTTCAGTGAAAAGGCTGAAAAAGATATTAGTTTCAGTCAAACAAAACCTTTTCTTTCAACAAAATCAAAACCTCTCATTTCAATTCTGCCCTTTTTTAACGTGTAATTTTATTTTTAAAATCCCAATAAAAAGAAACTTTGAAACTAAAGTCATTTCAAACCAAGAAAGTCAAAATGTTTAGTCTAGAAAATGTCAGAACAAAACATTTTGACTTTTTTTTGGCATTTCTTTCCTCCACAACAGAAAAAAACTGGCAAAAATTGACTCGAAATTTGCAAAACATTTAGGTGTTGCCGAACCTGCTTTTTTCGTCAAAAACGTTTTGCACAAAAAATTTCATCCAGCTCTGCTCTTGGAATGTTGGGAGTGTATCATCCATCCTGCGCAGCATTAATCCCACCGCAAGGTTCCACGCAAGTCGCTGTGATGGAAGAAGAAGTTTTAGATACACAGGGCATGTATGGAGATTTGCAGACTATCACATGGATTACACAGACATAATCAAACCCTCATGCTACAGAGCTGTGGTCACATCGGATACAGTTCCCTCGCAAGCTATTGAGAAACAGGTGCTACGTGTTCCTAATTTATGTGTCGTATATTGATTGTCAATATCAGAGGGGAGTTTGTGGAAATGTAACCTTAGTTAATACTTCTTTGCAACTGCTGTTGCTAAGATCACCCTATTACTCTATACCTGTAACTCCGTTGCTTAGAGCAGATGAGGAAATGCAGGCCATATGCCTTGCTTGCTTTTGATGCTAGATAAATAATTTATACAGGATGCCAGTTGCAATGGTGCTGTTATAACAAAGATCTCAGTTATAGCTCCAGGCCTTTCTGTGATGTAAAGCTAGTACCAGATCCATGACCGCCCAAAAACTACAGCTGGGTTTTTGATGTCTGTTATTTATTTGCAGTAGCACCCACTATGTGTTAGGGGCTTTCTAAATGGAAAAGGACAGTCCCTCCTCCAATCTAATGGATGTGTTCCTGTTGTGGCAAACAAGTTTGTGCAATCTAGATACAGTCACATGGGCTATTGCTGGCACATGTTACTGTGATCAGGATCTAGGCGTTGCAATCAATTTGTACTAGAGCCATGCTATGGCTATGTTGGGGATTGCTTATGAAAATAACTGGTGTCCTTGATGACATTATTATCATTTACATGGGGGCTGTAGTTATGCTGATCTCACACACAGCAGGAGCAATGGGAACAGCATACAACTGACGTGCCAGTACCCATCTTTGAAAACAGGTTGCAGATAGCAGTCTACATTATAATACTATCACACTCCAGAGAATAGCATAGCTTTCCTGGTATCTAACACAGCTTAGGGCTTGAGTGAATGCTAGCCCACTGAGAATGAGCCCAGACAAAACTGTAAAACAATAGTTTGTCCCATACTTGCAATTTGGTTAGCTATTTTGTATTTGTATAGTTCCTTTAATTTCAAAGCATTTTACAAACTAGATTATACAATATAGATACAATTTCTTGGGGAAGAAAGGTGAAAACTAAATGGCATATATAGAATGGAAACATTTTGCTCAAGGATACTGGGATAAACCTCTGTTCTCTTTTAAAGAATCACGGGATCTTGAAATGGTCCAAGCGAACAGGTTAATGTCTTAAGCAAAAGGCAATGAATACACAGCCTGCCTAGTTTATATTCTAATTTCACCTGTTTGTCAAGTCCATATTTTAGACTAATCTAAGATTTAATCTCTTCTGAGCAGGGATTTATTTTAGTTATTTTCACTGAAGTACTTAGCATACTGGAAAGGGATATAAATGATTAACTTCAGTCAGAAGTTGCAGGGTGCAAGTTAAATCCTTTTGAGGGACACTTTTCATCTTTCTAGATTTGACGGGTCCTGTTTTGGGCCAGTTGTATTCATTTAGTTGGAATAAAGAGGCCCCAAAAGTCAAAGGTGTTAACAAGACCCTATCACTGTCCAACATTCAAAAATTTAAACAAGGTTCAGGTTTTGGTATGCAGATATGTGTTAAGGAAACGTTAGCGTGTCCTACCAGGTGTAATTCGTAGCATTTGTGTACGTGTCCTACCAGGTATAATTCGCAGCAGTTGTGTGCGTGTCCTCTCAGGTATAATTCGTAACATATGTCAGCCTGCTTAGTACCATGGCATATACACCATTAAAAATCCTTTTAACCTTTTAATAAAGATACAGAAAAGAAGGAAAAACAGTTAATACTTTACATTTGAAATGTTTTAAGTATGACTTTCATTTTAACAACATCCTATGTTTCGTTTCCCTTTAGCTGGAGGGAGTTTTTGAAGGAAAACCCCTTGTTTGTCTTTTAGATGGCACCAATGACACCGTCTTTTTTGGGGAAAAAGAAGTTAGCTGAGACGGGCTGGAGCTGCTGTTATTCCCAGTGTTGTTAAAGACTGATCCCATTCCTAAGACAAGAAAGCAAGATAAACACACACAAAAAAGAACAGCAAAGACAGAAAATGACTCTTCTGTCTCTGGTGTTGCCTCTTGAAACTGCACTGCTGGAAAAAAACACAAGCATACCACAAGTCTTATCAGTCGCTTTGAGCCCTGGCAAACTTCTAACACTGTCGGGCTGTTTAGGGCATTGCTTTAATTTGCCTTTTTCTGGTCACAGGATTACAGCAGTGTTACAAAATATACAGTCTTGGCCAGCTAAGCCAGACTCTTACTCGACAGAAAGAAAAAGGAGAGGGATAGGAAAGAGAAGACGTAAGGTTGGGAATGAGAAGAACACACAAAAAGGGATGGGGAGAAATGTATGTCTGACAAGGTCTCACATCACAGGTGGTATTTGGGATTTAGATGGAGCTGGTAGAGGTGGTGATGTCATTTGGTTCCCTCTTTCTAACCCAGTTTGGTCAGGACATCTCTCAGCATCAGGAGATGGTGGGGGTGGCAGCCATGATGGTGAAGCTCACTCCAGTGGCTAATTTTTCTCCCCAAAGTCTTTTTCTTTAAGGACCCCAAAAGGGAGTGGTGGCTGGAATAGCCCATCCTCCCTTTGTCCACCAATTAAGTTTAATTTCTGACACAGCAATTTTGGTTCATTGATTTTTTTGGTCTCACACGGTCTTGTTTACCAAGCATGATGTTAACACAGTCCTTGAGTTACATCACTAGGATGTTCTTTGTTTGGACTAATTCAGTCTCTCTGTCTCCCTCTTTTGCAACTTTTCCCATCAATATTTGCTGTTATAGGTTATTGTGACACTTTGTGAGCTCAACTGTGAAAACTGAGTAAAATTGTAGGCTCAGTTGTTACAACAGGCCCTATTCAAATAGGAGTGGTTGATGTTCTGAAATAAAGCCAATCAGAAGACAGGACACTGGATTAAATGTTCAGGAAAAAAATTAAATTATTAATGGTAGATTTTGCACTGAAAGCAGCAAAAATTAAGTTTTATGGAGACTAATGCTATAGAAAAAGGATAATGAAGGTTAAGGTTAAGATCTCCTGTGAAGGAACACAAGGTGTAATATTTCATACTACTGTATAATAGGTAACATTTTAGTCCCAAATCCTGCAGACTTACTTCCATGCTTTAACTTTACACATTAAAGTCAGTGGGACTACTCACAGAGTGTAAAAATAAGCACATCTGAGTCTTCCCAAGATCAGGGTCTTAGTTTGGAAAAGACTTATTTTTGCACAGTTCTGTGTATAATTTTTCACAGTTCTGTGATTATCTTTGTTATTTTAGTATTTTGTATTGTTTTCAACTGTTATTGTTGATATCTGAAGATGAGTGTTTCACAGCTGAAATGAAAAGACAGGATTTTGGATTTTCTCTTTTGTAGAGCTTGCCTACACAATACTATGTCATTATGTGGCTCAGTAGTTTGTTTTTTTTTGGATTTATAACATATTTGTCACTTCAAGATCATCCCATATCCACTCTATTTTGCTGAGAGCAAATGATGATGTCATCTGCCATTGTTAAACAACTTCTCATTTTGGATGTGGTCACAGGAAGATTAACGTATAAATTGTACTTTGCTTGAAAAACAGTGCATTCTCTGAGGGGAGTGAAGTGCTTCTTTTAATAATGACAGCAACTTGACATCATTGTCCAGGGGTTCTCAAACTTGGGGTCATGACCCCTCAGGGGGTCACGAGGTTATTCGGTGAGGGGTTGCGAGCTGTCAGCCTCCACCCCCAAACCCGCTTCACCTCGAGGATTTATAATAGTGTTAAATATTTTAAAATGTGTTTTTAATTTATAAGGGGGGGTTGCAGTGCCTTGCTGTGTGAAAAGTTTGAGAACCACTGCCATTGCCTCTTTAAAAAAATTATTAACTGTTCTACTGACAAATGGCTAGCACCTATATATGCTCCTATGAACACATTCTGACCTGAACCTGTTCCTTCTGAAACGAGGAGCAAAGTTCCAACTCACAAAAAGGGAGAAAACCTTGCACTGCATGACAAATCAGAGGTAAATGTATTAGGAAGGATACCATCTGAAAACAAAATCTAGCCTTTTCCTCCCAAACAGTGGGACTGACTCGAGTTCATTGCACAAAAGGACATTACACAGCAGGAAACACTAGAAATATATATACACCGATACAATAAGGCAAGCAAACAAGTGCTTGTATCAAGAAATAATTGAAATTTGCCACAAACGAACCTCCAAAGAAAGAGTCTAACCTAATTTTATCAACTGTCAGCTAATTTTAAAAGGATATACTGCAATACTTGCAGGGATAACACCTTTTTTGAATGTCTGGAATTAAAAAAAAAAAAAAGCACACAGTCAGTTTCTCAACTGAATGGAGGAACTGCCATATGGATGAGTTAACTTGTAAGTCCTTCATCTGTCTGCCAGTAGGTTTTTCTTGGTTTGCAATCACAGCATCTGAGGGTGTATATTAAATCCCTGGTTGGGAACACTGCCATAATTTTGTGCTTTCGGAACACTGCCTTATCCCATACACAGAGGGACATATTCTCTTATGCCTGAGGGTCAATTTGATTAAATTTTGACTCACTGAATGCTCCAAAAACCACAACCACACAATTGAAACACAGAAGTCCAGCAAAGTCACGTGAATATTAACAGATCCATTTATATTAATTTACACTTCAAACAAATTCATTCACATCTATGGTTTATAACATTACATGTAATGTATACTTTGGTATTTTATACAAAATTTACCATACAGATCACAATGTGGTTGTGTGTGCAGTAAGCTTGGATTTAATTCAATAGTGACCTGGTTAATAATCTGGATGGTTAATAACCTGAGCTCACAACATTGGACTTTAGTCATCTTGACTGGGTGACGTTCCCCTTTCATAATTACTTCCATCTTTAGCTCCAAAACATGTCACATTATTTGCTGAATTTCACAGCAGCGTTACTAAAACTGTTTACTTTAATGTCGTACACTGACCTTTCCTGACGTCAAGTTCATGAACAGGCTCCAGAAATCTGCAAAGTTGATGAACATTCTGAGTTATGGTTCTTGTGCATTTCCCACTGCAATCAGTTCCTTCGTAGTGGCACATTTCTAATAAAAGAAATAGCATTGCATCACCACGGTTCATTTTGAAACTTTTCGTTCAGTGGAGACAGTTTTTGAGATTGCTGGAACTTGTGCCGTTTATTAGAAAGAAGAAACTTAAGTAAGAATGCAAACTTGGTCCTTTTAAAAAGTACAAATTTAAGAGCAAGTGCTAGACTGAAAATATTTTACTGCTATTTTCACAAATGCGCCTGATTTATCCCATACTCTCCAGAAAGTGGCTTTTGTCCATTTGCCCCAGTGCTGAATTACCTTATTAGGAAGTTCTCCTTGGTATACTCCTGGATCATATTCTTTTCCAACTGTAGCCCCCTTACAAAAACCTGAGTGACTAAGTGGACTAAAACTTCTCTTGCAGCAGAGATGAATGAAAAGCTGGTGCAATTGAGACTGTGGCCCAAAGGAGTCTGTGGGCACAATGCAGAGCAATTTTACAAATTAATGGTCTCTGCAAATATCTTTTTTTAAACTTTAAAAATGCCCTCAGTTAACCTACTAACAACTGCTTCCTCCCCTTCCCATGCAACTCATGCTACTATAAACGATAAAACCAAACCAGAAACAGTTCAATAGCAAAACTGTTAGCGATAATTCTACATATTTTGCCTATGTATAGTGTATAGGAATCAGGTAATATACTTTTAAATAGTTTGGGATCCCTCTAGTCAGCCGCTTTGTCTTTTATTGCCAAAGCCCGCAGATCCTAACAGAACAATAGCATATATAAGTAGCTAGGCTTTTGTAGGTTTGAACGTTTGTATATAGTTAGCAAGCAATTATTTGGAACCCATTGGAATCCATGTGGTTTCCTCATAGTACTAACACTTTGTATAGACAATAAAGACACAACATTATGCTTAATGAAAGTAAGTATCTTTGCCTGCCTTTGTATGGTTGCACATTCCCGGTAGGCATGATCCTATACCATACTGAAATAGGGCTCCTCACACAGTCCACTTCCAGAAGAACTATCCCTGCTTTGGCTCTCTGTACCTAGTGCATACTGTACTTTTCCATTGCTAGCCATCAAACATATAGGCCAGACTCTGGCCTCAGTTGGCAGCACTGCTGACCTTACAGATAATTGCTGAGGAAATGCAGGTATTGCTTAGGGGATGCCAAATTCTTCAGTTCCCTGCCGACATCCTACAAAACTCTTGTCATTCTCACTACCTCCATCTTCTTTCTCTTAAACAAACCATTATTTTACTGCGGCTAAACCAATACTTCAGTTGCAGAAGAGATACTAGATGTAAGTGCACTGTTTGCACATCCTTAGTAGATCTGTTTTTCAGTCTTTCCAAAGTGGCAAACTACCACGTGCCATTGGCAATAGCTACAGGATGCCTGTGGTGTATTGAAGACTGCATTGGAATTACAAACTATCAGTTTAAGAGTGGGAGGATGGGCTTCCTTGGTCCTGCTTGCAAGCTAAGGGGCTCTGTCGTGAAGCATGCAATCTGGGAGCAGCAGTCAGTCTGGAAAAACCCAGCCTAGAACAAAGTGGGGTGATTTGTTCCTCCCTGGTTTATCACTTTCTGGTTTTGGTTATTGAGTATTATCTTCTGGATTCTAAGAATAAGGGCTTGTCCACCCGGTGTGTTAGTGTGCACCAGCTGAGCAGTAAATTCTAGCCTGCACCAATGTGTGGCAGACTAACCATCCATGTGGACCCTACTTGTGCTCACTAAAAGCTCTCTCGTGCACACTGATGTAGTCCTGTTTGGACAGTGTCAACACACACTAGAGAAAACTTTTAGTGCATGCCAGCAGGGTCCACAAGGACTTTTAGTGCACACCAGCATGCCACACACCAGAAATTGCACCACGCTGCCATGCACTAATGCACCACAAAGATGAGCCCTAAAGTAGTGTTACATTGTAACCTTCCAGAAAGAGTATTCTATGTTTTTATCTAACTTCTCTATTGGATGCCATGAACACGCCCTCCAGCATAAATGACCTATAACTGCATGCTAAATATGTCAACACGTATGAATACTCACACAAAAACCAGTGTCCCATAGCAGGCCTCAGAACAATCACTATCCAAGCAGACAAAGCAGCAGTCACAGTTACATACGTCACAGGAGCTGAAAGAATGTGGAAAAGCTTATGGAAATCCCATATAACAATGGTCCAGACCAGCACACCACCCAAGAGCCTAGCGCACAACAGCACCAATCTCGTGGGTATGGAAAGAATTGGAGTTCATAGATTTTATAGCCAGAAGGGACCAGTCTGCCCTGCCACATAGCACAGGCCTTAGAACCTCACAAGGCAGTTCTGACAGCAAGTGTACCATCATCTTGTACCTTCACTGGGATTAAACCCAGGATCTCTGTTCCCATCTACCAGAAACAAACCCCTGCACCACTGAGCCATGGCACACTGTGCACCTCGTCCCATCTCTCCCTGCCTGCCTGCCTCCAGCTCTATGCTAGACACTAATTTCAAACACATATATCGCCCCAAGGGCTCCTTTTATATCACACTGCAAGTTATGGCTGCTCAGAGTTAACCCCAACTTGAAGCACTTTGTCCTGTATTTTTCAGTCAGTTTGCATTTATGCGACCCCTTTCCTTCAAGGAATACAAAGCACTTTACAAACATTAACAAATTACACCTCAACCTCACCACACCCCCTAGGAGGGCAGTATTACTATCCCAAACGATGCTCCTTCCCACTGTAGTCCACACCACACCACAGTTAAGCAGTGTGTTGTTACTGTGTGGCTATAATTATTATTATTATACAAGGCTGCCTTTTGGGGTTGAATGCTTGTGGCATTCACATCCTTACTGGAGTTTTACTGCTCCCTTTTAGGTTACCTTTAAACATGCTTCTCCTGTCTGCTGCATATCAGAAGGAAGCACATGACCTCAGGATAGTTACTGCAACAGAGATTACAAAGTGAAAGCCCTACAGAGGGATTTGCGAGATTACGTGGGTTGCCAAAAAAATAGAGGTTATGACATAACCTCCTGCATTTTCCTGCAGAAAAGATTCTTACCGAAGAACTGCAATTTTCAGCGGTTACCACACATGGTAAAGCTCTGTGTACAGCACTGCTTAGCAATTCCCACACTCCTTATTCTCTCTTATGAAAATAGACCTACACTATAGCATCTCCAGTACCAGAGTCAAAATGGAAACAAGAGAAACATGTTCTGTTAAATAACCATTTACCTCAACAATTGATGAGAACTAGCATATAAAATAATGACGTGGAAAATGCAATGTAAATTTTTTAGGAGTACAGGATGCTTTAATGCTTGTACCATCAATTCTGCACAGCAGCAATATCTTGTAAACTCCTTAGACCAGGGACTCTCTCTCTAACACGTTTGTTCAGGCCTAGCACAATGGGGCCCTGACCCAGGCCTGTGATCTCTAGGCACTACTATAATAATTTACTTGTGGGGGAATTCTGCACCACTGTGCAATGCAGAATTTTGTAGAAATTAATGTTGGACATGCAGAATTCCACCCCCCCAATAGAAATGAACTGCAGAGATGTTGGCCACCACCATGAGCCATTGGACCCGGCAGAGCCCAGTTTGCAAATAGAAGACAAGGCCTGGGGGAACGGGAGGGAACTGAGGGTTCCCAGTAGTTGCAGTTCCCCACAAGCCCTGAAGTAAGGAGGCAGCGGCAAGCAGGAAACTCCATGCAAGCCCGGGACCCAGCATCAGGGTGTTTCTCCCTCTGGAACCCTGGGCTGTAGGAAAGCAGGGTCTGTAAGAGTCTGGGCTGAGGGAAGGCGCAGCTGGGCATTATGGGGTGAGAGTGTCTGGGCTGGGGGGGGGGAACCCATGGCTGGGCTCTGGGGGGAGAGGGTGTGTCTGGGCTGGGGGGGCAGGGAGTGTAAGTGTCTGGCCCCCTGGCTGGGCTGGGGGGAGGCGGGGGAAGGAGGGAAGGGAGAGGAGAGAGGGCAGAGAAGCAAGAACTGGGCCTTCATAGGGTTTTCTTTAACTCTCTATTCCTGGGTCTTTTTTAAATAAATTACCAAAATAATTTAGGTTTCAGAGTAGCAGCCGTGTTAGTCTGTATCGGTAAAAAGAAAACGAGTACTTGTGGCACCTTAGAGACTAACAAATTTATTAGAGCGCTCTAATAAATTTGTTAGTCTCTAAGGTGCCACAGGTACTCCTTTTCTTTTTACAAAATAATTTAAACTGGCATGATTATATAGTGTTATTTTGACAGATAAAATTTGTAGAATTTTGCAGAATTTTAAAATATTGTGTGCAGATTTTTTAATTTTTTTGGTGCAGAATTCCCCCAAGAGTATATAATAAAAATAATAAAAATATGGAAAATATTTTAATCCCTGCAAATCAATTCCCTGTAATTTAGTGGCAGCTTTGAAAAGACATCTAGACTAAAGAAACAAATTGCTTGTATCACTTCAGCAAACTCCGGTGTCAGCACTAAAATAAAGTGAAGTTCACACATAATTCCACAGGGAATTTGAAATGAAGAAAAGGGGAAAAATAAATCCCAACCCAGTGGTTGCACTCAGCATTCTCATTTGATCAGATTATTCTAGGAAATTTGCTATGATCAATGCAAGAAAAGGTAAAGGTCTATGCAGAGCTTGGGATATGTTACACACCAATCTAAGCACAGTACCTGGTATCTTAACACACACAGTGCACCATCACAAGTGTTCAAGGAACAGAGGGTGCTGATGCAAAGGATACTGAAATATTGGGCCTACGTCTTTTCTTTCACCAGCCTTTAAAATGTTATTTCAGATTTACACTCATATAAAACAGTAGTATCAGGGCCAACTCCTTTCTCAACTGCAACTTCAGGGAAACTGTTGGCATCTGGAAATTAACTACAATGATCCAGATGGTGCACAGTAATAATTAAGGAAGAGAAAAACAAGGAAAGGGTTAGTTTTAAGCAGGGGATGATGATGAGTGGCTAATTCCTTGCTGGCAGAGAGGTTCCAGAAGGCTGTATTGGGAAAGGGGCCCAGGTAGGGCTGGTCTTAGGGAAAATGGCACCCTGGGCGAACTTGCATTTTGGTGCCCCCGGCCCCCATGGGCTCCCCAGGCTCCCCTCCCTCCCTTTGCCCCAAAGACATGCTCCCCCTCCTGGGCCCCTAATCCCTGCACCCCCTTCACTCCTAACCCCTGCATCCCCTTCCTGCACTCACAAGGGGAAACTGACCTGGATTCACAAAGCAGCTGGCATTCCTGCTCACTCCCCCCCGGACTGCAGCTCCTCTGCCCCGCACACTCCTCTGGAGCTGGAGGGCGGGGGCAGGAGCGAGGAGCAACATCAGGGCTCCTTGCATCCAGGTCACTTTCCCGCCCGGGCTGTGTAAGGAGAGGGCAGGAGAGCAGCAGCTCCTGATGCCTCGCAGCCCAGCCAAGTTGGGGAAAGTGACCTGGATATAGGAAGCCCTGGTGGGTATGCCGGGGGGAGGGGACTGTGTGAGGGAGACTTTGTGTGTGAGTGTGTATGTGTGAGTAACAACAGCTAACAAACACCAAAGCTGGCCAAAACACCAGCCACGTGCTGCTCCCACTAAAAGGGAACCATCACACTATCTCATCCTTCACATTTCTCACATGAGGTACCAGGGCTTAAATTAAATTTTTGTATGAAATTGAGGTGAATTTAAAAATTGTTTAAAACGTTTTAGAAATAAAAAATATGGAAAACTTTAATACATTTTATTTACAGCGTCATTATTCATACTAGCCTTGCTAGTCCTTCCCCCCAGGCAGAGAGGCACAGAGACTAGGATCAGGACCAGCTGTGCCCCCAAAAGTCCAGGCCAACCCTCCAAATCAGACCAGACCCACATCCCTCCCCAGACCGAACTGGACCCAACCCACATCCCTCCCCAGACCAAACTGGACCCGACCCCCATAACTCACCAGTCTGAACCCCCTGAACTGGACCCGACCCGCATCCTTCCCCAGACTGAACCAGACCTGACCCGAATCCCTCCCCAGACCGAACTGGACTCTCCCCACATCCCTCCCCAGACCGGACCCGCATCACTCTCCAGACTGAACCAGACCGAACCCGCATCCCTCCCCAGACCAAACTGGACCCAACCCACATCCCTCCCCAGACCGAACTAGACCCGACCCCCATCACTCACCAGTCCGAAGCCCCTGAACTGGACCCGACCCGCATTCTTCCCCAGACTGTACCGGATCCGACCCGCATCCTTCCCCAGACCAAACTGGACCAGACCCACATCCCTCCCCAGACTGAACTGGACCCGACCCCCTGAACTGGACCCAAGCTGCATCCTTCCCCAGACTGAACCGGACCGGACCCACATCCCTCCCCAGACCAGGGGCACTGGTGGGGGGATGGGGCAGGGGGCACTGGGTCTTCCCGAGGGGTGCTTGGGGTGGAGGCCAAAGGACTCCAGTTGCCCTGCGGGGCCCAGGCCAAGGGGGCTTACCTGGAGCAAGGAGCACCCACTGGCCAGGGTGTCCATCCACTAGGTGCTGGTACTGCCTCCTGCCCAGCATGGTCCAGGTCCCCCACGCTCCCTGAGCTCTGCGTTTGAATAATGGTGGGGCCATGGCAGGCACACGGGGTGGGAGGAAGCTGCATGCTTAGCACTCTCCCACCAGCGCTGCCCCAGGCCCGGCAGGAGCCCGAGAGCCCCCCAGGGAGGAGACAGGGGCCACGCCACGGGGGAGCCCAGCTGTCCACAACACGAGGCAGCCAGAAACCCACGGGCCTGCCACCGAGCCTCCCTCTTCCCCTCCACTCACTCCACCAAGTGGTACGAGCCTTTGGGGGGAGGTGGTGGGGCCGGAGCAGAGCTGCAGCAGCAGCCGGGCCAGTGCACGGCACGCTCTTTAGTGGGCCACCCTGATTGCTTTTTCTGATTGCACCCCAAAGGCCGGCCCTGATTGCTTTTCTGCTTACATCAGAGGGAGAAATACCAGCGAGGAACTAGAGTTATTTAAGTGAAGCGTCAATGTGGACAACAACAACAAATGGATATAAACTGGCCATCAACAAGTTTAGGCTTGAAATTCGACAAGGATTTCTAACCATTATGGGTGTGAAATTCTGGAACAGCCTTCCAGGGGGAGCAGTGGGGGCAAAAAACCTAACTGGCTTCAAGACTGAGCTTGATAAGTTTATGGAGGGGATGGGATGATAAGACAGCGGACAATGGCATGTAGCCAGTCTGTGAGTGCTAGTAGCTAATATCCCCAATGGCCGGTGATGGGACACTAGATGGAGAAGGCTCTGATTTTCTACAGAGAATTCTTTCCTGAGTGTCTGGCTGGTGGGTCTTGCCCACATTACTTCTGGGGGAACTCTGTGCCACTGGGCAATGCAGAATTTTGTAGAAATTAATGTTGGGCGCACAGAATTTCCTCCCCCCCTCCCCCCCCAGAAATGGGCTGCAGAGATGTTGGCCAGTGGGAGGGAACTGGAGGGTTCCCAGCAGCTGCAATTCCCAGCATGCCTTGAAGGAAGGAGGTAGCGGTGCACAGGAAACTCTGTGCAAGCCCAGGATCCAGCATCAGGCTGGTTCTCCCTCTGGATCCCTGGGCTCTAGGAAGGTAGGGTCTGTGAGTGTCTGGGCTCGGGGGGAGACCCTGCAGCTGGTCTGTGTGGGTTGAGGGGGTATGAGTGTGAGTGTCAGGGCCAGGGAAGGCCCCCCAGCTGGCCTCTGGGGAGGAGAGGATGTGAGTGTTTGGCCCCCCCAGCTGGGCTCTCTGGGGATAGAGGGAAGAGAAGCTGGAAGTGGGTTATCGTAGGGGCTTCTTTAACTCTCTACTCCTGGGGGAATTTTTGTGTGTGTTTATATTGTTACAGACAAACTTGCTGACAGGTATTTTGAAATAAATTACCAAAATAATTGAAATTCTTGTGATTATATAGTGTTACTTTGACAAATAAAATTTACAGAATTTTGCAGAATTTTTAATTTTTTGGTGCAGAATTCCCCCAGGAGTACCATATGCTCAGGGTCCAACTGATTGCCATATTTGGGGTCAGGATTCTCCTGGGTCAGATTGGCAGAGACCATGGGTTTTTTTTTTTGCTTCCTCTGCAATCACAGGTCACTTGCAGGTTTAAACTTGTGCAAATGGTAGAGTCTCTGTAACTTGAAGTCTTTAAATCATGATTTGAGGACTTCAGTAACTCAGCCAGACGTTATGGGTCTATTACAGCAGTGGATGGGTGAGGTTCTGTGACCTGCAATGTGCAGGAGGTCAGATTAGATAATCACAGTGGTCCCTTCTGGCCTTAAAGTCTATCAATCTATGAGCAACAGCTAGGAGAATAGCAAATAATATCCCTTCCAGCAATCTCCTTCCCCTACCAAAATTAATAATGGAAGTACTTAACATAACAGCTCTATTATTTGCTTCCCTTCCTCTGTGCAGCTGCTTACATTGTAAATGCCTCAGGGCAAGGACCTACCTTCCATGTCTGAAGTGCCTAGTGCACTGTTGGCATTAAAATAATAATAAAATATACACAAAAGTGTGTGTCTGTGTGAATTACTAATGCACGTTTATGATTCTTATTTGGCTATTTTGCTGAAGCTGCCTTTACCACATATTCCAAATTAATTGTCACCATTATAGTGTTATACAAAGTTAGAGGTATGTTATCAACAAAAGGATGTAAATTAAACTTGTGAGACATATTACAAAAAGTAAATAAAATTGTAACAAGAGGAAGAAAATTCCAGCAAGAAGACTAGGAGCATCTGAGCTAGAAAACCTGTCCACAGGCACAATCTAGTGGTAGACAGAGATATTGCAATGCAAGTACTGGTGCTTAAAGAGCATGTTCATTTGTAACTCTATATGCTTTAAAGGAATAACTTTATATTTTTTAGGGAGGCAGCACAGACTAAGGAATAGGACACTAGAAAAGAGATCTATTTCCAGCTCTGCCAATGACTCGCTGTGTGAATGGGAGCAAATCACTTCATCTTTCCATGCCTCTTCTCTTTTTACCTTTTGTTTGTATTGTCTCTTTAGATTATAACCTTGGTGGGTCAGCGACTGTCTTTATGTCTTTGTAAGCGCTTAGCACGATAGGGTCCCCCAAACTTGGTTTAGGCCTCTAGGAGCTACCATAACATCAATAATAGTAATTAATACCATTAATAAATAACACCGCTCCCCAAAGACGACCTGTGCTTGCCAATAGTGGAGGGGGGAACAGAGTGAGGGAAGCCGGCCTCAGCAGTGTTTCTGAGCATGCTCAGTACAAGCCAAGCAGCAAATCAGGGTGGCGGGGACTGTGATCCCACAGGTCTCACCTCACGCATCGCTTCTGCTGCTCCCTGTGTGAAATGAAGAAGAAATAATAATGGTGCCTGTGAGGTGGTGGATAGCATCCAAGGGAAATCATGCATGATATAGATTAAGATTAGAGAAAAACATATGAGTGAGAAACATGATAAATGAAATAGGAGCTGCCTTCTAACATGCAAGACCAATGCAGCCAATAACTCTCTAGGAGGAGAAGCCTCTATACATGCAGAAACACTTCTTGAATCAAGGGCAAAGACACTTATCTCACCCCAGACCTATGCTATGTAAATAGATGCCATTATACCCAAATTATGTATGCACAAAGTCCCTGGGTTTACTCTGAAGTGATGTGTCTTAAGTTACAGGAGATGAAAAGCTCTTTGCTCAGGAAAGTGGAGTCCTCTTCATTACTAAATAAAATTGGGACATATACTCTTCCCAGTATATTGGCTTCAAAGTGCATTGTATCATCTATGCCAGTTTAGCAGTCACCAGGTAATGGTGTTCATACCTAGACTTCAAAGGAAATGAAATTGTATTGGAGACAGACCCTTAGAAAAGGGGATTGGTCCAGAGTCTAGCTGACGGTTATGACCTCAAGCACCAGGATATTGAGATAAAGGCAGAACCCATGATAGATGGAGAGACAGACACAGAATGCTAGAAATGTAATCTCTCATTTACTAGTACTGTAACTATAAGATTTAACCTACCTCGCTTGGCTGTTGCCTACTCTCTATGTTAGGTATGATGTTATTCCATTTACTTGGACCATTCTTGAAGGCAAATGTCTGACCTCAGGCTAGATATAAAAGGAGGTTAAGAGGTAACTGACATGCAGGGTTCACACCAAGGCAAAGTTGTGTAGACAGACTGACCGCAGTTAGCAAGGAGCATGGGGGAAGGCTAGTGATCAAGAGTAGCAGGGAAGTGAAAGTTACATTGATGTGTATATTAATCACGTTTTTTACTTAGAACATTTGGGTCCTTTTCCTGGCAGAGTAAACTGTGCAATATCATCATGACTTCAAGTAGTCAGGAAAATTTGTTGTTTGGGGAAAAATCAATGAGAATAAACAAAAACTAGACTACAAATATGTACACTGTTAAACAGGGATAATAAATGGCACAAGCAAAATGTAGCTTAACTCCAAGATGTAGCAGAATTTCCAAAGAGCTCCAGCTAATAGATTTGTATTCAGGCCAACCGCTATTCTGATTCTCTCTTCTCTCTCAAATTCTGTTCCAATAGTCTCTAGCAGTGAAAGATCCCCATCCAAACCTCAGACACATTGGTTGCTTTGCAACACAAAATGAAGCCCATCTGATTTCAGGTATCAATGACCCTCCCTCCTGATACAAGGGCTCAAGGGCCTACATTTTCAGAGTAACTAGTAATTTGGGTTCTCTCAATTCTGACACCTTAAAAGGGGCCTGATTTTCATGGGTACACAGCCATTTCTGAAAATCAAGCATCCAAACGATGTCTCAAACTGGCCACCCAAAAATTACTCGTTACTTTTGAAACCAAAGAGCTCAACAAGTCTGAAGAGGAATCCTTCTCATTCAGTTAACTCAGTTTGTTACTAAAGTCTTGTCTACCCTGGGAAATTGTCTGGATTAGCTATTGCAGAATCATCTATTATGGAATAGCTCCCCGTGTGCACACACTATTCCAGAATAAAAGGGGGTAAATTTGTAGTGGTTTTTAATGCTGCTGAGGTGAGGCATGGGGACATGTCCTATTTTTCAGAATTCATTATTTTCACATCTCAACCAGTTTAACTAGAACACAATTAATTGTTTCCCATGTATAATTAAGGTCTCACAGTCATACAGGTAACGGATTTTCAGAAAGGACTGCGGTTTGGCTTAAGTCTGACGCCAGTAGACTCAAGGATAAAACTCCCATTGACTTTAACAAGAGCAGAGAGTTAGGGTAACTCTCAGCTCAGCACTTTTGAAAATACCCTGATTATTACCCAGTGACTTCTGTCTGTTATCAAGGTTTTGTCAAGGGAAAGAATAAAAAAGAGAAATACATATGAAAAAAAAATAGTTAATACGGAAGCCATGAAAAAGGTAGGGTGATTTCCATCTTATGTCAATACACAAAGGTATAATTACTTTTGTATTATCACTAAACTACCAGCAGGCTGTGCTTGTGCACCAGTTTTCTAGCTCATACATAACTAATCTTAACTTTCATTTTAAGTGATGCCAATTGTGCTTTGTCATTGAAATTGTGATTACAAAAAAAATACGCAGCCAACTAGTCTCATTCATAACCTCTGCTGCTCACATACTCCCCAACTCTCTAAAGTATTAGTAATGAAGACAATGCTACAGCCTAACAAGATAAAAATAAGCAGTAGGTGGAGAGACTGGAACAGCCTCTGTTTTTCTAATAAACGTAAAATGAGGTTAAATTTCTGTTAAAAATGATCAGGGACTAGGAGGATTGGCTTGACAGACTTGACCACAGTGATCTACAGATCTGTAACTTCAGTCCTATGTAGGGGAGTAAAGTTTTGAAGCCAGACTCTGTAGGAACTCCAGCAGTTACAGAATGCAGATGCCTGCCTGCCTGCTGGGCCAATAAAGAACACTTCATTCTGGTACACCAATAAATTCATTGGCTACTCCTCAAATATCAGATATAGGGTAGAGTGCTGGTTCTGATCTTCAGGCTGTTTTACCTCTTGATACCTCATAAGCCAACCATAGACCTCCAGTAAAACTCAGTTTCTTCAGCGGGATAGGAGATAAAATGAACAGTAGCATAGCTCTCAAAGGAGCACACACAGAGAGTCTTTCTTACAAACTGCCATCTCGTCGAGCCCTAGGTTCAGTAACTGACCAGTTTTGAACTTTGACATTTAATAGGTGCTACTGTAGCACAGAAAAAGTCACCACCAATTCACAAAGCCACTGTACTGACACCACAAGAGTGTTCAGTGGACCATCTCAGAACCTACCTCTCCCCTCTGCAGCCGAGACAGTCCACAACAGCAATGATCCTTCAGAAAAATGGTGCTCTCAAAAGCAAGAGATAGACTACTGGCAGCTGGAGAAAGCATCTTTTCAGCCTGTGGCCAAACTTCCTGTAGAATGTTCCTTCCACAAGAGTTAAGAATGCCCATAACGTGGCCATCTTCTGACTCTTATCTGCACCATTGCTTTTCCATAATAATCTATGAAAGAGAAAAAGACACTCTCATCGTGCTCCTAGCAAAGGGGAAAAGAAGACACTTATGTCAACTTATAAAGAATTTGTTCATTCGCCACATGGATGGTGTACACCAGAACTGAGAAAATGATCCATTCAAAAGACATGAGAGACTGGTAGTTTAGATTTGGAACAGCTTGGTGTTGCTAAAAAGGGGATATCTGGCTTGCCTGTGTAATGATTTTAGTTGTCAATGTGCTTCTCTGAAGCATTGTACGTTACAGTATCCTTTATGTTGTCCTGTAAATGCACCTCCACTGACCCAAAAGAAATACAGCTGGCAATAAATCAATTTTTGACATTAATGGGAAAAAAAGTGGATTTTTCTCCTCCCAAATTGTCCTGGATGATCACTTACTGCCATCTGCTCTTTGAAGCTGAAATGCCATCAATTCATAAAATGGGGCCAAGATTTTCAAAAATAGTAAGCCTACAGTTAGACTCCTAAATCCATCTTTGGGCATTTGCCTGATCTTCAAAAGCACTGGGTACCCACCGGCTCCAGCCGACCTCGCCTTTCAGTGAAGTTGAGGATATTAATCACCTAGCTACCTTACAAAATCTCCTTTTAGGGCGCAAATTTTCAAAAGTATCTAGTGATTCTGGATTCCTTAGTTTTTGGGTATAAAACTCAAGACTCAGCACCATCCTCCAGAAAAAAAAAAAAAGTCAAGCTCCATTAGGCTGTCCAACTGGGCACCCAAAATTTAAGGGACCCAAAAATCACTAATCATTTTTGGAAATTTGGGGCAGTGCCTACATTTAGCCTCCTGCTTTTGAAAACCCTGGCCTGGAATTTTAATTTCTTCTTTATGAACATATCTAAAGAGAAACCTAACTTCTGAGTGTTACAGCATTGAAAATAGTTTTTATAAAGTATCAGAACTCTTTACACAGTTTTAGAGGGGTGCATATAGTCCATCACATTACATTAAAGACTTTAAATAGAATCCACGAATCTCTCTTACAGCACCTTATTGAAACATAACATTCGTTTTAACTTCAAGTGGATACGAAAAACACATTCTCCTATCAACTGTGTATGTAACAAATATGTCCGTGAAGCCATTTTTTTGCCCTAGTGGAGATTTGTGTTTATATAATACACTAGTTATAAAATATAAAAACCTGAAAAGTATACAAGATGTTTTCACTGTATTAGTGACTATCATTTTGATGTGAAACCCACTTTAATGACTACCTGTCAAAGAAACCTTTTAAAAGGAATGATTTTCCTTGACATGAATGCATTCAACGACTGTTTGTTGAGTGATATCTTCTTAAGCAGCTAGCAAAAAAACACAGTATCACTGTAAATCAGTGGTTCATCACCCTTGCAGCACTGAGGATTGTAATGGCAACCTGTCAGCAGCCTGAGGGCGGCACTTAAGTTGCAAATAAATTTACATAAACAGATATATATGTATATAGGATGTTGTTTATATTGTTTTTAACTATGTCTATATTAAAAGTGCTTTAACATTGCAAAATGACAACATATGCCTTGAGGGCTTCACGGCTTTGATTCAGTCAAAGCAGGGTCCCAAACATCCAGCTCCTGTTGAGATGGTCACACATTCTATGGAATGAAGTTCTGAGACTGTTAAGCAATTGCAATGTTTGGATTTGTTCAGAGGTCTGTTCACAAATATATAAATATCTCCAAGATCCTGTACCAATAGCAGCCCTCATACCAAACTCTAGATTATCTCTCCCTTGACAGACCTTTATACAAATTCAGCACATTTCATTCATAAAATGCGGACTGAGGTGGACGTAAGCATCATGAGCCAGATCCCGAGCTGACATGAAGGGGCACAGTTCCATTGAGTTACGCCATCCTTCAACCCAGCCCCGTAATCAACAATTCCTGCTGAACTTCAGCTCCACTTCTTCAGACTGAGCTGAAAACCAGGGTGCAGACAAGCTGAACAGGTCTGTGACTCATATTGCTTGAGCTTTGGTTGGCAAATCAGGCAGAAGTCCATTTTTCTGAAGCTGCTCAGAATAACATACTACTGCAAGGACAGGCCTCTACTTCACTGGCAGCTGCAGACAATGGTACCAATTCCCTTGGGCTCCCAAGGCAGAAAGCACCAACCCCCTCCAGCCCACTAGCTTAGGACCTTCAAGCAAAGGCCTCTCTGCAACTTCTGCTTTCCCAGCAAAGGTCCCAACTAATCCAAAACTTCCTCTTTTCAAACACCTAAAACTAGTATTTTGGCAGAGGTGGGAAGCCAAGAAGCAGATTCAGACTTGCAGAGAGCAGAGTGCTCCCTTAGCCTTGCAGAGAATAGCAAACCCTACTGCAGAGAGAGCCTTCTACGAGCTACCCTGGCTGGCTGCTAGCAAGCTCCCAGAATCTAACACACAGAGATATGGCACTTAAGTATCATATTTATATTTTAAATAGGACTTTGCACCCTCTACTCTAATATTAAAACTATAAATGTCTGATTTATGTCCATATAGATCTTGGACAGTTTTATTTTTTTATATATAGCTGTCAGTAAATATGAGTATTGAAATTATCTTGTAACTTTAATGGAAGCTATTTCAGGTGAAACCCTTTTCTTATCACTTCAGACCTGATCCTGAATTCCTTGCACACCCCAAACTCCCATCAACACCTACAGAAGTTTAGAGTGCACAAGGACTACAAAATCAAGCCTTATCATAATGTAACAATATTGCCTAAAATAAATGATTGAGAGATCTAAATAATGACTGGTACCTCGACAAAATAGTGATTGGCTCAACAGAAACACATACAGTAAAACCTCAGAATTATGAACACCAGAGTTACTAACTGACAGGTCAACCACACACCTCATTTGGAACCGGAAGTACGCAATCAGGCAGCAGCAGAGAGGAAAAAAAGCAAATACAGTACAATACTGTGTTAAACATAAACTGCTAAAAAATAAAGGGCAAGTTTTAAAAAAAAGATTTGACGGGGTAAGGAAATTGTTTTTGTGCCTGTTTCATTTAAATTAAGATAGCTAAAAGCAGCATTTTTCTTCTTCAAAGTAAAGTTTCAAAGCTGTATTAAGTCAATATTCAGTTGTAAACTTTTGAAAGAACAACCATAACGGTTTTTTCGGAGTTATGAACATTTCAGAGTTACAAACCACCGCCATTCCTGAGGTGTTTGTAACTCTGAGGTTCGACTGTAACTGGCTAATATTAGTGTATATTGAAGGGTTTATTTTTTGAACATGACACTTTCACATTTGAAGGTACTCAAATTTACAACATAAGTGACCCTTTCCAAGTTGTGAATTAGCTCTTTATGCAACAGCAGATCAACATACAGTAGACTAGAATTTTTAGCCTCATCCTCTTTGCAGTTAATGACATCCATGCAATTTCTATATTAATGAGATCTTTCAACAGCTTTTAGTTAATGGGAATCCCTGGGGCTAAAGTCTGTGTTGACTCATACCCCACCCAACACCATGGACTTTGGCCATATACATTAATTCAGAATCTAATCTGCTTTGATAGGTTCCAGTGACCAGATCTTAATTGTTTTTTTTTTAAAATGTGTTGCAAACAGCTTGTGCTGTATAATTAACAATAGCCTGCAAATTGCTGGAGAGACATATGCTGATAAGGAGGAAGGATGGTCCTGTGATTCAGGTACAGGAGTGGGAGTCACCAGATCTGGGCTCTTTCCCTAGCTCTGTCAGCCTCTTCCTGTGTGACCTTCAGCAAGACAAAGCCTCTTGGTGCCTAAGTCTCCTCATCTGTAAGAAGGGGGTAATAATACTTCCCAATCCCAAAGGAGTGATGTGAGGTTAATTCACTAATGTTTGTAAGACTCTGATTTCCTTGGACAGAAGAAACTATATATATTTATGAAACAGAGCCCCATTGATGGTTCACGACTGTCTCAGCAACTCTTGAGAGACCTGACACGCTATAGCTAACACACTGTTGGCATGATATGTATCCAGAAGGTAGCATGTAATATATCACTAGAAAATGTATAACTCACTGATCATTAATATTCTTGTATGATGTGTGCTCAGAGTGTGTACAAACAGTTATAAATTTGTGCTAGAATTATGTTCTTAAAACGTGTTTGTCAAGCAATGCATAATCCCACTCTGCCTAGACAAAGCCATGTATACTTGCTTGTCTGACTGTGACATTGCAATCTGTATGATTTTATGAAAGTATGCTGATGAGTGTGAATATAATGTAACTAAAATATGCTTCATGCAAAAGGTCTCTTGTAAGGTATCATTACAAAGCTTATAATCTACTGAGTGTGGTCATCCTATTTGTATAAATGTATCACTCTTGTATCAGAAACTAGAAATATGAAATATAACTCTGAGGTCCTATTGTAGTTATGCAAAGTGTGGGCCATTAATGGTGGTTTGGAATCTTAATGGCTCCCATTAACAAGGACAACTGACTGTAGATGGCTCTGTTTTACTTGTAAGTCTTCCTGTATACCTGTATCCTGGCAAGTGGGTAATGAGGTCTTACAGTGATATGTGATCATGTCACCTGAACAGGAATCCATCTTTAGCCTGGTGCTTTTCCATTGAGAAGAAGGTGGGGAACCCAGAGGGACAAAGGATTCCCGCCTTATGCAAAAGATATATAAGTGGGTTGAAGAGAACAAAGGGCGCGGCCATCATGAAAAATCCCCTAGCTACCACCTGAGCTGGAATGACAGCTGTACCAGGGGAAAGGATTGTGCCCAGACTAGGGAGGCATCCAGTCTGTGAAAGAAACTTATTGAAACATCTCTGAGGGTGAGATTTTATCTGTATTCAGTTTTATTACTGTACTAGACTTAGACTTGCGTGTTTTATTTTATTTTGCTTGGTAATTCACTTTGTTCTGTCTGTTACTACTTGGAACCACTTAAATCCTACTTTCTGTATTTAATAAAACCACTTTTTACTTATTAATTAACCCAGAGTATGTATTAATATGGGGGGGGGGCAAACAGCTGTGCACATCTCTCTATCAGTGTTATAGAGGGTGAGCAATTTACGAGTTTACCCTGTATAAGCTTTATACAGGATAAAACAGATTTATTTGGGGTTTAGACCCCACTGGGAGTTGGGCATCTGAGTGCTAAAGACAGGAACATTTCTTAAATTGCTTTCAGTTAAGTCTGCAGCATTGGGGCACGTGGTTCAGACCCTGGGTCTGTGTTGGAGCAGACTGGCTTGTCTGGCTCAGCAAGACAGGCTGCTGGAGTCCCAAGCTGGCAGGGAAAGCAGGGGTAGAAGTAGTCTTGGCACATCAGGTGGCAGTTCCCAAGGGGGTTTCAGTGATCCAGCCCATCACACTGGCCATCTAGGTTGTCAGGCAGAGACAATGAAGGTACGTTTATATAAAAGGCAAACAAGCGATCAACCTAGCAAGTTGGGGAGATAGCCTCAACTGTCATGATGGGGGGCGGGGAAAGGAGACTACAAAAATCAACATGGCTTCAGCTCCCTCGTGTCAAGCATCAGAGGGGTAGCCATGTCAGTCTGGATCTGTAAAAGTGGCAAAGAGTCCTGTGCACCTTACAGACTAACAGGTGGCACAGGACTCTTTGCAGCTCCCTGGTGGACACAGCAAGCTGAGCCCCCAGGAAGGCTTCCTAAAGCAAGGTCACGGAACTTCAGAAGCCCAGAAAGCCATTTTGGCATCTTTCACTTGAGTGGCTAAAGGGATCAGAGCTCTTGAAATCACAGAAAGTTGGATCCTTCAACACCAGTGGTTGAAGTCTCTAGGAACTGACTATAGGTGAGAAACCTGCTTAGGCAAAAGGTTGGAACTTGCTGAAATTAAGTTTTAGTCCTTAGAAGTGTATTTTTACTTTGGTTTGTTTGTAACTATTTCTATCACTTAAACCTATGATTTTCTGTTCAATAAACTTGTTTTACTTTTAGTATAAATCAATTCAATGCTTTGATTGAAATAAAAGTATTTATCAAACCCCGAATAATGAGCTGCCATTTACTGTCTCCTTAAAGGAGCAGCAAACAATAGCTTTGAGAGTGCTCCAGAAGAGGGATGTACACTACTGGGAGAGGTCTCTGGGGAAATTAGGGACTGGTGTGGTGTTTAGATCACCCTGCATAAAGTAACTGAGCAGTGGAAGCCAGGGTGTGACCTGCATGCTTGTAAGGCTGGCTGGTGGTGTCAGGGCTGTGAGCCACAGCAGCATAGCACTGAAGGCATCCAGTGCTGCAGGGCAGGCTGTGACACCCTCCCCTCAGTCTGGTTGAACCCCAAAGCATCACAGAATTATATATGGATAATTATCAGACCATATGCTCCCATTTAACATGGGCATACACTGCCTCTTTAAAACATCCCATCAGCCTGGAAGTGGGGCAGAGCCAGCATTTTAACTTTTTAACATTTTAATTAGACCCAGACATTGACTGCTACTGTTGATAAAGACTGAGGTTCTGTTGACTCATCCTGAGCATTGCTACATCAATAACAAGCACCTTTCAGGTCTTGAAGTTGCTTCAGACTTTATGCATTTGTTTCAGCCATGCAGGACCGGCTCTGGGCACCAACAAAGCAAGCATGTGCTTGGGATGGCACATTTCCAGGGGTGGCATTCCGGCCACCCCTTTTTTTTCGGGGAAGTTGCGCTCTCGGAGCTGCGCCACTTAGATGGGGCGAGGGTGCCGCGCCCCCGGCCGCAGCAGGAAGGGGAAGCCCCGGCCCCAGGATGCTGAGCTGCCAGGGCCGAGCCGCTACCTGGGGAGGAGAGGGCGAGTCCTGCCGGGGAGCCAGGCCTGCGCCGCCTCATCTGCACACAGGCTGCTGCGCTGCCTTGTGCCACCCCTTATCTCGGGCCTTCTCTGCGCGGCCGGGCGGGGAAGGGGGGAAAGCCCCTGCAGGCGCTGGGAGAAGGTGACATCACTCCCTCCGCTTCCAGTGCCGCCTGCGAGCCCCAGCCCCACCTGAGCTTGGGGTGGCAAAAACCTAGAGGCAGCCCCGCAGCCGTGTCCTGGGAGAAATGGGTATGTGTAATGGAGTGCAGTGTTGTGTCTTTTAAAGACTCAGTAGAGCCTGTTTTTTGTTCACTTCCTTGGAATAAAAATGTTGGGTTAAAATGCTTCACAGTAGCACACCAAGTAATTCTGCACTTGGAAGAGAAGCTCCCATCCACGGACAACATTCCCAGGTACAGCTGTGTGTATGTACCTGTGGCTGCCTGCATGCCAAAATGCAGAATTCATCTTGTACCTACATGTACCTACATGTAAATAACCCTTAGAAAAATAAATATCACTAGTTCAAAAAAGTTTGGGCTATTTATTTCTTCTGCCAAACTAAGCTAGGGTAGAGATGAGACCAGGATTTAAAACAAACACACGCCACCACACAAAAGCATTTGCATGAAGTTTCCTGCTGAAATTAGATTAATTGACAGAGCTTTAAAACAAACACAAAAAACCAGGACAACCCTAATTGCTTATTACAGCTGATGGAGATGGGAAAGGATGATGAAAGGAAATTTAAGTGAGTGACACTACTTCTTAGTCATATATTTACACCTTTATTTTTGTTTCACAATTTCAGTTCGACACTATTAACACAACCTTGAATTTCCTGGCTTTGTTGTTAAGCGCATTGTGTCCCCTCCTGTATTACTTTGCAGCAGAGGATCAGGAAACCAAGAGCCACTGCTCCCCCACAAGCAGCATGGCAGTTTCTTTCCATCATGCAAATACAGCACTAGAATAGAGAACCAGCCAGCCCCCAACCATGTACTACTTCCCCCAGGGGACATGATCTGTGGGTTGGGAGTGTGTGGCACCTCCATTAACTATCGTGTGTGCTGCTGTCAGTAAGAAGAACTGGCTGAGATGTGCACTTCACAATGAGCCCCGCACAATCCTACTTGTGGGCCCCTGTATTTGATCTGATTCAGCAAGGTACTGAAAGTAAAGTTAATTGGAAGGAAAAGAAAGGAAGATGAGGGGGAAATAACAGTGGCATCAGTAATAAAGCCTCTCTTATTCAACTGTCTGAATGGGCACTGAACTGCTACTAATGTTCATCTGAAAAGGAGATCAACATTGAATCTGTTATTTACACTGTATTTTGACATGTTTTTACAATGATTGCACATTACAGCATGATGTTTTACTGAGAGCAATAACATTTGAGACGTTATCGAATTTATGCATTGTGCAGAGCCAGATGCTCCTCTCCACTTAAGCTAATAGAGGGAGACAAACCAAAGAAAATGGGTGTAGGGCATGAAAGGGGGCAGCAGAAGCTCTGTGGAAATGTAGGCCTCCTGCCACCACCTTTGAAAACTTTAACAGGGCGAGAGGCTGTTGGGGCCAGGGCCTGTCACTGCCAGGATATTGGATTAGATTGGCCACGGCTCTGATGTTATCTGGTAATTCCTATGTACGTCTGAAAATAGTGCCACTGGGGAGAATAGAGGGTGTGTTTTACTCTCATCCTAGCTCCCCATCTCTCTTGCAGAGAGGCCAGAATGCAGATGCACAAGAACACTGCTTCCTCAGCATGACTGAGAGACTCCTTTACCGACCAAAACCACTAAGTGCCCAAATTTAGCCCTCGCTGCTTAATTAAAAATTGCTTAACATATCATCCTACTCTTTTCCTCCCTAAAGGATGCTTATCTGCCCTATCGGAAAACATTAACAGAAGAAAGACACATTTTTGTAAACCTTTAAAACAAGTAATAGGAAAAATCCTGCATTATCCTCATGATCTTAGTATTATGCAAGTGTCACTGCTTCTCTCTCTGATGCAGGATGTGAACTGCTAGGAATTTAAGAAACTGAGCTAGTCACTCATTCCCAGGTTGGTCTAGAAAACAAGCTGCCTCCCACATTTCCTAGGACCCTGATGAAAATAATTTATGCACGTGCTTAACTCAGAGCACAAGCAGGCCCATGAACTCCTTCAGTGGAACTACTCACATGTTTCAATTCAGCACACACTTTGCTGAAGTGAAGTTTAATTGCTTCAATAAATCAGGCCTACGTGAGTATTTATTATCAGACTGTATGAATGTGATGTCTTGGCCTCAGATTTGCAAGCGTGGTGTATTAATCATCACACTTTTCTCCTTGTTCATGTCAGCATTGCTGTTGAATTACAGGTGTTGCAGACAGAACAAACATATTGATTCCTCCACCCCAACCCCACTAGAGGTTAATTTACAGGTACATCCCAAAATATAGGTGGCAGTATTGTACCGTAGAAGTGTGCCCGTGCGCTGTCTCTCTGCAGAAGCACGGAAGGGAGAGGAATCACTGATGTGCTATTATTCCTCCCTCCATGTACAGCCTGCACAAGTGTGGTTTGTGGATTCATTTGAGCACTTAACCGGACAGTGCTGAGGAAATAAGTGGGAGACACCTTGATCTGGAAAAGATGAGATGTTTCAATCTGTACTAAGTAGCCGCTGCCCATAATGATTTTAAAAATAAAACAAAAATAAATGAAATATATCAACAATTAATATTGTCATATTATGATGTCACTAGTCGTGCATAATATAATGTGTACTGCTACTACTGACAAGTCATGAAATATTGTAAAAATAATACAACTACTAGAATGACATAAAATCAAATTTGAAACAACGTTTTGAAATTCTGAAAGCAATCCAAAATGAACTTTTTTTTCAAAACTGGAAATAATTTTTTTTTTTATTTCAAATATCCTCTCCCCGGACATTTAATCAGAATCAACATGATTTCACAAAAACATCGAGGTTAGTCAAAACAGAATTTTCCAGTGGAAAACTGTTTCAATGAAAATTTTCCTAACTACAGCTCGAATTCCAACATATCAGGGGCTACCTCGGAACATCTTGGCTATCAGTAAGTTACATGTGGTGGCAGCTCATAACTCTACAATGACAGCAAAACAAATTCATTTCCTCCTGCTCCAGAAGCACAGGCCTCTCTCAAATATCCCTGAGCTGTTAGCAGACTGGGGTTCTAGGACACAGATGAGCAGTTCTGATTCCATCCAGTGACTGATCCACAATCAAAATTTTTTTCAAGAGTGATTAATGCCTTTCATCCTGAAAGATAAAAGCATATGAACTACATACAGGCCAGGCAATGTTCAAATGCAGCCACCTCTACGGTGGGGATTGATACCCAACTGCTTGACATCACTGCACAACTGAACATTTAGTCAAAAATGCTTGCCCTGAAAGCTTTAGGTCAATAAACACCACTAAACAACCATCTCCCTTGGAAAGATGAGTTGACCCTGCTAAGGCTTGGATTTATCATGGTTATAAGAAGCCCAGGGCATTCAAAGGCCCCTGAGATTCCCTCTGATTGTGCAGCATTCAATATGGGTGGGAGGGGAACAACAGTCAGCTAGAAAAAATACTATACCTTTCAAACGTCCAGGGTGATTAACAGAAACAATGCAAAAAATATTTTTTTAAATTCTGAAATACACCACAAGAGTCCTTTTAAAAAGCGAGCAGCAGCAGAACGGCAAACAGCAGTGTGTAAGGGCACTCAGGAAGGGGGATGACTCATTGTGACCAAGCAGGGCGAGGGCTGTGAGTAGGACTGGCTGAGAGTAAATGGACGTGGGTGGTTATGACTGAGTATCACCATGGAGGAGCAAATTAGCGATACTTCATTCCAGTGACTGTTGGAGGGGGAGTCATACAGCAGCAATTTCATCCTTTAAATCTTTTAGAAATAAATACACTTTCTTCAATCAGAAAAACAATAAAAATAAAGCTGATTTTATACAAAGATACAAACCAGAATACTCTAGTCATTAAAAACCTGGGGTTATATCAGGTGGTCCTTACTCAGGTACTGATCTATGGAAATCTTGGGTATGCCTTCACTGCAGAGTTACCCTGGTTTTTTAGCTGGGTTTCAGCCCTAACTCCCCTACTGTTCACACAGAAAAATCTTTTACCAGGGTTTGTGTGTGCTTTGAAACCAGGCGGATTTATCCCATGGGGAGTAGAGGTTAGAGGTTTCACTTTAACATGAGCTCCTACCTATCTACTTAGCAGTGTACAGGCCGTAGCCTGGTTTACAGAACTTAGGTGCTGATAGTCCTCCAATGTCCTCCCACTCTCCTCTGTGGGCTGGGTTTCCCTGCTGTTTTATCTAGTGCATTGTTTAGAACCATGAGATAGGCCGCTCCTACTGCCTAACCTGAGTTACTGCAGTGTCTACGTGGGTGTGACTTGAGTGTTGTCTAGCAGGGTGGAAGGTCACACCTGAATTTGGCTTATCCGGGTGCCCAGATCTAGGTAAACTCTGCAATTAAGACATACCCTTTGCTTGAGTAAAACAGTACAGCAGATGCCACAGTGAGGGGAGATACAAATCCCGAACGCCTTTCAAGAACAATTCAAAGCCTGTCATCAGAATTTACTGCTATTAACAGCCTTGAGAGATGACTGGATTTCAATTTTGCAAAAGCCCTAGACACAAAACTTTCCACAGAGAAATCATTTGAGCAAAAAAGAGTTGGAAACACACAGCCTTCATGGCACTGTAAATAGCTTTCCAGATTGAGCGATCATTATAATTAAAATGGAGCCAAGTGTCATGGAAGAGCAGTAGCTAAATTACAGGTCTGAGAGATGGGGAGAAGAGCATATCTGACTGCATGACACTCAAAAATAGTAAATTAAATTTTGAGGTCCAGTACACTGTAATCATATCCAAAAGAGAAACAAGGATGAAATGTGAACATGCATCTAAAAATCTTGTCAACTTAAAGTCTATTTGTAAAAAATTTTGAATTATAATCAGGGAGCAATACCTGTATACACCAAGATTTCTCCAAAGCATATAGCAGAAATAAAAATCAGACGCTCCCACAGACCTTCATGGAAACAACAAGGATAGAAGTCAGATTCTCCTGATCCAAAAACCACAGGTTTGCTTTCATTTGTGCTAAAAGATAAGCTTAATTAGCTGCCAGCAGTATGTCACTTGTCCCTATGATACATTTGAGCAGTACTGATCTTCTTCAGTAGAGGGCAGTATAGCATGTTTGTTGTAATTAACTGGGTAGAGTGTAGTATATTGGAGAAGCACTTACAAATTGTACAATTAATTTTTTTTAAGTCACCTACATGCTGCTTCAAGATATTTTCAAAATCAACAACTTTCTCTGTTTGCAAAAGTGCGCTGGGTTTGTTAATCCACATCTGGAATAATCCAAATCTCCCCTTTTTGCATTGAACTTCTCTAAGAAAAATACTACATTAGAAAATCCATCCCCTTCACAAACTAGCCTCCTGCTGAAAGGCAGGAAAAGATGCAGGTGCACCAATCTGAGCAGGACAAGCTGGGCCTGGGAGATGTTTTGCCAAGTGACATGCTGGAAGAAATTAACGGAAGACCTTTGTTAAAATTCCAACAGCAAATTGAAGGGAAGGCTGAGTTGATTGTCTTGCCTGGAGGAGCTCACTCCCTCTCTGGAATCTGGTAATTCACCCCTGGTGCTTCTAACATTACTACTGAAGAACAATTTTATTTTACAATTGGAATTTTCCAAGTGTCAAATATTTTAAAAATAATTTTCAGGGGCATGATAACCACAGACCTCTCTCCAAGGTCCTTACCCATCCCACCCATTTGAAAATAGCACCGCATGGTGCTGAGCATGTGTATCGGAACTCTTCAAGAACAAAAGTATAAAAGTAAAAAAGTATAAAAACCGTATGTCCAGCAAGTGCACTTCAGGGAAGTTTTGTTTGCCACAGGTTGTTGCATTCCCTTCAAATGAGATAATCACAGTGGCCCCTTCTGTCTTTATAATCTCTGAATCAGGGATAATGTGGGGGGAGGGGAAAGAATGAATAGGATTCCCCAACATCTCACCATTCCCCTCTTCCAGCACACTTTCATGTGTTCAACAGTGGGTATTATGAACTGGGAAAGGAGGGGGACTTCACTGGAACCACTTGTTAAAATTTGCCAGGATGTCATTGATTTGGTTCTTTGGTTGCCTAAAATATTTATCCACAGATCTTTGATCCTAGGAGCTGGTTTGATGCCATGCACTTTGCTACCATTGACACATAGAACCATGGGCAGAAACTACCTAGTTCCAACAGCAGATGATCAGGAAGAACCCTAGCACATCAGATGCATAGAAAATATAATTTTGAATCATTATAAAAAATAGATAAGACAGACATTGGGATAAAAGTGAGGACTTCAGCGGAAAGTTTCTTCCCCTCCACCCCAACAATTTTTCAGAATGGACCATTAGGGATATGATTTCCCGCCTCCCCCCCTCCCCAAATCACTAAACATGAATTTAAATAGAATAAAATAAATGTGATGTTACCAATTACATCTGCTCCACTGCTACATTTAAACAAAATTAAGCAAAGTGCAGTCAGTAAGATCGTATGCAACTACAGTGATAAAACCAGAATGAACAGGACACTTTATCCCAGACCAGCCTTCTTATGAAGAGGACAGGGGCAGAAGGAATAAATTCTGCCTTCAGATTTGTATGCTAGAGTCATACTGAGGTTAGCTGGAGTTGCTCCTGCATATCTGAAGTCAACATTTGGCCTCTAGTTGTTATGAATGTCTTTGTCAAAGAGAAAAGGTTATGTCAATCCAAAGCAGGAATCTAATACTGCCTATTTCCTGCCTATGTTATGAAGGGAAGCTGGCTGGCAGGGCAGGTTTATAGCCACAACATTCCCATTTTCTTCAGTGCTTACTAGATCTGCTAGTTTTACGAAATTATCCAGAGGACCAGAAAACTCTGTTTGGCCAAGTGTGAAGTTGCTACTATTTTTAAAAATTGCTAACTAAAGTGTCTCTACACTTCCCAAAGGTGCCATTAGAGGAACTTGACTATGGAAAGTATCGTGCAACAAGATGAAAAGGAGAAGCAAGCAGGAGTGACCCCCATCTCTCTCCATCCCTTGAACCCAGGATAACACAGGAGGGGAACTTCAACCCCTTCTGGGACTGATCACCCCAATCAGTGCACAGAAAGCTTGGCAATTTAAACCTAGGCGGTGCTTTTCACATGGATTCTTTTTAGGGAAGCCCTACAAGCCAGCAGGGCTCTTATGGTAATAAGCTGTGGTGTGAATTTTGAGGATCTAGTCAGTGGACCTTGTGTTCAGCACAAGCTATAAAAGTACAATTCAAATGATACCATAATTACTGAAGCAGTGAAGGACAAACATCAAAGGAGCTAACTCTATTGGCATTAACTGTGACTAATACCAAGTATTCTCCAGGTACTTTAAACAGGGAGATCTATCCTGAGTCAACTAATTATGGGTTGAGTCCTATTCTCATGGAAGTCAGTGGAAAAAGTCCTATTGATTTCAGCAGGAAAGAGATCCAGTTCCAGTGCTTAGATAGTCGGGTGATGAATGCTATAGGAAAACCTTAGTCCAATAGTTGCCTATGAACTCCGGCCATGATGCTGGTCCCATGAAAATGAATGGGAGTTTTGCAATTGACTCCAACGGAAGTAGGATCTGTTCCCATATCTTTGGCTCCTTATCCTTGCTGCTTCGCACGCCTCTCTTCCCTACTTCCTGGTTTTCTTTTCCCAGAAACAGCCAGTGTGTGTGTGCGCTTGCGTGCATGCATGTGTGGAGGTCTCAAAGGGATCTTGCCTCATTGCTAAGCAGTGCCCCTCTTTGGCAGGCACATTAAGATAGAGTTTAGTTTAAGTTATTTCTAGCCAATTTTAAGTAAGAAGCACATGGAGTAACCTCGTGTATAACAACTGGTAACTGACACCCTTAAGTAGAATTTCAAGTAGGAAATGTCTACTGTCTTCAGAGCTGTCTAAAAGGAGCTATTTTAAAGTGCTCCATTTGAAATCTGTGCCTTTAAATTCATTTTACTATTACAGTCATTTCACTAACTACTTAATTGTAGCCATCTATCTGCGTCTGTCTCACTCCGACACCCACAGATGCACCCACCCACACGTCCGCCCACGCAAGCCTACACTCTGACTCATGCTCAGAATGGTTGTCAAAAACCCCACTCCCTGCCTAACGCAAACACTCTTGTGCTGCTTCTTTGATCTATTTCCATGTATTTCTGTGAGTCATCTGATCTGTCTCTGATCTAAACCCAGTAGACTAGAGCCTACATGTGTGATGTTTTGCATGCATTTGACTTGAAATCGAGAGCTGCTTGGGTGACCACACTATGGTAAGCAGGCATGCAAGATCAGAAAATTGCTGGCAACCTTTGCCATAAACTAATAGCTGATTTAGCCAAAATAAGAGCAATTACTTCCAGTTAGAAGTACTATTCATGCTCTAGAAACCACAGGGAAATATACCAGGGATATTATCATCCTTCAGAAATAAAAATCATAATAATGCTTATAGGCACTTTCCATCAAAGAATCCCCACGTGTGTTATAATTGTTAATATATAGCTTCTTAACACCCTAAGTATTATCGTCCTCATTTTGCAATGGGGAAATGGAAGCACCATATGATTAAAAGCACACTTCAATGACGTAACAAGCTATTTTATTACTATTGACTTAAATGGTTTTAAGTCAAAGGCAATCCAGGCCACTTACCACCTCAGGATCAGGCCCTATAGAACTTACCCACAGTTGCCAAGAAAGTGTGTGGTAGCATCCAGTCTATAGCCCTGGCACCTAGGTCTGCCCCACAACAAGACCATCCTTCCTGCTATACTGGGACAGATTTTCTGTCACTTGTTATCATCTGTCCTCATTTGGATAATCCATTGATTGCCATTCGTGATAGGGCTTGGGATGTGCAGCGATTCCCCACGAACAGGGACATCCATGGCTGCATATGCAATATTCTGATTGTGTCTATGATCTGTCTGCAGACATGGATCATTTGTTGAGCCACCTTCCTGACAGAGCTCATGGGTTGTAACATGTTCATGATTCAGTATTCTATGAAATACCTCTGTCTTCATCCAGATGCAAATATAGATGACGTGTATCACAAGATCCAATTTTGTTGTGTTCCTTCCCATAACCTGTACTTGCCTAACTGTTCTTTTACTATAAATATCTTGGGCAGAGAGCACCCTTCTTGAACGTTTGGAAGGCATCTAGCATGTCGTGGGTGCTTCTATAAGCTATGAATGCTTTGGTGCTCGACTTACGTGTTCAGAACAATTAAGTGTACATTTTAAAATACCTTTCATGGTGAGTTTGCACCTAGTGTTGTTAAGTACCAAGTGTATTGGGGAGTTTCTATTTGTACACTGTGTAGATGCATCTTAGAATTTAAAAATAAAAAGGAGCCAGCAGGGGTTATCAAAAGATTATTGTGAGTCATGCCGAGGATACTAAATATGATGAGAACCAGTAATAACCACTACCACAAAAAATAGAGACTTGAAAGCCTTGCAATTCTAGGGCCTACTCCTGCTCTCACCAAAGGCAATGGCAAAACTCCCACTGGTTTCTCTGCAAGCAAGGTCAGGCCTGAGATTCTGTGCTTCAGGCATATCAGTGGAGAAGGGCCACACAGGGCCAGATTCTCCTTTCAGTTACACATGCTTAAAACTAGAATAACTCCTTTTTATTTAGTGGACTTTTACTAATGTAACTAGAGTGACCAGATAGCAAGTGTGAATAATGAGGACAGAGGGTGGAGGGTAACAGGCGCCTATATGAGACAAAGCCCCAAATATCAGGACTGTCCCTATAAAAATTGGGACATCTGGTCACCCTAACTGTAACTGAAAGCAGAATCCTGCTACGGGGTTCCAAGCTTCCTAGGTGCTCTGGCACAATCGGCTTTTTATTCCCATTTGTGTAATGGGTCCCATCATTATCATGTTCAGCAACAGCTGAAAGATGTCAGTGAGCAGGGAGAAATGATGCACATTGCTCTCCTACTACCAAGCAGAGCATAAATGTACAAGAGTAGAGAGCCTTTGGGAGGTGGCTGTTTGTTTAAACCATGCCACCAATTCAAAGTGTTACGTTTGATTTCACATAACTTAAGTCTTATTCCTAGCACGTGAAAGGGCAATATTGTTAGCTGCAGAGACACTAGCCCTTAAAAAGCAAGGCTGTTTCTGCACGGCAGGGAACTTCACTATGCGTCATGGCAAAGATTCTGTCTGGGTGGAGTGGGCTGATTATCATTTTAAACATTTTGTAGTAGTGAGACATGAACTTCCATCATATAATTTGCCGTTGCTTAATTTACAGAAACTAATTCCATTGCTGACTATCTTTGTAGTGACCAATCTTTACACTGAAAAACAGAGGCAATGATTACATTTGGATCTAGCTGCTATTCGGATAGCCACGTTAGTAACATCAAAGATAGACTGACAGATTAGAGGAGTAGTCATCACTACACGTTTTCAGTTCATGATCATGGTGAGGATAGCACGGCACTTGATATTCTGTTGAGAAAAGTATATATTTTGTAACAAACAGTCCCTTCTCCCTATTTTCTTACTTGTTTGGGAGGATGGAGAGTGGGGATGGGAATGGAAAATTATTGCAAGCTGCATTTTCTGTTAGGTTACCTTTACCTCAAATTCATTGGGCCTGATCCCATTAGGCAGACCTAATAAAATCAAAAGGAGTTTTATGGTTTGCTTGCCTGAAGAATATAATTGGGCTCAATCCAACTTCCAGTTCAACCTGTGGGAGGCTTTCCACTACTTCCAGTGAGAGTTGGATAAGGTCCTTTTAAATCTACAGCTAAAAAAGCACCCCGTTGTTTATGTAGTAATTTATGCAGGATCTGAATATTAAGGGATTAAAAAAAAAAGACTCTCTGTGGCCATACAAACCCTACCTCAAATATTTTCAAAGCATTGGATGCATCTCCATAGCACTGAGAATGAGGCACAACCTTCTGTCAAAAAGCAGAATGATCCTTCTTCCCCTTTTCAATAGAATTATAAGAATCTAGTGGAATAATCAGAGCTTGAGAGTGAAAATTTCTTCTGTGCAGATCTTAAACTCTTTTCAGTATTTTACTGGAATATAAATGCATTGTAAAAGCATCTAGAAATTGCCCAATTTCCCTTTTCATTCCTATTACTGTTGGTTTTTAATGGGGTATCCTTAAGTAGTTGAAGTGAAGTTAAAATATTCCTGTTAGTGTTTAACTGATAACAGCTATAAAGACAAATGCTATCTATACCCTGCACACGGTTATATCTGATACATGTGTGCTCCTGATATTCAGTCATTTCTCACCCCCAGGGCTGCTTCATGCAAGAAGCAGAACAAACGTGACAGCCGTGTGTGTGGGTGAGTACATGGCTGTGAGCGTAGGCAGGTGTGTGGGTGTGTGTTTGTGCCTCTGCCTGTTTGCGTGTGGGAGTAGAGGACTGGTGTGAGCAAGAATACATGTTAAAAATCAGAGCCTTGCTCAAGGTCTTGCACAACAATTTTGTTTGCATTCTCTTTAATTGATTGATTGTTTTGCAATCAAGCCCTCAGGGCTGGACATCTAACATCATGACTATTCTACTGAACCTACAACTAGAAGAGTTTGGGATATTTGTTTAACTTCAGGGAAAGCTCCCACAGCTTTTGGGGTCTCTGAATACCTATTTTAAGACTTCTCTGGGTGCAATACCTGCTGTCTTTGGGCACTTGACCACTCTCCACCATGAGCCCTCTTCTTCCTTTTCAGATCACTAATAAAGTAGCCAAATGCTCATGGGTGTTGAATGTGTTTGGAACAGGGAATGTTTTTGTTTCCACTTTGCAGTTATCGCATCTACTACACATGGATTGTGCTATATGTCATACAGTAATGTAGATACAACATGCACAAATAAATAGACTATATATATATACACACACACACACACACAATACTATATATACACATTAAAAACAAGTACAGCTGGCAAATCTCAGTTTAGGAATTAACAGAATTCTAAGGAGTGAAAATATAGTGGCATACTATAGAACCTGTCTATAGTATACATTTTACAGGGCACTCACCACACAGTATCTAGGGCTCAGAACGCTGTAGGCTTTTTCAGTTTCCAGAATATAAGAAATCAAAGCTGCTGCTATTTTAAAAACAGGCAGGCTGCCAAGGCAGTGGCCTTATTAACCATAGCACTGCACAGCATAGGCAGTGAATTGGATAGCAGCCACCCCATAGACAGAGGACTGGGCTTCAGTTTTAGCTTCCATGCTCAGCTACAGGTACTACTGTTTAGCATTCACCCAAATTTATTGCAGCTCAAGCTTCATATAGCATTTGAAAAATATGTATCTGAACATTATGGAGAATACCCTACAGGACATAACCTACAGTAACTTGATCTAATGTGCTACCAATACATGGACTTAGGCTTTGTCTACACACGTACTTGCACCAGTTTATTTAAAGCCCTCTGTAGACACTTACTTCAGTTTCGATTAAACCTGTTCCTAGTCAATTTGTGTCAAACTGAAATAAGCCTGGTTTAAACCAAAATAAAAGAGTGTCTTTTGAACCAGTCCAACTCAGTCTGTTTTTAAAAAAAAAATCACGCCTTAAGTTAAATCAGTGTAAATCTGCATGCAGACAAGCCCATAGCTCACATATCAATGGAAATACACCGTTTGAGGGGCTAGTGCTCCTCTAATTGCAGCTAGTGCCATCTAATCCTGTCGAGAGTAAGACTAACCAACACAGTGCTTAGAACATTGGTGGCAGCTGGTGGTAGTCAATCCTGGTGTTCCCAATTTTACTAACCCCGAAGGACCTAAATGATACAGAAAGCCTATAATGATCCGGGCACTATATTCTCTGATTCCTCTGATTTCTAAGGGTTAGCTCGCTGGCAAGTAAAACCTGTTTTATTGTACTCCTAAAAGTACTCAGGTACTTGTATGGCCTCTATCATCCTAGCATTGAGCACCTCAGATCTTTAATCTTTTTATCCTCACAACACTCTCATGGAGGTAGGGAAAATATGTAGTAAAGTCTATGGGCTGAATTCAGTTCTGGTGCAGGTAGATGCAGCTGCCCTGACTTTGGGGGAACTGCATCCTCTAAACAAAGGGTCAGGCTTGCTCCCATTGGGAGAATTGGACCCTATGTTCTAGATGTTATTTAAATTCAAAATTTCCCACAGATCGAGCTTTGCCAGCCCTAAGCACTCAAAGGTAAGGATAACATCATAAACTACGTATTTTATTCCAGGATAGGCCATGCATGGGGATTCCTGATCAGTTAGTAACAAAGCTTTTGCATCATGCGTATTAGGCTGGAAACCCTCCAGAGAAATCTGTCCTCATCAGACAGCACTGAAGAACTAGCTCTCTTACTATAGCCTACTTGTACATGGAGTGAATTAACTTGCTATTAAAAGGAAAGTTAACCTTAATGGAGTCATTAGGCTTTGCTCATACCATAATCAGTAATCACGTGATCTTATAACTTTGACACTCCTCCTTCCTTACCCCACATCTGTATTGTTTGTTACCCTCAGTTGGTGCATCATGCCTAATTTTAGACAGTCTGCTCTTTGGAGCAGGGACTATGCCTAGCTCTTTCTGTAAGTCACCTAATGCACTTCCAAGTGGTGGCGGTCATCACTATATTCAGCTGGTATCTAATGGCCTCAGACATGGTTAATCATGAAATACTGTACCAATCTAGTTAAAGACACCTTGCATACTAAGATTTTTCTCCCCTCCCCTTTTCAGTACAGTCATTCAGACTTTGATCCTTGTGATTTCCTGTCTCCACTGGTAAACAGAAGTGTTAAGGTCAGGCTTTGGCTGCCCGCTAATGAAAAACCCACACTAGAAAGGAAAGCAAACATGCAAGGGAGTCCTCCACCCACTGGAGGATTTTCTGTTCAATTTGAAGTTATGCCAACAATAAAATGCCAGGATAGACTTTAACAGGCAGAAAGGTTTGCATTGGCAACCTTCCTGCAATGAAATAGTGTGAGTTTACTAGCACTAGCTCACAGGTCTGTTGGTGTTTCTATTGTGAACCCCTATTTTCAAGAATAAAAATTAACTGGGCCACAAAAATTAGCTACCAAGAAATGAGCTGAAGCTTCAAGGGTTGCAGACCATGGGGAGGTGTGTCTGTATGTGTGCTGGGGGAGAGGGAGGGTCACTCATTGTTTAATCTCATTATAAATATATGGGAAACATCCGTATATATTTGTACAGTGCCTGTCACAATGGGGCCCAGTCTTGGTTGGCCACTAGCACTACAGTAATAAACATGATTATTAAGTACTTATATGGCTCTCATCACTGTAGCATTAAACACCTCGCAACCATTAAAGGATTTTTTCCTCACAACACCCTTGTGAAGTAGGGAAGTGCTGCCCCTATTTTACTGATGGGGAATTGAGATACAGGGCAGATTAAGTGATTTGCCTAAGGTGTGGCTGAGCTAGCACATAAACCCAGATCTCAAGTCCAGTCCAGTGTTCTATCCACTAGACCATCCTTTCTGTCTACATGGAAAGTTAAAATCCAAATTCAAATGTGAATTGCCCAGTGCATACGGGTGTTCAGATCCAGGGCTGTAGCTCCGCCCATTATATCTGGTAAGTCAGGATGGACACAGTGCCTGGCATCTGTTCACAACCTTCAGGAAATAGGAGTAAACTGCAGTGATGCAAATTCTGACTTTGCCCATCTAAACCAAGGTTTTGCACTGGAGCAGCTATATTGGGGGTTGGTCATTGATGGCTGAAATCCACAGTGCAATTATCCCCAATTTACAGAAGACAAAGCTGAGAAACAAAAAGCGATGAAGTGATTTACCCAAGCAAGCCAGTAGCAGAGTCAGGATTAGAACCCAGGTTTCCCCATTTTCACTCCCATGCTCTAGCCATCAAGCCAAGCTGCATGAGCATCCCCAAGGTGGAGTTTGGCCCTCACATTTTTAAATATGTGAATAAAAAAGACTGTTTGATGAGCAGTGTTGTAAAGGTTTTATTTACATGAGCTCAGTATTACCCTCAAAGTGGGGCAGCACCCTGCACAATCACAGTCTGTTCATGCCACATCTGTTCATCTTTGCAGTACTTTCCCCTCTGCATTTTCTCTTTTGAAGTGGAGAAGTTATGATACCATTGCTAGAGTTAGATCTTAGCGATAATTTCTAGAAAAGCAGTATCATTCCAGTCGCTACACTGATTCTGCAGACACTTACACACACGAGTAAATGTGCACATGTTTGTAGGATCAGGCCTTTGGTTTGCACTTCATCCTAAACACCGGTAAAATTTAAGGAGACTGTCAGGTCACATGTGGCTTAACATTTAAGCTTTGTAAAAATAAAACTACCACAGAACTTACGTCCAGGAGAAAGGTGGGGGAGGAGGGCTGTTGTTTTTTTTTTTAAGTGTATGTATTTATTGAGCATGAGAAGAAATAAGGTAATTCCAGTGGAAACAGGGTTTAACCCCGCCTCCCCAAAAAGGCCCTTTCCCCCCATTCTTCTTTCATGTTTGCAACCCATTCCTTGGGGTCTTATGTATAAGGGCAGACAGTGAAAATTTAAGTAACTGTTAATAACAGCAAAATTAACTAGTCTAGTTTCTCTGTCCAAGCTCAGAGACTTCAAAACTGTTTAAAGAGGAAATGGAAAGTTGAAAAATGCACCCCTCTCAGATGCCTGGGCCAGATCTGTCTTGCTGTATTCCTGGAAGTAGCCCCACTGAAATGAAAAGGGCTACATGCAAGGTGTCTTTTTAAAAAAAACTGGGGCAGAGGTCAAAGTGTAAGCATAGAGAACATTATATTATAATCCTGCAAAGACAGGGGGAGGAGGAACCACAAATAATGAGAAGAGAATATTAACCTATGAAAAGTCCATGGGGCAAACCAAAGTTGAGGGCACTATGCCCCTTGCCCCATAGCAAATGATACTCCTGGCTACCTAATTTAGGTAGGATTTATCCCTGTGTTGAGTTATTCTTTACTTTGTCAAGTTTTTTCTTTTTCACTCTAGCCTTAATATTCAGGGACTACTGTACACTCATTAATTCCTATTTTGAGCAATGTGGTGGATGCAGATGCATTTAGGCATGCAGTTCAAAGCAGTGGTATGACCCAACTCTCTCAATTGTTGCACCTCTTTCTCCCCCCTCCTCCATCTACTACCACTCACCACCATCAGCAGTGGTTAAGTGGGGGACTATGGCCACCAGCTAAATATGCTTGCCCACAATTTAAGCACGGACTTCAGGACGCCCACCCTCGTTTTTTCTTAGTTGTGTCAGCTTCCAGAAGCATTACAGGCTTCCAGCTATGAAAGGTTGTGTAAGCAAGGCAGAGCGCCTCTAATATGTGGAGATGCATATCTGTTGCACGCTCACTGCTTAAACATCTTATTGATTCATACCCAAGGACTGCCATTACAGATTTGCTTGAATGGATTGTGAATTACTCTAGTTATGGGATAAAGTTCATACATAAAGATTAATCAGCCATGAACAGAAGTAACAAGCGAAGATTGCATGCTATAGTTATTTGCTATTTATTTCTTTGGATTTCTACAACAACAAAGAGGTGCCCATCCAAAAGTTCTGGGCGCACTGCCATTATTTAAAGACACACGCACAGCATCAGCCAAACCCCAGGCAGCCTCACCCCCTACAGAATACAGCTGCAACCAAATTATCAACAAGCAACCCAGGGCCTTGGACCCTGCCCCTCAGAAGTCACACTCTTCTTAACTGCTCAGAAAAACAGGTGGACTTTGCACAATGACTTGAAGGTCAATACATCTGGGCTATTTTGGACCAAGCCAGGACATTCTGGTGGTGGTGTGGGGTAGGCAAATTAATCATATTCCAGACTGGAAGGGAGAACATCATGCCAGCAGCCCCTCTCTGCAATATATCAAGGGGACCGCTAGCTTGAGTGCCTCTGCTGACTGCAGTTGTAGGGTTATTGCATGGAACAGAGGGCATCTCTCTCTCTCCTCAGACACACTAATTTTTCTTTTCTTCATAGGCCAAAATTCTGCCCCTTTGAACATGGGGCACTCTCAACTGGGGAGCAGACTCCTAGTGGCTGAGTGGAGGATTCAGGAGGCCTTCTACCCTAGCAGGCTGGCTCAGGGAGCCAGCGAAAATAGGACGCATTGCTCTAGCAGCACACATGCAGGGGCACTTTGGGCTTAGCCAAACCGCCAGCAGAGTCACTGGACACAACAGCCTAATGCTGAGAGAGTTCTAATTCCATATCGTGCCCTCTTCCTGTGTGGTTGTGCTAGGGGTGAAGAGGGCTCTGCTGTCTCTTCTCTCCTGCCCCCAGTCCACCTTCCCAAGACAGGCTGCAATCCCCCCCCCCGCCACCCCGATAGTACTGTGGTTTATGTTTTGCTGTGGACCTTAGTTACATCAGTTGTCACAAAGGTCGTTGGCTCTGAAGGCAGAAAGAACATCAGTAAAAGAACATTCAAAGCACCAGCTGTTCTAAAGCTGTAGGGACTGGGCTCAAGCAAAGAGTGAGCATACCCCAATGTCACAGTAGCTCAGCAATGAGAGATTTGACTACTCAAGTGCTGAACAATGACTTGCTTATTCCCATTATTATAGCTGTCTCCTAACAGTAATAAGGGAGGAAAGTCAGAGTTGGATATGGATTAGCGGGCAGCCAAATTACTTAGTAGCCTTACAAACACAGACTCTGGCCCTCCATGTCAAATGTCGGCATCCAAATTCAGCTTCCAAGTTCTGCCAATGGGTAAAAAGAGTGGGTAAACTCGCCCCATGCTAGGCGGAAAAGGGAGTGCTGCTCTTCCAAGCCAGGAAGATAAATGGGAGCTTATAAGAGATGTGGGAGCTGTGTTTCCCCTCCTCCTATCCCCATTTACATACTGTACCTGCTAACTTTAGCCCCTGGATACACGGGCAGCCAAATACTCATTGTAGCTGCCAAATGCTCCTTTGAAATGTCCGTTGGAGTGCTCGGATAAGCACCAAATAAGTGTTTAATTATGACTATAGTACCTGTCATAAATATAAAGGGAAGGGTAAACCCCTTTAAAATCCCTCCTGGCCAGAGGAAATCTCCTCTCACCTGTAAAGGGTTAAGAAGCTAAAGGTAACCTCGCTGGCACCTGACCAAAATGACCAATGAGGAGACAAGATACTTTCAAAAGCTGGGAGGAGGGAGAGAAACAAAGGGTATGTGGGTCTGTCTATATTTCGTCTTTGCCGGGGATAGACCAGGAATGAAGCCTTAGAACTTTTAGTAAGTAATCTAGCTAGGTACGTGTTAGATTATGATTTCTTTAAATGGCTGAGAAAAGAATTGTGCTGAATAGAATAACTATTTCTGTCTGTGTATCTTTTTTGTAACTTAAGGTTTTTGCCTAGAGGGGTTCTCTATATTTTGAATCTAATTACCCTGTAAGGTATCTACCATCCTGACTTTACAGGGGGGATTTTTTTTGTATTTCTATTTACTTCTATTTCTATTAAAAGTCTTTTTGTAAGAAAACTGAATGCTTTTTCATTGTTCTCAGATCCAAGGGTTTGGGTCTGTGGTCACCTATGCAAATTGGTGAGGCTTTTTATCCAACATTTCCCTGGAAAGGGGGGGTGCAAGTGTTGGGAGGATTGTTCATTGTTCTTAAGATCCAAGGGTCTGGGTCTGTAGTCACCTAGGCAAATTGGTGAGGCTTTTTACCAAACCTTGTCCAGGAAGTGGGGTGCAAGGTTTTGGGAAGTATTTTGGGGGGGGGGGGGAAAGACGTGTCCAAACAGCTCTTCCCCAGTAACCAGTATTTGTTTGGTGGTGGTAGCGGCCAATCCAAGGACAAAAGGGTGGAATATTTTGTACCTTGGGGAAGTTTTGACCTAAGCTGGTAAAGATAAGCTTAGGAGGTTTTTCATGCAGGTCCCCGCATCTGTACCCTAGAGTTCAGAGTGGGGGAGGAACCTTGACAGTACCTAAAGCTAGGGCTGCTCAAAATTTTTGATGAATCTCTCTCTCAAAGGAAAATTGGGTTTTTAATTAGATGTATTTGGGGTTGTTTGTTTGTGACCCCACCCCCACCCCCCACCCCAAGAAAACTTTGACTTTTAGTTGAAAAACCAGAACATCTGAAAACTTTTTAGTTTCCAGCCAAACCCCCAAATATTTCAGTTCAGAAATGGCACCACAGTGCTTCAGGGGAGTTATAGTATGGGCATCTCCTGTTCTCATTCTTCTTTATGGGCTGGCCTTGCCTGCCAGAGTTCTATCCTTCATGCTGTGGGTGGCTCAACAAGGAGAGACCATAGTGCATTATGGGAGACTTAGAGTAGGGTGACCAGATGTCCCAATTTTATAGGGACAGTCCCAATTTTTGGGTCTTTTTCTTATATAGGCTCCTATTACCTCCCACCCCCTGTCCCGATTTCTCACGTTTGCTGTCTGGTCACCCTAACTCAGAGAGGAAAATAGGAGATGAAGCACCCAAACTACAACTCCCAATAGGCACTGCAGAATCATTTCTGAATCAAAATATTTCTGATTTTGATGGAAATATTTTGTTTTTGATTTTTCTCCAAGTTTTGCCAACCCAAGGTCTCTGCCAATCTGAATTGGGGGAAAATTCCTTCCTGACCCAGAGCATGTAAGCAAGACCCACCAGCCAGACACCTGAGAAATAATTCTTTGTAGATGGGAGGGCTCTGAGTTACTAGTGTCCCATCACCAGCCATTGCAGGTATTTGCTAACAGCAGAAGAGGATGGATAATAGGCCATTACAGGCAACCTCATCATCCCATCCCCTCCATAAACTTATCAAACTCAAACTCAGTCTTAAAACAAGTTAGGTTTTTTGCCCCCACTACTCCCCATAGAAGTCCATTCCAGAACTTCACTCCTCTGATGGTTAGAAATCTGTGTCTAATTTCAAGCCTAAACTTGTTGATGGCCAATTTACAGCCATTTGTTTTTGTGCCAGCATTGGCGCTTAACTCCTCTCCCTCCCTGGGGGTTATCCCTCTGATGTGTTTAGAGACAGCAATCATATGTCTCTTCAGCCTTCTTTTGGTTAGGCTAAACAAGTCAAGCTCTGAGTCGCCTCTCGTAAGGTAGGCGTTCCATTCCTCTGAGCATCCTACTAACTCTTTTCTACACCTGTTCCAGTTTGAATTCATCTTTCTTAAACATGGGAGACCAGAATTGCACACAGTATTCCAGATGAGATAACATCAGCCACACTATCAGAGGCTCGTTCACCTGCACATCTACCAATGTGATATATGCCATCATGTGCCAGCAATGCCCCTCTGCCATGTACATTGGTCAAACTGGACAGTCTCTACGTAAAAGAATAAATGGACACAAATCAGATGTCAAGAATTATAACATTCATAAACCAGTCGGAGAACACTTCAATCTCTCTGGTCACGCGATTACAGACATGACAGTTGCGATATTACAACAGAAAAACTTCAAATCCAGACTCCAGCGAGAGACTGCTGAATTGGAATTCAGTTGCAAATTGGATACAATTAACTTAGGCTTGAATAGAGACTGGGAGTGGCTAAGTCATTATGCAAGGTAACCTATTTCCCCTTGTTTTTTCCTAACCCCCCCCCCCCGTTTCCTCAGACGTTCTTGTTAAACCCTGGATTTGCGCTGGAAATGGCCCACCTTGATTATCATACACATTGTAAGGAGAGTGATCACTTTAGATAAGCTATTACCAGCAGGAGAGTGGGGTGGGGGGAGAGAAAACCTTTTGTAGTGGTAAACACCCATTTTTTCATGGTTTATATGTATAAAAACATCTTCTGTATTTTCCACAGTATGCATCCGATGAAGTGAGCTGTAGCTCACGAAAGCTTATGCTCAAATAAATTGGTTAGTCTCTAAGGTGCCACAAGTACTCCTTTTCTTTTTGCGAATACAGACTAACACGGCTGTTACTCTGAAACCAGATGAGATCTATTAAGGTTAACTGTAATAGGTACTGGAATTAATTTCCCTTAGTCACTCCCTCCACCAGAAGATGCTGAAACTGACCCAGATGTGTGTGCCCCTGTTAGGGCATAGAGAGATGTGTCTTTGGAAAAATTCAGTGATAGTGCAATTAACGTACCTGTGGTGAAGATGGGGCACTATACACCAAAAACTTGACAACTTTTTACAGGTTTGACAGTTTGTGTGTTTTCTGTTAACACAGTCACAATGTTCCCTCCTTCCCCATTCATCTACATTAGAACTAGAGCCAAAGCAAAAGTAAATGGGCAGGGTGTATCTGTCCAAATCCCAGTGAATAACTCATCTAATATCAAGCAAAATATATTGCTGGAATCCTCAAGTAATAATTTGATAGTGGGAGAAAGGCTGAATACAGAGGGGTAGAAATACCTATAGGTCCTCTATTTCTTAATGTTCTGCTTGGATGATATAATGGATTGTGGCAGGGATAGCGGGACTGGGTTATCCCCCTTGGGTTTTCTGGCAGAGAAAACATCTCCAGAAGTATCATACAAATGAATGTGGGGTCAATTTTTCAAAATGACTTAGGCTCTGAGGTGCCTAAGTCCCACTGACTTTCAATGAGTCACTAAGGGACCTTTTAAAATATTACCTGCAAACCACTTCTGCTAAAGCCCAAATTGCTTAGGGATCTATTGTCACTTGAGCTGGCTGAAAACTTTCCACCAGAATAGTTTTCCATCTGAAAATGCTCATTTGACAGAATTGAAAATGTTTAAGGAGAACATTTCAATGTCAAAAATTTTCAAACAGAAAATCAAAATGTTTGCTTTTATATACTAGAAAAAAATATTCATAATAAATTATGTAACATAACAAAAATCAAAGTGAAATATTTCAGAATACAGTTTTGCAAAACATTCAGAGACTTGGAACTTTTCTTCTCCATTTGGGATGAAGCCAAATTTCAAATCTCATCATTTCATGTGGGATGAAAATTGTGGGTTTTGGTCAGCTCTAATGGCCATACAAATGCGGAAAGTGTGTATATTGGGGGTATTCTCCACCATCTTCACATGGTTCACTGTGAGGAAACGGCACTGAATTCTCCTTCCAGGAGGGCATAGTGGCAGCATAGAAAGGGCAAAGGGATGTGGACTTGTAGTTATTGGGAGCTCAAGGTTCAGTGCGAAATCCTGGCCCTCATCCATAGATCATGGGGCATCAATTCAGCATGCCTGCTCCTTTGTCTGCCCTCCTGGCCCACACCCCTGAAATCAGTTTTGTTCTTATGTATCCCACGTTAAAGTTACATATGTCATTTAAATGGAAGCCCTCAAGCAACACTGCAGCATATGTAAAGCACAACAGCTGTAAGCCAGAGTACCTTGGCATCATAACTAGTCTGGGTATTTATTTCTTAATTAACATTGTACCAGATAATAGCAAGGAGACTTCTTTAATTATTATAATAAAATTAAACCTAGTATTAAATAAGATTTAATTTAAATTAGTTCTTAGATTTTGTTCTCCTGTTGAATATTTAGTTCCAGTCTAGGGTCTGATTCTGCCCCCTCTCTTGCAGTCAATGGCAAAAATCCTGTTGATGGCACTGGGAACAGAATCGGGCACCAAAATTTACAGAATGCGTTACTGGGTTATGAAGAGGGACTATATTTTGCACCAATTCTATTATTCACCTTTTGCTTAGGTACACTTCTAAAGGCTGCTATATTATGAACACTCTTACAGAGTAAAAGTCCTGAGCAGCTCCAACTTCAGAGCCTCTATTTGCATCCTGTACCTGTTTGCATTTTTAGATCTGTTATTACAAATTAGAGCTAGGGCTCAAGCCACAAAATTCAGATTTGAATGCAGATTTCCCAAAAGACAAGTTTGGTCAAACGCAGAATTTTGGTCTAGCCCGCTATAGAGAAAAAGGGGATAATTCAAAACTGACATTTCAAGTTAGTCCATTAGAGAGAGAAAAGATGGTCGTGTAGTAAAGGCACTGGACTGGGAATCATGAGAGCTGGGTTCTGTTTCCAGAGCTGCCAGGCACCCTATGTGACCATAGGCAAATTTCTTAAACTATCACTCCCTGCTTTCCCCATCTATAAAATGGGAATAATAATGCTTCCCTTCTTCAGATGTGTTTGGCTGTGGTAAGAGGTAAGCTCCATAGAAAAATCCTACCAATAAATAATACATACACTGAAAGTCTCACTTCTTTTCCCATAGTTTGGGGATGTTTACCTCCAACCTCTTCTCTACTAAAAATGGAATAGGTTACAATAGCAACGCTGTCCACAAAGGCTGATATTCATACTGTTATGCTGAAAGGTGCTAATGGCTGCCATCAAGGTGGTCTTGGATCCAAAGCCAAAAAGTGACCTCTAAAGTTAATGGGTGTGCCAAGCATTCCCTTTCAGGCTCAACAGAAGGAGCAATTTATGTAGTGAGAGAGCTGCAGACACGGGAGGCTACTGCCCAAGGCACTAAGCCTTATAGCCTGTCTGAGCAGAGCTAAGTCAGGTAGATTAGCAGGGGTCTTCTGGTTGTCCACTCAGTCTGTAACCAATATCACAGCTCCTGTGTTAGAGGCAGAAAGTGGGGCGAGTATGACCCTGAAAGGAAGCTAAGAGACAGAGATTCTTGGGAACAGAGCTCACTGGAATGGCATACTTGGGGATTTCTGAGCAGGGAAACTGCCTGCTAGTTGTTTCTACTGCGTCTTAGAAAATGGGACTTTCTGTACTTTTTTTTGTAAATAAAAAAAGATTACACCAAATGAGAGATTACATCTCTCATCCAAACAGAAACAGCCCTGAAAGGTCCCAAATATTGACTAACCACTCAGGCCAAAGGGGCAACATTGTGTGTATTCAGGTATTTGATCTAAAATTCAAATCTGAAAATTAATGTGAGTTTGGGAAAATGCGCACTTCCAAACCCCTTGTCTGACTCTTTGCCTTTAGAACCGCAATACAACTGGCTTGATTCACTGAGTCAGGCAACCCTGAAAATGAACTTCCTTGTCTTGCCGGGTTATCTTTATTAGTTGTAATAAAGAGGGGTAGTAGCTTCAGTGGATGCTTCTGAAATATTTGACACCAGCAAGGTTAACCTTGACTTTTTGCCTTCATCCCACTCCGATGTGCATTCGACACCCAGTAGCACAGACACAGACAAGGCACACGGATAAGATTTGTAAAATTTTGTAGATGTTTTTGAGTTGTGGTGGGTGTCTTATTCTTTTAAGGCAGTGAAGGCAATAATAAATAACTGAAATGCTGTTATTAGTCCTTAAATCAATTGACACTGACAGTTACAGCCTAGATACAGCACGAAAAGCAAGAGGTTTACCAATAACACTAGGGAAATGTTTGTTAGCATTAATTCACACAGATTATCTTTCAGAAGTAAAATGGCTGGTCCAAAGTTTATTAGTCAGGCAGCCTCTTCCTCTGCGTAACCCAGATCAAGGCAAAATAGAAAAGAATATTCTTAAAAAGGCAGAAAATATTAAGCAAACTCCAAAGCCCCAAGACAGACATTTTGGGGACAGTAGAGTTGCATCTGTTGCCCTTCTGCACTGTCCAGTTTGCAAAGAGTTACAAATACAGCATAACCATTCTATCAAAAATACACACTTGGAGCTTGAAGATACTGGAGTCATTTAACTCCAACTGACACGTACATACAATGCTGCTGCTGCTGTCCTTCCCTCCTTTCTCCCCCACCCCACCATGCATTTATAGACCCAGAGCCTGAACACTCAGCACATCCTCACAGCCTGGGAGTCAGACTGAGACTGAGATCTCAGCACATCCTCACAGCCTGGGAGTCAGACTGAGATCTCCTGACATTGCTCAAGCCATCATAGCTGCCTCTTCACAGGCTAAATCCTGACAAGTTCTGAGCATCCTCAACTCCTACTGATTTCCTACTTACACTGCCCAGGACGGAGGCCTCTCTGCAATCATCTTACATGCAGAGAACCTGCTGGTAGCTAAAAGGACGACTGTAGACTCCAAAAAGTACAGCAAGAACTTATTCGTCAGCTGGACCTCTGTATTATTATAGAAAAGGTGCCGAGCCATAATGCAGGACGCAGACGGTTAAGGAGAGATTATTGGGGAAGAGGAGAGTGTAGGAAGAATTCCTGGGGGGAAAATGGGCTATTAAACGAGGGATTTGAAGGAAGAAGAAAAGAGATGCACAGTCAGGAAATGGAGGTCTGGTACAGGTGTGAGGGATAGCACCATAAAAGGCTTGGGACTGAGTGTGTGAAAAAGATGAAAGGAGTATAGGGAAAGGTCTGGGAAACATAGGGTGGGAGAGAGCAAGAGAAGGAGGAAATGCAGTCAGAGATGTAGACAGTGCCATCTAGCAAGTATGTGACGCAGCAGGAAAAGAATCCAGACTCCCAACTTCCAGTCCTATGCTTTAACCAGGAGACCATCATTTCTGCCCTATGGGGAAGGAGCCCTTGGGTCCAACTCTTTCCCTACAGGGAAAAAAACCAACAGTACTAAGCCTCAAAAATACCACATTCTATAGAGTTCCTGTTTCAACAGCTTCATGCAAGTGCAAACAGCACAGTGAGGAATGGGGATACAGTATGAAAACAGAAAACTTTCACATTGGAGTATTGCAGTTAACTGCAGACCTAAATCTTGTCTGGTTTTATCCAGCACATGGGAGAGCAGAGTCTCACCTCTGTGTCTTGCCACACCAGTTCTGCCTCACTAGTGGCAGCCTGGTAGATGCTTTAGAAATCTAAAGGCATTGCACATAGAAAGAGCCGTAAAAGTTATAAGTAAGATGGCCAAATATCTTCTGTTTAAATGGGGGGTTGAGGGAGGGGGTTGGAAAAGGGAAATGTTTGGTGAAAATACATCCAGTGATGCTGAAAGTGGTCAAGTGTTGGTCAAAAACTGGAAAAGTTTTGCTTTGGAAAAACATCTTCAAAATGCCGGGGGTTTGGTCACAATCTCACTGAAATGTAATTTTCACAGGGGAAAAGAATAATTTCCTCAACAGTTCTAGTCATAAGCGACATGCACAAGACAATTTTTCACAAATATTGAAAGTCAAACATCACCGGAATGAGTGGTAATTATTCCAAAGTAATTATGTACTGTTGGAAATGCCTTTAGGGCATGGTCCTACAAATCCTACCATAAATAGCACTTACTAAAATAAGTCCCAGTAGTAATAGTTGGCAGCTCCATGCCCTTATTCTACATACACTGTACTACATACACAGAAGATTAGCTACGTATATTCACTCTGTATATGTTTCACTGACTATAATGGAGGAGGAGGGAATATCAGCAAAGGAATGCATGCAGGTTTGGGTACCTGCTTGTTTACCACTGAAACTAACAAACAACCAAATATAAACAGTAACAGATGCACAAACACACCCTCGGACAAACGTATTTTGGACTCCGATCGTTAGTCTCTCTCATAGTTACATGATTTCCCCCTTATTTTCAATACACCTATGACTTGCTGACAGTGCACCTATTTATAGTTTGTGAGAGAGAGACGGATCCAGAACTAGCCCTTTATTTTTCATACCTTACAAGAGTTACTTTTTTGGTTCCCACTTAACCTTTTTACATCAAATGTTGCATATTGATATTAATTCATTAGCAAACAGAAAGCTGGCTTCACTCCTTTATAATTAGGAAGATTGTGGAAACAAAAAATAAATTGCTAGATAAATGTTCTATTTTGACCTTACATAATGCTAGTGATGGTCTGTCACTATTTTAATAAGGCTCTGCCCCAATGTTTTCCCCCTTGGCCTATGATAAATCCTTTGTACTGGTCCCGGTGCTCACAGACAGGAGAAAAGAGGGAATGGAAGTTCTAGTCTTTTTTTTGTTGTTGTTGTTTAAACAAAACTGCTGCCTCATATGCACAAGAGGAGAGGCGGCACCACTTGGCAACTTAGGATCAAGCGCATTGGCTGGAAATGCTTCTTTGTTCCTGACAAATATTTGGGGTGAAATGATGGCCCCACTGAAGTCAATGGGAATGTTGGCACTGATTTCATCCACTGAGCATATTAGGAATACGGCAAATAGGGTAACCAGATATCCCGATTTTACATGGACAGTCCCAATATTCCAGGCTTTTTCTTATTTAGACACCTATTACCTCCTACCCCCTGTCCCAATTTTTCACACTTTCTATCTGGTCACCCTAATGGCAAAGTGCTTCAGCGGTATAATTTACAACGTATTTGGCAAAGGGGAGTGAATATCCTGTAGTGCAAATCCACAGTGGTGATAGGGACCATTCCTTCCAAGGATATTTAAAAAAAAACCCTGCCATTTGGTGCAATGCGATCTAGTCCAAGTACAAAATATTTGGGCCTCAGCTTCCTAAAGTGACTAGTGATTTGGAGTGCCTATCCCAAGACACAGTAGAGGGCCTGATTTTCAAAAAGTGTTGAGCACCCAAGCTTTGAAAACAAGGCCCGTTTTGGGTGTCTCAAGTTGGGCATCCAAAAATTGAAGAACCCAAAAATCACTAGCCTTTTTGAAAATGTAGGCCTCAGTCTTCAGAAGTGTCCAGAAGGGACCAGTGATAATCTCCAGCAGATATGATTTAGCAGTATCCAGACTGGGTGAGGGGAAGCTCCATCAGAGGAAGGGAAATCTCCCTAGGTCTCCCTTAATTTGATGGCAGAACCTCCCAGAAGCCTTCTCCAGCACATGGATGTGTGAGTGTTTCAGAGTGCTTACAAATACTAAGTTTCCTTCACAATATCTCTCTGAGATAAGCAATTATTTTATACCCACTTTACAAATGAGGAAACTGAGGCACAAATACATGATTAAACCCCCCCAAAAAAATCACACCATGAGTCAATGGCAGAACCGCGAAGAGAACCTAGAGACCATTACTCTGCCTTTAACTACTAGATAACAAGCACATTTGTACCCTCTAATGGGTGCAAGAAAGAGTATCAGAGGTATCTTAAATTCTGAGTCCCCCCCAAAAAAATTATTTGTTTCATATCTAGTAAAAATAGTCAGACAAATTTCACATGAATACCTGAATCCAATGTTTCTAGATCTGCTTTTTATCCGTTTGAAAGTGTTAAGCTGCATATGCCAATCATGAAGTGCTCACTAACACTTAATTTGCTGCTAGAATTTTAATACCATATATTCAGGATTCCTTGTTTGCCCTGTAAAAAGTCTCTTTTCACACATCAGAAAATGAGAACAAAGCAAGTTCTATTTAGCCATAGGATTTAACCACCTATTGTAATCCTTTGTTGATTTAATCTTTTATTTTAATTAAAAGACTTATAGTTTGGTTTGCAGCTTTTTTTTCCCGGCACTTAGCACAAGTTTTGCCATCTGTTGCGCAGGATTCTGTTCCGGAATGATGTAGCACATCATTCCTAATTCCTCAAACATGTAATTCCCTTCAAATATTTTTGATTTCCCCCAAAATGCATATGGAAGGCTACAGGAATGTGTGCGCCAAAACCGCCGCATGGTTTAAGGAGAGCCATATGAAATACTGTCATGAAAGCCAACAAGACAGGTACAACATTATGGTACACTTCTGACAGGGGTGCGGTTAGTAGAAAATTTTTTGTGCTATGTTTGCAACAAATCAGCTCAATCCCTTCATAGCAGTTATGTGCATACATAGGTTTGCATTAATTCCCAGGCACTTCATGGGAACAGATTACCAAAGGGATGTGGTAAATTCTCCACCTTTCAAATCTTTAAATTGAGATTGAACAGCTTTCAGATAAAAGTCGTTCAGTTAAATGCAAGAAATACTAAGTGAAAGTCTATGGCCTGTCTTATGCAGGAGGTCAGATGAGACAATCATAATGGTCCCTTCTGACCTTAAGATCTATTACTGTATGTTCTAAGCAAGACAATGCAGTTTATCTGGGGACAAATTCTGCCCACAATGTACATGGATGGGGTCCTATCTAGATAGTAGGAGTCATACATGGACTCACATGAGCACAGAATTGACTTGAGTTTTTCTTGTACTGTCAGGCACATACTTTCACGTAGTTCAGAGGATACTTATGTAACTTGAGAGTTGCCCGCTATTATGTCTGGTGTACTAAGCCTTTGTGCATGTGGAGAGCTCAGTTTGGTCAGCATAATGCACACAGTAAAATTCCTATGGAAAGGCTTCATAAAATCCAGATAACTATAATACAAATTAAACTGGCCTAAGCCATATAGGACCTGAATGACCATACCTATATCACATGCCACAAACCCACTGGTTCCTGATTCTGATGCCCTTAGAAGATAATCAGATGCATCACTTAATGCCACTGGCCAGTCCATTTACAATCCTAGAATCTATGCCATTGTCATATCTACCCATCCCACTTTATTGCTCCAGTTTTCATCTCTATGTAACTGAGGCTGAATTTACTTAAATGTCTCCTGGCTTTTCAGTGGTCTCTAATGAAGAGTAGGTCCACTTTCTCCAGGTGTCCAGACCGCCTATGGTTGGTTATCATTACTTTCAGACCCAATAGTAGGAAACTGGTCATTCCTATAAGAACTTTTTTGAGATGGAACGATAAAATCAGTCGCCTCCTCCTATCTGCAGCTTCCTGGATTAATTCTCGTTGGTCTTACATAAATCTCAACAGTTACTACAACCAGCTACATCTTCTGCTCTCTAGCCCACCACGTTCTTATACCAGCAACTTTGACTTTCTCCTACCCGTTGCATAAATTAGGGTCTCTTTCAGACCATCTCAATTACTCCCCCACCTACACTTATGGGGCAACCTGATGTGTAGCATTTGCATTCAGTATTACACATCCTTCCCCATGGTATCATAATGCTGAATAATATTACACACATATTGTATGTTTATACCACATAGATGGCTATGCAAGCCAACCACATAAACACACGTGTGTCAAAATCCTGGTATAAACATTACAAAGTTATATGAACCGACTTTATATTACACTTTAAGAGGTTGCTAAATTCCTCCCGCAACCGAATTTCAATAGCTAATAGCTAACTCAGTAAAAGTTATATTAAGGATCTTCTGCAATTGATGCTCGCCTCAAAATGGCCACTGAGCTATTACCCAAGATTTTCAGGTCCATCTTCCCCACTCCTTTTTCCTCCCCTTTAAATAAAAAAAAAAAAATCAATCACTTTCTACCAGACCACGGAATGTTGTTAGCCCTGAGTCACCTGAAAGGGAGAAAAAGCAAAGACAATTATAAAAATATGATAAAAAAAAAGAGAGAGAAAACATTGCAACACACATAAGCATAAGCCAAATGTGATGGTGTGGTATACTTTAAAGCTTTTATTGCAAGTTTGGAAAGACTTCAGTATTCATTCAGGGCTCTGTGACTCAGCAATCATCCAAAATTCTTGGTAGTAAGATTTATAACTCTCCCCCCCATCTTTTATCTATTTCTATGAAGTAACAATTCATTGTTTTTTAAGTAAAGAAAACATTTTAAAAGTTTTTTATAGTCTTGTGCAAAGTACAGCAATAGGCAAGTTTTTAAAGGGCAAATGCCTCATATAACTAAAGAATTTGCGGTGTGAAAACCTGAGCATTTGCACTATTCAAAACATTTTCTATTGTAGCTCTAGGAACATACAAGGGCATCCTGCATACACTGAAGAATTTTGCATATAAGCAGCCCTGGTCTACACTACAAACTTGTGTCGGTATAGCTACGGTAATTCAGGAGTGTGGATTTTCCACATCCTTGAGCAAAGAGTTATACATTAAGTCCCAGTGTAGACAGTGCTATGTCGATGGGAGGACTTCTCCCATCAACATAGTCACCACCTCTCAGGAAGCTGAAGTACCTATGCTGATGGGAGAAGCTCTGCGATCAGCATAGGTAGCATCTTCACAAAGCGGCAGAGGTGCAGTTGCCCTACTGCAAGTCTAGACAAGCCCTAGGCATAGCAACCTGCATGGAGCTAGGAGGGAGGAGCACAGGTTGCAAAAGGGTAGAGTTTGGAGGAGGCACCAGGAAGCCAGGCTTTGTGCCTAGGGTTAGAATGGCAACCGCACCACCTCTGTAAATATTCTCTTAATAAAGAGTCCATTTGGTTTCAGGAACATGGAATACTCATGTTATTTCCCAGCATATGGCACATGAAACATTGAGTTACCCTTCTCTAGTTGTCTTAGGTTAAACTAGCATTTTTTCCCCCAAAGACCACTACAGTATACCAGTGGCTAGCAACCTTTCCAGACTACTGTACCCCTTTTCAGGAGTCTGATTTGTCTTGCATACCCCAAGTTTCACCTCACTTAAAAACTACTTGCTTACAAAATCAGACATAAAAATACAAGTATCACAACACAGTATTACTGAAAAATTGTTTACTTTCTCATTTTACCGTATAATTATAAAAGAAATCAATTGGAATATAAACATCGTACTTACATTTCAGTGTATAGTATATAGAGCAGTGTAAACCAGTCGTTGTCTGGATGAAATTTTAGTTGATACTGACTTTGCTAGTGCTTTTTATGTAGACTGTTGTAAAACTAGGCAAATATCTAGATGAGTGAATGTACCCCCTGGAAGACCCCAGTGCACCCCCAGAGGTACACATCCCCTGGTAGGGTTGCCAACTTTCTAATTGCACAAAACTGAAAACCCTTGCCCCGCCCCTTCCCCAAGGCCCTGACCCACCTCTTCTCTGAGGCTTCACACCCTACTCACTCCATCCCCCCTCCCACAGTAGCTTGCTCTCCTCCACCCTCACTCACTCATTTTCACCCGGCTGGGGCAGGGGCACTGGAGGGGGTGAGGGTGTCGGCTGGGAGTGCGGACTCTGGGGTGGGGCCGCGGATGAGGAGGTTAGGGTGTAGGAGGGGGCTCAAGGCTGGGGCCGAGGGGTTTGGAGTGTGGTAGGGGGTTCTGAGCTGGGGCAGGGGTGCAGGAGGAGGTTTGAGGTGCAGGCTCCGGGAAGGAGTTTGGGCGCAGGAGGGGCTCAGGGCTGAGGCAGGGGTGTGGGAGGGAGTTTGAGAGTGGGAGGGGGCTCAGGGCTGCAGCAAGGGGTTTTGGAGTGCAGGCTCCAGGCAGCGCTCACCTCAGGCGGCTCCCCAGAAGCAGCAACATGTCCCTCAGTTCCTAGGCAGAGGCGCGGCCAGGTGGCTCTGCACACTGCCTCCACCCACAGGTGCTACCTCCACAGTGCCCAGTGGCCTCGGATCTCAATGGGAGCTGTGGAGCTGGCACTCAGGGTGGGGTGGGGGGCAGAACACAGAGCCCCCATGGCTGTCCCTCCGCTTATGAGACAAGGGACATGTTGCCGCTTCCAGGAAGCTGACCAGAGCTGCCAGGGTCTCTTTTTGACCAGGTGTTTCTGTCGAAAACTGGCACCTGGCAACCCTAACAACTGCTGTATGCAATAACTGGGTCAGAAGAGCAAGAACATACTGCAGATAAAAATGCCACTAAGCTTCATAGACAAAAGAAATTAATAGAAGAACAAGCAGGGCATGACTTGCTTAATATCAGTTATATTAAAAGTTGAGACAACCACAGTTAACATCATGATTCAAAGCATTTTACTCACTCCTCCCAGAATTCAAGAAGGATTTACCACCTAAAAAAAATAAAAAATAAAAAGTTGTTTTAGCCATACACTAAAAAAAAATATTCTCCAATACATAAACATGTTACAATCACATTCAGACACCATGGTGAGTATCTGTACTTCTGGGCTTTTGGAGGAACCTGGCTGCTCCTCTTGCCTCACAATGCATCCGAGGCCTGTCAGTATCTGTCACAACATGCAGCGTGTCGTGTCTCACTGCTTAATCAAGCAACAAGCAAAAATGAAAAAGATTTGGATCTAATATGTGAGTGGGCTGATGTGTGCAAAAGAAATGAATATGAAGTAAAACATACTGGATGCTAAAGTAATAACCATATATATTCAAAAAAAGACTGGAACTGATCCAGGAAGGGGAGATACTAAGAATGATTCAATACAACTTTAATAAAAACAATGTAAAAGTTCCTAGCATTCCAGAATTTGTAAACAGCATAAGAAACAGCCAGCTTCTGATCTTGGTAATACTGGTATAAGTCTAGCACATGCCCACTGAAATGAATTAAATTACTTCAGGGTGGTTGTTTTTTCCTTTTTTTTTTTTTTTTTTTTTTTTTTAATATAAACACCCATGTAACAGAGAATTTTAGCCATGGATCTTATGTTCTTGGGAAACTTCATGTAAGTGAGGGAAAGGTCCCACTATTGTGGGGAACTTTCCTGGCTTACACACTACCCCAGTGGATATGGCTAGTGAAAGGATCTAAGTCCTCACTCCCATTCCCTTTACCCAGAGGCCTGCCTGACCTCAAGGACTCCCCTTCCACTCTCCTGTGTGGCTAAATCCTTGTAACCCTGACAAGGCTGGGGCCCAGGATTCCTGGGGCTCAACCCCCAAACTTGTTGTGGTCACTTAGGACAGAGGCTAGTACGTCCCAACTCCAGGGTACTCTCTCTGCTCTCCACGCTTCCCTGACACACTGATCATTACGTACAGTTCAAAGCAAATACAATTTATTAAACAGCAACTATTTTTAAAAAATAAGGAAAAAATGGGAAAGGTTACAGGAAAACATTTAGCCCTGCTCTGTGGCCCGGGGAGATCACAACCAGCGTCTCTGGAATGTCAGGGAAGTTCAGTCTGCTCCTCACAAGTCCCAGGCCTCCTGCTCAGGCCCTGGCTGTACTGCAGGGGTGCAGCAGGTCGGCCACTTGCTCTGGCAGTGGCCACACGCCCTCAGGAGCTAGGTGGCAGGACCCTTCTTCCCAGCGTCACCCCCCTCTCCCGTCAGGATTACGATCCCCCTCCAAGTCCGGCCTGCAAGGCGTCTCGGCGTCTCCCTGCACTGGTCCCTCCGCCCAGGGTCCCTCTCGCTCTCCCCAGCTGCTCACCGCACCCAACTCCAGCTCCAGCTCCTGCCTCAGCTCCAGGGCTGCTGCTGCTCTGCCTCCAGCACAGCTCCCTAGGTTGCTCCTCTGGCTCCTCGGCCTGCTGCTGTGGCTCTGCTCCCAGCACAGCTCTGCTCCCCTGCCTCTGCTCCCAACATGGCGCTGGCCCCTGAGCTGCTTCTCTGGCTGGCTCTGCTCTCTCCTTAGTTCAACCCCTCTGGCCAGGCAGCTCCAGCTCACACAGAGGATGAGACCCCACGCTCCTGACTCCCTCATTAGCCTGCCTGCCTTGTCAATCAGACTCATCTGGAGCACTGACCTCACCCCACTGGCCCTGGGAACTGTCAGTCTCAGGATCTTGATTTCCCATCAGCCCTTCCCCCTTTCTTTTGGTACTGAGAGATGGCCAACCAAAACCCCCCTACTAAGTTTAAGTAAGGGGCCAACAGTAGCCTTACATTCATTTTGAATACAGTGATCAGGTCTGGTTTCTTATTTTTAAGACGATTTCTAATTGGGCTTTTGGGTCATGGAGAAATGAGTTGGGAGAGCACAGATATGCCTCCTTGGAGTTCCTGATGGATGCTGCCTGCTATGGCACACGGCTTTGAGTTCTAACAGGAGCACTGGTAGGCTAGACATAGTTGGAGGCCCCGAAAGATGAAAATTGCAGGACAAGCTATCTAGGGGAGAAGACAACTCTTCAAAACACACACTTTTCACATTACATTTGTTAACCCACTACAGCAGACAGCTGCTTTCAAAGGAAATGGACCATGAGAATGACAAACATGACCTGGGAAAAATAAATGAGAGACTTGCAGAAGACAAATAAAAAACCTATGCACACCAACAAACTGAGCTTTTGTTTCTTATTGCAGCCATCTACATTGGCTGTGGAAGCAAAACGGTGTGGAAGAAACCAAACTCAGTAACATGTCTGCTCAGGTTACTAATTTAGGCCCTGATCCTGTAGCTAACTCAGCCAGGGCATAAGGGTCAGCTCACACAGGGCCAATTTCAGGATCAGGACCTTAGGGCCCAAATGCATTATATTTACTTATGTGAGTAAGGCCTACTGACATGAGTAAGGACTTCATGAACAACCCGATAGTAAACCCAATGACTCTTCATAAGAATGTAAGATCAGCCATACTGGGTCATACCAATGATCCATCAAGCACATTATATTGTTTTCCAAAAGTGGCCAGCGCCAAGTATTTCAGAAGGAATGAACAAAACAGGCAGTCACTGAATGATCCAACCCATTGTCCATTCCCAGCTTCCAGCAATCAGAGGCTAGGGACATCCAGAGCATGGGGTTGCATCCCAGGCCATCTTGGCTAATAAGTTCATGGAAGATAGTCATTTATAGACATAACTACCATAATTCTTTTTTGAACTCTGTTAGTTTTGGCCTTCACAGTTTTGGCAATAAGTTCCACAAGTTGACTGGGAGTTGAAATCTGTTCTAGAAAGATTAGAGCTGATGCAATTTAAATTAATGTCCAATCTCAAGAAAAAGGACCTAACTTCTAAGATTTAGATAAGCCACAATACTAACCAAAAAAGGTCAATTTTGTGGAAAGATAACTGGAACTGGTAGAAAGCCAAGTAAGGTAGAGGAGTACAGGAATGTTATGAGAATCAGCAAATAAGGGACTGCTGAATCCCCATTCCACTGTGTAGCTGAGGACAAAACTTGTCTCCTTCCTAACTATTTGAGAATGCCTATAATATTCTGTGTGGATTTCATGAAAGCAGTTTAATTTTATTTGCTTTTCAGTGGTTGAGACATTTTGTACATCGTCCCCTTTGCAGATACACTATGTGCCTAACAACTCTCTGGTTATACAGTAACAATGATCAGTAATTTTAAAAACACCTTGAACACCTAAGAGAATCCCCCCCAACATTAATATTTTGTAATGGGGGTTCATGTCTATGCATCTTTTTCAAGTGCAACTGTATTCAACCCACAAGCTCTCTCAATAGCCATTTTGTGTCTCTTGTAAAACATCCATCCCAAATGCAGGGAACGATGAGATTCCACCTACGTACTCACCACTGAGTATCATCCTACGTACTCATGCCTGAGTGACCTATCTGTCAGTGCATACAACAGTAATAGGAGAAAGGCCTAGCTTGCTTAGGATTCTGTGGGTGTTTAACATGGCACTTTTTAAGCAGCTAAACACAAATTTATGAAGTGTAAACTTTTAATGGCATATAGATGAGTCATTACAGGGTTTCAAAATGCGTAACTATGATGCATATTCTAATTCAGCTCATCACCAGTGGCTTCCTGCTAATTTGTTTGGTTTACCAGGCTGTGCACAAACCTTGGAAATCCCTGCCGTGTCCTATGATGAAAAATATTCCCTGCCTTTGCATTCTTGATATGGTTTGTGAAGAGTCAGGATTTTCCTATTCTTTTTGGCAGTGATTTTTCACTGACAACTTGTGATTTTTATGATCCAATAGTGCTGTATTCTTGCAGCATTTGGTTACAGTTGAAAAATAAGAAACAAAAGCTCAGTTTGATTGTCTGCATAGGTTTTTCCAAGGTGTTTATTTATAATTTTTCTAAATAGCATGGAGAACAAAGCCATCCAGAATCCCTGAGGTAATGAGAAATTAACTGTCTATGCATAGGTTTTAAAGCTACAGTAGGAATTCATAATTGCTAATAAGTAGATACTAAATATTTAGGAAAGCAAACATGATAATTAAATAAGAACTGGCTACAGTGATTTAAATTAAATCAGTCTAGGCTAAGAAACAAGAGGCCAGTGTTTACCTTCACTTACATGTGTGTGTCTTCTGATTGGCTGCTGTGGGGCTATACAATCATGTATGTCACCCAGTGTACTATGTACCACATCATATTGTAGTAGATGATAGACTTCGCAAACTCATATTTTGAAGACCCTGGAATTGTCTTTTTAAGAGAAGCAAAAACATCAAATATTTTGGTACCAAAGCATCAGCTCCTGGGAAAGCAGTATCCTTCACACAGGACATGTTTGATGGGGTAACTATACAAAAACCAAAAAGCCAGTACAGATATAGGAGGTTTTGTTAGTTTGTCTGTCTGCAAACTAGATGGCTCAAGGTTTTGGCAATAGTCTAGGTTAGGAGTTCTCAAGCTCCGGAGCACAGACCACATCTTACTAGAGAGATTGTCCCATGGGCCACCGCCAATTTGCAAGCGCACAACACTCCCATGGAAGCTGACACAGTTGCTTACCAACTGTAATGACCACTGGTTGAGACCCGCAGGTCTAAGTCACTGCTTGCTTCACTTGGTTCAAATACAACCTAGCGTAGGAACTAGTGGAAGTTTTTGCCATATTATGAGTCTTTGATGGCTTTCATGAGCAAGCATAGGGGACACAGTATTGCTCCAAGCAGATAGGAGGACACCTCCCAAAAAACACAGCAAAAAGATGCTAATAGTTTCAGGAGACAAAACAAAGATTGAAGGGACATAGAAAGTACATTGACTTCCAGTAGCAACTTCCACCAGGTCAGGGTTAAGACTCATAAACAGGGCTGCATAGGAAAGCTTCCCTTGGAGGATACTCATTCTACTCCCTAACTATTCATTTGCTTTTTTTCTGCATTGGTTAGGTTAGGGATCCCTGAGAGCATACCTTATGAAGGAAGCAATTAGGAATATACATTCTTTCCCCTCCAAAAGGACTTGACAATAGTCATCTTTAATATTCTTCTCCTTCTCTGCCCACAGAGTTCTTTTTCACGGTGGTGTGTAGGTGTATGTGAAGATTTTATCCTTTCCCCACTGAATCACCACAGCATGCCATCTTTTCAATCCTTCTGCAGAGCAGAATGGAAGCAAACATTATTTCTCTTTATTTTCCTGGTAAGAAAATAGACAGATCAGCAGTGCAGTCTCGCTGGAGCCTAGCTAATGATGGAGAAAAGACTAGTACTGTATCTCCCAATCAATGTAAGGAGTGTTGCCTAAAGGAAGAATTAAAGGTTAGTCCTTCTCTATAGCTTGAGCCATCAAGTGAACCTACCAGCTTCTTTCTGCTTATTGGCTACATTAAGCTCCAGTCAACCCTTCTGTGCCTAGTTTAAGAAATGCACAGGTGCTGCAAGACCCGATCAGCTGATGCAATACAGGTCTTTCTGCTTTATCAAAGCCCTGCTGCAGTAGCCATCCCAACCTAATTCTCGATCAGACCTTGTGAGTGTCTCTTAGGTTTAACCCTCATATAAGGAACAGGAAACATTTGTAACTCAGGGATTCCATTCCATGCATGTCAGTCCCACCCTTCCTATAAGCATTTTTAAAAAGCATTATCATGCCACGCCGCTGATAACAATGAGTAAAAGAAAGAATTGCTTCTATAGTCACAATGGCACCTTTTATTCTGATTTTAGCTGAATGCTGAAATATCCCATAATAGCCAGCTATGAAGAAAGGGCCAGATTCCAAAACCAATCTCCAGTTTAGTAACCTTACTCCATAAGCAGCCCCACTGAGCTCAGTGAAACTACTCTTGGAGTAAAATACTATTCAGTGTAAGGGTACCAGAATGTAGCCAAAATGCTTACTAATTCCCAGATCATTATGTTAACAAACATGTGTCTTTTAACCCTGGGTCACCAGAAAACTTCTCAGCACTGGGAACTATTTCTGGAGCAGCTGTTCTAGTACAAGCTTTCTTTATTTTTAAAAGGTGAAGGAAATGAGGCTTTGCAGTTAAAAGTTTATACTCATTATGAATAAAATTGTGATTGGATCCTCTTCCCTCAAGCCACATAAATTGCCTATTCAGAACCTCAGTGATAAGGAAACAGCACTTTAAGCAGGTGGCCAATAACCAAAGTTTACATTACAATGACTTTGTTGCCTGCACCAGGATAGTCACATCCTGGAATGTATGTTGATTCATGTTAAATAAACACCAGCAGCTAGGCTACAGTGGTAGGTGGTTGGGTTTTTTTTTTTTTTAAACATTTTATTGTTTTCAAATGTAGTACCTTCCAGTTGCGGGTCTTGAAGCACTTTTATAAACAATGTTAAGTTTCACAACACTTCTGAGATGCTTTAGATATCATATTAACCCCATTACCGACAGAGGAACAAGAGGTTAAGGACCTACCCAAGGTCACACCTGCAGGTCACGAGAGAAGAGGAAATATCATCTAGATTTCCTGACTTTCAGATCTGGGCTTTAGCTACTAGGCCAGGCTTCTTAGCAAGGGGAAAACAATACATCTAATGACTGGTGTGCACATTAAAAATAACCAAACACCATGAATAAACTGCCTGGTTAACGTCTCAGTCCCACAGTCCTCCTCATTCATAACAACCTCCCACTTGTTTGTATGTTGTCTAAATTGTGAGCTTCTGGAGGTAGCGCTTGCCTTCCTCTGTCTGTAATGACCCTAGCAGTACTAAATTAATGGTGAAGCATGTGCTCCTTCCAAGCTTTCCACATTCATGGATAAGGATAGGGTGGAAGAAAATTATATTTAGTCCTTGGCAGTCATTCTCCTCCTCCTCCTCCTCATTTTCTCCATTCTCAGGGCCATTGTTTTGTTTTGTTTGGTGAGAGGAGGTGAAGGAGGGTGTTTTCCTCCCTGAGTCCATCTGACCAGTTCTGTTTTGAAATGCTCCTCTCTGCTCTGACTTGCACCTGATTTCTTGTTCTATACCAGTGGTTTTCAACCTTTTTTTCATTTGCAGACCCCTTTGGAAATCTTAGACTGTCTGCAGACCGCTAGGGATCCACAGGCCCGGGTGCTGGAACAGGGAGGGCCAAAGGCTCATGACCCTCCCACTTTTGAAAGTGGACGGGCCTGGCCCCCTGCTTTTTTTCTGCCCGAGGCCCCATCCCCCCTGCCAGGCCCAGGTAAGAACAAGCCCAGGGAGCTCAGACAGCTGTGGGGAGCCACGGACTTTCCATCTGTCTGGGGTAAGGGTGGGTCCCAAGTGCAGCCCCCAGCCCATGTCCCCATCCCCCAGGCCCTCCACCCAGGACAGATGGAGGGTCTGTGGCTCCCACCATGGCCTGGCTGTGGCTCTTAAACCTCCAAGGCCCTGCCCCCAGGCCGGACCGGAAGCCGGTTCTGGGTAAGAGCCTCGCAGGCAGCTTGGACCCTCCATCTGTCCTGGGGGATGGGGACATGGACCAAGGGCTCCTCCCCTACCCCCAGGGCAGGTGGAGAGGCAGGACCGGGGCATTGTGGCCCTGCACTTTTAGGAAGAATCTGTCACCCCTGCCAGACCACAGGCTGAAAACTCTCAGCTGTGGTGCCTTTCTGTTTTTATATTTCTATGCTTTAGTCTTCTATCTAGCTTGTTCCTCTTCTCTCAGTCCTCCTATCCCTTAACCTACTCCCCCTTTCCTGTGCCAACCCTATATCTCACCCAACCTCCCACTTAGTCTCTTCCCAGAAACAGGCTTCTTTTCCGAAAGTGAGGTGAAGTGTGGCTGCTGACCCAGGCACCTGCTGACAGTGGCAGAATGGCTGAGTGGGATAAAGACTTACCACTTGAAGTGCTAGCCAAGGCCACAGTCCCTGCTTCCACGTGGCTCTAGTCTAACAACAGATGGGACAGCTGGCTTGAGATCTCTCTCAGAGTTGTGTGTGCATGGAGGGAGAGAAGGACAGGGTGGCCACATAGGGCAGACTGTGTTGCAGGACCCCTGTGCCACACATGCATGCAGCTGGCCTGCTGGCAATTTGACTTGCCCAGGTGACTGAGGCCTGCGGAGTTTACAGCAAATGAAAGACATCCAGGGCATTCCCTGTTTTCAGAGTCACGGTGCCAACCTTTAAAGAGGATTAAAGTACATGAGCAGAACTACACAGGGGAGAGGCTTCTGCCAGCAACTGTGGCACTTGAAGTGTCTCCTTCTCCCTCACTGCAGGTTTCTGGACGACTCCTCTTCCAGGAAAAGTAACCCCTCGTTTTGGAAAAAAAGGAAAATAGGAAGAAAAACAAGAGGGGGAGGGGGGGAGAAAGTTGTCCTGGTGAAATTTATTTTTAAGCAACTAACAGGCATCATTTGCCAGGCTGGACTTTGGTCAAAAAGTACCCTGGGGGGAGCCAGAATCCATCAATTCCCCACAGCCAGTAGGCTGAGTAAACCTTCCCCTATACCTGCAATGGTGCCTCTTCTTCATCAGCAGCCCAATAGGGTACCCACTCATAAGCCCGGCCCATCTCTCCTCAGAGGGGACTGTTGTCAGCCAAGACTCCCTGCCTTGGAAAAAATGAGTGATAGACTATTTGCCATTATCAAGTGTATGTGAGATCTGGGAACATCTTAAATAGTTTTGTACCTGGGAGGTTGAAACTATCACACAGCTGCAAATTTAACATGATAAAAAGTGCCTCATATATTGGGAATGACATGGTCCATTGGATTATAAACCAAAATACCATCCTAGAGCTAACCCACTGATGACAACTTAATCATGCTGTATTTACAAACTCAAAATAAAAATATCGATTATATACTTTAATTTTAGTAAATTTAATACATTAGTGTTTACAAAATAAATGTTGTATTCTAATGAAACCATGATGAATGAAATGAGCTATTTTCCCCTCCCCCTACTGTAAACCAGACCAGTAAACTCTGAATATATTTAAGAGCTTCATGTGGTCCAGCAGAGATTTTGGGCATGCTAGATGTTGACAAAACAAACAAAACAAAACAAACCAGAAGGAAGTTTCCTGAATCTTTAAAAACTTGTTGCTTGTTAAATTCTATTACTAAACTTGTACAATTCAAGCCTTTACAAGCTTCCAAACTGTAATACTGTACACGAAACTACCCAGATACAAACCAGTGCCACGACTAACATAACGAACTGAAGAAACATACTTACTACCCATTCTATTATCTCTCAACATAAAGGAGCAAATATAACAACACATTCAACCTCTTATTTCTAGCAATGAAGTTGCAAATTCCACTCAAAGTAAGTTTCTTCAGTAGTGAGACAGTACAATGCAATTCAAGAAACATTTAAAAAACCCAAACGTTTTAATAGTATAAAAAGTTGTTTACTGGTGTTTCTACTATAAAGCTTTGTTCCACAAATCAAAAGTGATAAAATAATTAAACATGTTTACAGTGATCAGAGACTGCAGTGTAGACATTCCAGCTCACATTTTGTTGACAATTTCAGTACAACATACATTATGATTGAATAATCATTACATATCTAGGACACAGCAAAACTGCAGATGAAGTGCACACCTCACTGTGGAAGTTTATCCATTACTTGGAGACTTACTTCCCCGCCTCAGAGAGCACTGTGGGTAAAAATTATATTCAAAACTAAGGTGTATAGCTATTTTGACTGCAGAGATGCAACTATACAATAGGAGTTACACTGACATTATGGATGTCTACACACACACATACACACCCCCCCCACATTAAATACCAAAATCCCTAAGTTATAAGCTAATTCCTTGTCTTTAGACAAAATGGCATCTGCAAAAATGAAAAACATACAAAAAAAGAGTCAAATAAATAACGAATACAGATGTTAACTAACATATACAGAGGAACATATTGGCATACTGTATGCAGTATATGGTATACTCATAGAATCACGTGGGTGGGGAAGCACCTCATAATGGGTCATTTACCAGTAACGTATCCCCTTCCCCCTATTCTCTGTTATTTTATTGTTCCTGGATATTGAATATAACCTTTTGAATACTGATGCATGAATCCTGCATTTTCCATCTTTGCCACACTTGTGATGCATTTTGTCTTTAACATCCACAGAGAACTTCAAAATATTCTAAGTGTCTGAAGCACAACTTTTGCCATCCTGTCCATAATGTCTAGTGTTCTGAGTTCCCTCCCATATGAGAGCATAGGAGCCCTGGCTTAGCTACACAGTGTCTGAAATGATTGTTGTGTCTAATGAAATTGGAGCCAATAAGTAGGATGCTCCCATATTCTGGCTAATATTTTCCTATTCACCATTCCCATGTAGTGGATAGGTATATACTGTAAATGTATTACACATAGGCTGCTGAAACCATTAAAATAACATTAATAAGTGTCAAATGTGTCTGCTATAATACAGGATCAGCTTTATCAAATGCTATATCCACATAACATTTTAAACCATGAAATATTTTATGTATTTGCTATTTTTTCCTACAAATACCATTGCAAACTTGCTGTTAGTTGTGTCACTCTAGGTTTTCTTACACTTTCTCCAAGGATTTTTAACTCAAATGTATAACAATCATATCTATGCTAGATACATGTAAAGTAGACATTGAAATTTCAAGTAAAATGAACTGTAGCCACATCTACTGGACTCCATACGCGTCCCAACATCTAGATTTACTTTGATAAGTTATACAAACACATAATACATTCTTAAATAAAGGAGGCTCACAATATTAATTTGTGAACCTTTCCACATTATAAAACCACTTTAAAGGAATGTGTATCCACCTGTATTACTGTTTTGGATTGCAAAGTCTCTTGTTTTTCAGTCTCCACAGACTGCTGTACCAGTTCTTAGGCTTTGGCTATGAAATCTCTTATTTGAATGAGGCAACACTGGTTATTAAGGCTTGTTTGTTCTCTTCTAAAGATTTATTCTTTATTCTGATGCCATTTTCCAGAGTAGGATGACTATCTTGTATCTTCAGGTTCTGTTTTTATGACCTTCCTTTCTATGTTGTTAAAAGCTGAGTGAGGAAAGTCTTTTAAAATACCAAGGCCTTCTGCAAAAAAAAAAAAAAAAAAGGGGGGGGGGGAGGGGGAGAAGAAGAGGAGCTGTTAAGAAATATTGTGTCGAAATAAATGTCTTCTGTTTTTGCCCACTGAACTACATGGGTGCTGATGACATATCAACATTCACAGAAGACAAGATTCTGCCCCACCCTCCTCCCAAGGCATACGAGCCCTGAACTATGTCAAAACCATCACAATTCCACAATCACTTCTCTGTAACCCCCCATTCAACAGGAAGCAGAGCTCAGCAGTACTGCTCTCTGCATGAGCATGTGGAATATTCCTGGATGTGGGAAGACCATGGACTAGAAGGTTCTCCAACCACACAGACCCTTGTTACAGGCAGCAGGTTGCAATAGGGAGGGGTTAAGATAGGCATGGATAGGATAGACAAAGCATTCTGCCAAGTGCTCAGACAGCACAATAGTCTCAAGAGGAACCACTACCATACACCCACCCTTGAGACATCTCGTTATTATTCCTAAACCTTGAGGAAGAAGAGTCTCAAGACTGCTCTTAATATTATGCCAATGCACCAGTTTTATATGTAAAATGCTTTGCCAAAAAACACAGGCATCCAATTCAGACTTCATAGTGGAAGAAATATTCTTAACAGCATTCGAGATTTTCTCTGTATGCCTGCGTTAAACCACAGGAGAAACAGTGACCATAAGTCACTGCATAGAAAGGCTAGCAGAAGCACTTAAAAGCCAAGTCTACAGAGTCAAAACAACAGAAACTCTGCTGTGGCTGAACCAGGTTCTAAAATGGTTTGGTCCAACCCAGATAGATGGGGCTAAATCTTTATAAACAGAGTTGAAGGCACCTTTTCAAAAAGTCTGTTTGTAATATCATTTGGTCCCACTCACACAGACTGAGCCAGATCATGTTACAACCATGTTCCGCCACAAGAGAGCTCAACAGCAGTCGTTCTGCTTGGCTGTTTTGTCTGTGTAGATGGGTCCCAAGACTCCTGCCTTATGTGTGAATAGTTATTGCATCTCCTGCCCAAAGCATAACTGAAAACATGACAATACTTAAATCTCTCATCAAATGTTCAGTATGTTTCTAGATTAACAAGTCATTCAGAGGTTTCAGTTGCAGCTTGGTTTCAAGGTATCAATCTGCAGACGGTGTCTAGGAACTAAATTCTTCTTTGAAAGGGATAAGTAGGTGTGTGGCTCCCCACAAACTTTCTGAAAGCCACCTGTCAAAGGACGTTACGGGGCAGCTTGTGGTGCTTTACAATGGATAACACTTACCTGAGGGCAGAGACTTTGCCTCACCACTGGAGTAAAGTCGGATCAGGTCACTGCACAGAGGCTTTCCTACGTCCTGCTCTCCATCTAGCGAAATGTGTTGCAACTGTCTATTTTGCAGATTTGACATTCGGAGATTCAGGGGCCTCTCACCTGAAAGAGGTCAATACTGAAATATTCAGTATTGAGTATGAATCAAAGCAATGCTAGAAATCAAAATTAAGGCTAAAAAAAGGACACCACTATTTGATCACTGAAAAACATTCTAGATTTCAACCATGCAGGAGAGATTTCTAGTACGTAAAATGCTGATTTGCAGATGACCTTTCTTCCTCTCCAGGCTGCTAGTGCTGCTACAGATTGGTATGGCTGAGCATCAATCCCTCATTTTGCCCCAAAACACGTCAAGATCCAACTTCCCCTTCCATGCTGAGCTTTGTTAGTCACAGAATTTAAGGCCACAAGGTACCACCAACTCATCTAATCTGACCTCCTGCATACCACAGGCCAACACCACACTAAAGCTAACAATCAAAGTTAGACCAAAGTATTACAGCCCACAGGTGGCTTGACTATCATGTGCCACAGCAGAAAATAGGAGAGACCAAAGTGCCCCAATGCCCAAGGCTCCTGCAGCAGCCGGGAAACAATTGAGACATACCCAGATGGCAAGTGACCCTCACCCACATGCTACAGAGGAACTGAAAACCCCCCAAGAAGGCCACTGCTAATCTGAGGGGGGAAATTACTTCCCAACCCCACATATGGCACTTGGTCACACCCTTAGCATGTGAGCAAGAAACAGCCAGTCAAGAACCTGAGGGAAACCACATGAGGGTTCAACAAGCCTGCTACGTTGTGACTCTGTTTAAATCTTCACAGCTGTACTCTCTTTACATGGCATTCTTCTGAAAATTATTTGTCCAAAACTCACAAAAAAGCTGCGTAATTTGTAATGTCACTTAAGAAATAGTTCCTTCACTTCCCCTTCTACTCTGTCTCTTTTTTTTAATCCTTACCTCCTTAAATATTATGTTCTTGTTCTAAAAAGAAAAAGACCTTTTTATATATTATATTTTGTTACATTACTAATATTTAATTTCATTTCACAGTAAAAACATCATTTAAAGCAAAACAAACCCTCTCACGTTCTAAACGTAACACAGACACAAGAATCCAATCTAATCCTCCTTCCAACAAAAAGCCTCTGGACACGCTATGGAGATTACCATGGAATCCTTTTAGAACACTAAAGACTGTCAGGTGTAATTAAAATGTTCTTAATTCTTGGGGATTGATGTAACCAGCTCCCCATCTTTCGGTCAACTATTGTGTACAGAGATAGTTAGCTGGAAGTGATACCCACCAAGTCACCAGCTTTACCTTCTAGGTTAGTAAGCAAAAGAGTAAAAGTCTTCTTCCTGGGAAAGGGGCTTCTGTATCTCTGCCAGAGACCCAGAGGATCCCTTCCCTCTCCCATACACTACGTCTCTGAAACCATCATAGCTCAAGCAGAGTACTAGGATTCCTTGTGAATGCTATGCCCCTCCTTAAAAATCAGCTGGAGTAGTCACTGTGAGATGCCCCTGCAGCACCCCCTGGATGAGGTGCAAGAGACAGGGAACAAGACTGCAGTACAGCTCTCTTGCATGGCAGTACACTGAACCACGGTTTCTTGCCTATTTGTAAAGTTTTAAATAGAGGTAATCCAAGGGCCAAATTCTGGCCCCGGTTACAAAAGTCTACATACAGAACATCTCCACTGAAGTCAATGGGGTTTCCCCAGAATTACTGAGCAGAATCTGGCTCTCTCTCTGGTTGTATCATTTAAACCAGTGGTTCTCAAACTTTCCAGACTACTGTACCCCTTCCAGGAGCCTAATTTGTCTTGTGTACCCCCAAGTTTCACTTCACTTAAAAACTATTTGCCTATAAAATGAGACCTAAAAATACAAAGAAGTGTCGCAGCACACTATTACTGAAAAATTGCTTACTCTCTCATTTTTACCATATAATTATAAAATAAACTGATTGGAATATACATTCTGTACCTACATTTTTGTGTGATACTTGAGCCTGTTTTTCACTTGTGAGCCTTGTCTGAAGCTGGAGTCTCGGGGGTGGCAGGGCTGAAGCTGAAACCCAAGCCCTGCTGCCGAAGCATGTAACTTAGCTTTGCAGGGCCCCCTATGGCATAGGGCCTCAGGCAACTGCCCTGCTTGCCACCCCCTCAGACCAGCCCTGCACTTGTGATCCCTCAAAACCTATCCCATGACCCTCCTGGGAGTCGCAACCCCCAGGTTGAGAAACACTGATCTAGATGAGTTGATTACCCCCTGCAAGACCCCTGCGTACCCCCATACACCTGTAGTTGAGAAACACTGATTGTGACTGTAAGCTCTTCCAGGCAGGGATCTTGTCTTTACTTACCTGCTTAGCATCCTCCACACTGCTGAAGCTATATGAATAACATCAGTACTAACAATATTTGCGTAACACCAGACAAATTGGATGGCAGCAATATCATGCCTGGAAGCTACTATACCTTGTCCATCCACATTATCTAACGTCACGCCATTGGGGCTGTGCTCTTCTGAGCTTTGTCTGTAGTACCCTGTGGAAAGGCGTCTCTCTGAGTGTTGCAGTCTCTCTAACCCTGCTTGGTTACAAAGAAACTCCATCTGTTTGGCCATCACCTTTTCAGACTGCAAATAAAGCAAGAATATATATATATATATATATATATATATATATATATATATATATATATATATATATGGATGTTGCTCTACAGGAAAAAAATAATACCAGCAGGTAATCAAGCAAGCAGTCTAGATATAGTTATTTGTTGGCTCATATGTACTCGTGTGCTTTACAGCTACCTCAAAACTATCAAGCAAACAAAATATTTTTGCAGCCACTAAAGCCATGGAAGACAGTGTCATTCAAAGTGCATAAAAAGAATGTGTTCTGTTTTAGCCAGTCAACATGATACTTCTTAGTTCTTACCTGAGGAGAACAAACTTTCTGCACTTTAGGACTGCAGTCTATACTTACAGAAATTCCCAAATGCAAGATCTGTCTCTTACTTATCAAATTTAGCCCTATTGGAATAAATGGCTCTACAAAATATTCCAAGAGCAATGGCAACATCTGCTAAAAACTTATGCCAAGATTTTACCAGACATCTTGGAGTCTTTATTTTAGGAAACAACAGTACACAAGTTTAAAAATCTGCCATTGTGAAAGTGTAGGATGACAGTATGTTTGTGGGGGATAAAGGTGTGAAATGTCTGTCTAGAAGATGAAGAAGACCTATACACCTCTAGAGAGTGAAATTAAACAATGTGGAGCAAAGTGGGAGGGAATGGTGTATAAATGTTTGTCATCAACTTTAGTGCCAAGAGAATTTTAACTTTCAAAATGATCATGTTCCCAAGGCTATGACTAAACATCGTATGAAAATAAAAATAAAAAAAAAATAAAAAATCACCAGTTAAAAAAATGTCCATTTCAAAGAGCCACACAGAAGCATACAAATAGAAAGGGAAGCAAAAATATGTAGAATTAGCATCCACGGATGCTAGCAAACTGTGAAGTTCATTGATTTCTCTTTGTAGGTATTTTATAAGTGTCACCATTACTACTTGTCTCTATTAAAAAAGAAAGAGCTGATTCTTGCAAGGGGCTGAGCGTCTCTTGGGAGATGTGAAGTGACCTCAACTCCCACTGACATCTGTGTGCTCAGAAGATAACACGACAAATTAGCTGACAGTGTAAAAGAGAAGACCACATCCTAGGTTCTCCAGTAAACTGATGACATTTAGAGCAGGGAAGGAACCTGTTCTGTGTTTCTCCTATAGAACATGATGATCTCTAAAGTGGTGTGAGTAAATATAGAACCTTGACTTTAGGTCTCGGCACATAGGTAAAGGGAGAAACAATTTTTTAACACTTTACTTTCAAGTGTATTTTAATCGATGGTCTACCTGGGGGTTCTGTTAATATTTTACAAACAGAAACATTACTTTTAAAAGGGTTTCACTTCTACGCGGCACGTACTGTAATGTCAGTATCGCATTCGTTCCCAACAGTAGATGGTGCATTCCTTCTCTTGTCTCAAGCCTAGAAGGTGAGATCCTTACTTCCTTGCAATGAATGAAGATAAAACTATAGAGTGTCATAACACCTCAAGAGTTAAACCCATATTAGCAGTGATATTATCTCAGCTAGCCCAGGTGATCTTTGAGAAATGAAGGTAATGATTTTAGTCATCAAAATATTATACAAAAATCAGCCTAGAAAGCAACTGTTACTATTCTGGACAGCATCTCAGTAGAAACCTGATAGTTTCATGTGGTTTGTTTACCTGGGAATTAAGAGCTGCCAAATCTTCACTTTTGCCTTTCGCCAAGGCAAGTGGTACTTTCTCGTGTTGATAAAGTGTTTGGACTGTGTCCTGGAAATCAGGAAAACCATCCTGTTGAGCAAAAACAAACAGGGCATATGATTTTGTTTTGCTTTTAAAGAAAAAGCAATGTATCATATGACTTAAGAGAGAATATTCTTTAACTCCGGTGAAAAACCTGAACTGGGATTTAAGACCCTGAAACAAGTTAACCAAACTATGCTTCAGCAGTGCAAGATACTGCAGCAAATACGATCTGGCTCATACCACTTGCAGATCAGAGGCTTGTGCCACACCTAACACATCCAGGTATAAATCCAGAGTAACTCCATTGAAGTCAATGGAGTTACTCTGGAGCTAAGACAGTATAACAGAGCAGAATTAGGCCCAGTATTTTGTGGTTTTCTTTTGGATTTAGCAGCTTGGGTTTTTTGGATTTTTTAAAGAAATCAATGTTATAAATGCAGACTATTGCTCTAACTTTGACCATTTGCATCTGTAGCATCCATGAGGCTTGCCGTACATGCAGACTAAGACCTTGAGACTGATCTTAGATACACAGTAGTAGAATTTAGTAACTTAGAAAACTGGGCAAACCACCACAAAATTCAACATGCTGCAAAGACACACAAACTATACTGATCTCACTGTAAAATGGTAGTGGCTTATCTTTACAAGTTCTCTGCATGGCAAGTTGCCCACTGAAAAGCAAAGTAGCATGGACTTTGTATGCGGCAGGGAACAGTTCTGCTCTGCCAGGTGCATGGATGCTAAGCCCCCAAAATTATTTATCCATCTCTAACTTTTATGACTTGCAAATCTCCCAAGTCTCTTCTGCATGGGAAAATTGCAAGTTGCCTTACAGTCACTTGCTGTATGTAGCAAGGTTCAAGATTAAATATTCATGCAGTTAGGTGCTTTACAAGCAAAACTCATGTAAAGCAATGGAGATGCATTATTATTCACAAGCAAGTGCAGCAGGGAAGAGAGCTAAATCAAGGGAGGAGGCTGGAGAAAGAAGTAGGAACTAAAAACAATGAAATTCATAACTAGGAGATCATAGGCCTCTTGTCCCAAAGTAACATTTTGAGGAGGATTACAGGCAGTGCCTATGGCAGGGGTCGGCAGCCGACGGCATGCGAGCCCATTTTTAATGGCATGCTGCTGCCTGCCGGGGCAGCAGCAGTGTGCCATTAAAAATCCTATCCTGCCCTGCCCACTCTTCTCTGCCCCCCACCCCCTCCCGCAGGGGCAGGGGGCAGAAGCTTGGTCCTGCCGACTCCCCTGCCTCTTCCCGCAGTGTGCTGGGTTCCTGCCTCTCCTCCTCCTCTTCGTCCCTCCCTGCCTGCCGATCAGCTGATGGCCCTTGCGAGGGGGTGGGGGAGGAGCGGGGTCAGCATGCTCGCTGCTCCTGGTGGAGGCAGAGAAGAAGCGGGGGCAGGGCCTTGGAGAAGGGTGGGCGGGCGGGCGTGTGTGTGTGTGTGAGAGAGAAACAGGGCATACCTCCTCCAGTCCTCTGCCGTGAGCACCCCACGACCCCAGCCCACACCCCCAGCCCTCTGCCCTGAGCCCCCTTCATACACATCCAGCCCTCTGCCTTGAGCCCTGCAGCCCCGCACACCTCCCAGGCCCCTGCCCTGTACCCCCCTAACACACACCCAGCCCTCTGCTTGACTCCTTCACCCCCCCCGCACAACCCCAGCCCTGACTCTCGCACCCCCACACATACCCAGGCCCCCCACACCCGATGCCCTGACACCTGCACCCCCCTCACAGGCCTCCAGCCCTCTGCCCTGACTCCTGTACCCCCCCACATACCCAGCCCCCTACATCCCATGCACCCCCCACATCCTGACTCTTGCACCCCCCACATCCCCACCCCCACCCTGAGCACCAAACGGAAGCTCCTGTACCCTCCTACCAAATGGGAGCTGCCTAGGTAAGCTCTCCACACCCAAACCTCCTGCTCCAACCCTGAGCCCCCTCCCTCATTCTAGCTCCTGGCCAGACCCTACACCCCAACCCCAAGCCTGCTTCTTCACCCCCAGCCCTGTGCTCAGTGCACTCCCACCCTCAGCTCAGTGCAGAGAGAGAGGAAGAGAATGGGCCAGAACCAGGGAGAAGGTAGATACCCACTGTATGTGGGCAGGGCCAGAACCCCAGACCGGCAGCGGGCTGAGCAGGTCCAGCAGCCGGGATCCCAGCTGGCAGGAGCCAGCGGATGGAACCTCTGAGCAGCAGCGGGCTGAGCTGCTCAGCCCACTGCCGGTCTGAGGTCCTGGCTGCCAGCCCCGCACAGCCCGCTGCCGGTCTGCGGTTCTGGCTGCCGGCCCCACTCAGCCCACTGCTGGCCTAGGTGAACGGAACCCCAGACCAGCAGTGGGCTGAGTGGGCCGGTGGCCTAAGAGCTACATTTTAATTTAATTTTAAATGAAGCTTCTTAAACATTTTGAAGACCTTGTTTATTTTACAGTACAACAATCGTTTAGTTATATATTATATGGACTTTTATAGAGAGAAAGACTTTCTAAAAAACATTAAAATGTATTAGTGGCACGTGAAACCTTAAATTAAAGTGAATAAATGAAGACTCAGCACGCCACTTCTGAAAGGTTGCCAACCCCTGGCCTATAGCATGCTAGGTACTCTCACACAGGAAAATAGTGCCTGCCCAAAGAGTTTATAATCTAAGAAAGGGAAAGGTAGCATTCCCAGAAGAAAAAACTGCAGAATGATACACTGCCTCTGACTAATAAAGGAAAGGGAAAAAAGACAGAAATACCTAGTGAACAATGAGGCCTATGCAGTCAGTGGCCTACGCAACAGGGATCAGACACAAGTGTAAAAAGAAAAGGAGTACTTGTGGCACCTTAGAGACTAACCAATTTATTTGAGCATAAGTTTTCGTGAGCTACAGCTCACTGCATCCGATGAAGTGAGCTGTAGCTCACGAAAGCTTATGCTCAAATAAATTGGTTAGTCTCTAAGGTGCCACTTTTCTTTTTGCAAATACAGACTAACACGGCTGCTACTCTGAGACACATCTGTGTCACTTTAAATGCCATCAGGAGGTCTGCTTCCCCCTCACAGTGCAACTCCATTCACTTCAGTGAGGTTACTCTCGCTCCTTGAGAGGAGAATCAGGCCCAGCGTGTTTTATGCAGCTCTACCCCACCCCAATTTCCCCAATGGAAAAATACAATCCAATAAGTATTTACCACTTTAGAACAGTGTAAATTCTCCATAAAACCTCACCTGGAAACAGAAAGATGCTGGAAGTCCACTAGAAAACACTAGCTACTTTTACACTTAGACCTCAGTTTATTGTGGGGTAGGAGTTTTGTTTTGTTTTTTAAGAAGAGGCCTCAACTCTGCCTGTGAATGCCTTACATTCATATGTACATGTAGCTGAAATTTTGAATATGGACGTACAACAGCACCAATGATGTAATTTAGTGCCATAAAATGTGCTTACACATATTTACACCAGCATTTGTATGCCAGTGTAAAATTGAAGTCTGTTTTTCAAAAGCAGTCCCACTGAGTATGAATGGTTTCTGCTGCTGCTTTGTGTTATCCTCACATACATTTCTTCAATAGGCAATTGGATTCTGGATCACCATTCCTGAGATGTGTCCCTACCGCACTGTTCTTTTGTTCACAAAGACTTATGATATAGGAATGGATGACTAAGAAAGAGGTAGCAGAAGGTTAGGCAATTCAGCATGACATCCGTCCATGGCCTACTCCTAGCTAAGCATGCCTCTCCCCATTCCTCCTCCCTACTGCATACTAGGAGTCTGCAACACACAGCGCATGTGTTTCTTCCATGCTGCTGCATTGTTTTTAAAGTGGTTTCTTATAGCAGATATTCTCAGTCTCACATGTGTACTTTCTTTCCCCGCCAATAACACTTTTCTTACATGAACAGCAGATTTTAATGCTTCTGTTCTTTTGATCGGGAGAGAAAGAGAAATCCCACACCTCTGATCTTGGTTCTCTTTTCAACCTGCCTGGCAATGGTGTAGGTGGGCATCTGCCTTCCCTCTCTTCTCTCCAGAGCCGGCACTGACTGCAGATGTTTCCTCTGAGCTTCCTCTTTAGTCTCTCATTCCCCTCTGGGTCTCTTACTCTCACTGAGCTTTTTGAACTTGGCTGTCTCAGGCTCTCCCACTCCCTGGCCTCTGTTTTAACATTGCCACTCACTTGAAGATTCCTTTGTTATTACCAGCACAGGAAAGAGCAAGAACTTTATAATTCTCCTCTACTTTCCCCTCCTGGCCGTCAATACTATATGTGGAAAGCGAACCTCTTCACACACAATTTAAAAAGGCAGAAATGAGGAGAATGAGTAGCCATTCTCTCTATGCCATTTGCGCAATATACCTGTGACTTGTTTTGTTTTCTGAATTGCTGCCACAGCATCTCATTGCTTTGCGCAGCATTACCAGTGACTCATCAGAGATGACAAAATAAGGGTCCCCCCCGCCATACTCGTCACAGAAGGAGATGGCTGCTTCGTGGGAGAACGGAATGCTGTTGGCATCTTTGCTCTTCCCTACTGTGGTTTATCCAGAAGAAATTTAAGAGCCACAGCACTTTCTTTTTATTCACTCCCAACTCCCATCCCAAGTAATTCCAGTCCTTCTCTCACTCCCTCTATTCCTTTAGCCTGCTATTTTCCTAGAATCACTCTCTTTTCTCTACACTCAACTCCCACAGCCTCGCTGCCCACTCTATCAACAAAAAGGGAAGGGCACACGGAGGAACAGAAAGGCTCTTACAGGTAATCTGATGTAATTCGTGGTATTTTGTTTCTTTGTAATGCTTGTGTGAATTTAGTGCTCATGAAGAGGAAGGATTTGCAAGAGTGGCTGGAAGCAAGCAATGTGTAACTTTGCCCACACAGCCCTGCTGGTACACCTACATCAAGCCTAACCTGCAAAATCCCAGATTTTTTTTTTTTTAAAAGGTCACTTTGCCTGTTTCCGAAAGCAGTCATTTACATCCATGCAACGTGAGGTACGAAACAGTTCTAAATCAGCATATTGGCCTTTCACACTGCACTTTGTAGAGGTATGACTACCTAATTGGCAAGGCAATGGCAAATCATGCTCCAATGTTCCAATCCTGCCTCATGCAATAAGTGAAATTACCTTTTAAAAAGAAAAGCCAAGGTCAGGCCTGATGTCTCCACAAGTGAAAAGCCAGAACACTAACCCACTGTGCTTCCTCACTCTCTGTATTCAGAGACAGAAGATGCAGCAGTACACCTTTCAAAAGCATGGATGGACACTATTTCCATCCAGTATGGAGCGAGTGAATTCTGCAACATGTGCTACAATGTTTTCTCATATTCTACCTTTTGTTAGAAAAATACTGCTAACAAAAAAATAAAAAGTCAATAGTGAGATATGTTTCCCCAAGAAAATAACCCTGTAAAGGAAATGTGTAGTGAAACAATATAACTATATATTTTTGAAAAATTAATATAACCTGCAATGTAAATTAGAGCCACAACTCATTAACACAAGTGAAATAACTGTCCTGCCACATAAATGCTATCTACAATAATACAGAACTCCCAAACATACAGACAAACGTGGTGGTAAAGTTGGGCACGTCACCACTTTGTCAGTCATTCTGTATAGTCGGGATTATGTCCTCTTTAATGAAACAATGTTTTGCTTTAGTACATCTGTGCAGCGCACAGCAGTAACAGGAAGATTCAGAAAAACATCATTTTGTAGACTGAGGACATTCAGTTCTTCAAGGAAAAATATCACATAATTGAACTACTAGTCTTTTAAAATAAGTAGAAAGAGTGTGAACTATGGTGCTGAAACAGTGAACAAAAAGCCTGAACGTTCACAACTCCGTAAATACGAGAATACTTTCTCCAGCGGTGTATAAGTCTCCTCTCCAAAACAACAGCTTCCCAAACAACAGGCTAAAGCAGGGGTGAGCAAACTTTTTGGCCCGAGGGCCACATTTGGGTTTGAAAATTGTATGGCGGGCCATGAATGCTCACAAAATTGGGGGTTGGGGTGTGGGCTCTGGGGTGGGGCTGGGGGTAAGGGGTTGAGGGTGCAGGAGGGTGCTTTGGGCTGGGACCGAGGGGTTTGGAGGATGGGAGGAGCATCCAGGCTGGGGCAGGGCACTTGGGTGCAGGAGGGGGTCAGGGGTGCAGGCTCCAGGAGGCGCTTACCTCAAGCAGCTCCCAGAATCAGCGGCATATTCATTCTCCAGCTCCTACGTGGTGGCGCGGCCAGGTGGCTCTGCATGCTGCCCTGTCCACAGGCACCGCCCCTGCAGCTCCCATTGGCCGTGGTTCCCGGCCAATGCGAGCTGTGGGGGCAGCGCTTGGACGGGGGCAGCGTGCGGAGCCCCTTGGCTGCCCCTACATGTAGGAGCTGGAGGGGGGACATGCCACTGCTTCCGGGAACCGTGTGAAACAGGGCAAGCCCCCGATCCCGCTCCCTGGCCAGATGTGGCCCCCGAGCCGTAGTTTGCCCACCCCAGCCTAAAGTCTCAGCTTAAATCTACTGTGTTTTCCCATGTTTCCATGGTTCCCCAGAAAAAAAAAATCCTATAAAAAAAAAATCAATCACCCACCCATGGCTTGTCATTTCAGTTGCTTAACCATTGTTAACTGCTACTGAGCAAAGGAAAAAATTTCCTAATGGTGAGATCTCAGACTGTGGAATAGTCTAGCAAGAGAAGCAGTGGAAGCACCACTGCTTGAGTCATTTAAAACTAGACTGGGCAAAAAACATTGGAGAATATCTATAGGGAACCACGGTACTGTATATTGGCCAAGGGTAGTGATGGTGTAGAGATGGAGTAGATGACTTAATAGGGCTTTTCCTAGCTCTAAATTCTGGGTTTATAATACAAAAAAGCCAAGACAGGTCAAATCTCAACACAAACACACAGAATTACTGGCATGGGAGCTGTGAGTAAACCTTCAGAGCACACATTTACACAATTCAAATTATATATTTGTAAGTGCTGTCCAGTGCTGTAATCCAAGTGTTGCACAACAAAATGACCAGAGTGCAAAATGACTAAATTTAAAAAATGGTTTTATTTATATATCTGGTTTTTCAAACTAAACTTCTCATTTTCAAGGGGAAAAAATGCACCTGGTTGAGTATTTGCCACAGGAGACTGGCCTTTGCACAGATAACAAATGTAAATACTTGCACTACTTTGAAATAGTAGAATTGACATATGACATATCATTCCTCACTGAAGGAATGAAATATGAAAAAAGTGCTATTCCAATGTATTGCAGACCCTTACATTACGGTTACATGATGAAGAACATAGCGTGTAACTTGGAGGTATGTGGTATTATAATGCAGACCCCATACTTAGCACATCGTAATGTACTATATCATTTATTTTAGTAGATGATATAAGGAGAATTGTAGCTGCATCAGATGGATACCCAAGCATGAGTGAAAAGGCTAATCAGTTAAAAAAATCATAAAGGAAGATGAGCCAGTCATATTGGATACTTATGCATATCTATGTAATGAGCTATTTAAAATGGACTGAATTTACTTTCCAGCAGCAGAAACTTAAGATATTAAGTAATACTTAAGGTACTGCATATGCTCTCAGTCTGACCTTGAGAATATTTCCTCTTAACAAGGAATTGCCAAAAGAACTTATGTTTAATTAAAGTTGTGTGTAGATGTGAATTTTTATATTTCATGAGTGTGTGTGATATATATACATGCAGACAGGTGTAAGTACACACACTTTCTATGTGTATGTGCGTATATGTGCTGATAGATACGTTTTCATTTGCAATTAATTCCTCACTTATTGTCAGTTTTGGTCATTTACCTATAGGCACATATGGCCCATAACCTGCCATCAATTCCTATGCAAAACTCTCAATTAAATCAATAGAGAGTTCTACATTTTAGATCTGATCCAAAGCCCAATGAAGGCAATGGAAAGACTCCCACTGACTTCAGTGCAATTGGGCCCCATAGGAAATAAAGCTGATGGGAAGATATTGCCTAGAGCTTGCAGTACATTTTCCAATGGGAAGAGTCCCACTCAAACATGGAAAGCAGAATACTTGGACTGGATGTTCCACAGGCCAGAATTCTGGCCTATGTTTTCATAATCTAAAGAAAACCAGAGTCTGATGCTCTTTCTATACATTTAACTTTTTTTTTAAATTAAAAATAGGATACAAAAAGTATCGGAGTCATCTATTCGGTGTTTATTTTTCCTAACTTAATATTAATACTGTGACAGAGGTGCCTAATTAAAAGTAAAAATTATTTTCTCTAAGTTTACAGAACTATGTCAGAGCCTTATAAGAATTTCCCTGAGCCATAGAAAAACAAAATAAAAACATACAAGACAATCAAGTTCAATGGAAAGAAATCTCCATGAGGAACCTCTGATAGCTTCCCCCACACTGGTGTCTCAGGGGTGGACAGGACTTGCCTCCCAATCTCATGGCCCAAGTCAGAGAGACTGCAGGAAACACTTGAAGATCCCTTGGGATCTGCAGCAAGCCCACTGCACAGTGGTGGCCATACATCTATGTCAGTTCTGCCCCAATAGTGCAATTCCCCAGTCCATGGGGCCGGACGAGTTGCATCCGAGAGTGCTGAAGGAATTGGCGGCTGTGATTGCAGAGCCCTTGGCCATTATCTTTGAAAACTTGTGGCGAACGGGGGAAGTCCCGGATGACTGGAAAAAGGCTAATGTAGTGCCAATCTTTAAAAAAGGGAAGAAGGAGGATCCTGGGAACTACAGGCCAGTCAGCCTCACCTCAGTCCCTGGAAAAATCATGGAGCAGGTCCTCAAAGAATCAATCCTGAAGCACTTACATGAGAGGAAAGTGATCAGGAACAGTCAGCATGGATTCACCAAGGGAAGGTCATGCCTGACTAATCTAATCGCCTTTTATGATGAGATTACTGGTTCTGTGGATGAAGGGAAAGCAGTGGTTGTATTGTTTCTTGACTTTAGCAAAGCTTTTGACACGGTCTCCCACAGTATTCTTGTCAGCAAGTTAAGGAAGTATGGGCTGGATGAATGCACTATAAGGTGGGTAGAAAGCTGGCTAGATTGTCGGGCTCAACGGGTAGTGATCAATGGCTCCATGTCTAGTTGGCAGCCGGTGTCAAGTGGAGTGCCCCAGGGGTCAGTCCTGGGGCCGGTTTTGTTCAATATCTTCATAAATGATCTGGAGGATGGTGTGGATTGCACTCTCAGCAAATTTGCGGATGATACTAAACTGGGAGGAGTGGTAGATACGCTGGAGGGGAGGGATAGGATACAGAAGGACCTAGACAAATTGGAGGATTGGGCCAAAAGAAATCTGATGAGGTTCAATAAGGATAAGTGCAGGGTCCTACACTTAGGATGGAAGAATCCAATGCACCGCTACAGACTAGGGACCGAATGGCTAGGCAGCAGTTCTGCGGAAAAGGACCTAGGGGTGACAGTGGACGAGAAGCTGGATATGAGTCAGCAGTGTGCCCTTGTTGCCAAGAAGGCCAATGGCATTTTGGGCTATATAAGTAGGGGCATAGCGAGCAGATCGAGGGACGTGATCGTTCCCCTCTATTCGACACTGGTGAGGCCTCATCTGGAGTACTGTGTCCAGTTTTGGGCCCCACACTACAAGAAGGATGTGGATAAATTGGAGAGAGTCCAGCGAAGGGCAACAAAAATGATTAGGGGTCTAGAGCACATGACTTATGAGGAGAGGCTGAGGGAGCTGGGATTGTTTAGTCTGCAGAAGAGAAGAATGAGGGGGGATTTGATAGCTGCTTTCAACTACCTGAAAGGGGGTTCCAAAGAGGATGGCTCTAGACTGTTCTCAATGGTAGCAGATGACAGAACGAGGAGTAATGGTCTCAAGTTGCAATGGGGGAGGTTTAGATTGGATATTAGGAAAAACTTTTTCACTAAGAGGGTGGTGAAACACTGGAATGCGTTACCTAGGGAGGTGGTAGAATCTCCTTCCTTAGAGGTTTTTAAGGTCAGGCTTGACAAAGCCCTGGCTGGGATGATTTAACTGGGAATTGGTCCTGCTTCGAGCAGGGGATTGGACTAGATGACCTTCTGGGGTCCCTTCCAACCCTGATATTCTATGATTTTATGATTCTATGATTCCTCCTTTCCCTAATCCACCTAGTATCTTCCCCCTCTCCACACACAGATCCCTGGACAAAAAAGGAAAAATGTTATCACAAACAAAATGGATACTGCTATACAAAATTGTAAGCCATCAGCATATCAGGTGCTCTCTAAATTATTTCTTTTAACAGGTTCTCTAACTTAGGGGCAAATCAATTTTTTGCATGTAAAACTTGGCATGTAGGAGCCACAATATCATACCTCTAGCTTAATTCTCTTCGGTGACAGTTCATCTCTATCTCCACATTTAGATCTAGAAGAAAAACCACACACAGTATTGATAAACAATATAAATATCCTGTCTTTACATAAAAAAATAAGGAGACAAATTTATCTCTGCTATAACTCACTAGATTTAACACCATTAAAATCAAGGGTGAATATGGCCCACTTAGTGTGGGGAAAACATAAATTTAGGGTCCCATCCTGCAACTCTTAACCACCCAACTGATACAGTGGAAATCATTGGGAGTACTCGGCAAGCAAGGATTTGCAGTATTGGACACTTAGACAGGAAAGCAGTTGAAACTCAACTAAGGGCAAGAAAGTTTGGTCAACACGATGAGGTGACGGAGCTGAAAAGTCTACTGTTTGTGCTGATCAGCTGTTAGGTAGAAAGGGCATTATTGGAGAAAAACAAGGGGAATGGAATCAGGGCAAAGCCAGACAAGATCATGCAGTGGGACTAAAAAAGGCCCCCCAATAAAATTAATCTAAATTAGGGTGAAATTCAGTCCTGTGCAGGAGTAGCACAAGGCCCATGCACCACTTAAGTCCTCAATAAAGCAGTACATAGGCCTATTGCTGGTGTTTTGAACAGAGATGATTTTCACCTTAAAGCAGAAAGTTCCAGCATGATCTTTATGACAAAATGCCCTTTGGCCTCTGTTACCCAGGATGGGAGAAGATGCTAGCGCAGCCAGGCATGTGCATTAGACAATATTCTTAAAAAATTCCTGAAAACATATGAAAAATATTAGTCATTTCTATGGACGTGTTTTGTAAAATGCATGTATTCTATAATACACAGATGATAACGTGATATAAAAACATATCCTGTTTTCCACTGCTTGATATAACTATTTTAAAAAGGGACACTGTACATTTAAATTTGGTCCCAAATTATTATTTTTTAAAACAGGTGTTTATAAACCACCCTCAACTACCGTTGTCTTTCATACATGCTCTGGCTATGCTGTTTAAGCCCTGACGATTTATATTAGCCTTGAAATAACATGACTCAAAATTTAAAATACTTGCTTCTTAGAGATGGTATATTGAAGGAAATATACTGTTTTTGAATCTGGAGAACCAAAACGTAGGTGAAAGAATTAAAATAGCTACATGCCAATAAAAGTGATTGTAACAATATGAAAGATTCCATGGGTTACACAGTATTACTGATGATTTCTATTTTCCATATGTATGTGCTCCCTCCGCCTAATGTAAACATTTTGCTAGCTGCAGAGGCGGAAGAATGGAAAGATTTCTCTAATGCTTCACAAGAAATTCTGTTAAACGGATTACTTAATTGAAAATAAAGTTCCCCTGAGTTTATTAAAAGCTTACTTGGTGGTCCTGTAAGTGTACTTGTATGTAACTTCTCGAGAGATCTGCCGAGCCAGCGCAAAGAGTTCATCTCTCCTGGTTAACAATGCATTATCTTTTACACACAGCTGAGCGGCTGCTTCATTAACTGTTAGCTGGAAGTTAAACACAAAAAAATATTCTTGACTTCCTCAAAACATAACCTATTGACCCTTGTAAAAGTATCCAATTGTGTGAAATGATGACAGATTTCAGCACTGAGTCACATTACTTATTTTATATTGAATCCAGAGGATTTCCTCAAATTGTGAATACTCATCCTTTCCCAGATACTTGCCTCAGTTATGAAGAGACATAAATATGGTAGATACATTTAGTATTCTTTAAAGTGTTTATTATAACACTCTCTGATGTAAGCTACCTTTTCCTCACCCCAATGTTAACTAAACCCCAATATGAAACAGCACCTCCTAATGTTCAAAGCATTTGGCTCCCAAAGATTTTTTTTTTTTAAATAAATGCCAGTGCAGAAGAACATGCACAAGGCTTGAAAAATCTACTTGACAGTGGTGCGTAGGAAGATTTCCCTGATGAATGACATGCAAGTCATCAGTTTCTGCAGAACGTAAACTGTCTTATAAAAAAGCATGTTTCTCACCCTTATGCTTGTGAAGATTATATCTGAACACAAATCAAATCTAAACCAATGCAGTAATGTCTTCCTGAGCCTGCTGGGACACCGTCCTGGTGTGTCTGAGGCTGCCCATAGCTTTCAAAAGCAGCAAAACGAAATTAACAAGACTCAAGTCAGTTTCACTACTGCTATGCAATCCTGTAGGGCAGTAGTTCTCAACCTACTTACCATTTTGGGCCACAGACGAGGCCCACAATGTGTTATATGGTCCACATCCAATACTACCTGTCTGACCCTGAGGATGTCACATGGGCCGCAACTGTGTGCTGACTGGGCCACAAGCTGCCCATGGGCCACGGGTTTAGAACCACTGCTGTAGGGAGTGGTGAAACTGTTAAGAACTATAACAGTTTCATGATGTTGCTATTTGAGAAACCTATCAGCAGCACCGAAGACACACACTGAAGTTACTAATGGAGGCAGACAACCCAAAACACAGACACTGGAGAAGTTGTAGATCCTCCCTCCTGTCACAGCAGCCAAGAGGGTGACAAGCACTTTGTATTTATCAGATGCATACCAGCCAAAGGCTGATATGACAGATATATCCTCCAAGAAAGGTCCAGGAACAACGCCTATTAGAAGTCTCACCACCCCTCTGCTTTCCCAGAGCTGGATTTTTAGGGTGATGGGCTTCTCACTGGAGCATTCTCCCTAGGCCTCATAGATATCTATTAATCAGGCTACTGGATACCTGCAGCAAATATGTTTTTCAAATGCAGTCAGCATGTTCCTTATGAATCAAGTTCTGCTGTTCTCCAATTGCCATACATACCCTTGTGGGAGTACGAAGTTCTAAGGGCAACAGACCAATTGCAGTTCACTGCACACGGACATGGCTGGCCACACACACACACACACACACATCAGCACAATACTTAGCAGCTTCCTGCAGCAGCACAGAGGTGGAAGAGTCTGGGAGCAGGACAGTAGGCTTGCAATTACACTGAAGCATTGGCAAAAACTATGAACAACTTGTCCCCCACTCCCCCGCAACAGTGCTTTATACCTTGGTATCTGGGAAACCATCCCCACATCTCTTATGAAGATCCCCTTGTAAGCAGACCTTTTTAAAAAATTTGCCTTAAAGGATGGAACTGGTCATGCAAACTTTTTATTCATCGGACAAGTTTACTGACTTGAGTTGGAAGTTCTTTGGAAATATAACTTAAAAATTATCTTCAATTCAATTAGAGTCTGTGACGTGGCCTGTTTTATGGATTTAAAGAATATTAAGAAGCTGAGATGAAGGGGCATTGCTGAGACTGTCAGGTCTAGCAGATCTCAGAAATAACTACTGTTCATAATGACATTTCTTAAGTATATTTCATGTACTCAATGTGAATTTACACTAAACTACACTATTTACAATATAGACCTGAAGACTCAGGAAAGGCGTTCTGGCCTAGCAGCTACTGCACTACATACATTTAATAGATGAACTACATGTATTGTTTGATCCTACAGTCACTGAAAGACCAAACCGCTTACTGAAGTCAGATGCACTAGAGTGACAGGATTAGACCCATTTTATAATGCAGTTACTATATATTGTTAACACAGACTGTATTAAAATCATGAATAAGACAGTTACCTAGCAGACCAGAAAACTCAAGGGGTGATTTAAAACAAAAACAAAAAACACCCTATATATTCTTTTACAGAAAGAATACAGCAAAACAAATAAATGCAAAGGCAAGAGATTTATGAATACAACACTCATATAAAAGAATTGGTATTCAAGTGTTAACGTCTGTATATTACTTTTCATTTACTATGTTTTAGACATCCTTTGAGGATCATTCTTCACACACAATGCTTGCTACTTCAGCGTCAGTATGATATTCATACTGTACATTTGCATAACAATTTGCATTACTTCGTAACTGGATATAGTCTTAGGTTACAATCATAAAAAAAGATTGCAAACATTTCTGTTTACGCCTGGCAAGTGCTCTATCATAATACTCAAGGATAGCCAATTATTTGATGGGGGGTTTTTTGTTTGGGAGGGGGAGGGGAGTTTGTTTTTCTTTCTTCTCTTAGCCATTTTCTCATGATCACTGCAAACCCAGCCTTACTGAGCCAGAAGTACATGTTATGTTATGGCTTCTTCCCTTTTAATCGGCAGCAGACTGTAGCTAGCAGGTAGAAAAATTCAGTGCTGTGTGCCACAAAATGAGAATCCCTTCCTGGGAATCCTAATTGTAAAAAGCAGGGATTCTAGCAACAATTACAATTAAGTATACATTTCCATCCACAGAGTTAGATGATTTTCCTGCCACACGCAGACACAGAGAAAACTAAATACAAAGTCTCTCCCCCAGCTCCTTTAAGTCAACAAAAGTAAATAACCTAAGTAAAGTCAGACCACATTTATTACTCATGTTTGCTATTCCTGTGTCTTTTTCACCCCATGATTTTCTTGTGTTTTACATGTAGTCATACAAACACCAAAAAATACCCCAAAGTTACATTTGTAAAACGGAGCTGAATCAAACACCTATGAGTCACCAAGTTCAAGGGTATGGCCAAAACAATCTTCCTTTAATCCAATCCATTGTGTCTCAGTCTCACAGCATAAGAACGCCCCACATTTGGAAACCTGTGCAATACTAAGACAATGGGATAGATTAAAGACAGCGTTTTAATATTAACTCAGAACTTCCTTGTTCTGAGGGTTGTGTGTCAGACCTTAACATTAAGTCAATGATGGTTTTAGTTTTTTTCTTTTTTCCTTTGTTGATACTCATGATAAAAACCCACAATAAGCCTCGTTTTTGAAGAATTCCTAGCACCCACACTTCTCTCTGGCTTCTATTGACTACTCAGCACTTTTGACAGTTGGGGTATTTATGTGCACCTGACATGGTAACGAATGGGAGGTCTGAAGAGGAGCTCTGTGTAAGCTTGAAAGCTTCTCTCTCTGACCAAAACAGAAGTTGGTCCAATAAAAGATATTGCACCTTACCCACCTGGTCTCACTATTATTACATATTAGCAGAAAGGAGTGAATCCTGCCTCTCGCACAGTTCTTCAGCATTCTGTTTAGCTTGTAGTGTCAACATGTGCAACCACATCATTCATTGTAGCAGCTCCTTCAGAGCCATGCACTAACAAGACAACTTAATGTTCAGTAAGGGACAAATCCTCTCCCCAACATTCAACCCAAGAAACTCAGGTGGACGCTGGGAAATTTTCCACGGGAAGAATTCCCTTCCCAGGCTTCAGTGCCTCTCTGCAGCTGCTGCTCCAAACAGAAGGCTAGAGTAGAGTCTGCAAGCCGTGCATGCCTCTATTCTATGAGAGGGAAGAGAATGAAGGATCACTGAGGATCCACCCCGCCCCAAATCCTGACTGTGCAGCAATGTACACAGATCTCCCAGAGCCGGCAGGGATTGCACATGCCCAGCAAGGACTCTTCAAATTCTGCCTCCATTGCCTGTGCACTGAGACTGCACTTGGCCTGCAGTCATAGAGTAACAGGACAGGATTTGCATCGGTATGTTGGATGACCTCATAACACTGAGCTACTCATTTTCAACGTAGTGCACAAGTAGGAATTGCACTGCTAAATGGGTGTGTTAGTCACATGGCCAAATCGCCACAAGTTCCATCAAAAATGTATCATCAATATGTAGTAAAAATCCCTATGAGACGTAATTACTGGGAATGTGCAATTGCCTCTTAAAAGTAAATAGTAATTTTAACTGAGCTTGGTGTTTTTTCAAAAACACCAAGAGGGTCTAGTTTACATTATGGATGACACACCGACAAAAACTTATTTTTAAATTGTCATTTTAAGTTACAGAAATGAAAACAAGTGTAAAACCAGTAAGCTTCTTTGGCACGCCTGTAACGTGAAGCTAACCCTTCCTTTTGGGAAGTACACCTCATGACAAATCTCAGATCAGATTGAAATGTTGCAATCACTTAACTGACAAGTGGTGGTGCAGCATTGATTATATCAACACTTATCTGGCACTGCTGTAGTTTATGTTTATTCTTCTGTAGTATCCTACTTCAGCACTAAAACACCAATTCCCAACAGAGACAACCCTACTGCATTACAACATATACAGTTACTAGCTTCAAGAAAGAAGGCTAGAATGAAAGAGTACGTGTGTGTGTATGTTTAAAGCAAGGTATGTAAGCAACTCTGCCATTCTTCAGGCATCCAAGGACAAGCCCTCAGGTCAGAGCCTACTCTGCACTGGGGCTATCCTCCACCCCTGCAGATGACATCAACACATACTTTTTACAGCCCAGGTAATCACCCCAGATTACCTGTACTGTGCCCAAGGAAATGTAAAGGTTTTACAACTAATCTCGAACCCAATCCAGATAATAACTAGGTCTTGTGGGCCCTTGTCTTCAGAATTCCCTCTGCCTTACACCAGCTACACAGAGAGGCCTAGAGCAGGGGGAAGGCAGTTGAGCTGTATTAATCAAGTCAGGTAACAAGGTCACCTGAAACAAGCTGTTTCAAATATATACAGAGGAGACTTGTTTACTCTCTAAAAGTGGAAAGAGGTACAGAAAGGCAGGACTAGTCTGGAGAGAGGCCCAGTGTTTAGAAGCCTTTGTATAATAACGATTTGCTGTTTAAAGGGTTGATCTGTTCATTTCTATTTGTTCAGGTCATCTATTTCAGAGAGACTTAGAACTCAAAAGATGTGCATTTTAAATCCCTAGTGCAAACACATACAAACACAGGAAAGGTTTCCTATTTCATCCCATAACTCCGTGGCAGTGCTGACTTGCACAGACACACACACTCTTCTCATTATATAATAGGAAGTGAAACAAGTGTCCATAAGAAAACTGCATCCTACCATCTAAAAAGGGGGATGGTAACAGGGAAAGCTCATTCCAGACTGAGTTATTTTTACCTCGTGGAGCGTGAGATGTTTGCCATCCTTTCTTTTTGAGTCAAATCTGCCATATATTGCACTGTATTTCCTAATCTCCTCCTCTTTGCGAGGGTCCTCATCACTCATCTCAAAGATGTGACCAATCATCTTTGCCAGCTTCTTGTTCGTTTTCAGTAACTCCTTTACTTCACTGAAGTCACTTTTGGGCAGGGAGGGAACCATGCGTTCCACGCATTCGGCAACTGACAGAGCAGCCGCAGCATCTAGGGTCTCAGTGTTTTCCTTTGGTGAAGCTGGAGAGCCAAGGTCAGCAGGGGAAAGGCTGTGTTCGCTCTCTGTAGTGTGGTGACCTTGCCAGAGTCTTGGTTCACTGCTGCTCTGCAGCGGTAAGTTTCCTACCACATCAGATTTGCCCGCACCCACGCTTTGCACACATGTGGTGGCAACGCATTTTGGAATCTTCAAATGAGGCTCCCTGGTATTACTATTCCTTTCATAACTAGGGCAGGATATTCCCAGCCAAGCAGGGGACCCTTCTGGTAATTTATAGATTGGAATGCTACTGACTGGTAAGGAAGTGAGAGGCTGATTAAAAAGACCAGGGTTTGTGACCCAGTCCCTCAAAGCCTTTTGCAGTCTTCGGACATGAAGAGGCTTGCTAGCCATGCCTACAAGAGCCATTATCTCCAAGAATTCCTCTTCACCTGCTTCACATAGCTGCTGCACATCATCACCTCCCTGCTGAATGAAGGCATCAAAGTAGAATAAGAGATTTGCTTTTTGTAATATTCGATAGAGTTGCAACTCCCCAAGGGTTCTGGGTAAAGCAGACGCCATCACAGATGATAGAACCTGCAAAGAGTAAGAACGTTAGTTACAAAATAGTCTTTAAACTATAAAATCTTACTCATATTCCTAAACCTAGGATGTTAGACAGACAAGGTGGGTGAGGTAATAGCTTTTATTGGACCAACTTCTGTTGGTGAGAGAGAGAAGCTTTCAAGCTTACACAGAGTTCTTCTTCAGGTCTGGGCAAAGAAGAGCTCTGTGTAAGCTCGAAAGCCTGCCTCTCTCACCAACAGAAGTTGGTGCAACAAGATAATATCTCAACCACCTCGTGTCTCTAATATCCTAGGACCAACACAGCTATAACACTGCACAGACTTCAGGTTATTAACTCACAGGGGAGGGTATTTTTCCTCGTTATAAGATCTTTTACAGCTACAAAGAAAGGTGTTGCATTTTCCCCTTTGACCAACAGGCATGCTATTGGATAAGGCACTTTCATTTTTAGGGACGAAAGTCCATGGTTGAAACATTTCTGAATAAAGCTCAGTGGATCCCATGCTGAAATTTCAATGAAAGCTGTGAAGGAAAAAAGGTAACTCAAGGATGGACTTAGCTTATTTTCAGTTTCCCCCTTCAGATTTGTTCCTAAGAATACACCACCATATTTATTTTGCTGCTGCTTAGTGGAGCTCTTTGCAACTATTTCAATTCAAAATACAACAGACTACCTCAATGGTAACATAATACTTGCAGACACAATAAAGGAAACAGCCCCCCCCCCATCTCTGACTTCTCTTACCCCTGGACTCATCCTGTCCCCAAATGCCAGGATTAGAGCTGGAAAAATAACCTTTCAGGCATCCTGTAAAACCTAACAAATCTGTGCTCTGGTGGACTGTGATGGGAAGGTGCTGAAGTATCAAGAGTTCCTCAGACATCTTGTGAAGACCCTCCCATTTTCAAACAGAGGGGGACCTAGTACCTGACTCTTCTCATCTCAATTTTGGCAATATCACACAAAGGGACAGAGAGAGAGAGACTGACTGATACTCTCTCTCGGTTAGCAAAGTACTGAAGAATTCAGAGTTTTTACAGCTTAAATCCACATCTTGAACTCTGCCTGGTAACTAATAGGCAGCCCATGCATATTATACTGATTGATGTTCATGCCCTTGACATGAAGCCCCACTCAGTAAGAGGGCTACTGCATTCTGAATAGTCCCAATATGCAGCCCCACCTAGAGCACAGTGCTGCAGTCCGTGCTCCATGGAAGAAGTGGTCTACTTTCATATCTGCAGACGAGTATTTGTATTCATTTCAATATAGGGAAAAGGGCATCAAAGCCCCTTGTTACCCATAAATCCTGTGAATGTTACTGCTGATAACAAGCAAATTTCTATTTTTTTAAAATTATAAATATCAACTCAAAGGTTAGTTTTACAGATTCAGTGGGGTAGCTTCCAGTATTATTATTTTAAGTTAAATCATTGGTCATGAAAAGCTGGATTGCATAATTTATAGTCTGCTACAGAAGTACTGGGACTACAACATGAAACAGGACAGCTAATATTCTTCCTGATCTCCTCTCACTCAACACTGTAAAATGGACAGATTAGAAGCCTACAGGGAAAATTTGACAAAATGTGATGCATTCTACAAATTACTGGTCAGTGCTATAACTTTCAAAAACACTTTAATACCAGAATGGATAACTGTGTGTGCGCAGGGACATTGCTAGTAAAAAATTAAGCAAAAATTATTTTTACATTTATATGACCTTTTGCCATCATTAACAGCCCTTAAACATCCCAAGAAAATTGCAGGAACTAATAATGTTAGAGCTGAACTTTTGGTAACAAAGGTTTAGTTTTTAGATGCCTATTAAAAAAGCTTTGATTTGATTAAATACTACCGATGAAACTGAAAATTAAGAGAGCTATATAAACTTCACAAACTAGATATGGTAGTGACAGGATGTATGTGAACATTCAGGTAAGAAAAGGACTTGCACAGGTAGTATTAAATTTTGTCGACTGGTGTGTCTGAGTCACAACTGATAGCATTAACTGTTTTGAGAAGCCACCTTAAGTGTCACAACTGGTTAGACCAGAACCTAACCAAGTATAACCTCTGAAATGCAATATGAAATTGTATAGATTTATAAACATTAAATATTGCTGCAAAATAGTTTAACTTACTGCAGATATCAATATAGATCATCATCATCCTCATAAAAAAAGTTATGCATTTGACATATTTCATTAAAAGCTACATAATTCAACAATTTATGAACTCTCATTAACAGAATGACAATACACTAAATGGACTTCATTCAAATTTTGGGGAAGCAGCAGTGGAATTACATCCAGCCCGTAAGCCCTAGGCAAGGTATGGAGCTGCCTTTCCAGTCTATAGGCTGGAAGAATGGCCACAGCCCAGCAGCCCTTACCCAGAGGTTCTAACCAACACATCTTCTCATGACAGATAAAACTGGATTCATATATACTATGAAGGCATCAGTAATGAGTCCACAGTACTGGCTGTGTTGAATTTGCATTTAGAACAAGACTAAAATCCCTCTGTCTTGCACTTTAAAAACTGAATTTAGTTTTCAGATTTAGCATTGCAACTCTTCAGAGGAGGAGTGAATTTTCTATATAATTTTTTACGTAAGGTAATTATTAACATTTGCAGAGGAGACATTTACAAATGCTCCTTTTTGAGACATTGCCTTCTTTCCCCCCTCACATTTAACTGGGTTCTTCTAGTTCAAACTCACACACACTAATATCATCTCAGACACGGGCCACCTCTGGACTTTTAAAATTAAACAGAAACTGTCATTCCCCTTGCTCAAGTATAACCTTATGCGGTCAAATACTGCCGTTTTCTGATGCTGCCTGTCTCCCTGACTTACCAGCTCCATTCAGCCCACACACACTAAAACCCAGGAGTAGGCAGGCTGGTCAGGAGGAACATGGGGGAAAGAGATGGTGCTTGAGCAGGAAGGAAGGTTACAGGAAGGAGGACTGTGAGGAATGCTGTGCAGGGAACTGGAGTCTCTATCGGAGCCGATATTAGATCTAAGCTCACAGATTGGACTCCCAGATGCATTGTTGCCTGGTATGCTGAAGGAGTCAGGCAGCACTGTCAAGGCGTCAGTGCATCCATCCAGGGCTCCTCATGGCACTGCTGCTTGCTTTGCCAGGGAACTTGAGGCAGCATGTCAAGACGAGACATATATCGTCAGTACTTCAGCACTGCTGCCACAGCTTCCTGGTACAGCAAGCAGCAGTGCTGAGATCAGAGAAGCAACTATATAAAGAAATGCAATAGTGAGACCTCTATGCACACCTATCCAGGACCCTAATTTATGCTCCCCCGAGGGGAAAGAGTTGGCGATTTTACCAAAGGAGGCATGGGGCCTATATATGTGCCCTCCCTCATACCCTTCTTGGGAGATCTCAGCCTCACAATCTCTAGTCCCGGTGTGATGGCTGGCTTGGGTCCGGTAGATTCATACTCTCCTCTGGCAACACACAGGAATGTGTCCAGAAAAAGCTGACACTGCAGGAGGCAGCCAATAGCTCTGTCTGTCAGACACTTCCAACTGCAAGTCTCTGCACTCTGTTATGGTATGAGAAGGAGATGTGAACTACCCGTACACTAGCATTACAGCTGGGGAACGTGAAGATCTCTCCATAGAGTCTGTGGGGAGCATGGTTTCCTCCTCCCCCATCCTCTATCCTTGCTAACCCTTCCGTGCCAGCTTCAAGCCACATTCTTTCTGTCAACTCACTGTGGGGGAAGAGGCAGGGAAGAGCATTGGGGAGCAGGTATGTGTGTATAATTAAAGAGCAACCCAGACTGGGCATGGAGGACCATGGGACTCTACAGAGGGCATATGGGGAAGAAATGTGTAGAAAGCCAGAACAGAGAGCAGGGTGGGGACACAATGAGAAGAATCCAAATTAACATTCATGTGAATAGGCACAAATAACGCTGATGCAGACTTTTTAAAACATACAAAACACCCAACCTAGGAAATTCCCCAAAACAAGAACACTTTAAAATACATTTAAGGTTGCATATATCAACAATACAGCCACTAGTTAAACCTTCACCCATCCTTTGCAACCCACAGCCTTGCATTCTTCTTCTGACATCTCCTCACTCCCATTCCCCACCCACTGTGTGTGTTCTCCCTCTGAACACCACGTCATCTTAACTCTGACCACAAATATTAAATACTGAAAAAACAAAACACAGCATTATTACAGACTTTCAACAATAACTTCCCAGAATGCTAAAGCTTTATTACAAGCAATTCCCTCCATTAACACACAAACGTATCAGACATCTACGCTACACATAATCATTTACTTCAATGCCACACCAACATCCTGAACAATCAGAAAGCAACCATTTCTAGCAATTCCAGCTGGTAGGAGTAAAGGATGCACGTTTTGTGTGGAGGTAGAGGGAGGAGGCATACTAGCTGTACGCGATGGATGTGGGGAGTTCATGCAGAGAAGAACTCAGGGTTGTGGGCTGCAAGTGATTTCCCAGCTTTTTTATGGTTGTGTTGTTGCAGCTGAGCAATTTTAACAGTGTTTTTAGTAGAAGTTTTTGTTTAGGAGGGATAGTATTTCAATTAAGCTGTCACTAATTAAAATAGGACTTGGCATAAGAAAAAAAAAAGTGAAACATCTAGCTTTTTTTTTTTTAAACCACCTTTAAGGTTAAATTTATTACAGCCAAAGCATGTTAGCACTACAGTACTTCTGCATCACTGCAACGTAAGACAAGCAATTTTGTTTTTGTTACCAGCTTGTGTTTTTGAAGAATTTTGAACTGTGACATCAAATTCATTCTGTCCTGAAATGGAACAAAAGGCTTAAACTTAAGAGTGCGTTTAGAAGGAAACTAGTAAGGTTAGCAGGTCCAAATTTGGAAACTCTTTTCAAGTGTTTGAGCAGAATGTGCTAATTTACTGATTCCCCACCACTGCTATGCCACATTCTCAGCCACATTCTCAGCTCACACGCATTGAAAATTAGGTGCTACGAGTTGGATGTCAGTGCCAATCTTCAATGAACCACTGTGTGCATATGTTGGGAGGTTCAATAAGAGTTAATGATTACAATAAATCTTCACTGCATCTTTTAGATTTCAAATATAATCTAAACTGCTTAAGTCTCTCTAAAAGGAGACAAAAATAAGGTTCCAGTGCTCTGATTCCGCAAGCTGCTCTGCACAGGTGGACACCTCTTCCTACATGGAGCTCCACTGACATCAGTGAAGCTTCACATGGGCACAGGGGTCTGCTGTGCAGAGCATGTCACAGGATGTATTCGTGTCAGGTTCCCACGTCACAATCCTTCTTACTGTGGTAGCTGGGCTCCAGGCTCAAGTTATTACAACAGTACCCGTAAGTAAGTCCTGCATATAAAAAAAGTGATTATTCCATAATATATTCTGATCACTCTTGGTGTTTTGAAAAGTCTCTAAAGACTAACTAAATTCAGATCTGAGAGTTAGCTGCTATGCATATTCGTTATATTTTTGTAGTCTTTCTAAAAGACTTTTAACTATGGAAACAAGTTGCAGTAGCCAGACTTAAAAAGTGATAAGAGGTAGACAAGATTATTGTACCAAAATAAAAAAAAATTCTAAGGTGATTCTCAAGTGTAGTCTATTAAATATAAATTTCATAGTCATATACAACAAGATGTGTATCTACATGATATTTTGAAACTGTAAGACAACCGGGTACTGGAAAAAATGACACCACTGAACCTAAATATTTATTTACCAACTACAAAATATTCACTACAGATGCTCCATTTTTAGTTAACCTTGCTATGCCAAGGTAATCTATCAAGTTTTGTTTATGGCTGCCAAGATATTAGTTACAACCAAATTCACAGATCAGATGTCCACTCTTTCACACAACTAAGGTGCAACTTGGATCATAACAGAATTGGCTTGAAAAGAAAAACAAAACCAGATACCAGAAAAATATTTTTCAATTTTACATTTAAATTTGTATTTAAAAAAATCTCTTTACAATCCCTGAATTTGGGAGAAACAAGACACCTACAATCAGAAAACTAACAGTTTCACCTAGGTTTTGGGAGACCCCCTACAAAGGCACGTGACCTTTGTAAATCCATTTATTAAGGTGCTTTTGATTTTCTATTAATGATGTGAGTACACAAGCATGCACTATTACTGCACATGTGGGTGTATGTACTGGATACGAAGTAAAACAGACACCCAAGCACAAAAGAACTGCACTTATTTCTTCCTAATCTGTGTTTCTACAGATCAGATTATTTTGAAGACTCAATGCCTAGAGAGATTTTTAGTGTTTCTTTTAGCAATGAGATACAACAAACCCAAACGAGACAAAACTAACGAAGCAGTAAATTAACATTTACAACGCTTTTTATGAAGTAAAATCATTAACAATTTGTGCAATTCCAAAATCCTTCTACTACCCGGAGCTCTGGGGCACCGAGCCCACAACCTCACACCCAATGCCCTAGCTGGTACAGTTGCGATTGCACTCCCTCCCCCCAACTCCGAAGGAAGAGACAATGCAAGGATGTTTCTGTACTTTCCGCCTACTCCCTTATCCCTTTTGCACTGGATTTCTCTGGGAATCACCCACACACACACACATGAATCCGCCCTCTCCTTCCGGCAATCTGCAGCAGCAGGAATAAACTCCTCAGCAGCAGCAACGAAAACACCCCACAGGGCAGAGAAGCAGCATTTTTTCTTTTTTACAGTCCATTTTATCCTTCTCTTCCCCCTCCCACCCCATCCTTCTCGCCCTTAATGGATCTACAACTACAGTACACAGCCCCTCATCCGCAGCAGCATCCGAGCACCTAAGCAAGGCTGTAACAATAACTTTTCACTTCCCTTGCAATAGCTCACACAGACCCTTTGCTGTAGCAGATATTTATAAACACATACACGCAAGCGTCTATTTTCACACACTTTCCAGAAGATAAAGCGCACTTTGCAAGGGGAGCCACACTCCCGCGCTGCACGCTACACACGCTTTACAAAAAAAGCAGGTACACATCGAGGCGATACACGACCCGCAACAGGGTAATGCAGCGGGTTAACACGCACGCTCTGCAACAGGCTGTCGGCACGCGCACCCCCGGCCAGACTTTGCAGCGGCTCCCGAGTTTTGCAGCAGGCAGCGCACACGCTGGCGGGGCACTAGCCGTCTCCATGCACACTCGCCGCGCAGGAGGGAACATACATACTTCGCAGGAGGATGCTGCTGCCGCCGCCGCCGGCGGCCTGGGGGTTTCCTCCGTCCTGCCCCGCCGCTGCAGACTCAGCCCCGAAGTTACTGCCAAGGACCCCCCCTGCCTGCGCGCTGCCGGCCCAGACTCCTCCTCTCCCATGGGTGGGGCGGGTGGGCGAGCCGGGCCCCTCCACCTCTTCCCTGGCCGGGGCTCGGCCGGCGGGCGCGCGCGCGGGGAGGGCGGGACGGAGGGAGCCGCCTCCCGCCCCCGCCGCCCCCTCCCGCGCGGTCACATGGGGAGATTCCGCTCTGGCTCCATACGCCGCGCTCCGGCGTCCTCCCACGCGCGGCCGCGTGACGCAGATCCTGGCGTGGGCCGCGGAGGGGTGGGGGCGGCTGCGGGCTTGGCTGTCGCGGCGGGGCGGGCCAGGTCCGGTCCGGTCCGGTCCGGCCGGCCCCGGGTGGGGGAAGCGGAGCTGTTTCAGGCGGGGAGTTCCGTCCTGCGCTGCTGCCCCGACCCCCGCAGGCAGACCTCTGCTGGCGGTGACAGGAACCCGCCCCGCGGCCCGGGTGCAGCCCCTCAGGGCGCCCCGCCGAGGCGCACAGCCCTGGGGGACCGAGCGGAGAGAGCCTCGCTTGAAGCCGGCTCCGGGCGCTGACGGTCGCGTCCCGTAGAGCTCTCAGTGTCCCCCTCAGCCCTGATCCGCCGACCCGCGGGCGGCCCGGCCTGTGACCGTGGAGGGAGGTAACCGGCTTCTCCCGGGCGGGTTTGCTAGGATCCTCTTCAAAGCCGCCCTGCTCGCCCACCGGCTTGTGAAGAACCGTCTTTAGTCCCTGCCCTCCTCTGTCAGCCGCCACAGGTTTCCCATCTACCTCAGCCAGAAACTTTCACATCACTGCTGCAAGAGCCAAGAATTCAGGGGGTTCTGCCCTAGAGACAGGAGCTCTGGTTGGCGTCCAGATCCTTTTGCCTCTTTCACGTTTGTTTTCTTGGTGAATTCTTCTAACCCAAGGACGAGGCAGGTAGCTGAAAACAGACGTTATTCTGGGCACTTCTTAAAATTCCCTGTGAGGCAGGTTGGGTATCCTTGATAGATCTTCCTCGCCCCGGTTAACAGGGGAAGGTGGAAGGGTTCTGCCACTGGTGTCTCTGAACTGGGCTTTGTTGTAAATTTAGCCAATGTGCAAGTGGCAGCGATGGAAGATGCAGAGGTGGAATTGATAGTAGCAGAATTGAAAAACTGTCTGTGTGCAGGTGCATGGTTGAAAATCGGGAGTGAAGAGCAAAAGCTTCTAAGTGAATATAGTGCTGATGAGAAGTGCCAATGTGATAGTCTTTGGGAATGAAATTCTGTATCCATAACATAGTTAAAGGCTTTTCTACATCAGTTCTCAACACTAACCCGGAAGAACCACATCTAGGGATGAAAAACCAATTCATTTGACTTGGCCCTCTGGTTCCTGCCCTCTTATCTGAGACTGCCAACAAAGATACAGATTATTATAACTCTTTTATCATTGATGATTGACAGTGGTGATGGTGGCTTACTAAGAACCAGACCACTTATACATAGGCCTTCAAATGCTAACAACTTTCAGTCACTTACCAACATGAGCTGCATTCAAAGTGGGGACCTAAAAGGGAAAAACTCCGCCTCTTGAGCCAACTGACACCCAGTATGTTCTCATATTTAGCCATAATTCCTTTGTCTAGATCTGAAAGCAAGTGAACAGTAAACCACTGTGTCCTCTTTCTCCTCTTACATGTCAATGACTGTAATATACAAACCTTTATTCTAAACTAGTAATCAGTGGAACCAGTAATAAAAAGTGAAACTTATAAAAGTAAAGGAAGTATTTGTAGATTTAATTAAATAATATGTTAATAATCTTAAAATTATTGTACTGATAATGGTGAAATTATGCTTTATATGACATTGTTCTTTCCATTTCTTATTAGACAGCTCTTTAGTGGGAATGCAGTCTGTTATTTACAGAGACTTACTGGTTGGGGTCAAGAATCAAACTGGTAATTTAGGTAAAATTTCCTTGAAGTACTGATAAATGTAGTCATGACACAAACTATAAATTAATGTAGACTACTAATTGTCGCATATATTAACTGTGCAATGAATCAAAATAATATTCCCAATGGAACCAGAAAAAATAGTGAGCTGTGTACAGAATAATACAAACTCCCCTTTTTTGTGTACCGAAATCTTCCAGCAAGGGTATTTCTTACTGTCTCCTTGATTTTAATAATGCCATCTAATGATGACAGCGGCAATGCTATTTCAGGGAATAGTTACTAGCCTCTTTGTGTAACGGTTTGCTTAGAATATGGTGAATTAATTCCCCTTTTTGTAGATGTTTCTTTTCTGTGAAAACTTGACAAAAAACCCCAAAACAAAAAAAAAAGGATTTATTTTTGTTCAATATCAAGATGAGGCATTGTGTCCTGGCTCACCAATTATGTGATTCTAGGCTTGACTGAATTACAATTCTAATTTTGTTCTCCATTACTGCTTCATTAGAAGTTCATTTTAATTTTATGGATTTTTAAAACACAAAATATCCTCAGACCAAGTAAACTGAGAGAAAGCTATATAGTACACAATATTTAGCCAATATTCAAAAAGCAAGGCCAAGCAATTGATTAAAGGATAATTTGAGAATCTGAAACAATTTAAATCCTGCTTAGTGTGTAAGAGGGGAAAAAGGACAAAGTGTAAAGAATGAAAAAACAAAACAGGGAAAATCTAAAAATGTAATAAAACAGGTTTAATTAGCGTTAGGTGCTCACCTCAAATACTGATTCCTTTCTTGCAAATTTTAGACTGCATATGATTTTTTTTAAATAGGAGAAACTTAGCTTTTTTTGTTTTTAGAGGGCATTTTCCATTGCCTTAAAATTATCAGTATGATACTAAAATTCATACTTGTTCGTTTGCATATGTGCTTGCCTGCTAGGAGGCTGAGTCATGTGCTAACCCTTTGATAACCACATTTAAACAAAACTGAGTTTGTTTTTCAGTTTTTTCAACTATCATGTCAGACAGCTTTTAAAACGATTTATTCAGGAAATCTTTGGTAGATCATCCACCATATGTACTTAAGGGCATCTGAAAACCAATATGTGATCTAAACAAGTTTGTAGAAAGTAAAACGTACATTTTAAATGGCTTTAGGGCTAAATTCTGCCCTCAGTGACTCTCATACAACCTCAGTGAAGTCAGTGAATTTGCACTGGTATAACAAGGCAGAAGTTGGCTTGCTGCCTTTATTATGTTTTCTTACAGTAAACCTGCTTTTTGTCCATGCTAGTTGCCCATTTCAGAAATCTTAGCAAAATAAGAAATACTGTCATAATGGAGTAGGGTGAAACCTTGTTAAAGCTGGTGAACAAAACATCCTTCATATAGGATAAAGCAGTTAGGCTTCTTTTTGGAGTAAGATAGCTGAAACATTATAAGCCACTGCTCAAAATGGGAGGCCACATGCAATGCTGGTCAGAAGCTGAGCTAGGTGGGTAGAGGAGTTTTTCTGGGGACTGAATGCAAATAGGGAGCTGGGAAGAGGTTGTTTGGTTAAGGCGTGTCTGTAAGTCAAAGCACCCAGAAGCAACCAGAGAAAGAGGCGGAGAGAAGTAGAAAGCCAGCAAAAGAAGCACTTGTAGCATGATTCTGAGGGGAAAAAAAACACTAGAGAGCTTTTTGGGCAGAGTGCTGGCTGGGAAGAGATTTGGAACTGTGAGCAAAGAAACTTTCTGAACATCGTAGGAAAGAAACAGGAGGCAAACAGAACTTTGTGTACTTCTTTCTTTTGTATAATTCTTTGTAAATAAACAGAATTGCATCAAAGAAATACCTGAATCTGTCATCAATTTCTCCTCTTAACAGAAACAGCCCAAGACCTCTGAATGTTGGCTAACCATCCAGGTCAAAAGGGGTAACAATAACGTTGCCCTGGCAAAGGGTGAAAAGGTGGTTTTCATGGTGAGCCTCCTTGTATCTAAGTGGTAGTCTTCCTCACCCAGAGGCTGCTCTAAAAGTGTTTCCATCCCTTTTTTCTGAAGGTAACTTTTCCTTCTTCAACTGGACTGGAGATTGAAGTATTCTAAGCCTCCGAAATAATTTTCAGCAAAAGCAAGACTAATTAACTGCCTCGTTTTTATTTTGTGATACAGTCACAACGCCCTGTGTTTGTCTTTTTTCATTATAACTCTTTGAAACTAATTGTGTTAACCACATATATATTGGCTTGCATAAAGCCTGTTTACATTGCTATAAAGGTTCCTATGGCAAATTCTGCCTGAATGTTTATGCCAGAAATGCTACACAAGGGCCCTCTGTTTTTCTCATTGTCTCTCCCACACATAATATGGATGGGTAGGAGTTTAGAAGGAGTGCATGCTCCACTTGCTTTGTGTACTGAGATCAAGAAATAGGCAGGTTACTGTAGAGGTTGCTGTTTTCAGTCTAACAAACTGATGCCACAAATCAGCAGTTCAATTCTGAACTCATTCCTGAGGCAAAACTGCCACTGACTTCAAAGGCAGTTTTGCCTAAGGAAGAACATCAAGCTTAGGCCCTAGGTGCATGTACAGAAATGGAATAGTCGCTATTTAGGACTGCTGCAGGGGATGGAAGTAGAGATAGACGAACTCTTACTTAACACAGAGATGACTGTTGATATCTTTACCTTTGGGTCTGAGCCATGAGTCTACTAATGGACTAGCCACAGAGGTGCATGCAGCTTTTCTGTCTGGCATACTGCATGGTTCCCACGAGAAAACGCGATTGTGCATTGCCCTGCAAAACCACAAAAATGTTCACAGTGCTACCTTCTCTCCTCCCACTCAAAATGGTTTTGCATATGCCCTTAGGCACTACAATAATAATAATTAAAGCTGTAAAATATTATCATCGCACTTCGGTAGCACTTTCATCCCAAATGCTTTAAACGCTATACATACAGCACAACAGATATGCAGCCACCTCTGGGGACAAGGGGCAGCGACATTGCACAACAGCATGGGGCGTGAAATTTTGATCAAAGACACTGCAATAAACCTTTACTTTTACAAAGAGTTCCAAGAGCTCTTTATGGTGCAAACATACAAAGGATTCCTGCAAAACACTGTCCACACATCAAACTGTATGGAACTCAATTTATCTACTCTATAAGGAAGAAGGGCTATATTAATTCCTCTAGAGCACGTGAACCCAGGGATCACAATGTTTTATTTTTTCAATCTGGTGCTTAGAACACTTAGCCTCACCTCTGGCTTCTGATGGATGCCACTGAAGCTGGCGTAAAATCACAGCCTTCTCCTGGGTTGCCCTAGATAACAAGTCTGGGAGAGAAGGATGAGGTACACTTGTCTTACATGCCTTCCAACATGATTAGATTTTGGGTGGAAGGGAGAAAGCCTGGAGCAGGTGATGTGACAGCCATAGCGCTCCCCAACAGAAAGCAGGGTAGAAATGCCTTTTGCAGTGCTTTAAGGGAGAAGCTCATATTGTGCCCTGATCATATCTCATGCAACGACACAGCATGGAAGCTGGTGCATAACCTGGCCCTACCAAAGGATTTTCTGATCTCTGGGACTTAAGTGCCCTGGATCTGTTTACAGTCCCCCTGATCTTTGGGAAACTGTTCTCCAAGGCTTTTTCTGGGGCCAGGACAGGGTGGTGGGATTGGCTGGCAGGAGCTGAGGAATGGAAGGAATCTGATTTAGGATTGGGATTTTGGGACTCCTCCTTAGGAGACTGGGGCTGGGATTTTGGGACTCTTCATCTGGAGATCTGTTCTTTTTTGGTTGACTATGTTTTACATTTTGTGTTTTAACTGGTTGTAATATGCCTAAGGCATAGGATAGGTGCAACAGGGAAAATGTAAAAAAAAAACCAAAATAAAATCAGTGGGATCCAGTGTCCTGTGTACTACAAGCTCAGTACAAAGGATACCACATCTTCATACGAGCATCTCACATCTATTTCAGACCTTCCTTCCTGAAGTGTTTACAAGCTGTGGGCTAATTTTCATAGATTTTAAGGCCAGAAGGGACAATTCTGATCATCTAGTCTGATCTCCTGCGTAACCCAGGCCATAGAATTTTACCCAGTAATTCCTGCATACAGCCCAACAGTTTGTGGTTGAAATTCAGAAACGATGCATAAAAGGGTGTAAGTTAGAGTCACTTACATGCAAAAGACCTACTTGAACCTACTTACACCTGCTCTACTGTTGCATAAGGGTGTCAGAGTAGGTGTAATTTACATGCTGAAGAGCTGGAAGAAGGTGTAAGTTATTCCATTAGGTGGCTGGGTTCCTCGCATCCCTCAAAGACTGAAACATAGATTCACTTCCAAAACCCACAGAAACCCTTGGATTGTTGTGAAGGTTTAGTGCCACTTTGCAACCAAGAGCCCTCGATCCCCAGCTATAGCTGTTCCAGGGATCCCAGCCACAAAGGGGCCAGGAAAGGGAATATAGCCCAAATGTGAGCTCTGCATGGATTGCAGGGTGTGTATGTGGGTGTGTGGAATGGGAGATCTGTGTCCCCCTAATTATATCCCCAACCTACACTGGCCCTCCTACCTGCCCAGCCAGCCCAGTTCCTCCCTCTTCCCCTTGCATGGATTCCAACCCTACAGAGTGCTCTCTTGGGACACCTAAGAAGATAACAGGTAATATTTCTGCTGAGGTGGCTTCCCCTTCCTTCCCAATTTACTGCACAGATCTAGAGAGCATGATCTGTGTTTTTCATTTTATTTCTGATTTCTTAAAACAGATTAAATACACACAGGGTATGGAGGTAGCATATAATATACACAAGAATATGTATGGGATTGATTCCTTTTATTATAACCCTTCCCTCCCCCCCAAATGTTAGAGTTTATCATGGGTCTGTATAAGATCTGAGTCTCAGATTGATAACCCTATATGTTCCATAGAATCAAAGAAAAAATCAACAGCAAGCAATTATATTCAGGAAGACAAGACAGCAAAACTGCAAGGTTGCCAACACAGCAGCTGGTATAGCTCCCTTAAGAGTTTCAAGCAGAATGTCTCCCACGGTTTGGTTCCCAGCTTCCCTGACTGCCACCAGAAGAGATGAAGTGGGGAGGCGGAGAAGGAAGGGCACAATGTGAGGGAGTATGTGGCACTTCACCTCCTCATTACAGTCTGTTTAATTCTGCTAGGTCACAACTACTAGTGGTCATAACACAATTATTATTTCAAATGTATGCTTTAAACATATTTCTTAGGGATGCTATTAATGTGTGTGAAGAAAACACTCAAACTGTTTGCTTTTAATTATGAAGACAGAAAATTAATTGCATATGCATCTATGTTTTTATTATCTATCATTTATATTGCGCCAAGTGTCCATAACACTGTGCAATGAGTGGGATGTGCCGAACAGATGACAGTGCCTGTTAAAAGTCCATGCCCCAGAGATTTTACGTCTAAAGGCACCACATAGGTATAAGCTAGTGTAACATACTGCAGAGCAAACACAAACACAGAACAGGGTGTGTAGCTTTGATAGCTGAAACTCCTCCCTGTACAGGGGAGTAACAAAAAAGTTTATGAAGGAGGGTGCATAATGAATATTAAGCAACAGACTGTTCCAATGAGAGGGGGCAAGATGAAAGTGAAAAGTATAAGGAGTGGGCGAAGTACACAAAAGGAGCAATCATGAGAGAAGCTTGGGTGGAGACTAGGGAATGGAGTGGTGTGTAGGAGTTGATGAGGGCAAAGATGTAGGCAGGGCAGAGCTGTGCAGAGAGTTAAAATGAAGAGAAGTTTTAACCTGATGGGAGGGCGGAAGCCAGAGAGATATGGTCAGAATGGAAGGAGAGGAAGCAGTCTCAGCAGCAATGTAGTGTGAAGCTTCCTACTGATTCTCAAGATACAGACTGATAGAGTATAAAGCCAGAAGAGACAGATACAATCATAGAATGTGATCTCCTGTATAAACACAGGCCAAAGAATTTCACCCAATAATCTAGTTACTTAGTCCTTTGTCAATAAAATGGCATAATAAAATAATAATAAATAATAATAACTATTATTATTACTAGAAAGTTTGGATTAATCCCTTAAAGGAATTCTCAGTCTTTGCCAGACTTCAGACATTTGAGTCATTTCAGTCCTTTTAGGGAAACAAACTGAGAACTCTGCAAGCACATGATTAATAAAAAAATAATAATACTTTTCCTTTGTATGGCACTGTTCACCTGAGGATCTCACAGGACTTCACTAACATTAGTTATGTAATGATCTTCAACACCATTCCATTTGCAAAGCTCTGCATATGCGTTATTTAGTAATGACTATTAAAGTCAATAGAAACTGTTGAGCAAAAACTTTACTTATCACTTTGGAAATGGAGGTCTTTATGGTCTTCTCCCATGGGGCATGGCAGGGAGTCAAAGCAACTTAGCTTGTACTAATGGGGTCAGAAGGCGATTCATGAAGAGGAAAGGCAGCTAACACCATATTGCTGATGGCACCTGCTTTGTACAAGTTAAGTATCAGAGTCATTCTGAATCGTGCAGAAGAGGCCTAGCAGAAGTGGGAAGGAGTAAGGAATAGCTGCTCTCCATGATAGGTTCCCTTCCTTAAACTGCATAGGCTCTAGAAATAGAACCCAAACGTCAGTGGCACTATGAGCAACTTCCACATGTTCTGTGACCTCCAGTGGCCACAGTCACATGATCTCCTCCACCACTGAGACTAACAGAAAAACTGCACAGGGGCCAGTGGGGTTTTCACCACTGAGAGTATGGGAGGTATATGGAGGTAGGAAGGACTCATATGAACAGGCCTAGATCCATAAGGTTTGCACTGCCGTCAGCTGTGAATCACAGACATAAATGTGAATTCCTGCCCAGTCCACACCCATGCCTGCCACATCATAGCAACAGGAGGATGCACCAGTGCTGATCCCTGGCTGTCACTCAGGAAGTACTCCAGGTGTGTTCTCCTGAGCTGGGTAATTTAATGCAGTCTCATTAAGAGGAAAGAATGTTCACATCTGCTAGGTAAAATATACCCTAATGAATTACAAAAAGGTGAGTGAGTTTAATACACATGGACTGAGGGACAAATAGGACTAGTCAGAACTACACAAAATGCCGTAAGGAACTGTGCAAAATTCCCCTATGCAACTCTACCAATTTGGATCAATCCGGAATTATAACAACCTTGCAATAACTATCCTGAGTCTCTCCTTAATAGAAATAGATGGTAGTTCAATGGGCTTAGGATACTGACAAATGAAGATCAGGATGGGACCACCAAAAAATTAATTCCTTAAACAAAGCCAATATGTGAACTCCTGTTTCAAGAGGCGCAAGGCAAGTGCATTGCACTAACACCACCATCTAAAACCCCATGCATGTTGCTTAATACCTTTTTTCAGTGCTAAGAATATATTTTATTTAATTCTTTGGTCTGTAAAAATAGTGGTGGTGGGGGAGGGAGAGAAAACCTGGTTTGAGTGACAGCAAGTGTGGCTTTACACCCCAGGAGTGGGTGTTTGGCTTAGCATCCAGTCACTTAGATCTCGTCAATACCCTGAGGTGATTTTTAGTTTGTAACTTTAATCTTTTAATCTTTCTCTCTCCCTGTGTGTGGGAGAGCAGCTCGTTGGTGGGTAAATTCTATAGCCTCTCTCTCTCTCTCTTTTTGCTTCGTGCATGTATGTAGTGTGAGTTCTGTATGCCTTACCTAATTTTGATACCATGGATAAAAACTGAGACCACAAGCAAACAATGAGTGGTGTGATCATTCCCAGTGGAAGAGCTTTCATAAGGATAGGTATGGAGACAAAACACGTAAAGTTCCTTAAAGACAAGGCATGTCAGGGCCAGCAGCACAGGCCTTCATTGTAGGAAGGTGATTGCCCAGGGAAATGAGCAACAACTAATAAAAACTCTAACCTAGTAATAAAAAAACTTTACTACACACAATTTTGTATACTTGCATTTGAGAATAATAGAGCTGCTGCAAATGCAGTGCCTATGCAGTGTCTTTGACAGGGTCATCTAAAGATTAGAGCAAAGAGTGAGAAGTCAGGATTCCTAGTTATTAAACCAAGATGATTGGCTTGCTGTGTGACCTTAGACAAGTCACTCAGACCAAACTTTTCAAACTTGAGTGCCTAAAAATGGGGGTGAAATCCTGGCTTCTTTGAAGGAGTGGCAAAACTCCTATTGACTTCAGTGGGAACAGGATTTTACCCAAGGTAGCAAGTCATCTAAATCCATATTTAGACACTTAAAAAAACAGTCTGGTTTTCAGTTGTGCTGAACACTCTCAACTCCCATTCCCCCACTGTCTTTTATATGGATTTAGGCACCTAACTTTAGGCACATATGCTTGAATATTTTGATTTGAACCACCTCGTACGTCAGTTTACCCATCTGTCAAATGAGGATAATACATATCTACTTCACAGGGCTTTTGCAAAATCAAATGTTTGTAAGGAACCTTCAATCCCCAGGTGAAAGGAGCTATAGACTGGCAAAGTATAATTATGAACACATTCCAGGTCCTTTCTTGGCGTAAGGAGAAGGCTTCTACACTCTCCAGCATCTTGCCCCTTGGCAATGATTTAAGTGTAGGCAGTGGTCATAATCAGGAAGTGCCTCCTCCAATTTACAGCTGGTGATACCACCTGTGCCTGTCTAATTCCAGCCAAAACAAACCTCCTCAAGCCCACTTGCGAGGAAGGGCAGAGGATCCAACAGTGACAATTCAGAGTCAGAGGGGATAGTGAAAGTAGTGGTTCTGGTTTAAGCACTGACTTATTTCTGGAGGTTTGTTGCTTTTTTAACGGTGGGATATTTTCTCTTTCTTTGTAAATACAACAGCACTGCTCAGTGAGAGAAATAGACTCTGTAGTACATTGACTGCCGGGTGCACTTAGCAGCAAGGGCAGCATCTTAGGCCAGGTCTGCACTATAAATTTACATTGGTTTAACTACATTGCTCAGGGACGTGAAAAATTCATAGTCACTCCGACCTAACCTCCAGTGTAGACAACACTATGTTGATGGGAGGGCTTCTCCCATCGCCATAGCTACTGCCTCTTGACGATTACCTGTTCTGTTCATTCCTTCTGGGGCACCTGGCACTGGTCACTGTCAGAAGACAGGATACTGGGCTAGATGGACCTTTGGTCTGACCCAGTAGGGCCGTTCTTATGTTCTCTTGTGGAGGTGGATTAACTATGCCAACAGCAAAAGTTCTCCCATCAGAGTAGTAGGATCTTCACCGGAAGTGCTATAGTGGCGTAGCTGCAGTGTTGTAAGTGTAGACCTGCCGTTAGTTATTGCCTAAGGGTTGGGGATATGACCTGGTTGGACAGTAGATTATCATTAATAAAGGGCTTTATCAACCAGGATTGAATTTAAAGGTACTGGGCACTAGGGAGACCACAGTGGTGGGTACACTAGTTCGTAAGGCCACTACTCTTTCCTTCAGTTCCCTCAAGAGGGGAGAGTTTACCACAAGGCCTACAAGAAATTATCCAATTAATAATGTAATAATGATAAGGCAGAAAGTCAGCTTGGGAGAGCACATACATGTGTGCGTGTATAAATTGGTTGTATATTTTATCTCTCTCTCCTACCCTTAGTTTGTTGCTCATCTTCTCGGAGTATAAGCTCTTTGGGGCAGAGATTGTGTCTTATTAGTTGCATTGACAGTGCCTAGCACATTGTGGGTGCTACTGTAATACAAATAAATTATAACAATAGAAGTCTTGACTAGAACTGGGCGAAAACTTTTTGCAGAAACTTTTTTCAGCAAAAAAAATGCTGATTCAGCAACACCAAAATAATTCATTAATTTGTGATGCTTTTGCTGAATTGTTCTTTGGGGGAGGGGGGAATTCAGAAAAAGTCAAAATGTTTCAGTTTGACATTTTTTAAATGAATTTTTTTGATTTTTCAATTCAAAATGCCTTTTCCTTTTGAAAATTCCTTCCATTTTATAGGGGAAATAACCCCTTAAAAATCCCACTCAAAATCAAAACAAAACATTTAGTGTTAGGTTGACCCAAAATTTATTTTTTAAAACTTTTTGAGTCACTGAAGAATTACAAAAGATTCAGTTTTGAGTAACTCCAAAATGACTTTTCGTTTTTGATTATTCAATACTTGCCAGCAAATTGAAAAAATAACGTATTCAACCAGGTCTAGGCTTGATTACTTATCATAATTAAATAGCCTGTAGCACTTTTCACAAGACTAGGAGTATTGGACCCCATGTCCTAGACATTGCAATTTGAGGTCACTGCCTTCTGCCTACCTAAATCCTCTATAGTTTTAATTGGATATGGCAATCTTATTGACTGCTTCCTAGTGTGCAGTATTGCTATGCACTGTTAAACAGCTACTGCAGTCCACTCTAGACCTGCACTTCAGTGCTAGTTGAAATGATTCCTGGAACCTCTAGGATGACCTTTTATTTATTTATTTATTATTTTAATATATCTCCTGGCTCTGTACAGGATACTGTAACCTAGTCTCACTTGGGGAACCAGAAACTCAAGGTAATGTGTTCTTTAGAAAGAATCATACATGAGTTCTTCTGGGGAACCCAATATTAACAAGGAAAGTCTAGCTCCTGACTTTGTATTTGTTATGTATTTAGCAAGGACCTTCCAAGAATTCCAAAGTGAGATAGTCCAGACAGAATGAACAGAGAAGAACATTTTAAAAAGTGCTAATTAATTCTGACTTAATTAATTCTGTTCCAGGTATTCAAGCTGAGACGCATACATTAGGGTCCAAATTCTGCTCCAAGTGACATCAATGATAAAAATCCCATTGATTTCAGTGGTGCTGGATCTGTCACTTAAGGTCTGACTTTCAGATTTACTGACCACCCGCACCTTCTACTGACTTCATCAGGAGTTGTGGGTACTCAGCTCCTCTGAATGATCAGACTTCAGATGCGTAGGCTGGACACCCAAAAAATTAGTGCATACCTTTTATAATTTTGGCCATAAGAGCATAGGAATTGCCAGACTGGATCAGAGCTGAGGTCCACCTAGCCCAGTATCCTGTTTCTGCCAATGGCTACTAACAGATGTGTCAGAGGAAAATGTAAAAACCTCAGCATAGGCAGATGGAGAGTAAATCTCCCCTTCCCCTCCATGTTGGTCTCTAATTGTTAGATATTGGTTTAAACCCTGAAGCATGAGTTTTAATGTTCCTTCCAGAATATTGTTGTCATTAATTAAAACTCTGGATATTCTTGATAAATGTCCAATCCCTTTTGAATCTTGCTAAATTCTTGCCTCAATGCCATCCGGTGACAGTGAGTTCTACAGTCTAATTATATGTTGTGTGGAAAAGTATTTCCTTTTATCACTTTTGAATTTCTCACTTTTTATTTCTTTGAATGTGCTATGAGATGGGGGAACAGAAGCTCCAGATCTACTTTTCTAAATCATTCATTATTTTATCATGTCCCTTTTTGTCTTTTTAAGGTAAACAATCCCAATCTTTTCAATCTCTCTTCACAGCAGAGTTGTTTCAGGCCCTTCATCAGTCTCATTACCCTTCTCTAAACCTCCTCTAGTTCTGCAATATCTTTTTTGAGAGGGGGTGACCAGTACTGCCCATGGTATTCCAGATAAGACTGCCCCATTGATTTATATAAAGATTTATATTCTTTATGCATCCTAACAATTTGTTAGCTTTGTTGACCGCAGCTGCAAACCGAGCAGAGATTTTCACTGAGTTATCTACAGTGATGCCTAGCTCCCTTTGTGGAGGAGATACAGCTAATTTAGAATCACAATATTTATAATGTGCATAATTTAGCCAAAATGTGCTCACTTATATCAGCTATGCAAAGGTGGCACTTGGGGAGCAGACATCAATCTAGAGCTGTAGGATCTGAGACACCTTCAGAAACTGAGTTATAAGGAAATATGATAAATGAGGTGGTGCAAGACCTTGAATTACTGATCGTGAATAAGGATAAAAAATTATTCTGCACTGACAGACTGGGAGACAGTGTAAGGCCATGTCTCAGGAGCCCTATGACCAGGCAATTTAGTTGTGGCCAGGAATCTGATTGATGCATTTAGGATCTTGTTTATGCGGGGGGAAATGGTCCTGAATTTAGAGATAGGTGGGAAAATGACCAAGTGGTTCACCAATAACAGACTGGGTCAGGTGAATGCTTTGCCAGAGAATTCTAGGAGGAAGTGAATCAGAAAAAGAAAGGAAAGAGAGGGCTGTGGCTGTAATTTGTCTACTGTGGGTTCAGTGAGGCTTTTGATAAGATATTGCATAGAAAGTTAGTTAAAGTCAAAAGTTCGTGCATCAACTCTTGAACCTGGACTGAAAGTTTGTTGGCCAAAAAAGGAGCCAGAGTGGCTAGAAAACCCTCAAACCTCAGAAGAGTTAGAAGCCTGGCCAGCCAGAGACCCTTACCACAGGCTGATCTGTGTTTTGCATTTGCAATTCCAAGAGGCCACCAACAGGTCCCACGAGTGACCCCTTCCCCTCCAGTTCATTTGCCAACTGGACCTTTATCTTTAAATCCCCACCTGCCTGACAGTGTCTCGGGACAGATATCAAATTCATCACTGAACAGGTCTGACAGTTGTTATGAAACAAAAACCTATTCAATCCTATCAGAATTCAAATTCAGATCAACCCAAACCTCAAAACAACCACTGTTGTTACAAATACAATTTCAGCCTCTCCTAGTACCATGAGAAGGGCAATACCTACTGTGACAATTGATATGCAGCTAGAATCTTGTAATTGCAATTATGGTCCCACTTGAAAGTATTTTAACTAGTTATTTTCATTCTAAAAAACATACATGGGGAGAGGACAAAAGGATTAGAATAAAAAACAAAAACACTTTCTGACACTGGATAAAGCAATCTGCTTCATCAGTGTTTCCCCCTTTTTAATGCCTGTCTGCTATTTCATTTCCCACACCCAGTATAACCTCAAAGCTGTTTCTTGGATAACCTTTATTCTTTTTGCCATGGATTTTGCTGAACTGGCCCATTTGGCTACAGCAAGCATTTACTAGTCTCTGTTTGAAAAAGTACATTCCTGTTGTCTGATCCTATAATTATCTGGGTATGAATTTGTAGTGGGCAGGTTCTCATCTTCCAATTCAGATTTTTTTTTTAAATAAACAAAGAAAAGAAGAAACTGTTCAGCCTCACGAATCTATAAACTTTTTGATCTTTAGTGTTTGGGGTTTTTTTTCAGTTGAATGCAGTAGTGACAAACAAGCATATGAGTGACTGACAAGCCAGCATACAAAGACTGACAAACACGCATATCTAAAATTCCAAAGAGACACTCAACATTTTTTCCCACCTCACATGGGAAAATCTCTCTGTCAAAATTTGTAAAGCTGCCACCCTCTTTTCTTTCAAATCCTTCTGTAAAACCTACCTCTGCGATGATGCCTGCAGATCATTCCCATCTGGCACTGGTTAGGCAAGTGACAAGTTGTGACTCTGCTTTTCTGTTCAACTCTGTTTGTTTTATTGCTATTGCATCCTTCCAACCTATTTCAACCCGATTTGTCTGTTAAATCCACCTACAGTGTCCTGTCTGACCAAACAGATTCTAAGTTATATGGGGCAGGAGCTTTGTTACTTAACTGTGCAGCAGCTAGGACAATGGGGTCCTGTCCTTGACTGGGGTCCCTAGGCACTACAGTAATACTAGACATTAATAACAACAACACTTTTCTTGCTGCATCTCCAAAATTCAGCCACTCTTTCTCCTGTGGCTTCATATCCTAGTGTCATAATGCCTGTTCCTGAGGCACCTGAAATGAGACACCAGTTCCATCAGCAACTCAAAAGACTCCTTGCAATTTTACCCACTGTCTTGTCTTCTTCTCTCTAGGATTTAGAATAGAGGCCTCCGCTTTCTCTCCACCCTATCTGGCTTCTTGGAGCAGGGGTCAATTTGTTGTCCTGTCTTGTCATCCCCTTTGTTGGGACCTCAGATGGAATGAATGAGGCTGGGATAGGCAGTACCCTTGTGGTTTCATAAAAACATCCAGCTGGTAACTCACCTTGAGGTTGCAACCATCTGTTGTTGTGCAATGAGACTCCTGTAACACACTTTCTTAGGAGCGGGCAAGGTAGGCAGAGGGGCTGAGTGACACTGGAATAGAAGGAAAAGAGAGATCTGAACCATGTCTCAGCTATACTTTAATTTGATACAGATTTAGGGGTATACTTCCTCTCAGTTCCTAGTGCATGCAAACTTCCACCAGGCCCTCCACTGTCCCCCCTTCCCTTTTTAACTTTTACTCAGTGTGCAGCCTGGAACATACAGAATGTAAACAGTTTCTAGAGCTGACAGCTATAACATAACAGTGTTTGACTTGTCTGACTACAGGCCTGATTCTGCAAGCATAGAGCTCCCACAACTCAGCAGCAGCAGAACAGTTACTTCAGATTTTCAAAGATATTTATGCATCTAACTCCCATTGATTTAGGCGCCTAAATTCCTTTGAAGATCTGGCCACAGACTCCAATTCAGCAAAATAATTAAGCATCTATGTAATTTATATGAGTATTGCTACTGACATGTGTAAGTACCTTACTGAATCAGGACCTTACCCTGTAAGCGCTTTCAGGCAAGGAATATGTTTTGGCCTATGTTTGTAAAGCACCATGCAAGTTTATGGTACAGAACATTATTATTATTATTATTACAGTAGAGCCTCAGAACCCCCATCAAGGATGTGGGACTCATTGTGCTGTGCTGTACAGACAAATAACAAAGAAGACAGTCCCTGCCCCAGATAGTCACAACCAACATTCCAGACAAAAGGCAACAGGTGGGCAATACAGACAAATGAGGCTCGGCATGGGTTGAGGGAAAGGGGGATGAGGTTACAATGAAAAAAACAGAAATTAGCAAAAAAGCAAAAGTCTCAGCTGACCACTTCCCTACATGTGATTTTTTTTTATCAGAGTGAAAGTTCACAAGCAGGTCGATAGCCATAAATAAAATACACCTAAAACCTACTCAAAGGGCTTCTTCAAAGAACAGGGAAATCTGTACATAATCACAACTGCACCATGATCCCCTTCATGCCTCTTCAGGTAGTCTCATGTATTATTCCATTGCTCCTTACACAATGTCCTTTTGTTCTGGAAATTAGTAGCCAGCTTTCTAAAGACCACAAAACATTTGAACTTCTTAAGGTACTTGATGCTTGGATTTCAAGCAGATGGTGAGGTCAGGGTTCTAGTCCTGCACCAGCACCCCCTTCGGGTGTTGTTGGGGTTGCATACTCACTCCAGGTCAGGTGGCTTGAGTGAGGGCGCTCCATAGCACTCTGAAGGGGCCAGAGTCTCTGGTATCAGCCCTCCAGTCGAGTCCCTCTGGATGCTCACCCCTTCTGGGCTCCCAGGGGTAGACAACTTAGGAGCAAGAAAATAAATGAAGGAAAAGGAAATATACCTTCAGTCCCAGCCAGGCTGCTGGCATCCCTTCCTTCTGAAGGGCCTTGGATAGGCCACAGTCCGGCTCAAAGTCGGGTGCTTTGCCGGCAGAGCAAAATGGTACAGTCCTGTCATGTTCCTCTGTACCAGATAAGGAGTGGCTACAGAGCTTGCTTATGCATACCAGATGTGTTCAGTACAAGATCCTTTAATGTACTGCCAGGTATGGCTGAGGTACATTTAAATAAGGTATTTTACACACAGTGCCACCTGAATAGTATCATACAGTTTTGCATTCCATTACATCTCCCTCTAAGTTCTACTTTCCTGCCATTTACAATATTTACACTATCATGCTGTCTTCGAAGTTCAGTACAGATCAGTCTGTTAAGTGTCTCTAAATCGTACTGGTTTTCAAATTACACGACCCGAACGTGTAACAACTTGGTCATCTGGCTGCCCATTAGTTGCAGTAACTGGCTGTGGTTTGGAATCTTTGAGTCTTCTTTGTGTTCTTCATGGGCCATCTGTAGAGTTTGCTTTGTTGATTGTTCTTTCTGAGGAACACAAGACGTAGACGGTTTCTGTTGAACTGTCCACTGTTGGTCTTGATCATATATAATCGGGGCGCTGAATTTTTTTTCTTCATGACTGCTGGAGCTGTCCATCCTTTTTCTCCATCCAATTTGACATAAACATGGCCACCAGGTTCTAGACCCGACAGTTCTCTGCGTGATGTCTGTTGTAAAAATGTTCATAAGCTCTTTTAGTCTTTTTATCTGATTTAGCTACTCTCTTCATGTCTGGCTACTCTGGAGACAGGTTCTTTTCCGAAGCTGGAACAGTAGTTCTGAGTTGTCTTCCCATCAGGAGTTGTGCTGGACTATATCCAGGAGCTGCTATTGGTGTTGATCTGTATCTCAGTAGAGCAAGGAATGGATCTTCCTGCTGTAGGATTGTCTTGGCTGTCTTACAGCTCTCAGCCTCTCTATTCTCTTGTGGGTAATTTGGGCTACTAATAATATGATCAAAATATATTTCATTTGAAATGACTTAAATTCTGCTGCAGTGAATTGTGGTCTGTTGTCTATCCGTAATTGTTCTGGAATACCAAAGTGAGGAAAAGTGCACTTCAGTTTCTCGATAACACTGCAAATGTTATGTCTTTCAAGTAATTATTTCTATATACCTGGAAAAATAGTCGACGACAACCAGATAATGATATCCTCTGAATTTGCATAAATCTGCAGCTAGGCTTCTCCAAGGTCTGTCTGGTAGAGGTTTTGTTGTTAAAAATTCTTTGTGTTGTCTTGGTCTGTTAGTTCTGCAGTGTCCACATGCAGAGACTTTATTCTTTATGTCCTTGCTGCTGCCCAGCCACCACACTGACCGGTTGGCCCATTCACAACATTTAGTTAATCCTTGATGTCCTTCATGGATGAGGTTTAGGTTTTCTCCTCTTATTTTGTTTGGAATTATGATGCAATTACCTTTCATCATAAGTCCTTTGACTCACTTACTTGTCCAAGCGTTGCAAAGTAGTATCTTGTAACTTCCTTAGTGTCCTTTATTAGATACTGGAGCTAGCATCCCATATGTAACTTAGATCTTCCTGAAGTTGCGTGTCTGTCAAGGTTGCTTTTTGTAGCTGGAATAGTCTCTTTTCTCACACTGGTTGTATGTGTCCACAGCATCCACATACACCTTTATGTCATCTTCGAGCTCACAAATAGTTGAGTGTGATGCTGGACTCCATGACACCGTGTTTGCTACTACCAGATTTTTCCCAGGAACATATCTAGCAATGGGTTTAAATTGCATTAACTTTAGCAACAGACATTGGCATCTCAATGGCTCGATTGTCAGTAATAGAGTCAATTTCCTGAGTGCTTTGGTGTCACAAACAGCTGCAAAATGTCCATATTTCTTGCATTTATTACACAGCATGCCTCTGGACGTGCATCATATCTTGGAATATGACTTTTTTCACACCTTGTGCACATTAGCTGGAATTTGTCCCTCTTAGCCTGGCAGTTCTCTCTTCTTGCCTCAGGGGTTTTATGATAATGACTTTTAACACTCAAATGTCTGTTTACAATTTCTAAGCTTGTTTCAGCGTTTTCAAGTTTGTCAAATTGCTCTAGATTTTGCTGTTTCACTAGCCCAGACTGCTTTGCTTTCTGTGTAGCTGTGGCTAAGGTTAAATCTCTCTTCCATTGTAGCTGCTGTAAAGGCTGTTATCTATTCACCCAACGGCCAGCCTGTCTCTGATATCTTCATGTTTTACAGTCCCAAAATTGCAGTTTTCAGCCAATGTATGCAGAGCTCTTATGAAACATTCAGTATTCTCCCCTGGTTCTTGTATTTTCGAATGAAAGCATGTTCTTTCATAAACCACATTTCTCTGAGGTATGCATCAAACATAGCCAGAATGCTTTCATAGTCATCTTTGTGACGGTTACCAGTAAAGTCAACAGATTTAAATATGTGATCCACTTGCTTCCCCGTAGCATAAACTAAAGAAGATACCTGTATATCTCCAGTTTCTTTGCGGAGTTTGTTTGAAGTTCACAATCTTACAAAATACTGCTTCTAGTCCATCCATTGTGAAGATTTGCCAAAGTTTAAGTTCTCTGGGGCATTGAAAAGTGGCATGTGGATGAGATCCTGCAATTTTTGTTGCTGTTTCCTTTCAGTTTCTGCTTTTAGTTTACTCCTGACACTATGTATCAGATATGAACAGAGCTTGCTTATACATACCAGATGTGTTCAGCATAAGATCCTTTAATGCACTGTCACGTAGTGGTGAGGTTTATTTAAATAAAGTGTTTTACACACAGTGCCACTAGTGGCTGGACGGTATAATACAGTTTAGCATTCCATTACAGCCCTCTTTGCCACAGGGAGCTTGGACCTTCTTTTAGTTTTGCTCTGCCAGGCCTCTCTCTGGGAGCTGGGAAGCTCCCCTCCCAGAGCTGCCCACTATTGAGCTGAGCTTCCCCCCAGCCCTTGACCTCTTTCTCCATTCTTGACATGACTTGCAAGTGCAGTACTATGGAGCCACTCCATCCCAGAGCAATTCCTTAACACCTTCCTGCCTGGTGCAGGATTTATACCATGTCACAGGTGATTACTGTAGACAGGGTAAGGTTGCCACCTCTGAGGTACAAAAGTCCAGGACATTGAGGATGATCCTGAGCCCAGAAAACTGGACAGCTGGAAGTGTGTACTGAGCACCCTTGCAGATTTCCCTGGAAAGCTCCCACAAAAGAGGGATGATCCTGAGAAAATCTGGATAGGTGGCAATCCTATGGCAGGGCTGAAATTTCATTTGGGCTGAAATTTTACATGGTGGAGGTAAAAATTCTAGCTAAAATGGGTCACCATTTCCAAGAACAAGACTAGGGAAAATATGTTGTGTTGCCCAAATTGAAAAATTATGGCTACCTCTTCTTAGAGAAACATTAGTACCCCAGACTTTGGAGCAGGTACTTGTAATTTGGCCAGGGAGTGGCCTTTGTGTCAAGGATGTACTTTTTGCTAGCCCTGTGACAATCCACCCACATTTGGCCAAGTTACAAGACTTTGAAAAATCACAAGTCACACATGCTCAGTATTCAGAGTAGCAGCCGTGTTAGTCTGTATCTGCAAAAAGAAAAGGAGTGCTTGTGGCACCTTAGAGACTAACAAATTTATTTGAGCATAAGCTTTCGTGAGACTTGTTAAAGCGTTGCAGTTTAATTCCCCAGAGATTCCATCTTCACTGAGCATGCTCCAGCTTGGAACTGAGCATGACTTTCCTTACAATTGTAGTCAGGGCTGCTGCAGACTGGGACCAAGTCCTGGTCTTCGTCTGGGTGCAGGTAGCCTGTTTCCTGTGTTCCCAATGCCCCCGTGCTGGGCGCAGGCAGAGTGGAGGAGGAAACTGCCTGATCTGAATGCAGAAGGGACAAGAACCTAGGAGATGTAGGGGGACAGACTGGAATGAGGAACCTGGCAGGTGGGAAAGGGAAACCTGTCTCACCTCCCATGGTTGCTGTGAAAATAAATTAATTAATGTTTGTGAAGCACTCATGCTATAGTGATGAGTGCCACAGAAAAGCCCATAAAGAAATTAATAATGTGTGTTCAGAGCAGGGTTGAATAGTGTGCAGTAAATAGGGCCTGGAGTCACCCACTGAACAGCAAGGAAAGAACAAAATATAGAATAGCTGCTCAAAGTGAGCACCGTCCATCCTGTACACTAAATGAGGCAAGGTCCTGTGGAAAAATAGTATGGGATCATGTAATTAAAGACTGTATCATAATGCATACACACAAAGGGACAAATTGAGGATGGATGGACAACCTTAAATCAGGCATTTCCTAGCTTTTGAGTTCTTGACTTTGCAACCTTAATGTTCTCATAATGTAGCATTTTTGTATATAATATGACTGCTGTAGGCATAGCCACCCCACAGCATCCTCTTCTGCTCAAGTATGGTACTGTCAGCACCCCTGCCTCAGTTTCCTTCTCCAAGATGGGTTTCCTCAGCTTTGCACACACAGATCAGTTCTGGAAATGTGGCTTGGCCCTCCTGCCAAGTCCTAACAACCACAAAGGCCCTTCCACTCTGCATGGGCTTCTCTTCAGCCTACCCTCTGGACCCTATTCTCATCCCCTTTCTGGACTAACTTTGAGCTTTTCCTCTGTTCTAGAATCGAGCTTGTACTAGCCTAGTCAAAAATTTCACACCCCAGAGTGATCTTTCTTATTGCTTTTATGAGGCTCAGGTGTCCATTAAGACCCCCTTACTCCCACCCCCTCAGGCTGGGAAGCAGCTAATTAATTAAGGCCCAGGTGAAGCTGGCCCCATCTCCCTTACAGGGGTTTTGTCATCCTGAAACAGTAACATAGAAGTTGAATCATTTGGGCTTTCTGATCCTCTACCCTAAGTGGAAAACCTTTTTAATTTCAGAAACTTCCCTGTGAACTTTTCAATATTTGTCAGTACCCATTTACTAAAGTCTCAAAATGGGTGCACTTACCAGATCAGATATTGCAATCTGCAACCCTTCCTTGCATCCCCTGCACTCTTGAGCTGAATAAGGAGAACTGGTTTTCCTACAAGAAAGTGGGAACTGGGAAATGTGATGCAGAAGACTGATCATCTCTTCTCTGCCTATAAATGAAAACTCTTTGGGGGCATCTATATATTTTTTTGCCCCACCTCCTCCTTTAAATCCTAAATACATTCTTATTTAAATCTTAAATACACAGTTATGTTTGGCATTGGAAGACCCAGCTCATTAAGTTGGTCAGATGTGAGCGATATTTTTAGATTCACTAGTATCCTGGTTCATTATAATGGATATCCAGTGTATGAAACTGTGCAACTATCGTAGAGTGGAATGTATTTAATTTTACATTTGAGGGGGTGTTGTACACCTTTCAAATGTACTAATCAATAAGGGCCAGATTGCAGACCCCCTCATATGTCCACATCTTGGTAGAGAAGCAAGGAAGAAGCCCAAGGTCCCATCAGAATAGCTACTAACTTGCTCCCCCACATGGAAATAGGACAAAGAATAGGCAGAGCTCTGGTTCAACCCCCACTGCTCACCACACAGTGGAGCTAGCCACCACGTGCAGCATGAGTATGCTGTACCACTTAGAGTGGCATCACATAATACTTTCTCTCCCCCCTGTAACCAGGCAGCAGAATTCTTTCCAGTGCTCCTCTGAGACAGTATAGCTCCTGGCTCCACACTGCCCCAGCCCAGGCCTGTGGCAAAATGCCACAATTTAATAAAATAGATAACGCTGTGTGCCACTATGCAATATTTACCAAGATTTTAATTGAATGATTTCCAGTTTTCTGGGAGAAGGGGGGGGGGGAATTATAGGGAAGATAGAAAAATGTGTAAAAAGGGAAATACAGAAAAAATGTCAATGATGAATAATTAAAAATTGCATTTAACAGTTTAAAATTGTCTGAGAAACATAAACATCCCTCTCTGTTCAACAAGAGAAGTTCATAGTCCCCACTGCTTTCCCATAGCTAGCAAACCTCTGGTAAGCAAAGGTTACATAGATATAGATATGTAGGTCTGGAGCATTTGGGCAATGACAGACAATCCTTTCCTCTGATTTTTCTAATGTTTCATAGTGTCTGATTGTAAATTCTTCATCTAATATTTCACTCATTTCTATTTCTGCTGAAAGTCAGCACTGAGCTCCAGTGTATATCCAAAAAGCTAAAACTACGGTTTGACAGAGCACTGAAGTTATCAAGTTTCAGAGTAGCAGCTGTGTTAGTCTGTATTTGCAAAAAGAAAAGGAGTACTTGTGGCACCTTAGAGACTAACAAATTTATTTGAGTATAAGCCCGATGAAGTGAGCTGTAGCTCACGAAAGCTTATGCTCAAATAAATTTGTTAGTCTCTAAGGTGCCACAAGTACTCTTCTTCTTTTTTTGAAGTTATCAAGTGACTTTTGCTCTTTGATGAATTATTTTGAGTATATTCAGGCGGGGGTATGAAGAGGGAGGATTTTCACAATTACAATGGAATAAGAAATAAATATGAAACAAAAGATTAGCGTCCAGCTGTTCTACTAGGAGTCAGGGGAGAATGTAGGGGAACAGTGATGGTAGGCAGGCCTAATAATAGCAGTAAGAATCCCCAGAGACTTAAACAAGTGCTCAATTTGAAAACAGTCAGAGGGAGCTAGACTTGTAGCCCACAGGATTACGTTGCTAGCTATTATATCCTACTAATCCAGCCAGCAGTATAAATTAATATGTTTCTTTTTCTGAAATTAATCCATTTTATTCTTATATTTTATCAGTATTAATTCCTTGGAATTTAGGATGTGTTGAGGCATGTATTTCCTAATAATAAGTTTTGCTGAAATGCAAGAAGCCTACCAGCCATTAAGATCCGGTAAGATCTGCTATATAGCAAAAAGTATAATCAGTTATAAATATACCATCATAAATGTTGGCAACCTTTGGCACAGATAAGAATGGTCCCTGAACTTTGGGGAACCAAAAGGAGGAACTATCCACATCACATCACAGGTTTATTCGGCTTCTACAACCAGTTGGTAACTGCACGGTACATCACAACTTGGGGTCATCAAGAGAGCTTAGGTTGGCAGTTTTGGAATGAGATAATTCTTATTAATATATTTATAAAGCAAGTGTCATAATCCACTAACCTATAGGAGAAGGGTACCCATAAATTTCTTAGGGTAAGATTTGGGTATAGTAGGTTGGGCCTGAATTTCATAGGTCAGGATACTATAAAATACCCTGTAAGAGAGATTCAAGGGTCAGTCTTTAGGGATAGCTTTAGGGATAAGTTCAGCTCTTCTAAGTTCTAAACTCTAGCTATCTATTCTATCTTCTATCATGCTATCAGCTCAACTTATGCAGTATAGTATAACTACTCAACATTCCTAACCATTGGGGAAGCCAGCACCATCGCATTATCGGGCATGCCAGGAGTGAGGCTGGTCCTTCACCTCCTATTACCAGGTCCTCAAGGAAAGGTGTGAGTATGTTAGGTTAAGGTACTTATAATAGAGATGGTACACAAGGAGTTTTGGAATTCTTTTACTGTTTTGCAGTTATAAGTTTCATTGCATTTCTTATTTTTATGTTAATTTCAATAAGGGTTTTATCAATTTGGTATTGTCCTCAGTGTACTTGTTCTTGCCAAGCACCCTGAGAATCCTCTCCCAACATAGAACTCTCCGAGTTCTTAAACTCTGTAGTCTGAATTGGATAAGAACCTATAAATCTTCTGGTCAGATGCGATCAGTGGCGAGCCATAATAACTAACCCATCATATTCAGGTCAACAGACTCAACCAATCCACCCCACCCCAATATTTGACCTGGATCAGTTTTAGATCCATTGCCTCTTCCCACATAACTGAAAGAGGAGCAGACCTCAATAAAGCACCTATTACCTTAACTGAAATCAACAAATTGTTTATACCAAATCACCAACTCATTTCTCTTAGCAACATATTTGGCTCAGCTGTTGAAGCCAAAGTTCAATACATTATTCACTCAAATACCTAATACCCATCATTACTTTAACAACAACAACTAAAACATAAAAAATAAAATAAAAAAGTTTGTACTGGACATATAGAAATGCACAGAGATTTTATTCAGTATATGGTGTGCAATAGTCTGCTTTAGCTTCAGATATCATCTGGACCAGATTTCAAAACCGGCCTCTGATTTTGCATATAAAAAATTGTACACCCACCATTTGAATGCACAATTATCACACTTGCCTGTATAAATCAGGTAGCTGGGCCTGTAACGAACTGATTTTTAAATGTAAATCCTCTATTGAATTTGCAGATACAGGGCAAGATTGTAAGAAACTTGCCCTTGTTTCCCACACAGTGGAATAAAGGGATATAAAGAATAAAGAATGGAATAAAGGGACATAAACGGGCTACCCAGATCGCTTTCTGTGCATAGGGATAGCTGTCCATGCGGCACTATCTACCCCCATGCATACGTGCCCATTTTGGTGGGAGAAGGAGGTGTGAGTGGGCAGAGGTTGGGGTCCACCCTCCCCTAACACAGCAACCTGTAGATCTGAGCTGGGATGGGGTGAAGAAGTTAACTATGCTTGGTAAAGGAGAAACAGAACATCCTTTCCTTCCTCACTGCCTGGAGCCATAGGAAAACCCGGAAAAGAATAGTGCCTGTCTGAGAGATGTAGCTACATGCCACTCCCTACTGCGGGTGAACTATAAAGTCTCATGCTTACCCATTGTAATTGTGCACCCAGAATTAGAGGCTAGGTTGAGGCCGGGTGAAAATTAGACTGTCGACCCACCATGCGACATTCTTTATCCATGATTGAATACGCCTTTTGCTAGTCCTAATTTCTATGATCCTATGCAAGAAAAATGTGATGTTTTTGCATGAGTCATTGTTACTGTGCAATACTGTGTCTATAAAATGGCTTATTTTTTGGACTTCATGACTGGATTGAAGAGAGGGGCATATCTGGATACCAAATAGTGGACCAGATCCTGGGCTTCAGTAAGGAAGCTTTTGTGCTTGCTAAACTACGGTTTTGCTCCTGGAAACCTGGCAGACATCTAACTGGTTTGGACCCACAAAAGTTTCCACATGCAAGTTTGGTTTCTTGTGTGCACACCTAAATACATGCACAACATGCAGGCAACTTTAACTGTAGGGCCAGGTTTTCAATGCACAATAAATATCTGCTGTTCTGCATTTACTCAACCCACAAGAAGTATTATCTGACACTTGTGTGTACGGTTACTCTGCTTTCCCACTTAGACTCTGTTGGCCAGGTTCTCAGCTGGCATAAATCAGTGTAGTTCCATTATGAGTCTGCTATCGAGAGATCTACCACTATATTCACTTTTAGCAACTGACAACCTTACGGCATTTTTGCACATATGTGTTTGAGGATGGTGGTGTTGGTGCTTTTTCTCACTTCCTTGCATCTTTAGTACTCATATCAAAATGATATATAATTTGCGGTGATTTCCACAGGGAGGGGCAGGCTAAGCATAATTGCAAGCTTCTAAGTAATTTGTGCCTTTCAAGCTAGTTTTTGTAATACAGATGCTCCATCTAAATGTTACTGAATGCTCGTAGGTTCCTAGGCACTTTGGTTTCTTTTCATACCATATTACAATATAGCCCTTTGAAGCACTGTATCTGCAGCCCACCCCACTCCTTTTCCTTCTTTCCCTCCATCTCTGTTTGGTCACAAGAATGTCTAGTTAGCTCTCTGTACCTTTCAGATGACTGTGTTGTTTACTGCATAGCCAGCCCCATACAGGGATTCAACAGCTTTCTCTCTTCTTATGAAGAAAAGGAGGACTTGTGGCACCTTACAGACTAACCAATTTATTTGAGCATGAGCTTTCGTGAGCTACAGCTCACTTCATCGGATGCTTATGCTCAAATAAATTGGTTAGTCTCTAAGGTGCCACAAGTACTCCTTTTCTTTTTGCGAATACAGACTAACACGGCTGCTACTCTGAAACCTCTCTTCTTATGATCTTCCACCCAAAGGATGCTCACTGGAAAATGTTCTTAACCATAGCTAAAAAACGATACCCCACAATGCCACCTCTCCAAAGCAGCAGATGGAATACTGAAGGTGATGGAGCATAATAGAAAAAAAACTGCTAGTGAAACTTGAACTAATGTATTATATTTGGCAATTTGGGATATCCAAAAATCCTGACCTTTCCCATTTTGGAGTAGATGTATAGATAGATATATATTACTCAGAACAAAAATATAGAGGGTTTCAGAACAGTTCTGCGGTTCTGCGGAAAAGGACCTAGGGGTTACAATGGACGAGAAGCTGGATATGAGTCAGCAGTGTGCCCTTGTTGCCAAGAAGGCCAATGGCATTTTGGGCTATATAAGTAGGGGCATAGCGAGCAGATCGAGGGACGTGATCGTTCCCCTCTATTCGACATTGGTGAGGCCTCATCTGGAGTACTGTGTCCAGTTTTGGGCCCCACACTACAAGAAGGATGTGGATAAATTGGAGAGAGTCCAGCGAAGGGCAACAAAAATGATTAGGGGTCTGGAACACATGACTTATGAGGAGAGGCTGAGGGAACTGGGATTGTTTAGTCTGCAGAAGAGAAGAATGAGGGGGGATTTGATAGCTGCTTTCAACTACCTGAGAGGTGGTTCCAAAGAGGATGGTTCTAGACTATTCTCAGTGGTAGAAGATGACAGGACAAGGAGTAATGGTCTCAAGTTGCAGTGGGGGAGGTTTAGGTTGGATATTAGGAAAAACTTTTTCACTAGGAGGGTGGTGAAATACTGGAATGCGTTACCTAGAGAGGTGGTAGAATCTCCTTCCTTAGAAGTTTTTAAGGTCAGGCTTGACAAAGCCCTGGCTGGGATGATTTAATTGGGGATTGGTCCTGCTTTGAGCAGGGGGTTGGACTAGATGACCTCCTGAGGTCCCTTCCAACCCTGATATTCTATGATTCTATGATTCTAACACTTTTTGTTTCTGAATCTCGTTCAACTGGATAGACTATTATGACTCAGTTCTGTTTTAGAAGGGCTGGGAAAACTTGTCACAGTTAAGAATGAAATCATTAGGCTGACATGGCATTTAATATCTGAACTGCCATCAAACAGAAAACTGCACTGTCACTTTAAAAAAACCCAATGGGATAATTTATATTATGGGCCAAATTCATCTCCAGTGCAATCCAGTCATACAATGGATGAATCTGCCCCTATATTCCTCTGATATTAAAGTGTGGTTCTCCTCTGAAAAGAGCCTGTAAAAATGGCACTTTCAGACTAAGCTGAACAGTCCCTTGTGTGTATTCAGTGACATAACTGCTTCTCTCAGTAGCTAACGCAACTTTTTACTCTATTTACTCCTGTCGGCAGTGCAGGCCCAATACAGCTCCAGGAAAGTAAGTAAGATTCAGTTCTGGCTCATGTATCATCAAGAGGGTTGTTAATTAAGTTTGACTGTGGAAACTTTATTGATGGGGATATGTCAGTTAGAAAGAACTCAGCTTAGCTGTTGGAGCGTAGATTGAGTTTGCAGGGCTGGCAGATAGAATAACAATCATTTTATGTGTAAATGGAACAGAGTTGACCTGGAAATCGTTGAGAAACAATAAACATGGGAAACCCCCCCCCTTTTTTTTCTGAAGCTACTGATACATATCTTTAACCATAAGCCTAGCATAATGAGGTTTTTTGCTTTGGAATTTAATTCGGCATTTGTAAGTATTTTTTTAAATTATTGCTCTGTGACAGGATTCCATAAAAGGTTAATAAGGCCTGCACTTGGTTACGCGGGGCTAAGTATGTTAAGGAAAATTCCATGTAATAACTAAGGGCAACACTGAGATTTTAGGCTCAGTCCTGAGTTCTAAGTTTGCACACAGCTGCAGGGGAAGCACCAGGAAAAAACTATACCTCAGAGGCACCCCTGTGAGTTTCTGTTCCTTCACAGTCCTGGGGTGTGTGTGCGGAATATGCTCTATCAACCATTACACAATGTAGCATACTCCTTGCTTTGCCTCCAGTTAGCTCCATTGGCCTGCAGGCAGGGGCAGAACTAGTGCCAGATTAAACAATTTTGACGCTCTGTGCACTATGGTAATTGGGGGGGCCCCCATCTTCCCTGCCCCCCCCAAGGAGGAGGAGACCCCAGGGGAGGGGCCACACCCTGCTCCTGGGCAGCTGGAGGCCCAGGGTGGAGCTGTAAATTATTGATGCAAATGGTAAGCCAAAATTTGTGTTCTTGTGAATTATTTCAGTTACAAGGGAAAAAAACTGATATGGAAGTCACATATTTCTTTGATGTAACCCTATTTATTTACAAAGAATGTATGAAGTCTGGTATCCCTGAACACACTAAGAACTAACCAGCAGGAGACAATTTCTTGCTCACAGTTCCAAGCCTCTTTTTAGCCAGTACTTTACCCCAAAGCAGCTTTTTTTCAGGGTCACACTGCAAGTCTTTCTCTGGCTATCCTTGGCTTTCTGTTGCCTTTTGTCTGTATCTCTCTCTCTCTCTCTCTCACACACACACACACACACCCCCCCCCCGCCTCGCAACCCTACTCCAGCCTTGCATGTGGCTTATATATTGGGTAGTAGTTCTTATTGTTTCAGCTTGATTGTTTTTTCACACGTATTCTGAAGGAAGGGCTGCTGTTACACCCACCAGCTACAAGGATGATTCACCAACCCCAGCATAACATTATTAACCTACAAGACTCTCCTAATCAAACACGTCCTCATCAAAACCAGCAGAGGGAAAAACCAGTGAGTCCAATTCTAAGTCTAGCTCAAATTATTTGAGAAACAAACCATATAAAAACTAAGTAACTTTCCAAAAGGAAAAAGAAAATCACCTCATTTTTTAAACTCACTTATCTATGAAATGCCTCCTCCAGTTTGCCTCAAACTTTCAACAACAAAAAACCGCACCCTGGCTTCAAATCAAACATAGAAAACTGTAGATGGACTGATTTACTTTTGGCAAAGTTAGATATGGTGGGTAGGGGTCAAAATTGGATTTATACTGGAAAAATAGCTCCACATTTCTCTAGAGAAAGGCTATTATCTCTCCATAGTAAGATGACAGGCTTTTGAGAGAATTTCTGTTATGTTAAGCAGAAAAGCTTTCCTCACTAAAAACCAAGAACTCCTGTTCCTTCAAACACTGAGAACCATGCATTGTATAAAATGTCTTTGAAAAGCAATGTGCACATACAGTATAGTCTGACATTATCCCTGTGGCACTGGGAACTTGTTGAACAGAATCACCCCTCATTGAACTGGTCTTACAACAGCAAACGCACACAAAAAAGCTTTCCCTACAAAACTGTAAAACATTTATGCTCTCAACACAAATCCAATTTAGTAGCCAGGATTTGAGTTACAAACTGAAACTACAGTAGTTGTTATTGTCTCTATTGCATGAACTGTATCAGCATTAAGGCAGAGATCATGGGTACACTTGCTATAAACAATCGTCCTCTGGACACTCAGAGTATGGCAGCAGCAGAAAATGAAATTCAGTGTTTCCCTGACTTTGGACTAGGAGACAGCAGAATAAACTATGCCAGAAGGCTTACTGATGCCAGCACCACTCCGACTCGTACAAAGAAATCCAAATCCAGGCTTGCTTTTCTTTGTTATAAGCATCATCTTATTCAGTTTATGAAAGCTGATGTTCCTATAATTACGGACAGAACCAAGCAACAGCAAAGATCAAAAAACATCATTCCTGTGGGGGTGTACATGATAACTGTCGCAATACCAAGAGGTTCATGTTCAGAGTATGACTACCACAGAGCAAAAGGTTGCAACTGAATAATTCTTCAATATGAAATGGCGGGGTACTGCATCAATTCAAACTCATTCACAGTGTATTTAGCTTCCCTACAGTTCACAAGGAGGTGTTAGAAACTTGTGATTAGTATTAATGACTACACATGGTTTTTTCACATACATAAGTGAAGCCAATATGAACTTAGGGCCTGATTCTGATCTGACTGTACACTGGTGTACATCAGGAGTAAGTCCACTGAAGTAATTGGATTTACCTTAGTGCAAGTGAAAGGACGATCAGGATTCTCTGGGGCACAGGTTGAAAACACAGAGGTCCTAGTGCAACTTATTCAGCCTAGAGCTGAAAATATACATATGTCAACCCTGGGAAAGACTGTTATAAAACAAACAGATAATGAGACTCATGCTGTGTTTGCACTGAAGAGAACACAATGTGTTGGAACAAGAGGGGGGAGCATGATGCTCCCTGCACGAACACGCCTCGTGCACCATTAAACACTGCATTGCAAGGCTTGCACCCACCTAGCTGTAGGTGATCCTGAAAATGAACACTACTACCATGAACAACAAAAGCCTGTTATTCATAATGCCACCACTCTGCTTCTTGACAAGCCTCTGCACGAACAATTAAAATAAAATCACAATAAGTAAGTAAATAAAATTGAAGCATTGCAAAACCAGTCAAATATTTCACATAAGTGACAGAAGAGTCTACTTAGAATACTTACAACACTCAATACGTACTCAGAGAGGAGTGCTGGTCTGGGGTGGATTCCCATTGGGAGCATGTTCCAACGCAGCTTGGGTTAGGTAGTAATCAAAGGTGCACTGGTGGGCACCCTAAAAGGTAGGTGGTGTCAGAGTGCAAATACCTGTCACTTTAACTGTTCATATTCCTTTTCTGAGCATCTTCATTGCAAGTTGGCCATTTGCCCAGGAAACAGACTGTGAAAGCTTTGTTGCCTCATAAATACTCATGATATGCAACTCACCTCCAGGCTATTCTAATTGTTCTTGACAGATCCAGTCTGTGGGTCTGATCTGTGACTCTGCTGAGGCAGGTACAGGAGCAACCTCCACAACAACCCCATTTCAATCCCTTGGCTACTCTTCTCCTCAGAAGTTCACACTGCTTTTTGTGGATTCATGCATCTTATCTTAAACAGGCATAATAGTCAGCTTAGTTTGCCCAAGAAGAGTGGGTATCAGGGTGACAGAGATTTCAGTAAGGAAGACTCTGGAGAGCTATGAACACCATAGTGCTGGCACCCCTCATCCTACTTTCCCACAGCAAGGGGAAGCTCGACACTTTCTATCCCACTGGATGTGAGTTTCAGTTTTCAGACGCATCCCTCCTTCCTGATCCAATTCTACCTCTTCATTTTCTCCCAAACTGAAGAACCAGAGGCATGCAGATTCTCAAAGATTGTCCCTCCCAGGTTCTCTGGCCTGTGTTGTACCTGCAGTTGTAAAAACCAAATGATTCTGTAAGTTGAAAGGTTTGTTTATCCCTTTATAGATTTTCTCCTTGCATATGACTGAAATCCCTCATGCTACTCTCATTTCCTCTCAGATGCTTCTATCCTCCATTTTCTGTAGACCTGACTATGGTTCCTCTCAGAGTTGTGGTTCTGTGACTCATGGTGGAAGGAACTAATGTAACTCCATGTTGAAACCAAATAGTAAGTTGGTAGCCATAATAACACTACACAGAATGGGAGAAGAATAAAGGAAAATGTATGTTTCTATGAGAGTGACGAGTAATCCCGAGCACCTCTAGTTTGGGTTTAAATGTGACACTTTCAAAGTACCTGATTTTCAGAAAGAGCCGAGAACCCACCCTCTGAAGCTCAGATTTCTTTAAGATATCTCACAATGGACATCCAGAATCACTAATTCCTTTGGAAAATTTAGGCCATTGAGACTGGAAGTTATCACTGACTGGGGAGCAAGGTGGGTGAGAAAGTAGAAGCAGGGATCAGTGCTGCAGGGAGTTGGGCACCTGTTTAGAAGAACTGCACTAGGGAGCAAGGGAAGTACCTGCTCCTGAGCAGATCCTGGCCTGATGCCGGAAGTCATCTTCACCTACCAGCATGACCACGAGATGCTCTTCTTCCTGTTCTTCCTACAGCCAGAAGATTGGCGCTCCTGCTTGGTTCTCTTCACACTAGGGGCACTGTCATAAATATAAAGGGAAGGGTAAACACCTTTAAATCCCTCCTGGCCAGAGGAAAAACCCTTTCACCTGTAAAGGGTTAAGAAGCTAAGACAACCTCGCTGGCACCTGACCAAAATGACCAATGAGGAGACAAGATACTTTCAAAGAAAGTTGGAGGGGGGGGAACAAAGGGTTCTCTCTGTCTGTGTTGTCTTTTGCCGGGACCAGAGCAGGAATGCAGGTCAGAACTCCTGTAAAGAGTTAATAAGCAATCTAGTTAGATATGCGTTAGATTCTGTTTTGTTTAAATGGCTGATAAAATAAGTTGTGCTAAATGGAATGTATATTCCTGTTTTTGTGTCTTTTTGTAACTTAAGGTTTTGCCTAGAGGGATTCTCTATGTTTTGAATCTGATTACTCTGTAAGGTATTTACCATCCTGATTTTACAGAGGTGATTCTTTTACTTTTTCTTTAATTAAAATTCTTCTTTTAAGAACCTGATTGCTTTTTCATTGTTCTTAAGATCCAAGGGTTTGGGTCTGTGGTCACCTATGCAAATTGGTGAGGATTTTTATCAAGCCTTCCCCAGGAAAGGGAGTGTAGGGCTTGGGGGGATTTTGGGGGGAAAGATGTTTCCAAGTGGGCTTTTTCCCTGTTATATTTGTTAGACTCTTGGTGGTGGCAGCAATAAAGTCCAGGGACAAAAGGTAAAATAGTTTGTACCTTGGGGAAGTTTTAACCTAAGCTGGTAAAAATAAGCTTAGGGGGTTTTTCATGCAGGTCCCCGCATCTGTACCCTAGAGTTCAGAGTGGGGAAGGAACCTTGACAGGCACAAAGACAGATGTAGGAGAAAACATAGAAATTGAAATTCTACTATCTTTACAGAATAAGCAGCTATTCCATCAAGGAACTTAGAAGATTACTGAATTTCTTTCAGCGTCTAAGCTGCCTGAGCCACATCTGTCCGGCTTAAACATTTTACAAACACTGCTACAGCATTTGCAGAGCTTCTGAACACTTGGAGCAACAACTATTAGGCTCATAGTTTCCAACTATTGCCAGGTGTCTGTATGGAGCTGTTTGGCTTATGGAGCTGACAAGGTTCTCCACTTCTAAGATCTTTGAAGCAGAGAATTTCCTTTGGAAGCTTAAAAGCTCTGTAGGATGTCTGCACAGTTTGTAAGCTCCCTCAGAGGAATCACGAAGTATGGAAAGTGCAGACCACTTGGCTAATCACTCCTGAAATTGGCACCGTACTTTTGGAAAAATCATCCTATGCACTAGAAATTAGGGCATAATAAAATAATTAACACATGAAATTTCTACGCCATGTCACTTTTAAGATTTCACTTAACAAACATTAAGAGCCTCTTTAAAAAATGATAAGACATCATGTTCAAAGTCCCATATGTCAGAAACTCGTCATCTGGTTAACATGAAAATTTTGACAACAAAAAAACAATACATACACAGATAAAATCTGCCTTAGTACTAAGATCAACACAAGCCAAAATACATGAAGAGAGGAGTTGAGGAGAAAATTTAGATGGAGTTTAAAAATCAGGTTTATAATGCAAACAGGTACAGCCTTAATTATAGAGTCATTACTGTTCTCCACCATCTAACTATACCTTATGCATTTTATATGCAATAAGTGTATACATGATCTGGCAAGCCAGACCCCTAAGGCCAAAATGTCCAATAATTATGCCTTTAAAGAACTGTGGAGCCCAGCTGCTTGTGATGCTGACTTCAGTAGGTTGCCCATCAGAGATTTAGCCCATAGTCAGTAAGGGTGAGATTTTCAAAGTGCTCAGCATTGACATAACTCTGCTCTCATTTCAGCAACAGTAAAAACACTGACATCAACAGAAGCAGAGTTAAGTAGGTGCTGAGCACTTTTGAAAATCCCACCCACATCTGTGTAATATACTCAAGACAAAGGACAAATTGTGTGGCTGGGGATGTGGCTGCCCATTGTTTGTTGCACATGGGGACATCTCTAAAAACTGAAAGTTTTAGAAAATTTTAATTTATAGAAAATAACCCACCCCTGACCACTGTACTTTATTCTTTCTGGTCTCCATGGGATACATGCCAGAATTGAAAAGACCCACTTTTGCCTGGTATGAAAGAAATGCAGGGACATCAGCAGTTGTACACTGCTGCACTCAGACTCCTGAAAATCCTCAGTTGTAATTACATTATCTTATTAAGCCAGTTAAAGCTAATGTTGATAATATAAAAGGCTTGAATAACTGCAAACGGTTATAAAAGCCTATGTGAGGCATGTCCTGCATACCTCAAGCAACTGCAAGAACTGCAATTATCAGCATGGACAAAATGACTGTACATCCTGGCTCTCCATAACTCTATACTTGATGCATGTACAAATATTCATATTTTATATATCTGTGTTTTACATGGTGGTCCCTTTAAGCAAATTACCTTATTTCAGAGACAGGCACTGGAAAGATTCCAACATAATGTGTGGCTGATTAAACCCATCAATTACTTTATGGGTTCTAACAGCCATTCACACATCTATACCACCACTACAAGTTATTCATAGTATTAGTTTCTCAGAGTCTCACCCAGATGTGCATTTAGTTACAGAAAAATGCAGCAGTGAAAACATTCAGAATAGGCTAGGAAAGAAATATTTGAGTATAGCTACAACCTTTAGAAAGAATCTGCTTGATAGCATGGAAGACAATAAGCCCATTATTTTAAAACACTTGAAGAAAACGAACTGTACCTTTTACAGATACTTATGCACTAATTGTTAAGGGATATATGACGGCTATAAACTTGCTAATTAACCATAAAGTGTCTGTCACAACAAGAAAGGCGGAAATTCTATCATCTCAAAACATCCATGACTTTTGAGTCCCACACTGGCATACTGCACGAGTATGAATGGGAAAGGAGTGAGTGAAGATCGGTACAAACTTTATTAGAAGTCTTAAGAGAACAGCCAAGGGCAAGGAATAGGCAGCAACACTACACAGACTGCGGATAGATTACTGGTGGATTAGTAACATGAAGTCACAAGCACATGCAGGTTTAAAAAAAAAAGTTTCAGAAAAGCCCCCACAAACTGTAAGGGCCAGAATGTAGCAGAAAGTCACAGGTCTCCTGTGGGTTGAGGCAGAGCTGTACTGCTCCAGGAGTTGTTGTAGGATGCACAACTCCTACTAGATCTCCTCAGTGCAAGAACCATCCCTTACAATGATATAATTTTCTCCCCCGCATCTCTCCCACCATCTGCTTGGCTAAATCCAATGGCTGCTTTCTTGGGCAAAGGCCATGGCCCACCACCTCAAGGAGTGTTCATGTCCATGAAATTCCTCCCAGCACTCCCTTGAATGCAGGGCCTGTGATTATACCCAGTGCTTGACTAGGATGTGCTGGGGGGTGCACGATAGCTTCTTGTCTCTCTTCCCCTCCTGAACACCTATGCAAGCGCAGGGTACAATCCAGCCCTAAGATTTCTATGAGAATATTTTTAAAAACCTTAGACCTTCAAGCAGGACTGCATAAAACAGGAAAGATCAGTAATTAAGTACCCAGGAGAGAATAAGATGTCCCTAGAACCTTAACATACAGGCCAGATCCTGATAGAAATTGTTGTAGTCCTGGGGGTGTGGGGGAGGGTTCACAGAGTCTTGGTTGGATAAAAAGTGCTTTGGTGTCTGCCAAACACATTCATGGCTTTCTAGAACTTTTGCTGTGGTTTCCATGATTTATGACATGGTTACCATTACTCCTTCATGACTTTTCCAAAAATGTATCTTAATAATCAACCAACACAACCCCAATGATAATTATAATGTATTATTTCAAAATAAGAGATGCTCTTTTCAAGAACCTCTTTACTACAAAACAACCTCCTTTGATCTAAAAATATGTGACAGCCTTCTTTGATAATGCAAAGATTAATCATTAATGTAGTCTAACACACTTGAGCTAAAATATAATCCCAGGAAATAAGGGATATTTGGAAAGACACTACAAATGCTCCCCGGGTTACGCAAGACCCGACTTATGCAAATTTGCACTTACGGAAAAAGTCCCATCAGCCAGAAATAGGATTTTCGAGTTGCGGAAATTTTTGTGTAATGTACAAGTATACGTTTTCAACTTACGCAAAATTCGAGTTACGCAAGGCTTTCCAGAATGGAACGATTGCATAAGTCAGCTGGCGTCTGTAATTCTTTTCACATTTTTAAATGTTGTTAGCAAATCATTTTTCCAAGCATGTAATGTCAGGCTCCAGAATAATTAATAAAAGCTACTACAGTAGAACCTCAGAGTTACGAACACCAGAGTTATGAACTGACCAGTCAACCACACACCTCATTTGGAACCAGAAATACACAATTACGCAGTAGCAGAGACAAGGCAAAAAAAAAGCAAATATCGTACAGTTCTGTGTTAAACGTAAACGACTAAAAAAAAATTAAGGGAAAGCAGCATTTTTCTTCTGCATAGTAAAGTTTCAAAGCTATATTAAGTCAATTTCAGCTGTAAACTTTTGAAAGAACAACCATAACATTTTGTTCACAGTTACGAACATTTCAGAGTTACAAACAACCTCCATTCCCAAGGTGTTTGTAACTCTGAGGTTCTACTATATATTGATATAATAATAAGCAAATCTGTTTATATGAATGCAAATCTGAAAATGCAAGGCAGCGAGCCATACAAATACGTCCATAAACAAGACAAACATTGTTCCTATTGTCTCTTAACAAAACCAGACTATGTGTGATGTGAATTCTAATGGAAGCCAGGGTGGGTTTAGTTTTTCTGTTAGGTCTTTGTTCTTGTTTTAGACAATGTTTAAAAATAAACATCCTGTGAATGTAGTGCTCCTGAAAGCTGTTTGATTGACAGGTCTGGAGATGAAATCCTCTGTTTATTCCCAGAACAGACACAGCATGATCAGTGGCCCTGCAAGCCACTGCCTAGCCTTTCTGACTCAATCATAAACAAGAGGGAACACCTCTAAGGGTGAAGGCTGTTCAATTCCCATTTCTATTCAAGTGTTGGCCACCCTTCTGAGACTGCCAACAAGGGTGCCAACCAGGGTGGTGGAGTGTGATGTGGTTACTTATCAGCTAAAGCACCAATTCACATAGACCATCAAAAACCATCAGGTAGTAACGGATTTTAGTAACTACTGGTTTGGCCTGGATTGAAACCATTAGCCTTGGGGCGAAAGGCTATATAATAGCACACTGATAATTCTCTGAGTCATCTTGTCTCATCTTGTGTCAATTTATAGCATCCCCATGCATTAGCCCAGATTGTCTCCCATGAAGTTGAGGGTCACTCCATATACGGATCTCTCTTCTCCATTATACTCCTGCATGGAAGGGGGATCACTCATATCCATGATACAATCTTCTTCTCCTATACCCTGCAGAAGCCTCTCCATGGGACAATGCGCACCCCAAGGCGAAAAGGTTGGGATTGGGACAGACACACATCCTCCTCCTCTGGGCTTATGAAGCTTAAAGAGAAAAGATAACACAACATACGCTATATTTGAGAAGTACCTATGTGGAATGGATCCATGCAAGGTATATGTATCCAGCACACGAGTGCAATACAATCTGACTATAGCTTCAGGATCAAATGGATCACTTACCAGGAAATATCCCAGAGGTTCATTCTGGCGGTTGCAGTATGTGACATTAAGGAAGGAGGATATCAATGTGAGGACTTCTTCATTAGCTCTCTGAAGGATCATAGCCTCTGTTGAGATCCAATCCACTTTCTGACCAATACTGCTCTCACTTACACCCTGCTCCTAATTTAACTTATGAAATTATATTCAAAAATGGCAAAATATTTGAAATACAAAGAAAGTATTACAGTCTTAAAATCTCTGCTGTAACTGTTCCTGAAAAAAATATGCAGCCCTGCATGCTTGAGGGACCACTTCTCCCACAATGTCCATCCAAAGTAACTGAGGTTTCCAAGTTGTTCTTACTCTTTATCTTGAGGGTTCAGGAACCCTGTCTCTGGAGGAAACTCCCTGGAGTCCTAGTTGTTTTCAAGGCCCAGTGCAAAACTTCTCTATTCAGATAGATTCTTCTGACCATTCTGATCTCCTTGTATTCAGCAGCTCTTCCTTTTTGCACTGTTTCTTTTGCCTTGTTTTATTGGCGGGAATGATTTTCTTTTCTAGGTACTGAGCCAAGTTCTTGTTTAACTCTGTGTAGAGATTGCACAGTGCCTCAGATAAAGTGGATGGGTTGGGCACTTCATAAATCAATCCATTCAAAGTGCAGAGAAAGAAATTAGTTATCTTATGTGCACTCTTGTTTAAAGAGACTTTGAAGGACTTTCAGACATTTTTTCCAAGTGTTTGTTTACCGTTTAAAATGTCCTGTATTAATAGAGCTGACCTATTAATCAACAGGTCAGTGCACTTCCGCCACTTTGTCTTGTGTGGGCACATACTGGAAGTGGATACCAAACTGTGAAAGATATTTTTTCGAGAGGCAATCAATGAATTTCCAGGGTATTCTGTCTGAATGATCTGCAACTGCCCTGAGGGCTCTCATGTAAAGTGGCTGATGGACTTTCATGGCTGTCTTGTCTCCTTAGGTAGTATTCTTTGAAGGAGAAACAGGCTCTCTTACCTTTTGATGGGGACCTCAAGAAACTCACTTGGGTCCCGTTAGGACTTCCCTATAATGACTTTGATAGAATGAAGACTCTGATATTTTCATCAGTGAAAGATGCACATGGTAAATAGTAGCGTTCTGGGTCAAAACATTCTGCCTCAGATCTACATCTGAAGCAGAGATGGAATCCAGTAAGATTTAGAATACTGCTTGCATGTCACAGAAAAAGCTAAATTTGACATACTAAGAATAAACTAGACATATTTTAATGGCCCACTACTAATAAGATGCTTTAGAAAACATTGGACTAATTCTGACCTTAATCATTACTATTTAAATCAGGAATAATTCCAATTAAGTTACAGGAGAATATATAATGAGATCAGAATCAGACTCAGCATGTTCCCAGCATTAGCATGGGCATATCCACCTGCAGAATATTTTTACACCATAGGCCTGATCCTGTATTGCTTATGACCCAAACTTCCCACTGAGGTCAATAAAAAATGTGGGTGTTCTATGAATGTGGGATCAGGTCTCAGGGATCTACAAAAATCAGAAGCCAAGCAAAATAAAAGGGGCCATATTATCCACACCAGCCTACTTAAAGAAACTTCAGAATCCTTCCCCCTTTCACTTGGATACATGCTAAGAGATGACAACCAAACACTCCTCACCTCATACCTATGATATAATTGGAAACCAGATATTTTGACACATTGTTTTTCAAATGTGCAGTTGGCCTGAACATAAGTATTTGGCAATTAGGTTAAATATGCAAAGAGTTAAGAGAAAAACACAGGGCATAAGAGAATACAAAGAACATGATCCATTTGCCTAATCAGTAAAAAGCGACACTTTACTAGCCTTTCAAAAATCATTTCTATTGTTCAGTTCCAAACTGAACCACACCATGCATTATGAAAGATATCTAGAGTACTTACATTTTTGAAGTAGTAAATATTCCTAACAGTGCAGAATCTGGCCCTCTATCTATTAAATGTCAAGCATAGAAATTAGCATAAAACTACTGTAACAAGTAGCTCTACCTATTTTCTTGTAGATCATTTTTTCTCCCACAAAACAACCCACCATTTTTTGTCTGAAAAATATTTCAAACTAATGCACTTCTGAAAAGGCAGTTAGAGAATAACAAAATACTGTGAAATGGCTCTTCTGCCTATTTTTAACTCTGAGAACTCATTTAGATCAAATATAAAAAGACACCATAGTGTACTTGGTTATAAACTGTATTATGTGCAAGGGCACTTACCAAGCGTGAATGATTTGTATTGTCAGAATAAACATTCAACAGAATACACCAAAGCATGTGATGCTGTTTAAAGGGAAATAAAGTAGCTCTCAATTCCAAATTAATAAAGGCAAAGACAGAAGTGTGCTTAAGCACATACAGATACTGTGCTATTTTGATTACATGGGGCAAGCTAAAAGCAGAAAGGCTGTCTGTTTTGCCATTTTCTCTTGCTTTTCTATGAAGCCAAATATTAAGTACTTGGGTTACAAATCTCCTCTCACAGTCAATCCCACTTCCTTTGACATTCACCTCCTACGAATGACACACAATCCAACACCCACCTGCCAGCCCTGAGAAAAAAAGAATAGCTGTAGATCTAACAAACCTGCACAACTGGCTCCAGCCAAAAAGATAAAACATTCTGTAAATGCAAACAAATTATATCATTCACTGATGTCAAAAGAGAAAAGGTGGAGGAAGGTGAAAAAAAGAGGAAATGACCAAAGAGCCCTTAGTCATCTTGACTTCATGTAGAGATTTCAACTGAGTGTTGACATTAGAATCCTCTACTAGCTTTAAAGTGCTGTGCAATAGGCTATAAAATACATTTTAACAAATCATGGCATCATAGTAGTTGGGAATGGACAGATTTATCAAATCCATCCTGCAAAGGCAGTTTATACTCGTCATCAGCCCCATAACAGAGAACATTTCAGATTTTAAAATTTTATTAAAGCTTATATTAAAATTATCTAACACACGGATTAATGAAAAAGTTTCTATTCATCTGGGTATAACGCTTAAATTATCCAAAAGTAGCAAGTTTCGTTTTAAAAGTCATAAAATGCATATAGTTCATAATCTCCAATATCCCAAATTAAGGATCTTAACCGAAAGGTCAAGAAGAAGAGACGCTGGCGGAATGGCTGGGGTCTTTGAGGGAGAGTTAAAGGGGAATTCAGTGTTATACCAAAAATTGTATTAATTTTTCAAACAGGGAGTTTCAATATTGGGTGATGTAACATAGCATTATGGAAGTTTCAGATGGGAAAAAAAAACCTCATTGTGTCCAACTGCTGCAGGTCCCTGATAGAGGATGAACCAGACACTAAAACTGATGCTACATTTTATTGGGTGCGTGCCCGCTGTTTGTTACTTGAGTTTCCCATCAGGGATTATTGTGGGATCCCCAGTTGCTTCAGAGGATCATATAACAGCAGTGTGTCCAGGGTAACTTAATCTTATCTTCATCTGGGCCAGAGGATTCTGAAAAGCAACAGTGAAAACTAAAAAGAAAAGGAGTACTTGTAGAGACTAACCAATTTATTTGAGCATAAGCTTTCGTGAGCTACAGCTCTCTTCATCGGATGCATAAAGTGGAAAGTACAGTGAGGAGATTTTATATACACACAGACCATGAAAAAATATACATGGTAAGGAGAGTGATCACTTAAGATGAGCTATTACCAGCAGGAGAGTGGGGTGGGGGGAGAGAAAACCTTTTGAAGTGATAATTAAGGTGGGCCATTTCCAGCACATTTCCAGGAGTTAACAAGAACGTCTGAGGAACAGTGGGGGGGAGGGGGGGAAGGGGGGGGAGGAATAAACAAGGGGAAATAGTTTCACTTAGTATAATGACTCAACCACTCCCAGTCTCTATACAAGCCTAAGTTAATTGTATCCAATTTGCAAATTAATTCCAATTCAGCAGTCTCTCGTTGGAGTCTTTTTTCAAAGTTTTTTTGTTGAAGGATAGTCACTTTGAGATCAGAAATCGAGTGACCAGAGAGATTGAAGTGTTCTCCGACTGGTTTATGAATGTTATAATTCTTGACATCTGATTTGTGTCCATTTATTCTTTTACGTAGAGACTGTCCAGTTTGACCAATGTACATGGCAGAGGGGCATTGCTGGCACATGATGGCATATATCACATTGGTAGATGTGCAGGTGAACGAGCCTCTGATAGTGTGGCTGATGTGATTAGGCCCTATGATGGTGTCCCCTGAATAGATATGTGGGCACAGTTGGCAACGGGCTTTGTTGCAAGGATAGGTTCCTAGGTTAGTGGTTCTGTTGTGTGGTGTGTGGTTGCTGGTGAGCGTTTGCTTCAGGTTTGGGGGCTGTCTGTAGGCAAGGACTGGCCTGTCTCCCAAGATTTGTGAGAGTGATGGGTCATCCTTCAGGATAGGTTGTAGATCCTTGATAATACGTTGGAGAGGTTTTAGTTGGGGGCTGAAGGTGACGGCTAGTGGCGTTCTGTTATTTTCTTTGTTGGGCCTGTCCTGTAGTAGGTGACTTCTGGGTACTCTTCTGGCTCTGTCAATCTGTTTCTTCACTTCAGCAGGTGGGTATTGTAGTTGTAAGAATGCTTGATAGAGATCTTGTAGGTGTTTGTCTCTGTCTGAGGGGTTGGAGCAAATGCAGTTGTATCGTAGAGCTTGGCTGTAGACAATGGATTGTGTGGTTTCTGGGGAGTTTTCACCCTGCTGCAGCTTGGGAAAGCCATGAGAAGCAACCACGACTCAGGAGACATCATGGGACAGCACTGCACTGGTTTATATTTGGTTCCCAGTTGGAAGGTTCTCTTTGTCAACCACAAGAGATAAAACTCACTTTTTTCATAATAAAAGCTTAAATGCTGAAGAAATTGATGGTTCTCACCTTGGAAATCTTCCAACTCACCATGACATCTTAGGTTTTTTATGCCACACCTTAGGATCCTCTCTACTCACTACTGAAGGGCAGTCTTCTGCTACTATTTAACAGCACACCGCACACAGTTAAGGACTGGAAGTGTATCTAACTGGAATTGTACAGGGAGTGTATTGAATCAGAACAGAATGGTCCAAATTGGAATGTGTCCAAGATACCAGTGTTAACAATACTGCAAAATGTACCACAGAAATTTTAGTCACCACAGATAGTCTAACTTTCTAGTTTCTTTTACCATGTCTATCACTGTGGTATCTGAGCTCCTGATGCCACAGCCTTGACTTTGATTTTATATCTCATCAAAAAGAGAGCACAAGGTCTTCCTACACTGATGCAGTATTTGGCTCAGTACTGGCCGAGAGTCTACCGAATCATCAACATCATTGCCTGCAACATATAAATTTTCTCTAGCTGTCTCCCAACCAAATACTAATCCTGCTCAGTCCTACTTACCTTATAAGGTATGGTGAGGGAACATCTTCAGCTAGTATGGCTGAAACCAGTAAATAACTTCCCCCCTTTTTTTCATATCATATTTGTAAATAAACGAGGGCTGCATATGGGTGGGGAAATTGTATGCAGGGCCATGAATGTAGGGCTGGGGCAGGGGGTTGGGTTGCAGGAGGAAGTGCAGGGTGTGGGAGGGGATGCGGTGTGCAGAAGGGGCTCAGGGCAAGGAGTTGGGGTGCAGGAGGGGTGCAGAGTGTGGGAGGGGGCTCAGGGCAGGGGGTTGGGGTGTGAAAGGGGGCTCAAAGCAGGCGGTTAGGGGGCTCAGGGCTGGAGTTCGGGGCACGGGCTCTGGCCTGGTGCCGCTTACCTCGAGCGGCTCCGGGGTGGCAGTGGTGCACAGAGGAGCTAAGGCAGGCTCCCTGCCCTGCCCTGGCCCCGTGCTGCTCCCGGAAGTGGCCAGCATGTCCGGTAGTGGCTCCTGGGGGTGGGGTGGGACAGACAGCTCCACCGCGCGCTGTCCTCACCTGTGGGGACCACCCCAGAAGCTCCCATTGGCCCTGGTTCCCCGTTCCTGGGGAGCGAGGGAAGCGCATGGAGCCCTCTGCCCCCGCTCCCCCAGGGGCCGCAGGGACGTGGTGCCGGGTGCTTCCGGGAGTGGCGCGGGGCCGGAGCAGGCAGAGAGCCTGCCTTAGCCCGCTGTGCCATGGGGCTGGCAATCCCGCAGGCCAGATTGAAAGCCCTGATGGGCTGGATCCGGCCCCCAGGCCGTAGTTTGCCCTCCCCTGAGCTACGGCAACATTACAACTGAGGTCAAACACCCTGAAAATAAGAGTTGGAAATAGTGACATCCTTAACTGTAACAACACTAGCAGACACCACCATAACAACAGAATTATAACCTCTTTTATCAAGGTTTCAGAGAAACAGCCGTGTTAGTCTGTATTCGTAAAAAGAAAAAAGAAAAGGAGTACTTGTGGCACCTTAGAGACTAACCAGTTTATTTGAGCATGAGCTTTCGTGAGCTACAGCTCACTTCATATGCATCCGATGAAGTGAGCTGTAGCTCACGAAAGCTCATGCTCAAATAAACTGGTTAGTCTCTAAGGTGCCACAAGTACTCCTTTTCTTTTATCAAGGAATACTTAGTATGGTAGAACACTGTCTAATAGATATTGTACCTTGCTTGATTGAATATGTTCTCCTTGGAAAGGTTTCTAATAGTTTCAAACAGAGTGTGGTCCCCTAAAGCTACATTTTACTTCCGTTTCATACTGACTGACTGTAACCCTAAGACAGTTATTGAAAGATAACTAGCAGTGACGTGCAAAGAGCTCTAGGAATGAACATGCAAAGGCAGAAAATTGAACACAGATCTGCTCTCTCAGAAAAAAAAAAAAGTCAAAAAGGTTAACATAGAATATCTCAAATAAAAAATCTGAGAATGATTCCTTTAATAAATGTTGCTATTAACAAACCAGTTCTGTTAATAAATATAACTGAGAGGTGACATATTTATAGGAACTGATTCATTACATGAATAAACATAACTAACATGTCCAACATTTCAGCCATGACTTCAGTTGCGACAGAGAGGCTGGTAAAGGCAATCTTACAAGTATCCAAATTGGATAAAGACCGCTGAAGAAACAAAATTGTTGGTGGCTCCTTTCTTTACAGTCTGAAGTTCATGCTTAGTAAATCAAAGATATTGCACATTGTACCTAATGTAAACTATTTTGGGCCATATTCACCACTGCCTTGCAGCTTGCAAGGTATAATCCACATTTATGTCTGTGCTGAGTGAGTGCAAAGTGGGTGTAAAAGGCTACCAAATCAGAATGACAGTGCTTAGCCACCCACTTGGCACAGGTGTAAATGACTAGACAAGGTGCAAGGCAGTGGGCAGGCCTTGTACATGTTAAAAAAAGCCAAGATGAAAAACAATATTGTCCATGAAGGAAAAGGGTTAGCTATTCAAGGGTCGGATCCAATTCTCATTGAATGCAATGGACTTCCCACAGTGACTCCAGTGGGAATTGGATCAGGTGCTAAATAATCTAGATTTTTAAAAAAAAGAAGATGACCATCTGGCACACATATTAATTGTGCAGTGACAAAAAAAAGTATGAAGTCTGACAAAGCAGAATGTAAAGGACAAATAAAGGATCGGCTATAAAATTAGACATTAGTAATGCCAAAAAGTCATATTCATACTTATTGATTTTCACAGTATATGATAAAAGAAAACACTTTACAGACACATAAACAAATCCTCAAACATCCTTCTTGTTCTCCAGCCACATCCTCACATCTTGCCCTTATTTGCAGATGACTTGCAAAGCAAGAGAGAAGACTAGCACACTTGTGGTGGAGAACTCAGGCTGCATCTGACCTAGCAAAGGTTTTGATAAGTCAGACTAAACATTCTTTAGAAGTCCCTGGAGTCCAGTCAGAGAGACTGATCCCCCCTTGTCTCCCAAGACATCCACACACTTCCCTGTTCTAGCACTCTGAACCATCTCTGTTCTCTCTATCTCACTACCCCAATTAAAATCCTATAAGGAGAAACAGCAGACTTTGAACACGGGAAATCTGAGGTAAAGGTGTCTAGGGGGTGTGGGCCAGAAGGGGTAGGCAGGGCTGGGGATAACCCTGGCAACATGCCAGGCTTTTTTAGTGGTATTTACTAGTTGTATTCAGAGAAGCGCTGTGTTAATTTTGCTTTGTAATTTACCAATCGAGCCTTTAGTATCGTAAGAGTAAATTAACAATGGGGGACAAAACTCTTTTTTTTTCTTTGCTGTATAATACTTTAAATTGAAGAGAATCCCATATAGGTTAGAAGGAAGTGTGAAGTTTCATTTCTTGGGAACAGATATACATTTATTTTCTTTTTTTCCCCCTTTTCTTTGTTAGTCTTAAAAATGGTAATAGAACATTCAGGGGTGTTTGCAGTATCATAATCCGAGGAGTCCTTTAAGATTATGTAATATGAATATACTGTTATGAAGCTGTTCAATTGATCAAGTTGATCGTGGGGGCTGGAACAGGCCAATTCCTACAGACTACCCATATAGTTAATTGGTGTTTGGTTCTTGTATCACACCCATGACCATTTGAAGTGCCCTACAAATCTCTTAAAAGGAGCACAAGATCTGTGTCTGTGTGAATTTCTAGGTCACTTTTATTTATTGAGTAAGCTTTTATTTGTCATGGTGCATAGATGTTTTATTTGAATCCTGTCAGGTCAATTTTGCATTGTTGTGATCCCATAGTTTACAATTTGTGAATTCAGAAACTGAGTGATGCCATTGCTGTACAAAAGAGTACATTAAATACAAAAGAAAAGAAAAGCGTATTGGAGGCAAAATCCAAAAGGCTAAGGCACTGAATGAGTAAGGGAAAATAAGGCAAGAAGAGGCTGTATAAATATATTAGGAGGAAAAGGAAAGCGTAGATCCATTCACTTAATGGAGAAGGAGAGGAAATAATGAATGACACACAGAATGCTGAGTTGTTCAGTGTGCTTTTTTGAGGCTTCAGTCTTCACTGAAAATCTTGATTGTGACCAGATACTTAACAATGTGGGAAGGATCTCAGATCAAAATAGGGAAAGAACAAGTTTAAAGAATATTTAGATAAGTTAAATGTATGTAAATTGACAGAGCCAGATGAAATTCACCTTTGAGTACTTAAGAAACTAGCCAAAGCAATCTCTGAATCTTGAGCAATTGTCTTTGGGAGCTAATGGAGGAAGGGTGAGGTACCAGAGGGCCAGAGAACGGCAAACATAGTAGCTAACTTCAAAAAGGGGGAAAACCAGAGCTGGGCAATTATAGACACATCAGCTTAACTTTGATACCCAGAAAGATACTGGGACAATCAGTTTATTGTAACCTAAAGGGTAATAAGGAGATGAGTAGTAGTCAACATGGATTTATCAAGAACAAATAATGTCAAACCAAACTTATTTTCTTCTTTGATAAATTAACTGACCTAGCGGATAGAGAGGAAGCAATAAATAGGACAAATACAGTCTTTAGTAAGGCATTTCACCCTGTCCCATATGACAGTCTCATAAACAAATTAGGGAAATGAAATTTAGATGGAAATATTATAAGATAGGTGCATAACTGGTTCAAAGGCTATTTCCAAAGAGTAGATATCAATGGCTTTCTGTCAAACTGGGGGATATATGTTTCTCTTGGGTCCACACTATTCAGTATTTTCATTAACGACTTTGATAGAGTGGAGAGTATGCTTATGAATCTGTTGTTGTGATGTTTAAACCATTTCTTTGCCTGAAATGTTGCAAATTAGTATTTGGTGTGTAGTTCATGACAAGATGACAGGGTGCTGCTAATCAAACTATTATGTAAGAACACAGGCTATCAGATCTCGGTGTGTTAATCTCTAATAACAAACACGTGTTATCTCATTGCTGTATATGTTGGTACCACTCACCATTCCAGGGGGAATTCTGCACCACTGCGCACGTGCATAATTAATGAGCCAGACATTTTTAATTTTTTGCGTAGAAAAAAAGCTTCTGCCGGAAAGTTGCTTCAGTCCTGCCTTTTGCCCACCAGAGAGTGCTATGGTGCTAGAACAGGGGGAAGGGGGGTTGAGCATTGGCCTGCTAAACCCAGGATTATGAGTTCAATCCTTGAAGGGGCCATATAGGGATCTGGGGCAAAAATTGGGGATTGGTCCTGCTTTGAGCAGGGGGTTAGACTAGATGACCTCCTGAGGTCCCTTCCAACCCTGATATTCTATGATTCTGCTGTGGCTGTGAAGGAGGCAAAGAAAAGTTTCTTTGTCTACACCATAGCATCTGCGAAATCTCACTTAGGAGATTGCTTCTGGGGGACAGAGGGCCTGGTTAATCTGTGCTGTCTCAGTTTGTTTCTTTCCAAAGAGAGTTGTGTGGAACCAGACCAAACTTTTGTGTCTGGAGAGGAAAGGAGAGAGTGTGCAGAGTAACAGATTGAGAAGACAAATACTAAATCCTCTATGCTTGAGTTTTGGCTGGTTTCTCAAACTGAGGTGCTAAAATGGTGGAAACACCTCATGCCAGCTCCTGTGCTTTGGACCCAAGCCTAATCCTATTTTGGCTCTTGAAGACCAATTGAGAAGAATTGAGTCCACTGTTGGTGAAGATTGTCAACATTTCTTTGGGGAGGACAGAGTGGTGGTGACGTGCCTCCAGGAACTTTTGTATTTGACATTGACCATGTGGTCCATTATTACCCAATATGTGATCTGTTTTTAACATGAGTAATGTTAAGAATTTGCAGAATCAGGCTCTAAGAAGACCAAACACAGATGAGGGGAGGGAAATAGAACATAACATACAAGCAAATGACCCAATCCTGTAAATACTTACACACTTTAATGGGAGCTAACATGTGAACTCTTCACAACTTCAATGGGACTACTCATGAGAGTAGTTAAGCATGTGTGCAGGGCCTTACACTGTAAAATCTTTGGTGCAAATTCTTTGATTCTTTCGTATACGTTTTAAAAGCACCTAATGAAACAGATACCTGAATAGGGCTTTTTGGTACTAATACATTATCAATGATAAATAATGAATACCCCATATTTCTTTTTTAAAAATGCATTTAACACATACGGAAACTGAGATATAGAGATAGAACCAAATCCTGTTGATGCCCTGTCCTGTGCTTTAACTACAGGATCATGTATGCACCTGATTCTGCTCCACTAAAGTAGGGTTGCCAGGTGTCCGTTGTTTGACCAGAACACCTGGTCAAAAAAGGGACCCTGGCAGCTCCGGTCAACACTGCTGACCGGGCCATTAAAAGTCCAGTCAGCAGCGCTGTAGAGCTAAGGCAGGCTAGTCCCTACCTGTCCTGACACAGTGATGCGCTCCAGGAAGCGACCAGCAGGTCCGGCTCCTAGCCGGGGGGGAGGGGTTGCACGGGGCTCCGCATGCTGCCCGAACCCCCCCAAACCCGAAGCCCGCTCCTCCACCCCAAACCCCTCATCCCCAGCCCCACCCCAGAGCCCGCACCCCCAGCCCAGAGTCCGTACCCCCTCCTGCACCCCAATCCCGTGCCTCAACCTGCAGCCCCCTCCCACACTCTGAATCCCTCGGCCCTACCCCCCAGCTTGGAGCCCCCTCCTGCTTCCTAAACCCCTCACCCCCAGCCCCATCCCAGAGCCTGCACCCCCAGCAGGAGCCCTCACCCCCTCCCGCACCCCAACTCCCTGCCCCAGCCTGGAGCCCCCTCCCACACCCTGAACCCCTCATTTCTGGCCCCACCCCAGATCCCGCAGCCACAGTTAGAGCCCTCACCCCCTCCTACACCCTACCCCCTTCCCCAGCCCAGTGAAAGTGAGTGAAGGTGGGGAAGAGCGAGCCACCGAGGGAGGGGGAATGTAGTGAGTGGGGGCCAGGGCCTCAGGGAAGGGGCAGGGCTAGGGTGTTCGGCTTTGTGTGATTAGAAAGTTGGCAACCCTACACTAAAGTCAAAAAGAGTTTTGCCATTGGCTTCACTGGGAGCAGCATCAGGCCCTATCTGAAGACTAGCCAGGAGGCAGAGAAGACTCCTGAGAAATAACTATTCTGTTTTCATGCAAGTGTCGCTATCACTGGGGAAAAAAAAAGAGGAAGAAATTCAAACTATGACGTATAAAACAGAATAGCCCCTAAACAGAATGTTTTTCAAAGTTTTCCCTAAAGTATCATCTGCTCTTTAACCTCCTTATTACTACACTGTCTAAAGTTTAAAATACATTTAGCTCAGAGACTTCTTGCAAATTATTCCAATTCAAATCCAACTGTTTCCCAATGTATCAAAACAAAGTTAAATAACAAAACTAGAGTTAAATAACAAACAGTGGGACAGAAATATTAAAAGATTAAGACAAGAAAAGATATGTAATTGGGTGAGACTGAAGTAAACGGACAGTTGAGGAGACAAAGCCTGTTCCAGATGATAATAGCTGCAAAGAAAGTGGGTCTCATTTCAACAGTGATGAGACTCTCTCAAAAAAGACAGAGAGGAAGCCAGTGCTAAAACTGTGGAAAAAGGGAAGAAGATAGACAAGGTCTATGTGCTGCTATAGCACCATAGCATAGACACTTCCGACATTGATGGAAGGGGTTTGTCCATTGTTGCAGTTAATCGACCGCTCCACGAGGTGGTAACTAGGTTGACCGAAGAATTCTCCCACTGACCTAGCCCAGTCTACACCAGGAGTTAGGTCAACCTAACTATGGCAGACAAGGCACAACATCTTTTACAGCCTGAGCAATGTAACTAGGTCCATCTAATTTCTGAGTATAGCCCAGGTTTGAGAAAGGCAGGAGCAACTTGTTAGATGATTTTAAACATAAGGAAGGAATTTTAGACTAGATCCTGAAATAAATAGGAAGCTGTGGACTGGAGCAAACCAGGAAATTCAGCAGACACATATAGATCTTCTGTTGAACAAAGCTGAGATGGATCAAACCCAGAACATCACATTCAAACCCTTCCAACTCCAGGGCATTAGGATCTGTTCTGAACACAGATCTAGGGTCGTCGGTCCTTCAGAGATGTCCTGGAGTCTCCAGGAATTAAAGATTAATTTTTAATTAAAGACTGTCACGGGATGAAACCTCCAGGAATACATCCAACTAAAAATGGCAGCCCCAGCCAGATCCAAAGCCAACAGGGCCCTATTTTCTCCCTCGGCTGTGACCAAAACCTCAGGTGAGCAGCAGGGGAGAATTCAGCCCGGCCACATGATTCACACCCTAGCCCCAGTCTGCGCCTGCTCTGGAGGGACCTTAAACAGCGTCTGGGCCACTACTGTGAGGCGCAAAGCTTTAAACGTTTCCCACCCACAGCAGCTGCAGAGACCTCTCTCCTCAGAGGCACCCCGGGCACACTGGGTCCCCCGCGAGGAACAGGGGAGCGCGATCTGCCGCTGAGGCAGCTCCCGGGGACGGGGAGTCCCAGCAGCCGCCCTGCTCCAGCCGCGCGACCCCTCGCCCGCCTCGGCCCGCGCGCCTCCCCCCCTCGCCCTGCCCCAGAGGCGGGGCCGCGGGGCCGCCCCCTCCAGACCCAGCCAGCCGATCGCCTCGGCCCGGCCTTCCGCTGCCGCCATTCTCCGCAGCCAGGCGGAGAGTCAGGCCCCGCGGCGCCGGCCCATCCATCGGCCCGGGCTCGTGGCGTCTCGGCTGCCGGCTCCAGTTCCGACGCGCCCTTTCAAACGATGCAGCCCGCGGGCTCCCCGCTGCGGCTCCTCTTCCTCCTCTCGCTGGCCAAGGCAAGCGGGGCGGCGGCGGGAACAGGTAACGCCTGAGGCGGCCGCCCCGTGGCCGTGCGGGGTGTCTTCAGACTTTCCCGCGGAGCCGCCCCTGGGCCGACGCGGGGTTCTGCAAAGCCCCAGGCTCTGGCCTGTGGCCCCTCTCCAGGGAGCGCGATCCGCCTGGCGCGCGAGCCCGGCCGAGGCGACCAGAAGGTGGCAGCTGGTCGTTTGGCCGCTTTATGTTATTTCCTGATCTGTAGAGCAGGGGTACCAGGGATCCACGGGGTTTGAGCTCAGGGATTCTGCAAAGGTGACTGGGACGTACCCCAGGACAAAAGCTGCGAGAGAAACTTTTAGTTTCTGTATACAGATCTCTGTGAAGCAGGGTTTTGGTGATTTCCCCCTCTTTTTTTCAGACCACAAGGGTTTTATGAAACGAAACACAACCCGCGCTCGGTGATTTACTTAGTCAATATAGGTTTCAGAGTAGCAGCTGTGTTAGTCTGTATCTGCAAAAAGAAAAGGAGGATTTGTGGCACCTTAGAGACTAACCAATTTATTTGAGCATAAGCTTTCGTGAGCTACAGCTCACTTCGTCGGATAGTCATTCTTCAAAGGTAAAAAGACACACATTGTTGGAAAGGAAAAATGGGCAGTTCTGTAAATAAAATGTAATAATGGAGTTTCCTCTCCACTCTTAGCTCTTTGAGCATCACACTTTTTTTATCTGCCCTTAGATGTACCCTAGCCAACTGATTTCCATTTTCACCACTGAACCAATTACACAGTTTTGACCAAACCAGTGTAACTGTAAAAAGACACATGGACTCAGTTGGGCAGGAGTCCTGGCCTTTGACTCATTAAAGGCCCCAGGAGAATTGTCTGCCTTCTAACTTCTGGAGACTTTCCACTTGTCTGTTCTTGATCTCTCCCACCTACTTTCACAAAGTGACCCAAGATTTATTCAGCCTTTTAGCGACGGATATTGTCATTGTCACAGAGCCTTTTGGTTTACAGGTTTCAGAGTGGTAGCTGTGTTACTCTGTATCGGGGGGAAAAAACCAAACAAACAAAAACCCGAGGAGTACTTGTGGCACCTTAGAGACTAACAAATTTATTTGGGCATAAGCTTTCGTGGGCCAAAACCCACTTCATCGGATGCATGCAGTGGAAAATACAGTAGCAAGATATATATACACAGAGAACATGAAAAAATTGTAAGGAGACTAATCAATTAAGGTGAGCTATTATCAGCAGGAGAAAAAAAAACTTTAGTGATAATCAGGATGGCCCATTTCAAACAGGTTTCAGAGTAGCAGCCATGTTAGTCTGTATCCGCAAAAAGAATAGGAGTACTTGTGGCACCTTAGAGACTAACAAGAAGGTGTGAGTAACAGTAGGGGAAAAATTAGCATGGGGAAATAGTTTTTACTTTTTGTAATGACCCGTCCACTCCCAGTCTTTATTCAAGTCTAATTTAATGGTATCCATTGGCCAAAGCGGACAATCTCTATGCAAAAGAATAAATGGATACAAATCAGAAGTCAGGAATTATAACATTCAAAAACCAGTTGGAGAACACTTCAACCTCCCTGGTCACTCAATTTCAGACCTAAAAGTTGCAATTCTCCAACAAAAAAATTTCAAAAACAGACTCCAACGAGAAACTGCAGAATTGGAATTAATTTTCAAACTGGACACCATTAAAGCTGGAAGTTGAAGCTAGACAAATTCAAACTGAAAATAAGGCATACATTTTTGACAATGAAAGTACTTAACCACTGGAACCATTTCCCAAGGGTTGTGGTGGATTCTCCATCACTGACTATTTTAAAATCAAGATTGGGTGTTTTACTATAAGATCTGCTGTAGGAATTATTTGGGGGAAGTTTTCTGTCTTGTGTTGTACAGGAGGTCAGGTTAGATGATCACAGTGGTGCCTTCTGGCCTGGGAATCTATGAATCTATTTGATTCTGCCTAGGTGAGCTGCATGGTACACTGCCACTGTTCATACAATAGCTCCCATAAAATGGGTGCTGATAGTGGCAGTATTTAAAGAAACAGGAAAATGCAATACTTCCTTACTTGACTCATTCCTAGCTCCTCCTTTCTGAACACTCAGTTTGCAATACACAAGACACTTGTTGCGCTGCATCCGAGAGTGCTAAAGGAGTTGGCAGATGTGATAGCAGAGCCGTTGGCCATTATCTTTGAAAACTCATGGCGATTGGGGGAGGTCCTGGATGACTAGAAAGGCTAATGTAGTGCCCATCTTTTAAAAAGGGAAGGAGGAGGATCTGGGGAACTACAGGCCAATCAGCCTCACCTCAGTCCCTGGAAAAATCATGGAGCAGGTCCTCAAGGAATCAATTCTGAAGCACTTAGAGGAGAGGAAAGTGATCAGGAACAGTCAGCATGGATTCACCAAGGGCAAGTCATGCCTGACTAATCTATTGCCTTCTATGATGAGATAACTGGCTCTGTGGATGAGGGGAAAGCAGTGGACATGTTATTCCTTAACTTTAGCAAAGCTGCTGATATGGTCTCCCACAGTATTCTTGTCAGCAAGTTAAAGAAGTATGGGCTGGATGAATGGACTATAAGGTGGATAGAAAGCTGGCTAGATCGTCGGGCTCAATGGGTAGTGATCAATGGCTCCATGTCTAGTTGGCAACTGGTATCAAGCGGAGTGCCCCAAGGGTCGATCCTGGGGCCAGTTTTGTTCAATATCTTCATTAATGATCTGGAGAATGGCGTGGACCGCACCCTCAGCAAGTTTGCAGATGACATTAAACTGGGAGGAGTGGTAGGTATGCTGGAGGGTAGGGATAGGATACAGAGGGACCTAGACAAATTAGAGGATTGGGCCAAAAGAAATCTGATGAGGTTCAACAAGGACAAGTGCAGAGTCCTGCACTTAGGACGGAAGAATCCCATGCACCGCTACAGCCTAGGGACTGAATGGCTAGGCAGCAGTTCTGCAGCAAAGGACCTAGGGGTTACAGTGGACGAGAAGCTGGATTTGAGTCAACAGTGTGCCCTTGTTGCCAAGAAGGCTAACAGCATTTTGGGCTGTATAAGTAGGGGCATTGCCAGCAGATCGAGGGACGTGATCGTTCCCCTCTATTCGACATTGGTGAGGCCTCATCTGGAGTACTGTGTCCAGTTTTGGGCCCCACACTACAAGAAGGATGTGAAAAATCGGAAAGCGTCCAGTGGAGGGCAACAAAAATGATTAATTTCAGAGTAGCAGCCGTGTTAGTCTGTATTTGCAAAAAGAAAAGGAGTACTTGTGGCATCTTAGAGACTAACAAATTTATTTGAGCATAAGCTTTCGTGAGCTACAGCTCACTTCATTGGATGCATTCAGTCCACTTTTTAAAAATGATTAGGGGACTGGAACACATGACTTATGAGGAGAGGCTGAGGGAACTGGGATTGTTTAGTCTGCGGAAGAGAAGACTGAGGGGGGATTTGATAGCTGCTTTCAACTCCCTGAAAGGGGGTTCCAAAGAGGATGGATCTAGACTGCTCTCAGTGGTAGCAGACGACAGAACAAGGAGTAATGGTCTCAAGTTGCAGTGGGGGCAGTTTAGGTTGGATATTAGGAAAAACGTTTTCACTAGGATGTGGTGAAGCACTGGAATGCGTTACCTAGGGAGGTGATGGAATCTCCTTCCTTGGAAGTTTTTAAGGTCATGCTTGACAATGGGATGGGATGATTTAGTTGGGGATTGGTCCTGCTTTGAGCAGGGGGTTGGACTAGATGATCTCCTGAGGTCCCTTCCAACCCTGATATTCTATGATTCTATGACACTGGAACTTTTTGGAACCTGTAGTGAACGAATCAAAGAGCTTGTTATTCCTGAAACAGGATTTCAAGGGAAACTGTCTACTTGAAATCTAACCAATTAAAAAAAAGAGTTAAAACGGTTGCAGGTACCACACCTGTCCCAGAGTTCCATGTCTATTTTTGTGATTTTGCAATCACATTTTCCTATATTTAATAATACTTTAGCTCCCTTGTTGCTGTGTGCGCCCACTTAAACGCAAGGGGCAGCTGACTATTAACTGATTGAACAGGGAAAACCATGAAAATTCCTGTAAATAAAGTGCTGTCAAATGCACAAGGTAAACACCCTGGAAAAAAGAAAAATATTTGCCCCCTCCTCATCTTTTTACAGTTACAATAATCCAAGATCTTTCTTGTAATAGTAGATAAAACCAGTTCACACAGAAGTGTGATTTTTAAGGTGATGGTGTCCCTTCCATTCTCCCTGTAGTCTGGTTCATGATAGCTGAGGCAGAGTGTATCTTTCATCAAAGAGGACTATGATAGTGAGTGGGACTATTGAGATTCCAGTTGCAGCACTGATGTATAGTTCAAGAGGCATTTTACCAGCTTGTTTCCTTATTTCTTGCACTGAAGGTCTCTGCCCTTGGTTCTGTTTTAGGTTTCTACAGTTGATCCTGATTCTCTCCACAGATCGTAATCTCTCACATTTGGACAGTTCCCTTCCCTTCCTTGCCTCAGGTTCAGTCCTGTTTCTCCTAATGGTGAAGTCACTTGTTCAAAGGGATCTTCCTCTTGGAACTCAGTTGGTTTATAGTTACCCCAGATGTCACTCTCATGGAGTTGAGGGCATACTCAAAGTGGAAGATGGCTTGGTACGTTGGTTTTCTTCAGAGAGAACATGGATATTGATATGTTAATGCTTAGGGTGGCACTGATAAGAAAACATCTACTAGCTCTCTGGGAATAACTAGCAGGGAAACCAGTTCTAATCTGAATAGAAAGTTTATTGTAATCACTTAACAAACAGGGCAGCACCCTCAGCTCTTGCTTCTGGAAGGAATCCAAACTACCTTTTGCCTGGGCAGGCAGAAATCTCCCTGCCCTAAGAACCTGTTACCTGGCATGGAAGATAAATTACCTGCAGACAGTCTAAGGAGAGAATGAAGTTCCCTTACTACTGGGTTCACCTCACTTTTAGCCAGTAGTGGTGCCCATTCATGAATCTGTTTTTGACACCAGTAAGTAACAAATTCCGCAGATAATATAGCAAGTACCAGGATCCTCTACTGAGCCAGTTGGATTCCTTTGTGATTCCCTTTTCCACTGTTGTCCTTTATTCGTCCATCCCCCCCAGTGCTTCATAAAATAGTTCAAATGTTCTGGCCCGACTAAAGAGCCATATTCACTCTTTCATGATCCAGGAGGGTTTGGTTTATGGGTTTGTATATGGACAGTTAGTGACCATTCTCTCCAGACCCCAAATCTGTTACCAGCTTTGCCAGTTACTTTGGGGTATGCTCATTTATTAGGGTTACTCTTCTGGGGTGCGGGAGGGTTCTGGACTTCTATCAATGTACTGCTTGTGTTACTTGTGTTCTCATACAGAGCTCTACTTCTCCCTACTGAAAGTTCCCTCCCAATGGAGTTATCCTGCAGGACCTAGGTTCCCCAGATGGGTTCTTCCAGCCCCAGAATTAGATAAACACACACACAGCGCATCTGAGAGGACCGGGTTAATCAGCACTTCCAAGCTGCCACCCTCATATGTCCCAGGTTCAGCACGTCTGTCATAACCATACAGCTAAAGGTAGCCTATATTCCTATGCTGCTGGGGGAAGACTTGGCCAACCATGTGAAGCTAGCCAAGAGGGTGGGAATGGTCACCCGCAGCCAGGCTAAGCGAGCTGTCACACCTAGTTCTGTTCCTGAGCCTTCAACAAGGGCCTAGTCTATGTTACCAGAGACCCAGACTGAGGTGGTGGAACCGGACACCATGCCAGTGTCTGCAACAGCAGTAGTGGATCCAGTCGCAGAGACCCAGCCAGAGCCAGTCCCAAAACCGGAAGTGGTGGAGCAACCAGTACCAGAACCATTGCCAGCACTGAGTTCAGCATTTGCAACCCCGTCTACAGCTCCAATACCAGAGGGCACCACTGAGCCTGCACTGGCAGCAGCAGATAACCCTACACAAGAGGCTCAGCCAGAGCGTGAAATACCACATAGTTCACCAGTGGAGAGCGGTTCACAGTCAATGGAAACAGCCCCATCACCTTCATCGCTTCCAGAGGGACCAAGCCCAGGTCTACAATCCAGTGAGGAACTGATGTCTCCAGCATCAAGGGAACAGTTCCAGGCCGAATAGGAAGCAGATGAAAGCCTCCAGGGAGCTTGGACAGCGGCACAAAGCAACCCACCGCCTCTCAGCTCTTCTAATCGATCCCAGTTTGTTGTAGAAAGAGGAGTTTTATACAAGGAAACTCTTTCTGGTGGGCACCAGTAAGACTGCCATCCTCAGAGACAGTTGGTAGTTCCAACTAAGTACCGGGGAAAGCTCTTGAGCTTAGCCCACCATCTTCCCTGGGGCCATGCTGGGGTGAACCGGACCAAAGACTGTTTGGGGAGGTCCTTCCACTGGGAGGGAATGGGCAAGGGTGTTTCTACTTATGTCCAGTCTCGTGAGGTGTGCCAAAGAGTGGGATAACCCCAAGACCGGGTCAAAGCCCCTCTCCAGCCACTCCCCATAATTGAGGTCCCATTTCAGCAAGTAGCTGTGGATATTCTGGGTCCTTTTCCGAAAAAGACACCCAGAGGAAAGCAGTACATACTGACTTTCATGGATTTTGCCACCCGATGGCCAGAAGCAGGAGCTCTAAGCAACACCAGGGCTAAAAGTGAGTGCCAGGCATTAACAGACATTTTTGCCAGGATAGGTTGGCCCTCTGACATCCTTACAGATTCGGGAACTAATTTCCTGGCAGGAACCATGAAAAGCCTTTGGGAAGCTCATGGGGTGAACCACTTGGTTGCCACCCCTTACCATCATCAAACAAATGGCCTGGTGGAGAAGTTTAATGGAACTTTGAGGGCCATGATAGGTAAATTCGTAAACAATTGGGACCTAGTGTTGCAGCAGTTGCTCTTTGCCTACAGGGCTGTACCACAACCCAGTTTAGGGTTTTCACCATTTGAACTTTTGTATGGCCATGAGGTTAAGGGGCCATTACAGTTGGTGAAACAGCAATGGGAGGGATTTACACCTTCTCCAGAAACTAACGGTCTGGACTTTGTAAACAACCTACAAAACACCCTCCGAACCTCTTTAGCTCTTGCTAGAGAAAACCTAAAAGATGCTCAGGAAGAGCAAAAGGCCTAGTATTATAAACATGCCAGAGAACGTTCCTTTAAAGTAGAGGTCTTGGTCATGGTCTTGAAGGTGCTCCAGGCCCATAAAATGGAAGTGCCTTGGGAAGGGCCATTTACGGTCCACGAGCGCCTGGGAGCTGTTAACTATCTCATAGCATCCCCCACCTCAAACCTAAAGTCTACGGTGTACCATGTTAATTCTCTAAAGCCCTTTTATTCCAGAGAATTAAAGGTTTGTCAGTTTACAGCCCAGGAAACAGATGACACTGAGTGGCCTGAAGGTGTCTACTACAAAGGGAAAAGCGATGGTGGTGTGGAAGAGGTGAACCTCTCCATGACCCTTGGGCATATGCAGCGACAGCAGATCAAGGAGCTGTGCACTAGCTATGCGCCGACATTCTCAGCCACCCCAGGATGGACCGAACGGGCATGTCACTCACTTCATTGACACAGGTAGTGCTCACCCAATTAGAGCCCAACCGTACTGGGTGTCTCCTCAAGCCAAAACTGCTATAGAACGGGAGATCCATGCTACAGATGGGTGTAATCTGCCCCTCTAACAGTGCATGGGCATCTCCAGTGGTTCTAGTTCCCAAACCAGATGGGGAGATACGCTTTTGCGTGGACTACATAAGCTAAATGCTGTAACTCGCCCAGACAACTATCCAATGCCACACACAGATGAGCTATTGGAGAAACTGGGACGTGCCCAGTTCATCTCTACCTTAGACTTAACCAAGGGGTACTGGCAAGTACCACTGAATGAATCCACTGAGAAAAGGTCGGCTTTCATCACACATGTAGGGCTGTATGAATTTAATGTTCTCCTTTTCGGGCTGCAAAATGCACCCGCCACTTTCCAAAAACTTGTAGATAGTCTCCGAGCAGGATTGGCAGAATCTGCAGTCGCCTACCTTGATGATGTGGCCATCTTTTCTGATTCATGGGCAGAACACCTGGAGCATCTGCAAAAAGTCTTCGAGCGCATAATGGCGGCAGGGCTAACTGTTAAGGTTAAAAAGTGTCAAATGGGCCTAAGCAGAGTGACTTACCTTGGACACCAGGTGGGTCAAGGAACTATCAACCCCCTACAGGCCAAAGTGAATGCTATCCAAAAGTGGCCTGTCCCACAGTCAAAGAAGCAGGTCCAATCCTTCTTAGGCTTGGCCAGATATTACAGGCGATTTGTACCGCACTACAGACAAATTGCCGCCCTACTGACAAACCTAATCAAAAAGAAACAGCCAAATGCAGTTCAGTGGACTGAAGAGTGTCAGAAGGCTTTTAATCAGCTTAAAGCGACACGCTGTCTGACCCTGTGCTAAGGGCCCCAGACTTTGACAAACCGTTCCTAGTAACCACAGATGCGTCTGAGCATGGTGTGGGAGCAGTTTTAATGCAGGAAGGACCGGATCAAGAATTCCATTCTGTAGTGTTTCTCAGCAAGAAGCTGTCTGAGAGGGAAAGCAACTGGTCAGTCAGTGAAAAAGAATGTTACGCCATTGTGCACGCTCTGGAAAAGCTACGTCCATACGTTTGGGGATGGCGTTTCCACGTGCAAACAGACCATGCTGCTCTGAAGTAGCTTCATACCATCAAGAACAATAACAAAAATCTTCTTCGGTGGAGTTTAGCTCTCCAAGATTTTGATTTTGAAATACAACACATTTCAGGAGCTTCTAACAAAGTGACTGATGCACTCTCCCGTGAAAGTTTCCCAGAATCAACTGGTTAAAATAGTCCTTGAAATGTGGAAAATATTGTTAATCTTTATATAATCAGTAGTATATCTAGAGGTGCATGTGTCTTACTAACTTTGTTTTCTCCTAAAGCTCCAGGAAGAAATCACAGCCAGTGTGGTACAGGCTGTCCAGCACCATCTGTGATTTGGGGGGTGTCAAGGTTCCTTCCCCACTCTGAACTCTAGGGTACAGGCGTGGGGACATGCATGAAAACCTCCTAAGCTTACTTTTACCAGCTTAGGTTAAAACTTCCCCAAGGTACAAACTATTTTACCTTTTGCCCTTGGATTTTCGCTGCCACCACGAAATGTCTAACCGGGTTTATTATTGGGAAAGAGTTGTTTGGAAATGTCTTTCCCCCCAAAATCCTCACCAAAACCTTGCACCCCCCTTCCTGGGGAAGGTTTGATAAAAATCCTCACCAATTTGCATAGGTGACCACAGACCCAAGCCCTTGGATCTTAAGAACAATGAAAAAAAGCGTTCAGTTTCTTACAAGAAGAATTTTAATAGAAGAAAAAGTAAAAAGAATCACCTCTGTAAAATCAGGATGGTAAATACCTTACAGGGTAATTAGATTCAAAACATAGAGAATCCCTCTAGGCAAAACCTTAAGTTACAAAAAGACACAAAGACAGGAATATCCATTCTATTCAGCACAGCTTATTTTCTCAGCCATTTAAAGAAATCATAATCTAACGCATATCTAGCTAGATTACTTACTAAGTTCTAAGACTCCATTCCTGTTCTGTCCCCGGCAAAAGCATCACACAGACAGACTGAGACCCTTTGTTTCTCCCTCCCCCCAGCTTTTGAAAGTATCTTGTCGTCTCATTGGTCATTTTGGTCAGGTGCCAGCGAGGTTATCCTAGCTTCTTAACCCTCTACAGGTGAAAGGGTTTTTCCTCTGGCCAGGAGGGATTTTAAAGGTGTTTACCCTTCCCTTTATAGTTATGGCAGGGGGCGTGTCATAACCACACAGCTAAGGGTAGCCTGGAATTCCTCCTTACCTGTAAGGGGTTAAGAAGCTCAAATAACCTGGTTGGCATCTGACCAAAAGGACCAATGGGGAAAGAAGATACTTTCAAATATTGTGGGGGGGAAGGCTTTGTTTTTGTGTGTTCTCTTGGGAAGCATAGACGCATCAGGTCAGAAAACTCCTCCTATAAACCATCCTAAAAGTTTCTCATATTACAAAAATTGTAAGTAAAAGCCAGGCAAGGCGTGTTAGATTATCTTTTGTTTTGCTTGTGAATTTTTCCTTTGCTGGAGGGAAGTTTATTCCTGTTTTTTGTAACTTTGAAACTAAACCTAGAGGAAGTTCTGCTGTGTTTTTGAATCTTTTGTTACCCTGTAAAGTTATTTTCCATCTTGATTTTACAGCGGTGATTTTTACCTTTTTTTAAAATAAAATCCTTCTTTTAAGAACCTGACTGATTTCTCTGTTGTCCTAAGACCCAGGGGTTTGGGTTTGTGATCACTTTGTAACCAACTGGTTAGGATATTATTCTCAAGGCTCCCCAGGAAAGGGGGTGTAAGGGCTTGGGGGGGCTATTTTGGGGAATAGGAACTCCAAGGGGTCCTTTCCCTGATTCTTTGTTAAATCACTTGGTGATGGCAGCGTACCCTCCAAGGGCAAAGAATTTGTGCCTTGGGGAAGTTTTAACCTAAGCTGGTAGAAATAAGCTTAGGGCGTCTTTCCTGCGGGTCCCCACATCTGTACCCCAGAGTTCAGAGTGGGGAGGGAACCCTGGCAATGTCTCTATCCCCACTGTCACGTTACAGTTGTTCTTGTAGTAACTTACTTGATGAGCAAACCCCACAGGATTTTTGGGCGCTGCAGGGATCTTTTAGCTTAGGTACGAGGAGTGTTGCTGCAAAGCGAATGAGGAAACCAAAAAACACCCACGGGGGGTAGGGGTGGGGGTGGAAGGGAAGAGAGAGAGAGAAGCAACCAGCTTAATCATGAAAGTTATTTATTGCCAGGTAATAACCATAGGGGAGCCAAACAAACAAAACAGTTATAATATTAAATCTAACTTAAACTTGATTATAAAAGTCAGGTTTAGAAAACTAGAACTGATCACACAAGTCAGGGTCAGAAGGCTATACATAGAGAGAGAGAGAGCTGGGTTCTCACCATTCCATGAAGCTTGAATTGATCAGGGGTCCCAGGTGGTGGTGGTAGCTGATGGTCCAGAGTGCTGGAGACAAGCAGAGCCCCCAGCGTGATCAGTCAGGAGAAGATGAAGTCCCAATGGAACTGATGCAGATTTTGGCTCCAGGCATCAGAACACTTACTTGAGCATGGATAGGGGTTTTTGAAGAGAAAAAACAATAGTTCAAGGGAGGACACCTAGATTTGTTTATGTATAAACAAGGGAGAATACCAAAGTTGTTTTATTCAGGCTAGACATGGGAGCTGATCATTCCTGGTTTTGGGCAGTGTTCCTTGGAGGGAGCTGACAGTGCAGCTAGGGAGCTTCACTATTTTGCATACCAATGAAGGATTTATTACTAGAATTGGTCTGATACCTACTGAGCTAGGTGTGTGCATGTGTGGGTTCATTAACATCTGGAGCAGAGATCCCCCATCATGCAGTGCTTCCCTGTTTTTCTGGTCCCAGAGTTCTGTGCGGTTCTTGCCTTGGAATCTCTGTTTTCCATTCTGTATGCTCATGGAGATTCCTCCTTGTCCCATCCTCGATGCAAATGAGGCTCGGGGAGTTTCCTTAATTCTGTCTTCCTTATCCCAAGGGTTTAGGTATGTCTCCCATTGCCTTTTCATTGCTTTTTGTAAGTCTTTCTTCTGATGCAGATTTGGTTCAAGCAGAGGCTGGGGTGGAGGGGGTGTCTTTCATGTACTGTGCCCTGGTTCCCCAAGAACACAAAGCTGCTAGATAACAAGTCCCCCCGTTGATGGGATGCTTGCGACAAGCGAGTATCCCCATCACATTCTTTCTCCATGGTACCGGCTCTGATCTTCAATCCATTGCAGCTGCCGCATCAGTTGCTGGATCCAGCAAACCAGTAGAATCAGACCAATTGCTAGTATAATTTGGAAACTGATTATCACCACAATGGGGTGAAGCGTGATATTTAAAAGACCTGTTGCACCGGGGCTCCACCCAAGCAAAGTCTCCCACCAGGAGTGATGACCCTGTGTTTTTAACTGTAGCTACAAGTCTAGTGATCTCCTGGTTGAGGTGTTGAATCTCGAGTTTGCCATTCTCCCCCAAAGTTTGGAGCTTCTACAGCTCAGTTTGTAAGGAGGGATGAGTTAATAGTCTCTTAATGGCAGTGAGACCCATTCCCAGTGAAATTGGGGAAATCTCCTTGTAGAGCTCAGGATAGGCTTTCAAGTGTTGTACAGTCCATATAGGCACAGTAAACTTAATATCACAACTAACAATAGTGGTTACATTACAGAAACAGCGATTAACGTAAGGCACCAGGGGTTGAATCCAATGTCCATTAATCAGTACAATATTACATTTCGTTCTTACACACACACATGCTTTACCAACACAGATAACAACAGACCCCTCTTCCTGGATAACATCGAAGGAACAGTGAGACCTATTCCCCGGTTTTGGGAAGAAGGATTCATCATGTTCCTCCAATGCTTGGTCTTCACAGATATAGCCCAAACCTTCTTTTCTCCTACACCCTTTACGTTTACTGTATTCCTCACTTTATCTTTCTGCCAGGCCCAAGTGTTAGGATCTCTGGAGTACATTACTGAGTTATCATTAATCTGTAATCCCAGTGGGACTACTGGGTGGATTACTCTAAGAATAACTACAAGCTTTGCTGGTGGTGATTGTACGAAGTGTTAAACATCTCTACCAGGGCTGGAGGTCTAATTCCGTTACATGGGGCCAAATGAAGTTGATTGCCTCCATGGGAATTTGTCCTGCTATGACTTGCCGAATAATTCCCATGATTATGTTCTGGGTGAGAGCCTGAGTTTGCTTACACCTGAGGTCAATGAGACATTATTCTGGAGGGACTGTACACCAGATATTATTAACTCTTCATTTTTTTCATGAGTCTTTTCCACCCAGAAAATACCTTACTTATTAACTGCTGTTCCTCACTTAACTGTTTCAAAGACGCTGTTAATGGGGTTCCCATCTTTTCTATATTTTCGGTGGCATATGATAGTTTATTAGCCAGAACTTTTATGTTTGCAGCATCAGCTAAAGAGATTCCTGTTCCTACAGGTGCAATCCAATCACTTAATTCCCTTTTTACTCTATTTACATGGTCAGCCCCTTGCCACACTCATCCCAACCCTTATGGCTAATTCCAGTCAAGGGAGCACAGACAGGTGCTATGTGAGAGATAGTCATGCCTTTTAAGTGGATTTGAACCTCCTTCAGAGAAGTCTGAGGTTGAAAAACCAAATGTTCTTGTTGATTCAATTTTAACACATGGGGTCCTGAAATTTGGTCTCTTAAACGTCGGAGGGGAGTGAGGTTTGTGATCGGAGGGTCAAAATTTAAAACTGTTTTTTGTTGTTGGTCCAATTCTATTCTGTACAATCTGGGCTCATGGAATCCCTCCAAAGTGGCAATGTGCCCATAGAAATTAAACCAAATTGTTGGCATGAGCTTGTCACAATGTGTGCCCTTTAATGGAACTACCCAGTCTGGGGGACCTTGCTGAATCAAGTAATGTCCAGCAAAAGTCCATTTCAGAGGTTCCCAGTTTATGAGGAACTGTGTGATAGTCTTGCCTGCTGGCGTGATCGGAGACAGCTGCAGTTCATCTCTGGGTAACGGAGGTGTCTGGGTTCTGATGACGATGACGACATGTAGGGGCATGGTTGCTACCCAAACAGTGGAGGAAATCGGGACTATCCGCCACCTGGGAGGCTGTTACTGGTTGCATCTGATGGTGTACATCCCTTTTGAGACCACAATGGCTTACAGAAGAATGGGACGGAGTCTGGCGTGGTCTTAGTTTCATAACAAAACTTGAGTGACTCCCCGGGGCACTCTGTGTGCAATTAGCAACGCTTTCCCAGGGGCAACCCGAGGAGTTGCTGACAGCGTAGAACTGGTAGCGATGCTGCAGGGCCAGGGGGTTGCTTGCATTCCCATAGAATCCATGCATGTGGCACAGCAATTTTACTTCCTGGGCTCCAGCTGGCAATCACCTCCAGAGGTTCAGAGGGATCACAGGTTCAGTATAAAGCCTTGACAGCATCAGACTCCAGACACTTATGAACAGCAGAGTGCTGGTGAAAGGGATAGATAATAAGACAGAAAATATCATATTGCTTCTATATAAATCCATGGTACACCCACATCTTGAATACTGCATGCAGATGTGGTCGTCCCATCTCAAAAAAGATATATTGGAATTAGAAAAGGTTCAGAAAAAGGCAACAAAAATGATTAGGGGTAGGGAACAGCTTCCATATGAGGAGAGATTAATAAAACTGGAACTTTTCAGCTTGGAAAAGAGATGACCAAGGGTGGATATGATACAGGTCTATAAAATCATGACTGGTGTGGAGAAAGAAAATAAGTGTTATTTACTCCTTCTCGTAACACAAGAACTAGGGGTCACCAAATGAAATTAATAGGCAGCAGGTTTAAAAGGAAGTATTTTTTCACACAACGCACAGTCAACCTGTGGAACTCCTTGCCAGAGAATGTTGTGCAGGCCAAGACTATAACAGGGTTCAAAAAGAACTAGATAAATTCATGGAGGATAGGTTCATCAATGGCTATTATCCAGGATGGGCAGGGATGATGTTTCTAGCCTCTGTTGGGTCACTTGATGATTACCTGTTCTGTTCATTCCCTCTGGGGCACCTGGCATTGGCTACTGTTGGAAGACAGGATACTGGGCTAGACGGACTTTTGGTCTGACCCAGTATGGCTGTTCTTCTGTTCTGAAGGAGTACATTTCAATCTGTTGGTGCTGGTAGCTTGATGAGTGAGGCGTTAAGATGCTGTACTCAAGGATTGGGATTGCCAGTTAATCCACAGACTATATTCAGTCCTGGTCTGAAAGTTTCCCGCTTCTGTTGGCTTCAATGTGGGTGAGAGTTAACTAGTCAAAGGGCTTGCCTGCAGAAGAAAGTTTCACCAGTTTAACGTAAAGTGTGAATTTAAACCGATTTAGTTAAACCAGTGCAAACCCTTGGGTGGACAGTCTTAGTTAAGTTTTAGAGTGGCTTATTAAACTGAGATAAGTGTGTCCAGACAGGGATTTGCATCATTTTAACTAAATCAATTTAAAACAGAATTTAAATTAAACTGGTGCAACTTTCTCATATAGAAAAAAGATCGATTTTTACCTACAAACAGCATTTCTTTGAGTTGACTAAATTGAGTCTGCACAGGAGCTCCTTTTGCTGTCCTCAGTGTTTGACAACATTCTGTCCTGTATTATTCAGATAGTTGTTACATTCACACCTAGTTTTCTCTTCAGTGGACCAAATTCTTTCCTGAGTTAACAGCTGTATAATGTTTCTTTATTCTGCTCTTTAATTATGTTACTGGAATCTTGAGGTGATACACTGTAGGGCAGTTTTTGTGTGTGTGTAGGTTTGCATGTACGCTCTTGAAAATTCGCCCCACAAATCAGTTAGGGATATTTATACTGTGAGATTTGTATCTAATCCTGAAAGCAGTAGGGAATATCTAAAATTTCCATGAAGCAAGACAATGGAAATGATTGATTAGACAAGTTGCCAATGCCATTAGGAGTGCTAGAGACAGCTAATTACCCTCACCAGAAGGTGTTATCACTGAAAATTATGTTAACATTCAGAACAAGTAGGAGAAATAATTTGATTACATATTTTAATATACTACTAAAAAATAACAAAATTACACTATTTCTCCACTTCAAATTGGTTCTGATGTTAAAACTTCTTCAATTGGCAGCAATATCATGTGGTAAATGACTGTTTTAACATGAAAAGCCTGTTTTCCTCATTAGACGTCTACAGTCAAATTCACCATTGGTTTAAGCACTAGAGTTACACCCACTTATGCCAAGAGTGAATTTGGCCCATGGGCCTTATCCAAATGCTATCAAAATACTAGCACAAAAGTCATTTTTTTCTAAATGTAGTAAAAAGCCAAAACGGGCTAGAGACAGAATGTTCCAAAGTGCCAAAGTGATGTAGGCACCTAAATCCCATTGAAAATCATTGGGACTTAAGCTTCTAAGTGCCTAGGTCATGTCTGAATTTTCAGCTTGGGCTCCTAAGTCACTTCTGAGCTTCTGAAAATATTAACCTGTAGCAGGGTTTTGTGTCAGACTTTCTGCAAATTGCTTCTGGCCCCCGGAATATCAAACCTACAATTCAACAAAAGCATGAATGGAGGAAGTGCACATGTGCCCACACTTTGAAATCCACTTCATTTAGTGTTCTTCTTTCTTTAGATAAAAACTGTAGCCATTTGAAGGAAATGGACATCATCCAAAAACCAGATGCAGATTGTTACTGTTATATGCAAAATGGAACAAAGCACTTAAAATATATTTGGTCAGCTCTTCAGGTAAGACTGTGTTTGGAGCTTGCTTCAGATTTTTAATATGTTACATGTTTTCCCAGCAACCAATCTGATCAAGATATGAGATCACAGGTGCATCTCAGTATGAAATAGTCCGAGGGTTGTGTAGGCGGAGCCTAGAAAGAAGCATCTTTTAGTGTCATGCTGCTTTCACTTCTAGCGTGGCTGACTTGGGAGATGGTGTCTCTTATTTGTTGCACAGATGCGGGACCTTATTTCTTTGCTGAGAGGACAAAGAAATGTCAACTCAACTGTGTTGTGTGTATTATATGGTGACTTTTTGACAGCAAAAACAAGAACAAGGCTACATAATATCAGATGTATATTTCCAATGCTGACAGGAGTGGCAAGGGTGCACCTTGTAAGATATTCACCTTGGGCCCTGGGCTGCAAAGTACTAAGTCTCAACTACTATTGAAAGCACCAGAAGCTTAGAGCACCTCTTTAACCCCTGTGCTAAGGAGCAAGTTCAGGATCTTCTCCTTGGCTCTTCTTCTGAGGAGTTGACTCCCTGGGTGGGGAAAGAAACAGTTTCACCTCACCTCTGCTGTAGGAAGGGGCTCCCAGGTGTAAGGAACTGGAGATTCCTCTTCATCTCTGCCCAGAACATTTTTCTCCAGGCAGATACAATGTGTATGGTCATTTTTATGAGCAGTGGCAGACTTTAGGCAGTGATCACATCCAGCAACTGGGAAAGTTTCTTGACGTAAGTGCTTAAAAGTGGGCAGCTAAGATTTTCCCCAGGAGATCACTCTCTTCTTGCATTTCAATAAAGAAGCCTATCTTATTAGATGAGATAATGCTTCTCCTTGTCATTGGGCATCCATTATTTCAGATGCCCAGGTTCATTAGCTCACAATTGAAGCATCAGGAGGACTTTTCCTGTTCAGAAGGTAGAGAAGATCAGTGTTACAGCTCAGTCCTTCTTGAAGAGAAGAGGGCTGGATTTTTTATTCCGGTTTTTGTTGCGCTCTCTTCTGCTTTCTGACAACTTCCATTTTTGTTCTCCCGTAACATCTAATGTGCAGTTAGCATCCTTATCCACAAGAAGATTCAGGAACAGTGGGTTCATAGCCTATGAGGAAAGTGAGCCTGGGTGTCTGCCAAAGAAATTGTGGGCAGTCAATGTTAGTAGTGTGTCAAACATCTGTAGCATCACAGTGCTCATGATGGAATTGTAACCTTAGGATCTGGTTCTTCAAATGGATCCATGCACCCACATGGGGGCCCACTGACTTCAGTGAGGCTGTATGTGAATCATTAAGTACAGTAGGACTAGGTACCTGATTTAAGGGACTGCAGTGGTATTATTATTCCCTAGGCTTCTGCTCTGTTATTTCTCCCTATGTTATGTTAAATACTGGGTGTGTTTTTGAAAGATACCTATTGATCCGAGTTCCTACTATGTATGTTTTGTTTTGCTCTGTTTACAGGTGAAAATTAACAGCACAGAAATGTTCAAGTTTGTGCCTATCTCAGCTGAAAGCAATTGTCATAATTCAGAAACTGTTTTTGCATTTTTCAAGTGTGTTATTCAAATCATTTGGCAATCAGAGGCATCTAAAGAAACGGTCATAAACATAAACCAATATGGAGAGAATATGTGTTTCAGAGTCCAACCGTACAAGAAGGTACCCTACACTGTGAGTGTACAACGAAACAGTAAGTAGGGTCATGCTTTCCATTCATCCAATGAATGGGCTGGATAATATTGCCAACATTATCTGAATAGTGCATTCTGAATTGTAAGTTACCTTAATGGAACAGCTGAGACTTGTCTGATAATGTTGGTACAATTAAAACCACCCAGATGAATTAGCCTAACATCTCGTTTTTTGCATTTTCAGTGGTGGATAGGAAACTCGTCGTTTTGTTTATAGCTGGTGTTTTTCTGTTCCATTTTGCAAATGCCTTGAGTAGGTAAGTATTAGCCCCTTTATCTTGGTATTCTTTCCAGAGTCATTGCATTCTTGGTGTGTTCCTATTCATGTACTGTCTTCTCTGTTTATTTGTATAGCTCAATGATCCCAAGCAACTGTTTCTTTTTTAAGAAATGAAATAAGAAAAAATGTATGTAAACTATCATAATAATGTAGCCATGCAGAGGAGAGATGTGATGTAAAGATTTTTCACTTGTGTGGCTGTGGTAGGGCTTCCAAGATCATGGCTTCTAGCACTTGTAGGTGTACAAGGACTGCACCTGGGATTCTCCCCATGAGCAAGTGGGCAAGGAGTATGCAGAGCCATCACCTCCCTTCCAATGAAGCCTGGGGGGTGCTGCATAAAGGGAGGCTGCAAATTTCCCATTCCCAGAGTGTGGGAATCTTAGGGAGGAACTGTGTGTAAAATGAGGTCATCTGGGCCTCACTGCCTCCTCCCTCCACCTCACCCCATACTCATGGCTGCACATTAAAGAGCACAAGCTAGTCCTCATATTTTGTGTAGTGTAGAAGGAAAGATATTTGCAGTCACTTTGTTTCATGCTGGAGTTTGGCATTGTACAGTGAGTTAATTTGTGACTCATCTCAAAAGTTCTGTTCCACTTCAAAATTTGCAAATCACCAAATTTTAAACAGTATTAGGTCAAATTTTATCAAACCTTTGGATTTTGTAAAAATAAGTTTACAAAAACGAGAGTTTCTAAATTTTCTTTTTATTTCCATCAAAACGTTTTTTAAAAAGTAAAATAAAAATATTCTTGCAATCCAAAAATTACAGCATTGTGGACAAGGAAATGAAATTGACTAGAAACATGATAAACAAAAGTGGAACTGAGGAGATGTTTTCGCTGTTGAGATTTTGAGACATGGAAAAGTAAATAAAAGCTGAAATAAGGAAAAGGCAATGAGATTATTTTTAATTCTCACAACTCTAGTAATCTAATGCTCTTTGTTTTTTTAAAAAGTACTAGATCCTCAGCTCCCTTGAGTTCACACTCAGCCCAGCATAGGAGCTGGCTGGGGCCTAATGTGACCCTTGTGTAACTTCAGAGCAGCTCTAAGTTCTGCCAGCTCCCCTATCCCACAAGGTCATCTGGGCACCATTCAGGGACCAGCTGGAATGCCATGCACTGCCCCCCACCCAACCTCTTTCCGCCCCAACACAGGGGTTGGAGACGAGCAGGCAACCTACAGCCATCTGTGCCACCCAGAGATTCCTCTCTGTCAGGGAATTCTCAGCTGCCTCTTTATGGGAGTTTTCTGGCTGCCTCGTTCTGCTTCCACAGTGCAAAGCAGATGAAGCCAGAGCTGAAAATCTGTGTTCAGTCTCTGATTAAGTACAGCATTACACTTTTTGGTACTTCCAAACCAGTTGCAACTCAGTAAAAGGTTTTTACATGTCCCCCCCCTTGCTGTTCCCTAACAGGAGTGCTGCGTTCTATTATGCTGCTGGAGTGGCACTGGGAGTTCTTGCTACACTAGTCTTTCTCCTGTTGACACTTAAAAGATTTATTCCAAAGGTAGGCGTACCATGTGGAAAACAAAATAGCAAATAGCAAGTCTAGGGCCAGATTCTGATCTCTCATTGGTTTTAGGACAGAGTAACTCCATTGACTTTGATGGGGGTTTACTTCAGTGTAAAACCAATGTACCTAAGATCAGAATCAGGCCCTAGATAGACGGCCCTCCAAAGTCTGAAATAAACAGTTACGTTTGCTGATGTACAATGACGAGCATTTATTCTGAAACCATAATTACAGGGGTGTGATTTTAGTCTCTCAACTCAATTTGCTTATGTTGTGAGACAACAAATCAGTCGAAATGAAACAATTTTTGTGGCAGTTGTAACCTTGACTTTATTTTTCATATCCAGTAGCAAAATTATCTCACACAGGCAGGGCTGAATCTTATGCTACCCCTTTTTCCCCCCAAAATGCTTTGGTCTCTATAAAACATGTCAGAGTTAAGTATTAATTATTATTATTGTAATACCAAGACATGATACAGCTTCAAGAAGTTTGGTCAAAAATCCCATGCAGTGGCCCCACTTCATCTCACTTTTCTTGAGACTTCAGAGCATGATACAGCAGGGTTAACGAGTGAATCAGCTCAAAAGTTCTTCAGTATAGATAGTGCCTATGTTTGTGAAATCCCTAGCCCACTGTGGCCCAATCCTGATTGGGACCTGTGGATGCTACCATCATATAAATAATAAATCATAACCGAGCTGGTTCACTAACCCCTGTTTTTTTTTACTCCCAGCACAGCACCTTTGGGATTTTAATGAGTGGCTGCTGGATGTCCTCTCTCTACTTTATTTACTGTTTGAAAGGGGAAATGAAGTGGCTGTGGTCTGAATATAGAAACTACTTACTGGGTAAGAGAATGAGCAGAAATGTACAGCAGACAGGTTTTTGTTAAGAGGTCAGAACGAACAGTTTGTAAGAATTGCGTCTGATTAATATTTTTCTCCCATGAATGTGAGGTGTGGGAGGATTCTGAAGGCTCCTAATCCATTCAAATGAGAATTTATTCTCATTAGATTCTTAAATAGGGAGTTTGATGTTGGTTTGTAGAGGCATGAAGAAGAGGGAACGTTTTGCCCATCTTTGGTTTCCATCATTTCACACCTACCATGGAAGCAAAGAGGGAGGTGGTGGTGGGAGAAGACAGCTACAATCTCTTCTCTGGCTGGAGCTTGGAGTGGGGGTTGTGCTTCCTGGAAAGGGGGAGTGGCCAAGGGGGCTGGGGAACCTATTGCTTCAGCACATTTCGTCGGCATCCTCCTTGGTCAAAACAACTGTGCAGCCTCTATTATCACCTAAAGCCATCCTCCCTGGAGTTAGCCCTATCCGACAGTGGTAATGGTAGAAACAGTGCTATCTTCCCTGAGCAGAGCAAGCATCTCTGGCACTGGGAGGTTCAGCTAGGGTGCACTTACTGTTAAAGCATTTACTAATATAAGAATCATAAGGAATTCCCATGCCCCCTGCTGGCCTAGGGAGAGAGAGATTGGGATACAAGCTTGTAACTTGGTTCTCCCCACTTGCTCTAGCAGCACAGAGCACTGCTCTTAGGCCACTATGCCAGCCCCTTATGCTCTGTGCCTGTTAATATTCACGAACTGCTTTCGACCCAGTTGAATAAGATACTGGGGGTTTTTTTTGTTTTGTTTTTTTTTTATGTTCACTCACCTTTGCTTTGGTGGCACCCCGAAGCACACAGAGAAAAGTACAGAGAGAAAAATTGTTCTTGCAGAATTGCCAGGATGGCTGAAACCAAAAAGTACAATGCTGAATAAGCATGGACTCCTTTGGAAGCTCCAAACCTTTCAGCATTCACTCTTCACCAGTTAGGAGGGGAAGCATGGCTTGACCATGTGCTTTTAGCATGAGTGAGATGAATGTGATACACATACTATATCTGCAAGCCTATCAGCTTCATTTACAATATTTTATTTGAAAAGAAATACTGACTTATTGTTAGTACAGAGCCTAATCCATGCATACGTTTACACAAGTATTGAGGTATAATTAGGACCTTTCAACAATGCAGCTGGACACCATTCTTGCAATTGCACATACAGATGAATTAAACTGATCATTTTAATGGCAATTAAATTCTGACATGTAATTGTATTGCTAATGGCGTTTTAGAATGCCTACCACCTTGGATAAGCATTTTAAGTTACGATTTAAATCTAAATAAATAAATATACAGGATATTTCGGCACACAGATAGCCAGTTATGCCTTTAACTTGCCATCTGCACATGCAACTACACAGTTTGCATATGCAGTCATCGTAATTACATATGTAAGTCCAGTGTGCCACTGCATGCATTTTTTTGCATATGTATTTTAAATATCAGGCCCTTCATATTCCCAAAATACATAGCAGACAGCATGAGGAGCAGAAGTGGGATTTGCTGTGTGGCAGTTTTAAGCTCTCAGTCTACCATTAAAGTTAATCCTTTGTGTCATTATATATATGGCATTTTTTTCTGCTTTCACAGGCTATCTTCTGACTGTTGGATTTATCAGCTTTGTGGTTTGTTACAAGCATGGACCACTTACCAATGAGCGAAGCATAACCCTCTTAACGTGGACATTACAATTAATAGCCTTTGTCTTGATTTATTTTGGTGTCACCATCCCACAGGTTGCATATGCAGTAATAGCTATCATCCTCTGTTCAAGGGGCCTGTGCTATCCCCTTGGCATGGTCTGTTTCGTGGGCAGGTTGGTATCCATTTTCTGAACATGTAAGTCACTGTATCATAAGGTAATATTAAGAGGTTCCTAATAAAACCCACATAAAATGACAATTATCTGTCAGTTACTAATCCTAGTACATATTCTTACCTAATGAATACTTACATTAGAGACAAGGCTTGAAATCCCAAGGCATAAGAATTTAATAATTCTCAGTGCAGGAGTTTTAAGCATGGATCTTGCTGTAGAGAGAACTGTGACTATAACCTTCATAAATACAAACTGAACAGCTTTTCTGCAGCATCCGGTAACTAATGGCTTTTCATTTGATTGATTGGTTAGACTGCAGTGACAACATCATGGTTTCATAGGTGTGACAGGAATTTGATTTTTAACAAGAGTTACCTGCAGATTCCTATAGGACAAAACACTTACCACAAGATGACGTGAGATATTGACATTAGGATACTCCGATAAAACTAGGTTAGCTGGTCATCACTGTCAAGGGCAGAGTTCAGGGGTGAACTCCTACCCCATTAAAGTCAATGGGAGTTTGCTAGTGACTTCAATAGATCCAGGTTTTCACCCCAGATGTCCTTATTTACTCTTACCAGGCCCCAACACTACACTGACCTCAGTAGGGGGAGAAACCTGGACCTGCATGGATCCCACTCTATTAGAAGTGTGGCTGTGTGCTGGAGCTGGGGTCCACCCATATGGAGCTGCTTGCAGGATGGAGACAGTAGTTTGGAACACTTTTCAATCCTGATTTTGGCTTTCCTGTATATGGTGTGTTGCCACATGGGAACAAGCTTCTGTTTGCTATCATCCTGTGAATTTAAAATGTGTTTTATCATGTCAACAGTAACACACAAATGATTTTAAAGGCAATCCCAACCTGTTACACTGAACTAAGGAGCCTACAGGAAGTCAAAGGCTGAAGCTGGCTTTACAACAAACCGCAGCAACTTTAAAAATTACTTATATTTTCTATGCTTTACCACCACTCAGTTTTTAAAAACCATTTTAATATTTCTTTGCCTTCCCCTAGATAAGTGCTGGGTTTTGGGGATTTTAGTACAACTTGTCATTTGACAAACACTGATTTTTCCACCCCAGCTGAAAAGAACAAACTACTTTAAACAGCATCATGTAAGAACAACATTTATCTGATGTAAGCAGTGCTCAGCTCCCTCTGAAGTCAATGGGAGAAGCACCAGTTTAAGCCAGTGCTGAATGTAACCAGAATATACCTTACCATAAGTATATACTCTGACATGTCAAAGTGTCTTTGTTTCTGTACTGACCCCTGGCATGACTTCAGTTTTTGTTTTGACCGCTCCTGCAGAGCCAAGAGAGTTGTAGCACATACAATATAATATGAAAAAATCTCTTTCAGAAAGGAAGTTTTTGATTTTACAAACAGTACATTTTAAAGTTATTTGTTTGTTACTTAATTCTACAGAACAAACCCAAACCTTGAGGGTTTGATAAAAATGATCACAGAGGATGCATAATGCAGTTTAGTAGGCATCTGTACATACTGTTGATAATCTGATCTCCTAGTAAGCTCTAGAACCTGGTCCCATTGAGCCCACTGGGAGCTTTGTCACTGACTTCAGTGGCATAAGGATTTGACCCTTACCACACAAACAATGACAGACAAGAGCCTCGATCCATTTTCCATTGTCTCGAGGGGAGAGGGAGTAAGTCAAACACAGCTGGCTAATGCAGGTACATTTATATAGAATTTAACTCTGTTTATGGGCATCCAGCCCTCACTTGTCTTAACTCCAAAGTTACCACACCAACAAAAATTGAAAGCAGTCAATAGAAGGGAACATATAGCTACATCAGATTATAAATATTTTTGTCTCAGACGACTCAACTGTGTAAGGTTAAGGTACAAGTAAACAATATGAACAATTTGCAACAGATTTTAAGAGCACAGTTTAGCTACAAAGTTCCAAGGGCACACGGGGCCTGATTTTCAGCCCCATTGTCCCAGTGTGCCTATTTTGCATGTGCAAATCCCTGTTGCACCTGCAAATGGCTAGATAAGCGTCCATTTATTAGTTTCCCTCAGGCTTCTTTGTGCATATAAAGGACCTTTTGAAAGTCAGTGGGACTTTGCACTGACTTCAGTGACTTTGGACCCGAACGAAACAGGCAAATGCACATGGGCCTTGGGAATGAAAATCAGGCTTATTAGGTTGGACTTTTAAAGTAGCTACTTGCCTCTCCCTCATGCCAAGGCAAGATGCTGTTATGCTGTTCCCTTAATAGTAGATGCCAGAAAGAAAGAAAAGGTCAATGTATTTGTAACGTATGTGAATTCCATGTGCGATAGATTTGGAAATATGAATTGTGTTTCTTTTTGTTTTAGAAAAATCAAGAATTTTTTAAAATCAAAAAAACGAGTGTTTCGGCTCCTTACTGAAGAGGAATACAGAGAGCAGCAGGAAACAGAGACTGTGAAAGCCTTGGAGGAGCTACGCTCATTCTGTAGGAGTCCAGATTTCTCATCATGGTTAGCCGTGTCCAAACTCCAGTCCCCTAAAAAGTAAGAAAGACTCTCATCTCTTAAAATTGAATGTATTTTATAGGCACTGTTACATAGAAGAGTCAAATACTCCTTAAAGCAGCATAATTTATAGGCCTAATCCTGCCAACACTCAATCAAACATGTAACTTTGTTCATGTGAATAGTCCTGGGCACAGATCTTGCAGCTTAAAGGGCTAAGGTGGCTTGAAGGGACTTCTGTGCCCTTCTGTTCCTGGGCTGCTCTGGGGATGCAGGGTCCTCTCAGCTAATTTAGACAGACCTGGGAGCCTCTCTAAATTATGGCAGCCAGAATCTCTGCAGTGATGCCTGCAGCCCTGTCCCTGATAGTTCCCTCCCACTGCTGCTCCTGGTATGCCTCCTACATTGGGGCTTGCAAAGGGGTCCTCAGAAAGCAGCCAGATGGCTGTCCCCACAGTGCCTGCTTTGGTTGGAATCATCCCCTGGTTGGGTATGGAGCTCTTAGGACCCTTCTACACTGCTTCCCAGTCTTGTACATGGTGTAAAGGGGGCAGGGTGGGAGTGAGGATCTCACCCCAAATGCTGGCAGGATCTGGCCCTATAATCATAAGGTTCTGCATTATCAAACATAAACCCATTGGAGTGTCAGTCCATGTATCTTTTTCCATAGGCTGAGCACTGATCTACGCAACAGTTAGGTCGACATAAGGCAGCTTATGTCAACCTCTGTCAGTGTACACACGACAGCCTTGCTCCTGCCGATGTAAGTGCCCTACTACACCAATATAACAACTCCACCTCCATGAGAGGCATAGGACGGCTTATGTCGGTGTAGTTAGGGTGATGCAGTGTCCATGTAGACACTGTGTAACTTGCATTGGCTGTTGGCTGTCATTCTCTGGGCTCCCTGCTCGGAGCTGAGCTGCCCCAGGGCTCCTGGCTGGGAGCCTGGCTGTTCTGAGGCTCCCAGCTCCATGCTGGGAACCCGTGCAGCTGCCCTATTCCTGGCGTGGAGCGTGGAGCCGAGAGCAGGAGCCCGGGGGGGCCACCAGGCTTCCAGCGAGGAGCAGGTAGCGGGGCTGTGGGGGCAGCTGGGCTCTCAGCAGTGAGCAGGGAATGGAGAGCGGGGGAGGGAGCTGGCAGGGAGCAGGAGCCTGTGGGGCAGCTGGGCTCCTGGAGGGGAGCAGCAAGTGGAGCTGAGAGACCAGGCTCTCAGCTCCCCACACTGTCCCTCTTAGGTCAGTGGAAGCACTCCTGGTGAGGATGCGCACCACAAACTGAAGGAGGGTTGTGTGGACATGAACCACCACAGTAATGACTGCAGTGGCTATAAAGGGGGCAGAGTAGGAGTGAGGATCTAATATAGTATTTAGTGTAGACATGCCCTGAAATAGGACTAGGAGTGCCGTGGAAATAGCATGCTCTGCCCCTGGGAATCTGAGTGGATGGAGAAACTGTGTCTGGAACAGTTCAACAGAGACACCGCTGGCAAAGAAGAAGAATGATGGTGGGCTAGAAAGGAGAGGCCATATAAAATGGGGGCTGGCAGCCAGAAGTGTTAGGGACATAAGAATCATCAGAATTTCAACATGCTTATCTGAAAACCGAAATTATAACCGTAAAATGTTAGCAGTAGGGCTCCAGCTATTATGCAGCCACAGAATTCACCCTCGCCCCTGAATTGTACTTCAGAATTTAAAGCGCCCTCAGCTTGGAATCTGTTATCAAAACTGAGTTCAAGGGAGTTTCGGGAATGGGAACTGCACCTGCACTTGGCCTCCTATGACACTTTCTGTAGTCAGGTTTTTGTAGTTTTCAAAAATAATCTGTCTCACTTATTACCATGGAAAAACTCATACCAAGAAGAGGGAAAACTAACTGGTTATATGCAACATGCTGCCAAATGCACAAAATAAACAAAGTGAGAAGAGAGATGTTTTTCTCCAATCACTTTTAGTTATTCTCAGGAATTATTTGTAACAATAGTATATAAAAAAAAGAGTCTGGCAGAAGTCTGATTCTTAAGTTGGCCGTGTCTCTAAGCTTTCATTAAAGAATCATTATATTTCTTCCCCTTACGATAACAAAGAAAACCTACCAAATGAAACCAAAGCAATGTCTGCCTGAGTCTGAAGTACATTTCTAAGAAGAATGAACAGCCCTGTTCAGCTCAGTGAAGTTTTAGCTCAGAAACTAATGACAATGATATGAATATTAACATTAACTGTTTACTGGTGATCACTGTAACAGAGCTGTTTCTTGAATGTGCTTTTCTTACAACCCCTCACCACCATTCATACCGTTCAGGCACCAAAAGTCCCCCCACGTTCCAAAAAAACTCCAGCAGCCCCTCTAACTTCTGCACTGCAGCTGCCCTTTGTCAAAGTAAGATTGGCAGCATGTCAAAATGCCTGGGCCAGTGTCAAATAAATGGAATATAAGCTCTCAAATAGTTCACAGAATATTACTATACTATTTGTTTTCATGTTTTATTCAATGAATCCTCCATTTTGGAGTTTATCTGGAGCTGCTGCAGAAATTCCAGCCTGTCACACATGAGCGCCACAGAGAGCAGGGATCCTGCTGCGGAGTTTAGGCCCAGTTGCTGCAGAGTATGCGATGCTGTAGTGCAGGAACTCATGAGTGTTGAGCTCTTGCCCTTGTTTCTCTCAGGAATAGAGTATCAGCACTTCTTGAATTCAAATAACCCCTGTAACTTACATAGCCCTTTATCTCTCAAGTTCTCCACAGACATTAATGAATCCTCATAATATTCTTGGGAAAAAAATATTATCATCCCCACTTTGCTAATTGAGAAACTGAAGCTGAGAGAAGGCAAGTGACCTACTTAGGCCTACATCGCGAGCAGTAAGAGCTGGAAACACAAGTCAGATGTGCCTGGCTCAGTCACTATGCCCTCCTTGTTCTCTAAGGAACCAAAATTACTTAATTAAAGCATGAAGAAAAGACTGAAAACATTTGAAAGGAGGATGATGAAGGAAAACAGCTAACTGAGGTGACAAAGTTCAGTAGACAAAGTTCAGATACTCCCCTAGATGATTTTCCCTCTTGTGTGTGTGAATCCTTAGCTCAGGCTTAAGCTCCAGCTGCCTTGGGGGCATGATTCCTGCTCTGAATGCTGTCTATACATGCAGGTCTCTCCTCCAAGTCAGGTTTAATTGGCAGCATTCTGTGCATTTGGTTTTCTTCCTGCTTGATCTTTTCCCTTTTTTAAATTCGGCAGATTTGCAAACTTTATTTTGGGATCTCCCCACGTGTCACCTGCAGAAGTGAAAGCATATGATGAGCAATATGGCATTGGAGGCTCCTTCTTGGAACAGCAGCTCTTTAGCCCAGAGCCAGAGCCGAACCGACTAGCTAATTCCATTCAGGAGGATGATTATGATGATGATGATGATGAAATGCAGGAACAAAACGAAAGTGAAAATGTTTCACACTCCAACAATATTGGACTATTCTGAACCATTTGGAAAATCCCCTATACGGGAAGAAAATTAAATCAAGTTGGAAAGGAAGGCTACCTTGGCTGAGTGCGTGCTGTCTCGGAGAGCCCTACTTCTGGACTTGGCTGTAGAGGGCAACCACGATTCATTGAAGGATTTATTCCTGCTTCACTGTTCAAAACAGCAGTAAGTTGCTGGGTTTCTTAAGTGAATGTTACGTTCATGTAGTTGGTATTTTGTTACCTCACCTGTTTATTTACAGGGCAGGTACCAGGCAGCAGCAGAGTGCAAACTTGCTCCACCACTGTGCCTCTACTCCCTTGAAGAGACTGCCTCTACAGCGGTCTGATCTCTCTCCATGCCCTCAGTGCTGGGAATGCCAGATGAAGAGGAAGTCATTTATGATGCACTTTTACTAAGTGCTCTATCTGCTAATAAATTCCTTTGAACTCCTTTCCTAAGGTGCCTTGCTTACCGCTCTGATCCCTCCATGGGATCTCACCTTCCACATCAGTTTTAAGTTCCTCACCCTCTCCCTGAGAGTCCTGCACAACTGTGTGCCTCTGCTTTCATTGCTCTTCCCTTAGCCTTTCTACTCTAGCCAAGCCACACACCTAGCCACCACGATCTTTGTTTCCACTCCCACCCATCTCTGCCCTCTTCACTGTGGCCCCCTGTGCCAAGGGCCCTCCACCTGATCCAGTTCTCCATCTCCTCCTCCGGGAATGTTTTCTCCAGTGTATTCTTCTTCTTCTTTTCAGCCTCAATCTTCCCCCACAACTAACAAAACCCCAAACCAAAACAAAAATACAAAACCCCACCATTCCAGCCTCACAAGTGTGCTCAGTAAAGGCCATGTAGCCTGGAACTGTATTAGCTGCTCCAAGGAATCTCTGTTGGTGCGGGTACCTGGTGTAAGGATGGCCAGGGAGAAGCTGAAGCTATCCAGCACAGAGTACCCGTAAGTGGCCCTAGTGTCCTGGGAATCCACCGGGTTTGGCAGTGGGTCCTGCAGCTCATTTCATGACTGGGAAGAAATCTTGCCTCCAGGACCACAAGCAGGGAGGAAGCGCTGGATGGATCCTCCTGGAGATCTCCTGACAGTGTGGCCTTCTCCAGGGTTTACCTCAGGAGGTGGGGATCTGACCCTGGCAAGAAAATAATTACAGTCAACTGTCAACATCCATACGAGAATAGGAGATTCCTTCTATGGGTATCTATCTTCATCTTTCCCCTGTACAAATGGGATCTCCCTCTCTGTTGTCCTTCAGACTATGTCCCTTACTCCTCACTTTTCATACACACTCTGCTTCCCATTAACCCCACTAAGTATCTCCTCGTAGGAGAGCGGGGGCCAGTAATTTCTCCCCCCCAACTGCCACTCCAAACCCTCCAGGAACTGTCCCATTCCAACATTCACCTCTTTCTAAAAGGTGTCGCTCTGAAGAACAGGCTGCACTGTGTTTGAAGCCAGGCTGACTCAGTGGGTGCACTCAAAAGGAAAGTTCCCCTTTGCTGGTGAACATGCTTGGAGATTTCTCAGTTGGTAGTCTCCAGGGGGGAAACCCAAATAGCATAAAACAGTGCTAAAAAGAAACAGCTTACCATACGCAGAGCTGCCACCTTACATTGAAAAGTCATCAGAGCTTGCTTTAAATCAGCACTTCCCAGACAGAATTATAGGGAGACTCCAGGAGGCTCTAGAGTGTAAATTAAATTTTAAAATGAGAATGTTTCTGTTTTTCAATAAAGAGAAGCCTAACACCTAATTAAATACCATTAGGCCATCTTGCTCATTCAGGAAGACAAACTCTTCCTATAGAGAGAGAAGATGAGCCATGCTTATTAAACTTATAAACCAAACTGGGACCAGGATTATGTTAGAAGCAAGAGGGCTCTACGGAGCAAGTCTCTAATTGTCACCAATAAAATACAGGGGGAGGATTCTGCTAGATTCCCAGCCACATCTCTCCATCTCAGTCCCAGTCTCATATTGGGCTTGCTTTGGTGCTTTCTGCTACTAGCAAGATAAACCCAACACATTAGTAGATACATTCACAAAACAGTGGTCAGAGCCACGGGAGAGGTGGATAAAGTCCAAGGTCTTTGGCTGCCTTGTAGAGGGGTGGATCTCCCCTCTAGCACAATGGCCTTACATGGCTGGAGGAGGTTTATGTTACACCTGCATAGTTGAAGCTAAGTACTTGAAATGTATCGTCGTAAATATCTGGACCATCAAGGAAAGGCAACATAGTATGACACATTTCAGGCTCTTTGCACCATACTGAAGCAAGTAAAGGATTTTCAGCCACAGTGGTCAGGTAGCTGAAGGTTCACAATCTCGCTCTCTCTCTCTTTTTTTTTTTTTTATTAAAGGGACATATCTTGTCCCAACTTAAACCCACGCAACCCTCTTGGGCTTTATGAAACAAAGCAGCTAATAGATTGGTGATGATGCCCCACACATGAGTAGATTATCCTTGTGAAGGAATGTACTACCCCTTTAAGGGACAGCCTGGGGTGTAATCAAGGAGACCCTGCTCAACCCTAGGGCTGGGCGATATAAACAGAAAAACTGAGCAAGAGAGAGGGAAGTAGAAACTGTGCAGATGATAGCAGGTGTTTGTTTTCTCCTCTCAGGCAGGTCAGTGTCCTGGAACCTAACTAAAGGCTTTGTTTATGGATTTAAGTTTAGGAGCTGAAGCAGGTTCTGAGGTGAGGACCTTATGGGCAGGTTTTAATTGAATTACTCCCGTCCTGAAGTCTTGATAAAAGAACTTTTTTTTGTTAGTGTGTGTTAGCTCCCCTCTGGGTGTTAAAGCAAACCTATTGACACCCCCCCCCCCAAATCAGGGGAAATTAAGGGGGGCACTGCTGCAGTGCCAAACTGAGCCACAAGGTGATGTACAGGGACTGCCTGCACCTCTACAATGATATAGTCACATAGCTCACTATGAACATTAATACGTTCACTGGGGGAAAAACATACAATTCAATACAGTTGAATTTTTCCTGCACTTTACCTGTTTTCTTGATATTTTTCAGTAGATCAAGTAGGGTGGCTGCTTCAAACACCTCCCCCCACACCCCCAGGAGAGAAGAGCAACAGCATCCTGAGATACACATGAATGTTTTAATGACCAGCTCAAAAAGAACATTAAAACAAACCTTTAAAGCCTCCAAATATCGCTAAGATCATGAACTTGAGAATTTATGAATGTTTATCTAGGTACTTATAAGCCCCCCGTCCATTAGCCACTTGGTTTCTGAGCACTTTAGAAAACACTGGAATTTATCCTCATGGCACTCCTGTGAGATAGGTCAGTACTATCCCCATTTTAGAGGAGCACTGTGACAGAGTTGAAAGGGACATCTCAAGGTCACACACTCAGTCTTTGTGAGAGCTGGGAGTAGAACCCAGATCTCCTAAGCCCCAGGCCTGTGCTTTGCTACTAGAGCATCCTTCCTCCCTTAACAAAGGCTTGTATACTATTTTATCCTCTGTTTCATTTATTTCTTTCAAAAATTTCAGGTTTTGGAAATATATGAATTTCATGTACAGTGCACTCGACATACTATGCTGTGTCAAGCTTTTAAAAAAAAATATTTTTCAGCTAGCAACGTTTGTTTGGTTCATTTTAACCACTTTATGAAAATAGTACATGTCACAAAAAAACAGACAGGTGGGTGCACCTGTTCTTCAGGGGGAGGTTGAGGTCCTTTGGTCTAAAGGGTGCAGTTCCCCAGTATTATTACCAAGCTGCTTCAAAGAGGTGTTCCTCTATTTCCCCCCAACCTCCAGAGAAGTGTTTGCATGGAGTGAAATCTTCTCAGCCCTCTCCATGCCCACAGAAGAGCTAAACCTCAGCAGAACCACAGTGTGGTGATAGTAAGATAAGTACGGTTGAAGAGGAGGAACATAAGAACGGCCTTACTGGGTCAGACCAATGGTCCATCTAGCCTAATACCCTGACTTCTGACAGCAGCCAATGCCATGTGCTTCAGAGGGAATATACAGAACAGGGCAATCATTGAGTGATCCATCCCGTCATCCACTCCCAGCTTCTGGTTGGGGTTTGTAGGAGGTTTCCCCTTAATGAGTATGGAAGAGCTACAGATTCCCAAGGTCTCCCCCTTCTGCTGCTCCCACATGCCCCAAAAATTAAGCAGTCAGAAGAAAAAAGCGAATTAAATTTGTCCTGCCAAGATAAACTTCACTGTGCCAACACACACTGCTACTGGACACACTGGCTCAAAAATATTCATTAGTTAGGAATTCGCAGTTAAAAGGACTAGAACCAGACTTTGAAGATACCCCCAATAAACCCATTTAAGCAGCCAAGATACAAATATTCAGAAAGTTATGAAAATGTGGTTACTAGTGGCAGCAGAGACCACTTTTTACTTTATCTCTTGGCCTGCAATGAGAAGAACTTGCATAACTCAAATCTCACCCATCCATCTATACGGGGCTGTTTGGGATGCACTGACCCCTTATAGATCATCCCACTATTAGCTTTTCATTATTATGAGACTTGGGTGATTTGCTCCTACATTCTGCTCCCTCTCATAAACAGATTTTGATTTGAGACACTACTTTACCTTTCACCTCATATGCATTAGGGCAACACAAAATCTTTCATGGGAGAACCTTGCCAAAGCTGTTTAGGATTGATTTTTTTAACTCAGATTATCATCAGGTATGTGGCCAATGTGTGATTACACAAAATGGGAAGTTTAATAAAAAATTCAGACAGGTTATTTTAAACACATTATAGATATTTTATATTTTTCTTACTGCACTTTTACAATTTTCACAAATATCAAAACCCATGTGCACATGTTCATTTTGCAACAGGGAACAAATGTACAGTTCCAAAAGAGCAGGCATTTCAGAAAAACAATTTGGAAGTGTAAACACAATATGTAAGATCTCCACCTCATGATGGAGGTGCTGTTCAGCAGAAGTTGAGGTAACACCATATTGCATTAACTCTCCGTATAAATGTTTTCGCTTAGCTGAGAAGATTTAACACCTTTAGCCTGTCACCCGTTCAGTTCTCCATTCCCAAAATGTTATACAAACATACAATAAATACATTTCCGATTTTAAAGGACACTTCAACGAGTCATGAGAATTTACAGTACAGTACATTTAAGTTCAAGTGCAAAACATAACTAGTGGCTAGTTATTAACATTTATTTGTATCTCTTTGTGGTGCTGGTCCCAGGCACCAATGCGTGCGCTCTACCTCAGCCCCATAGGCCTTGCTAAGGGATGTGCGAGGATAGCAGGGGAGGCCTCAGTTCATCCAACTGGGGATCCAAGGGTCTGGAATTTCCACCCACCGCTTCATTCTAAACCATCATTCTCCTCTTCCTCCCTCACACCCAGCTGTATCATGCCACAGGCTGTGCACTGAAATCAAGTGAGGCAGCATGCACCTTCTGCAAGGAAGCCTGCTGAGCATGTGTCAGATTCCACGACAGGCTGAACATCGGCAGTTCCTAGTCACGTCAATGGAAGCTACATGGGCTCAGCTCCTCTCAGGATCAGTTCACTGACATGAGACACTGGGCCAAACACTGTCCTGACTTATACCCCATGCCAGCCCATTGATTTCAACCTTGAACCCAAGTTTTCCTCTCAGCAGCAATCTGTGTTACGAACCAGCCACTGGGCTGGCTACAGTTAACACTGAAAAGCGTGACTAGACATAACTCAAAATCTTCCAGTGTCTGACACTGCCTGTGTAAAACAAGTCTCTAAAGATATGGTCATTTAATCATGTTTCTTTATTTTGGAGGGTTTTGCTCATTGAATCTCCCCCCCTACACCCAATCATTATGATTTATAGGCAGTTCCCTCCTCAGGCACTTGAAGCTCTTATCTTCTATACATAACCATAGTAGGAATACTTAGTTCAACAATATTTAATATGATGAAATTAAAAAAAATAAAAAGATGTTTCCAGTGGACACTCTCAATCAATCTCAAACTGCCCAATCTTGATCGAGGTCTGTGGACTTGGGCATAATATCAAACCTAAAATTACACACACATGCTCTTAGCAAACACCCTGTTTAGTGAAGGGCTGTAAGCATACTGAGTTGATTTAACCTCACCTCCATTTGCTTCTCTTTCTAAAATGCCCTTTTCAAAAGTTTATGCCTTGCTAAACTAAACCTACCTCTCAGAAGAGCGTTAATGGCAGCTTCACTATTCAAAGATTCCGCTCTGGGTCACTTAATCCATCACCACATTATAAAAACATTCATGCTGAAGCTATTCAAGGTTTTTGAGAAGTCCTTGCAAAAGACTAAGCTGCGCCTTTATGTATTTACTTTGTCTAGTGTCTCTTAGTTGTTTAACTTTTTTAGGGAAATGCAATTTTTCTCCTAAAAAGAAAGACAGTAGTGTTTTCTTCTCCAGTTTAGTTTCTCTGTGGTAAAAAATTAAATTTAAACTAATTGATTAAATAGGGGAAATCACATCAAGTGACACAGTGTTTTTTCTTCGCATTACACACTATCAGTATAAGCTCTCCTTTCTCTACAGATTGCAAAGAATTTCATAACATTTGACCAAACTTTAGCAAAGCAACTGAGAATTTCTAAGGCAGCGAGATTCAGTCCCATTTCCTTTGCCAAGCCTTCCAGACCTTTAGCTTCCCCTGCAATGTTGCTACTGTATATTGTCATATGAATGGTCTTAAATATTTAAAAGCTTGTGCAGCATCATGTGACGTGCCTGATTTCAAGATGTGCTGAGTGCCTGTAGTTCCTAGTCACTTAAGGTGAAGGGCTCTTTTGAGCTCTTGTTCCACCATTTCCCAGCAGAGCAGCACGATTTCATGCAGTGGATTTGATAAGATGAAGTCATCTTTGTGCCCTGCAGCAGCAGATAGAGCATTACTGACCAAGGGAAGCTGATCCAACACTAGGGGGCTCTGGGTCAGTTTGGGAGTTGAGTGTCGCTGCAGGTATTGAACAATCTCTGGATTCATCAGTGTTTCTCAGATTTGGGGGCTGTTCTGTTGGACTGGCTGCTGGAGCACTCTGATTCTCACTGGCTTTCTAAAGAGAGAGAAAACACATGCAAATGTAAGTGTATACTCTCATTACACTGCCCTAGGGGAAAATGCATTCAGACACATTCAGAAAGTGTTCTTACACTGAAAGCATGCAACTCAGCAAGGGAACATAAAGCAGGAAAGCAATAAAATAGTAATGTTATCTGCATATGAATGTAACAACAAGCAGAAAACAACTTACCTTCCATTTCTTTTCCTAACTGCACTTCCACAAGAAGCATGCAAAAAACAAACTTGCTATGTTTTAAGACAAAAACTATCAATAGAATTCTACTGTATACAGACAACAATCATCATCATCATGACTGCACTGTTTACAAAAACATACTTCATGCTCCCTTCTGCAAATCCACCTATATTTCCTTAACATTTTTTCTAAGTAAGATATTTCTCAGTCCCACTGACTGGCAGCACTTTTGCAGTAAAAGCACATAAATTTCATCCAATTTACTTAGCAATAGGCTTTTTCTTAGTAGTAATAGCTAGGTCAGCGATTCAAGCAGGCAATTCTCTGGTTCAAGCAAGAAGAAAATAGTTGAGAACAATTTTCTGAAAGGCTCAGTGCAAATTTTTAAAAGCTGTTTCCCAGATTATGTGATCTTATTTTAAAGACATATGCTAGCTGCATTCCCTGAGGGCCAAAGACAAAACAAGTCTTGTACAATATTAGTACTACAACATCTTCTAACCTCACGATTTATCTTGGAAGATTTGTTTTGTATCAAGTAATTAGAATGGTGAGCATACTCCTTTCCCTGAAGGATTACTATAAGCAAGCAGTAATGTGAAATGAGGAGGCACCAAAGTTTTTCTGTCGTTAATCCCCTTTTCTATGCTCTTAAAGTTTCTCCTCCAAATGACCAACTTTCCTGTGAATTCTTTTAGGAATGCTATTTAAAATGTTTAACAAGATAGCTAGGCAGCCTTTTCTGGGTTTAGTGTTTTGTTTATTTCACCTTGTTCTTTTAGCCTGAATTTAAGCAACAGCAATGCATAGGGAGTTAGTTTTTTAATTTTTAGAATTAAAATGTGGGTGTGTTCTGCAAAAGCAGGCAATTTCTCCAAGGAGCTGAAATGATTAAATATATCTCTAGCTTCATGGAACTGAGATGCATCATGTGTGCATCTTCAAATGGAGGGTGTGGAATACTGCTTCATTCTGGGTAAACAGTTTTTAAATACCAAATTTTTACATACAAATACAGTGGGGAAAGAAGCTATGCTTTCTTGTTGTGGTAGGGTTGAATGCTCATTGGTCATATTTTATTCACAAACTGGAAGACAGATCCTTGAAACTGGCCAGTTGCAGAACAGCAGACTGCCCTGATAAAAGTGCAACCAGCCAGGGAGAGAGGAAACATTAAGAGTCATATTTAGCCTAACTTTAAAATTTGGGATTTGGTTGAGCAGAAATAGGGTTTTTGATGTTTGACCCTAAAAACACAGGCCTTAATGAAAGACAGAGGGGCACTGCATGGATGCAAAGATATACCAGTGCAGATCCAACTGCAGGATTGGGGCCTTAATAAAACTATCCCATGGAACCAATTTTCGTTGTTCCCATAAATACTAAGAATCCTATCTTCTAAGGAATGGTTCTCAATTCTATCAGTCACGTGTGGAATAGATAATGCAATGCCCAAAATTCAATAGTATTAATAAAAAGGCTCCATGAATGGCTGCATGAAGTTATGAGAAGGGGAAAGAGGTTATTAAGAGAACATGTTTCTGAAGATGGCAGAGAGTTATCGGCGGCAATAAAAGACTTGAGAGCACTTCATAATTGCCCAAGTCATTTACTGAGACTATCTCCAACACTATGAACATTTGTTGATTCTCTCTCCTAGAGTTTACTATGAACTATAAACCAGCTTTCTTGCCCTGGGAGGTATGGCAGATTGTGTGTGACTGCCATTCTCCACTTTATGCCAACAACAGGGCTGGGCTTATATTGATAATTGCTTAAGAGAAGACTGATGGAAAACTGCTTGGGAGAGTGGCATGTGTTGAGAGTGTAACACGACAGCATTGTGTCAATGAGGATTTCATGGTCATTCAAAAGGAGACATTTGATTTTTCCGAGATATGTGTGTCTGAAATTCTTCTTGTATAAACAGACATTCAAGAGTCATTTCAATATGGTTGCTCACTCTCCCTGAGGCATGCAAGTTAGTCTCATTAAAGCTAATGGAAGCTCAGCATGCATATTGAGAAGGGAACATATGCGTAGGGATATTTACAAGAATATAGACCAATGGGGGAGGAGGGAGACAGCTGGTGAAGTTGGGATTTCTTCAAATGCTGCTTTGCCACATCTGCAAAGTCATGTCCAAAATCATCACCTTCCAGAAGTAGGACTGGTGGAAATGACATTTGGGTGCATATGGTATGGCAAATATGTAAGTGTGAAGCTGCACCACTCCTCCCCGAGGCAGACAGGAGAAACAGGTAGTTTATTACCCACACTGTTTGAAAAACCAGCATTGACCGCAGCAGCCCAAGTTTCCCTACATTGCCTCACCAACCATCACTGTGCTCCAACCTCGTTCTGGAGGGAGCACCCCAAAAGATCGGATGATAGTCCAGTCTCTGAGTTCGTCCAATCCTTGGCCCCTCTGCCAAGATTCCTAATAAGGGTGCTGGGGGATTCTGTAATGTGAACACTGGAAAACAACAACTCATTTCACACAGGCCACAGAACAGCTCTCAAGTCATAGTCACTTTCAGTCACCACAAGCCCAAGCCAAGCTCCAGGGGGTGAAGGGCTTCATATTCCATTATTAATTTGCTGGGGTGCCCATTTCCACCATATTTTGGATGTTTGGCAATTCGCACTCCCCCCACGCCTCCAGGCTAATCTCTAAAAGGAAACATTTAATCAAAACGGAAAAAAAAAAGAAGATAGACAGGCATGTTACACCTTAATAATTATGCAACTTTGTTAATGCTCACCCTCAAGCCACAAAAGTTCTGCAAGTACACAAATGTGTTCAAACTAATATGAAAACACTGTCAGTTTAGAGGCAATTACAGTAGATCGCAGCTTGTCATGACAAAGGGGAAGAGGAGAAAGTGGAAATTAGACTATAAGCAGCAGAAAGATCTGCTCAAATGATTTACTGAGCACTCCCCCCTGTACCATACACATGCAGCAACTGAATTTGTTACTATCGTTCAACTACTGCTTTACACAGCTCCAAGTTTCTGATCACTGATGGAGAATGCTTGCCAGATATTAACAATTTTATGGTGCTGTAGATTACATTTGGTCTTAAAACCTTCAGCAGTACATTTTTAGGTTAACATTAATGGTGATATGAATGTTGCATATTAAGAGCGGGTTACCTGCAAAGGCTGGTTTTCAGGCATCAGATTGCTTTTAGACAGCTCTACCATCTCCTTTATTTGATAGACAGCGTAAGCCAGAGTAACCCAGGGAGAAGAACTGATCCCCCATGCAGGCTTGTTCACGTCTTCCTGTTCTTCTTGATGCTTCGTTTTCTTGGGAGGAAGTCTGGGTTCAGTTCGAGGCATGATATCTTCTGACTGTTGGTGTATGAGGTCGATGGTTGCTATGGGAACAGGGCTGGAAGGCACTGGGATCCTTTCTGCCAGCATTGTCTTCTCTAAAGTGTAGGGCAACATAATCATCAATGAAGTCAATGATCATTACAAGGAAATGAAGAATCAAAGCACTGAACATGAACATACACAAACATGCTTTGCAATACACTAAGAATTACTCTGTTCCCTCACTGTGATTCAAGGACCTCTTGATGCCAACTGGCAGTGGGTACGGGGATTCCTCTGGGCTCACCAAAAGAATGTCATGTAAGGTCTCTAATGAAAGCCCAGGTCACACTGGTCATCAAGTAATCGTTGTGAGATGTATGTATGGAAAATATGCAGAGTTATGCATATACACTGAAAATTATGTTCTTTAGGTGTGCGAGTTAAGACAGACCACCAAAAGGTAATCCACATAATCCTGGCAGGCAGGGGGGAAGAGATGCTTATCTCACTCTGGCCTGTCATAGGCAATCGGAGTATTGTATCTTTCACAATAAACACCTGTTTGCAGTCTGAGCAAAATGCTAATCAATAGATCACAGGGGCTGGAGGAAAAAACAAACAGCAGGAGTTATCCTGTTTAGGGGTAAGACAAGGCAATGCCTTGTTAAGTTCAATGTCTTGAAGGCATGTTATGATTTTATTTTAGATGTAACCATTTGTTTCCAATATGCTTACTCACTGTCACTTGAATCTCTGTTCTTTGATAACACACGTATTTGTGTGTTCACTATGTAGCTATCGCTAAGTGCTGAGGTGTTAAGCAAAGTGGGGATCCTGGGTTGAATTTTACAAGCTGGAGCACACTGTTCCTTTGGGAATAGAGGATCTACGAGTCCAGAGAGTGCTCAGTGGAACAGGGGCTGCACCCTCCACAGGGAGGATTCGGGGATTGGTGGGCACTTATCTCTAACTCATACAGAGGCAGCGAGGCCTGCAGAGCCTGGAAGCGAGAGCTTGCGTTGCCAGAGGCTGGTGGCTTCAGGGAGCTGAGCCCCAGCCAGCACAGGCAAAGCTCCCTCATGCTAAAGGCAGGTGGTGGTGAGGTGCCTCATAGCCTTGGCAGTAATAACTGTGCTGTTCCCCCCCCTTGCACACGCTTCTATTGTATGTACACAGTTAAGACTGTGGCTCTATCACAGTTTTACTTTTGATTTGAAAAGGACTGTTTTCAATCGAGGCGTCAGACAGACAGAAGAGCCGCACCTGTAACCTCAGTGACAAGTATCAGGTGCTAGGCGAGCACTGCAAATGCCTAAGTGAGACGCCTCTCTTTAGATGGGTTTTTTGAAGCTTATAAAGTCCCAAGGCTCAGTGTAAATGAAATTTCTTTGGAAAGCATCAGTGGAGGAGTTCTGTAAAATATCTGTATTGGAGTAACAGATGTCTGTCCCCTTTCAAAACCCAGCAAGATTACTATCCTGTAACAAAGCTTCATCCCTCCGTCAAGTGCTTGAGAGGAGGCAACCGTAGTCTCCAGTGACAGTAAAAAAGACACATGATAGCGGAGAGGCCACCAAGCAAACCAATCACCCACGAGCTGCCCAGGAAAGCTACTCCAGCTTTGACCTGGATTCATGTCTCTCTGCAGCACCACCGCACCAAGGCATGCGGTTTCCAGGAATGTATTTTTGTTTCAGTTATGTGTTTGTATTTCCGTGTTAAGTGCAATTTAATAAGGCTTTTGAACAAAATAGTAAACTTCGCTCTTTACACACAGCCCTTTTCTTGTGACTGACCATTCACAGTTATAACCACCGGGCACCATGTGGTGAAATTCTATGGCCTGTGTTATCGGACTAGATGATCATGATAGTCTCTTCTTTCTTTAAATATATGCATTTACTGTTCTTCCATGAGTAACATGCTACACTCATATTTAGTATGGACAGATAGAGAAAAACCCTTCCTCAGGAAGTTACAGAGAAGTTAGGGAGTTGGTGACAACAAAGGAAACCCAAGCATCTGTCGTGGTGGTTTTGGCTACAAGCAGCCAGTTCTGACAGAGGGTAGAAATGATCCACTTTTCCCTCAGTTCTTATAGGTGATATGATGCTGTTTCAGACCAAGATAGTTTTAACAATTGCAGAGAAATATCACTGTTCAATACTCCTCTCTGAATCCCCATTGAGAAAGGTGTGAAACAAGGAGATACAGTTTCACCAAAACTATTCACAGCCTGTCTTGAACTGGTTTTTCGACGAGCAGACTTGAAAGGCAGTATTAATATCAACGACGAGCGGCTAAACCATCTCAGGTTCTCAGATGATATAGTGCTGATAGCCGAAAATACCACCCAGCTTGAGAGAATGCTTAAAGAACTGAATGCGAAAAGTAGTCAAGTTGGATTAAAAATGAACCAGTTGAAAACGAAATACATGAGATCAGATGTTCTGCCAAGAACCCAAATAACTGTTGGAGGAGAGCAGATCCAAAAGGTTGATAAATACGTTTATTTGGGCCAAGAAGTCAACATGCGCCACCATCAGAAAGGCGAACTGTCGCACAGAAAAAAAGCTGGATGGTGCGCATTCAATGACATCAAGGATATCCTCCAAGGAAAGATCAGCAAAACAACTCGTGCGAATCTTTTTAACTTGACCATGCTTCCAGTGATGTTATATGGCAGCGAAACATGGTCGCTGACAAAGACTGAAGAATATGAACTGTCTGTCACACAGAGGGCGATGGAACGAACATTTTTGGGCATTTCGCTTGGCGATCACATCCCCAATGAAATAATTAGGCAGCAGTCTGGAGTGCGAGACGTTGTTGAAAGCAGGCTCAGCAAAATGTGGTGGGTGGGACATGTGGCCCGACTCAGCGACAACAGATGGACCGCAGCTACATCTGAGTGGTATCCACGAGAACAGAAACGACCACGCAGTCAGCCTCCAAAGAGGTGAGATGATTTCCTAACAAGGAGATATGGACAAGCATGGCAAAGGATGGCCAGAGTGAGAGAAGATTGAAAGACGTGTTGTCATTGGCTCAGTCTCAACTGATGAAGGACCGACAGTCTACGCAGAAATATCTGATCAATGCAGTGATTTATTGCCTAACACACTGTGCCCTAAAGATTCTGGATTGCTGCAGGACATTTCTATATATAAAAAAAGTAATAAAATAAGTGGGATAGATTTTTTGAGCAATAGCTCTGTGCCATGTAAAACAGTCTAGAGGTAAAATATACTATTTTTTCCTCAGACATTTTCAAAAGAAAGCTTAAATAAAATACTAACAAGTAAAATACTTCAGGGACTGAAATGGCAAACCATTAAGCACATGCTTAGCTATACTCATGTGAGTAATCCCATTTAAATCAATGAGACTATTACAATGCTTAAAATTAGGCTTATGTTTAAGTGGATGCAAGATGTATGTTTAAGATTTTCAAACAAGTACACAGATGCAGAAGGAAATACAATAACTGGAATATTAAATTCTAGAGAACTATGGCCCAAGAGAAAAATATGAATCCATTTGGGAGGCTCACACATGTACTCCATATGCAACAGAAACAGCGATTATCCTGTCCAAGTTTCTCTTTTGTGCCATAATTTCTTCCACCTGTGTTCAAGTGATAAAGGCAAAACAAATATTTGAACATTCTTAAACACAGGCAACTCAAGAACTACTAAAGGACAACCCTTGTATTTTTAGGATAAAGAAAAATGAACTTCAGATCTACCTGGGTTTTAGTATGGAATAAAAATAACATTTGGGTAAAAGACACTAAATGTTTGCTTATTATTTTTCATCTCTATGAAACAGGTTTATTTTCAGTCTGTAAAAATAATAATATATAGGGTTAATAAAAAAAATAATGTCACAGCTCCTGGGGAATGATTCTGGGCTAGTTTGCCTGTATTATGACCACATATCCCAAATGTCACACACTGTCTCGAGTTATCATCAGAACACAGGAACAGTCTTGGTCTCGTTGACCTGACTATTTACCTTCTTTTTCATCAGGAACAGCTAGCCACTGGATTAATGCAAAGAGTAGTAGGATCACTAAACAGGCCATTCCTATCCCCCTGAATGTTGCTGCAGCCCCTGTAATGAGAATTATTTTTAGAGCATTAGTTTAGGTAATACAGGAAAAGACAGATATTTGTGATGACTTCATTCACTGCTTAATATCCCATGTAAATTCTCTTTCTTTTTATATGGCATCTCCATTGCTGGAGGTTTGCAACCATGGCAGCCCATTCTGTATGATCTTCTGCCAATCTCTTTGTGGATGAACAGTCCTCTTGATCTACTCAGGATACCACATCAGAGTCCACCCAAGATCAAACTCTCATTAGGTTATTTACTCAGTCCCCCTCCCCCCCAGCACTTTCAGCAGCAGGTTATTTTACATAGACTCTAAACAAATTATGCTTTCACTTCTCAATTGAGTGTGCAGAGGTTGCATGACAACCACACAGTAGTGAACAGTCATTGGTCATCTGATGAAGGATTCATCCTGCTGTCTAGCTGAGGACAGGGCAGTGCTTAGGAGTGGATTTGCTCACATAGTACTACCAATTCAAGGAATAACATTACAAACACATACACATATAATTATCAGTGTACAACATCTACATGTGTCTAAATAGATTTTTATGTGATTGAGGGTAACAAATATGGCATCATTAGCAATACATTAAGTGTACATGCGCTTTTAGTCCAATTTTGCTGCACTACTAAGAAACTGCACTCACACTTAAATAAAATGTTTGCTTACCAAGATAGTTGACCAAAACCCCACCGATCATAGCCCCACAGCCTCTGCCCAGACCTAAGTGGAGACCTTGTAGAATCCCCTGAGCTGAAGTTCTTAATTCTGGAGGCACTGCAGCACTAAGATATGAAATACAAGCTGCCCATATGGCTGCATGGGTTACACCTATGGAGAGGAAACATTTTAGAAAGCACTAAGTATGCTATCATGATCTGTTTTCATTTATTAGTTGACAGCAGCAGTTAAATGTCCTGGGAAGGAAGTGTTTATTAAAGTACTAAAGTCAACCATGTTCCTCTGAAGTATAAATCAGTCTTTCATGAAATAACAAAGCTTTCCATTTTTTCTGTGATGCCCAACCTGCCTAGAGATGCAACAACTAGGGCTGTCAATTAATCTCAGTTAACTCACGCAATTAATTCAAAAAAATTAATAGCATTTTTTAATAATCACGATTAATCGCACTGTTAAATAATAGAGTACCAATTGAAATTTATTAATTTTTGATGTTTTTCTACATTTTCAAATAGATTGATTTTTATTACAACACAGAATACAAGTGTACAGTGCTCACTTTATATTTTTTTATTACAAATATTTGCACTGTAAAAATGATAAAAGAATTTTTCAGTTCACCTCATACAAGTACTGTAGTGCAATCTCATTATCGTGAAAGTGTAACTTACAAATGTAGATTTTTTTTGGTTACATAACTGCACTCAAAACAATGCAAAACTTTAGAGCCTACAAGTCCACTCAGTCCTATTTCTTGTTCAGCCAATCGCTCAGACAAACAAATTTGGTTACAATTTGCAGGAGATAATGCTTCTCGCTTCTTGTTCACAATGTCACCTGAAAGTGAGAACAGGCGTTCGCATGGCAGTTTTGTAGCTGGCATTGCAAGGTATTTACATGCCAGATGTGCTCAACATTCATATGTACCTTCATGGTTTGGCCACCATTCTTATACTAGTTAAAAACATAATGCGTTAATTAAATTTGTGACTGAACTCCTTGGGGGAGAACTGTATGTCTCTTGTTCTGTTTTTACCCGCATTCTGCCATATATTTCACTTCATTTGGGTTCAGGGATTTGGCTGAAAGGGGGTGAGCAAGGTGGAGGAGGGAAGAGCGGAGGGAGACAGTGGGGAAAGGGCAAGGGCTGGGCGGAGTGAGGCGGGGCCTGGGGCAGAACAGTGGTAGAGTATGGTGGGGCCACAGGCAGAAGAGGTGGGCTGGGGAGCTAGCCTCCCCAAGGAGCAGCTTCACCCCATGACAGCAGATAAGAGCGGGTCAGCTCCCAGTGTGCACTACAGTCTCCTTAGGCAAAGGCCGTCTTCACTGAACCGAATGTGCCGGCGCCATGCATTCTGCATGAGGGAGAGGGTAAAAGGGTCTCTGAAGGGAACGGTGACTCTCCATCACCGTGAGGCGGGCTGGGCAGCTCTGTATCCTTTGCTGCCTTGTCCCTCCCCGCCTGGGCTGTGGTCAGGCATAGGGGCACCAGTTTAATAATACTGCGTAGGGCCCCATAAATCCTAAGGACAGCCCTGCTTGCGACACTGGCTATAACCGTGCCATGCAAATGCCTGTTCTCACTTTCAGGTGACATTGTAAACAAGAAGCGGGCAGCATTATCTCCTGCAAATTGTAACCAAACTTGTTTATCTGAGCGATTAGCTGAACAAGAAGTAGGACCGAGTGGACTTGAAGAGTCTAAAGTTTTACATAGTTTTGTTTTCGAGTGCAGTTATTTTTTGTACATAATTCCACATTTGTAAGTTCAGCTCTCATGATAAAGAGACTGCAGTACAGTACTTGTATTAGGTGAATTGAAAAATACTATTTATTTTCTTTTTTACAGTGCAAACATTTGTAATTAAAAAATAAATATAAAGTGAGCACTGTACACTTTGGATTCTATGTTGTAATATCCAAAATATTTAAATAAATGGTATTCTATTATTGTTTAACAGTGCGATTAATCACAATTAATTTTTTCAATCGCTTGACAGTCCTAGCAACAACCCATTTTCTGTCAATAGCTCCTCCTCCTCCTCATGAGAGTAGCTGGGGGCTTCACAAACCCTAAGCCTGGCTCATTGCCTACGGGCAATCACATTGTCAATGTTTCTTAGGCTAGGTTTGCAATACTGAGCCTGTGCTGGCATAGCGATAGCTGCCAGCACAGCCTTGTAGTTTAGGCACAGTGTACGCCTACAGTACAAGGAGTTCTGCTAGGGTCGGAACACCAACTCCCTAAACAACGATAGCTATGCCAGCAGAAGCACTCTTCTGCTGGCATAGCTGCATCTACACCAGGGGTGTTGTCAGTCTGGCCCTTCTGTTAGGGAGTGTGGTTTTTTCACACCCCATGACTGACACGGTTATGGTGATATGTTTTAAATGTAGAAAGGCCTTAACATTACTGCCACATTGGAAGGAGTTCAAAGGCTAATCCTTACATGTACACAGACATACCACTATGGAAATCAAACTGTTTAAAAAAATAAAATAAAAGCATATTCTAAGAACCACCTCAAAATCAATTCTTTCCAAACTGTTGGCACTACTCACTTTGCATTTGCACTTGGCTTTGGGAGATCTTGGCTGACAGACCACAGAGGTTCCTCAAGGTTTGGCAAGGTACAGTAAGGTTTGCTTATGCTGTTTTGAATCAGACACAACAGGATTTCTTCCACTGTTGTAAGTCTGCTCTCACTAAGTGTGCCATTACAAATCATTTTTTCCCCACCGGCTGTCAGACATCACCAGTTTCCATTGCTAACAGTGGTAGAGATCCTTTCAGATCTAAATAATGCATATGCATTTGAGGCACTCTTGGCTAATCAAATTATAATACATTTTGGGTGCCTTCATTATTTTTTTTATCATCATGAAGAATCAGAAGATGCAGAGACAATTTTGCCTAAGGCAGTACATAGTGGTTAGATGTCATGGAGCAAAGAAAAAAACAAAAAAACCCACCAATTATCAGCAGGCAGGGAGAGGGGAAGGTTGCTATCTGCAGCCTCAATTTGAAATCCTGAATTTGGGGCAGGAGGCAAGAATAAAATGGCAATTTTGTAGAGAGTTACATGGTGAACACACCTGAAGCTATTTTAATGTGGTTCTGCTTTAAAAAAACAAACAACCCTCATGGGTTGGCTGGTGATATTTTTTCAAGGTTGGGTGGATTTAAATATAGTCACAGCTCATCCCTTGACTAGCCATTGCTAGCATTTGCCCAATTGCTAGCTTAGAAAAATGGTTTGGAGAATGGATGATTTAACCAACAGGGATCAGTCCTACGTACCCGATTTATTAACCAGCATCAGGGAGAGACAGTTTGGTTCTGCAACTGCTGATCAGCATAGACTGAACAGCCACATAAACTAAATTAAATAAGATAAGGGTAATAAATCTGTAGGTGGCATACTGACATACAGGATTACATAGTATTCATTTAATGAATGGCAATATACTGGAACTGATCTTCTGGTTAGGAGCCTATTTGATGGCTAGAAAGTTCTATGTTTATTTTTCACTCTCTGCAAAAAGTCTGATTTAGATAAGTTACAACAAAAATATGTGGGAGCTTCAGGAAATTTAGTAACAGAGGATTAGTCAGCAGATTACAGAACACACCATGATTAAGTACACATCTAGAAATAATTTTTGAATTGTGAGTCTGTCCTTACTTATAACACATCGAGCTTATTGAAAGACAACTTATGCTAGACATGCTGAATGATTTTCAGACTACTTTATACAGTATATATGGGTCCAAAAATTTAAAAAAGTAATAATTTTGAAAAACCTACTGGTTACATACTGATGAGATTCCTGACTGATTTCATTTTAAATAGAAAGTAACTATCGTCTTCTTGATCCCCAATTTAAAGGCATAAACAAACAAGGGTGATTCAGTTTTTCGAAAACTATGTCATATGCTGATTAAGGAAATCACTTAAAAGCTTATGTAATGCATTCAGACTGTCAATTACAAAAGAGAATAAAATATTAATCATCAAGTTAAAACCTGGCAAATCCAAAACATTTCTGGTGTACTTTTAATAATTTGAGTACCATGCTCATTTATTTGGTAAGGAAAACAAAGGCTACAATATTAAAAACACACACACACCCCAAGTCTAGAACAATAGGGTCCAGAGAAGTGTCTGGAGTTTTTAATTCCCTTCAAAATGAACTTAATCCCTTTAGAGCCAAATAGGAAGAAGTTTGCTTTTTATTTTCTGTGTGTTACTAAATCATTTGGTTTTTGTGATGGGCATCTATATAGGATAAGAACGAGTTAAATGTTTCAAGAGAGATTGTCCATGTGAAATAAAAATCAAATACATTGTCTTGCTTTAGCCACTGGCATCTCTTTGGACACAAGATCTACAGTAACAATTTACATTGAAGTTTTCTACTCATGCTAACCTCTAGCAAACTAAGTTTTAGAGCACGGATATTTTATGGGATGTAATTCATCCAAACAAAAAAGGAAAAATATTTTATTAATTACCCACATACCCCTTGGGGATTCAGATACATATACTCTGACTCTCCTACCTAGCTGTTTAAAATAGCCACAAATTGATTCTGGGACCTCATTCCACTGTTACACAATCCTGACATACAAAGGAAGCTCTACAGCAGAAGGCACATGAAGCCGGCAAGAAGAGACCTGTTCTGTCTTGGCTGGTCTTTGTGAGGACTGTACCATTTTATGTCCGTTAACTATTCTATTGGGACAAATCTGGCATTGTTTCTCAGATCATAACTGTCCATTGCTCCTCCTTGAAGAGTCACAATCAAATTATAACCTTTATATAACCAGATGGTCAGCGCCTATATAAAGAGCTTTCAAACTAATTCTGATAGCGTAAAAGGAAAAGATTTTAGTATCGTAGCCTGTCTAATAGAACTGTGGTGAATAAACCATCCCTCCCTCCCCAACATTATTTACTCCACAGAAGTAACCATCTTTGCTAACTTAAACTGGAGCTTCAGGTGCAAAAGGAAAGCAAGATTGGTCCTGGTACTCATTTCTGGAGCTTTTTAGCCAGTTGCCACTTTGTAACAGCTTCCTATCTTTAAAATTGATATTTTCAGGTCATTAGTCTCATCATCCAGCCGGTCAATTTAGAATGGCTGCTATTAGACAGATGAGGTAATTTTATACTGGGAAAAATTCTTTCCCAGAATAGAGTTCAGCCCATTGTTTTGAAACCGACATGGCCTGAGTATTTTAGTGTTAAAACTACAGTCACTGTATTGAGACAGAAAAGTGATTGATGGGGCTTTTAAGCTTCTTTATATCTATTAAATGCAAAAAGTCAACACGTTTGAAAGACAACAGTTAAGGGGGGTGGATTTATGCTTGTTTTAACTTTTTTTTTTTTTTTAATGCTCTAGCCACCAAGGAAAATGTTCTGGAACATCCTTTCTTTGTTATATTTTTCAATGACTTTCTGAACTTATAATTTAAGCTACTGAATGCTCTACTGTAACCTGACAAGAACTGGAGGCAGGTTACATTAATTCATGTCTTTGCATGATTGGAGAATGAACACATGCAGCATTGTATTTACACCCCACAGGCACTCATTTGGCAGGCAGCCTTGAAACTTCTAGCAATCCAAGTTAATCCAACCCCTTATTTTCATATAACCATGCATTTGTGAACAAACAAGGCTTATGGTTTCCAAACTCTTTCATTAGGAAATAAGTGTAAAATAAACTCCTCTCATTTTCTGTCTTAAGATGCTGTGCTTGAGCAGCTCTCACCAACTCGAAATACACTGAGAGCAACAAAACTGCTGCATGGTTAAAATTACAAATCAATAGATGCAGTTTGCACAGTCTCTTCTAGAAATCTCTCCATGCCCTGCGGTGGCCTTGAATTCTTATCTAGAAATTCAATTGTAAATTTCTAATTTTATGATAATTAAACATTTAATCTTCTTTAAAATTAACTTATCCACCATTACATACAAGTATTTCATTTACTTTGATTTGACAATCAGAGACCAATAAATGAAACAGTTTTATGTAGAGAACTTCAGGAATCACAAATTCCAAATCCCACCCTAGGTAATAAACAGCACAAGTTTGCCATATTTTACTCTATCAGTTCTGCTAAATATGTAATTCTACAGAAAAGTCATTAGGCATTGGAAACACTGTTAGAGCATATTGTGATAAGACACTTACCAAATCAAAAATTTTGAATTACTACATTAAAATGCACACATGTGATGTATATAATTAAAAAAACAACATTTGGAAACCAGAAGCACTAGATCAAAACAGAAGGCTCATTAATACCACAACTTTTCGTGACTCATCGGATGTTGCTCACTTTGAATGGGAGAGTCAAGTAATCTAGATCTCAGATTAGAACCACCTCAAAAATGGTAATATGGTGGGGTGTGATCTTTTTTTGAACGGTGTTGCATGCTACAGTAAATTAAGAGTATAAATGGTAGAAAGTAAATCTGAATTACAGTAATCTAATATGCTTTTAGTAACACAGCTAAGGTCTTTTTAAAAAATATGATTTTTCATCTGTCAGCAAGACTCAAAATGATGCTTCTGCACAGACCACACATATCATTAAATATCTCTAATTTAAAATAATGGCCCTGTAAGCAATTGATTTGAATAAAAAGTAAAACTAAAAGGCTTGCCTGGTCTTGCAAGCACATACAGGGCTTTGCTGAAACCTAAGTTCCTGTCAGGTTACAATAGCCTAAGCTATAAATCACAGAACACCACTGAAAAACAACTGCAGAAAAATTGAACAGACAGGATGTTCCAGAACATTTTCTTTGGTGGCTAGGGCATTAAAAAAAAAAAAAAAAAAAAAAAGGTTAGCACAAACATAAATCCATTCTTTTTAACGGTTGTCTTTCAATCATGTTGATTTTTTGCATGTAATAGATATAAAGAAGCTTAAGGACTCCAGCAACCAAACAGCATGAGCAGGTGTGCATTCAACTCATGCTCCTGTCTCTTTGTTTAGTTATAGGGCGTGTTGATCTCAAACAGATCTGTTTGGATCAACAAACAGAACAGTGTGCAGATCAACCGCAGAACCAACCTCCTGACGTCAAACCTTTTCCATGACGACCACTGTAAAAATTTATGAAAACAAAGTGTTTTCGGATATTTATAGTCAGAAGCAAAGAGCTACTGGACTTTCTCTTAATCACAGCTCAGATGGCAACATGAATAATTTAAGTGGCTCGCTTTATACTATAAGATCATAACTGCATCATCTTACCTTGAAGTACTTCCATAGGGAGAACAGTCCAGGCATTTTCCAGATAGGAGATATAAATGTAGCGAGCTGTATTACAGGCAAGGCCAATATAGAGCACTCTAAAGGGAGGAAGGAAGAAAAACAGTTGTAGGGGTTTGCAGCTGCCATGTCTTGTATAGTACCATAAATATACTGGATTGCTTTCTAAATCCTAATAAGAATGCGAAATGCAGCACAAGGAAGTGTGTGCTCACATGTAACAATTTCTTACTCAAAAATCTTCCTTTACAAAGATCCCACACCTAAACGCAACCTCTTCCCGCTCTGCAGGCATGCAGTTAACCTTCTTCCAAGTTAAAAATAAAAATGTGATTGATTAAATTTAAACAAAACCCCAGGAGAATTCTTTTCAAACCACTAATGGAAAACAAATTAATCCTAAGTAGAGGGATGTTTCTGTCTAGGGTTAATAGACCCTCTGAGCTTCTGACTAGGTAATGTCTATTCTCATTTTATGTCCTGTCCTACTGCATTATATTTTAGAGAGAATATGGTTTCCATCAAACCTCACACCAGCCTTTTTAAATGCCTCAACGATTCAGACATCACCGTGTCCTGTAATTAGTAACAGAGCTGTACAGTTTAAGATGAGTATAGGTCCATATTATTATAGGAATTTATTTCATCCATGCTGATGTAAAGTTAGCATTCCAGGAGTTGCATCCAGTTCACTACTTCTCTGAAATATGTACTCTTCCACAAAAAACAATACATACTCCATGTAGTGACAATACTACTGTTGTCACTTGTCTAGTTTTCAACAGGACAATCCAGTTTGGAAGCAAGAGGTTAAGAGTCAGGTTTTAAAATAACTGGTGACCAGAAAGCTCAAGTCCAGTTTTCCCAGTTCATTTTCTCATCATACTATTTAACCAAACATCCTCTCTCCTTTCCTGACTTCAGGCTTCAACCCAATTGCTTCTTCCTCACCAAGCTAAACTAGCATTCCTAGAAGCAGCCTTTGTTATGCATCGTATCTTTCCTGTGGCTCTAAAAAGGAAACATTCTAGTAGGAGGAAATAAATCATCTCTTTTCCAGGACCAGGGAAAGAGGTAGATTTGGATAACGGACTAAATTAGTCTAAATTAGCGACAAGTCACTTTCCCTTGTTGTCCATCACTGCCAGGAAATGCAAGCTGTAAAATCAGAAAGGAAGAGGAACGTGACTAAACCCCCCTTACCATCCGTCCATACATAGAGGGGTAATATTAACTTCCTCCCTGGTTTGCATTTGACACGTACCAGGTTCACCTAACTTTACAATAACTTTTCTGATTTTTTTTTAAAGGTTATTTTTGGCTCTTTATTTCAACCTCTCTTTTAGCACTCTGCTTATTATACCTCCCTACAGGGCAAAGATGAGACTGCAGTATTTACTGATCTGCACTCAGGTGTTTTGTAAAAGATCTTGTTATTCAACTTGCAGGTTTCTAGTGGACCTGTTCCAAGTGGGAGCAACTGTAGAACGTTCAAGGTGACCCACAGATATTTAAAAAAACCCTAATCTTAGTATGATGCACTGCATCTCTTAAATAACCAAGGTACGAGGGCTACTCAGGATTGAAACACAGGAAAATTAAAAAGGAAAAGTTGGCCTGGAGGTTAAGGCACAGGCCTGAGTCTCTGAATATCAGGGCTTTATTTCTTCCACAGCCTCAAGCTCACTATGCACTCTTAGCAAAGCCATTTAATTGCTTCGTGCCTCAATTTACCACGTGTAAAACTGGGCTAATGATTTCCTATTTCACTCAAGTATTGTGAAGCTTAAATCAACGTTAAGAAACTTTGAAAAATCTAAGATGGAAAGTGCTAATACAAATGCAGTATTTTTAAAAATTTTTTTAAAGAGGTCCCATGATCTTCAGTCTTACTGGCTTCCACTCAGACAAAGGCCACTTTGCTCATGATATCACTACTCAAATGTAACAACACTGGAGTCAGCCTACTGGGATCAGGTAAGCCTGTGCTTTCTGCAATAATGCCCAGATTTGCAAAGTTCTTAATATTTTATACCTTACAATAATTCATGTATTGTTGCAGAAAGTCTTACCAGACACCCCAACAGGCTGGCTCCAGACTCTATGCTTCCACAGGTATGGCATGGCGTCAGAGGGGGTCGATAGCTGATGTGTGTCGCCAGGATAGTAACACTGGAGCATCACTTAGAGCAGAAAATGGGGAGCAATGGCAAGGCCGGACATTAACAGGCAAAGTAGGGTAGGGAGATTAAATCTGTAGGGAACGAGAGCTACAACAACTTTGTTCCTTTCATCCATTCATCTCTACCATCTTTCTGTCCAACAACTTCACCTATTTTTCTTGATTGACTCCTGTGCATACAATTTCTTGCCAACTTCCTCCCAAAGAGAAAAATGGCCCTATGCAGTAAGCACACTTTTCACGTCCCTTCTCACCAGTTTCTCTTCCTTTCTGCCAACCTCCATTAGCTCAGAAGCAAAAAAATCAAGAAAGGAATACGGACAGAGTTCTCCTGTTTACTCGTCTTTCAGAATGTTCAGCTAGATATTTATAAATCGAACCCAAAATGGCCAAGATGATCACATTTGAGTGTCAAAAGTTTAAGCACCCAATTAAAAGTGGCCTGCTTTTAGAAGGGCTGAGCCATTGAATTTAGGAGCTAGTAAGTACTTGGGGAGCCCTCATCATAACCTCTGAGCAACTGCTTGTTTAATTTTTCTCATCTTTCCATGATCTTTCATATCTTAGGACACAGCTGCTTAGCAGAGCTGGGCGAATAACTGATTTTTCTGTTCACTGACAGTTATGAAAAAATAATCCAAAAAGGTTCACGTTCACCAAAATTGAAAAATTTCAACAAATTGAAAAAAATCCATTTTGGGCACTTGTAAGGGGCTAGATTTACAAAAACACATGGAGGAACCACTGCCCTCCTTATAAAACTTTCAGTCCAGTGGTTAGGGCACTCATCTGGAATGTGGGAGATCCATGTTCAATTGCTCTCTCTGCCTGATGTGGAGCAGGGGCTTGATTTGGGTCCTCCCACATCCTAGGTGAGGACCCTAATCACCAGTCTAGAGAGTCATTCTCATGCTTTTTCCCTGGCCCAATGACTATTCATTGTCATTCACAGTGACAATTCACAGTACACCACCACCACCTCCTCCTCCTCCTGCCATTTTGTGAATGGCATCTAAGGCCTGGAAAACAAAATGGGGATCAAAACTATTTGGCAAATTTGTGTCAAATTTACTAATAGTTTCTGGTCAATACACTATACACATGAAATTTTTTGCCCAGCTCTAGTCATCACCCAACTGTTCCCCAGGAGAACAATGGGTGCTAAACAAATTTGACAGTCTTTCCACTTAATTTAGGTGCCTAAATGAGAGCTATTTTGAAAATCTGGCCCTGATGCTTTAAACTTCCTACCCTCCATATGACATGCAGACAAAATAGCTAAGTGCCAGCATATAAAAACTAGGAAGCAACTGGAAGAGTAGGCTTATGCCCAGAATAGAGCAGTGGTATTCAGAACTGTCTGAGTTAGCAACCAAAGAAAAGTGCTCATTGCCAGAGAGCAATTATCTCAATTTGAAGAAATTTGGACCCCTTTTCTAGATACATCTGGACATAAAATATTGAGACGGTTCAAAGAATGCCATACCTTCATTCCACCTAACCTCTTTTTCTCTGCCCCCTCCTCTCTCTATTCATGTACATCTTCTCCTAATTTATTACTGTTAACCCCACCCTGACATGTTATGTCTATGCATTATTGTCTGGTTTTGTATTGGCTTGTCTTGCCGGTTTGACAAATTGTAAGACTGCATAATTCCATTAGAGATCCTGTGAAGCATGTGAAATTTGGAAACATAAAAGCTGTAAGTCATTTACCTTTCTATTGTCTGCTTCTTTATGAAAAAAAAAATATTTTTTTTAAAAAGGAAGCAGAATTTCAGTGCAACATAGCACAGAACTCTCAATAAGACATCCTGCAAAATACCCACCCTACCACCACCTACATACCTCTCCATCAGAGAACATGCCAAAGGAAATGCATTCATATGCTTCTTCTTAACCTGAGTAATCATTCAATTAAGTCACAAAACCTCAATTTGCTGAACAGAAAGGGGGAGAGTGACAAATAGCATGGTCTAAGGGTTAAAGAAGGGGACTTGGAATAAGGACACCTGGGTGCTAAGCCTAGCTTTGACATGGATTTGTTCTGTTGTACTGGACAAGTTATTTAACTTTCAAATACCTCTTTTTTTCCATTTGTAAAATGGAGAATACTGCCCACCTTTATACAACACTTTGAGATACCTGGAGACACAAGTGGAAGGCACTAGATATGAAGTACAAATACTATTAACACTGTTCTATTAACTTTCTGGTTGCATGTATAGCCTTATAACTGCTTTGCTGGCACTGAATTGGGCACAAAGCACTATGGTGATCTCTAAAATGTTTACAACATAATTTGAGTATCAGTACAAGTGATACGTGAATCTGCTGTGAGTCTCAGAACTAGAGTTGGGCAACATTTTTCAGATGAATAGTTTATTTGCTGAAAAATGCAGCTCTGGTGGACCCAGAACTATATGCAAATTTGACATGAATAGTTTCAGCCAGTCACAGAGGAGGAGGCAGCTGGAGGAAATGGTGATGCCACCACTGCCCCCTCTTGTAGCCTTTAGCCCAGTGGTTTGGGCACTCACCTGTGATGGAAGAGACCCAGGTTTGAATCCCAACTCTGAAACAAACCCAAAACTAACTTTTTCAAGATTCAGTTCAACCTAAATCTATTCTGATTTTTCAGAACCTCCACCAAATCAAAAAATCAGTCACCTGCTCAGATCTAATCTGGTCTGAACCTGGAATGCTGGAATCAGCAGTTTCATTATACTGGAGGATGACAGTTGTGTGAGTAGCTGATCTACCAAGGCGCAGCTTACTGTGAACAGTACCGATACATTTCCCCCCCACTATTTATCTGTCAGAGCGTATAATTACAAGAATCAAGCCTGTGCCGGTCTCCAAAAACTCAGGCAGGAGGGATAGTGAAGGTACTAGTGCTAAGCTATCAGAAAAATTACAGCAAGAGCTTCTATTCTTTAGAATGGAAGGAAGAATACGTAGACATCAGTGTACTTCTTTGCTGGTAGTAGGGGTTAAAGGAAGATAGAACAACTTCAGCTGTGACCTTTCTACACCATAATAGAAAAGTCATAGGCATCTCCCTCACAACAGACCTAGGAAGTCTTCAGGGCTCGGTGTGTAGTGGGAGGAACCTTTCCCCTCCCACTATTATATGAGACCTTAGAGCACAGTTTCTGAGGACACTTAACCCTCTATGTGCCAAAATTGTTCATATTCTGTTTTGGGCCATTAAAAAAGGATACAGATGTACAACATACAACCCTGGTCTCATCTGGTTATCTCTGTTTTCCATAAGATACATTAAACATCCCTAATGCATTAGTGTAGTTGAAAGCTAATGCTACTCATTTTATTAATAAGTGGAGTAACCTTAAAATAAAGTAAAATAAAATAAAGCAGTCATACCAGTCAATGTGTTTAAAGCAATGCAAAGGGGATCACATACAGCAGTGGTTCTCAAACTTTTGTATTGGTGACCCCTTTCACATAGCAAACCTCTGAGTGCGACTCCCCCCCTTATAAATTAAAAACACATTTTTATATATTTAACACCATTATAAACGCTGGAGGTGAAGCGGGGTTTGGGGTGGAGGCTGACAGTTTGCAACCCCCCATGCAATAACCTCGCGACCCCCTGAGGCGTCCTGACCCCCAGTTTGAGAACCCCTGACATACAGGTTCATTAACTCCTCACCGTTGCCAGTTAGTTTTCACTTTTTGGGAGGAGGGGCTTTAATGCAGCGGACCAAGAGTCTACGTTATTTTGCTAAGTTCAAAGAGCTAGTGGAGAAAGATAGCATCTGGGGCGGACAGTTTACAAGTTGCTATGACTAAAATATAAATAAGTATTAGATAATACTAAAATATGAAAAGAATAGGACAAACAGTTAATATACATTCATTGTTCTGGCTGTGGTTATAAAGGGACGTGTGTTAAACTGACACTAGCTACTGTTAGTATCTAAGCAATTTAGGTCGAGTGAAGCAATACACTCTGCCCAATATCTATCAAAGTTTAGAAGAGATGGAATTTCTTTTTAAAAAGAAATCCTTAATATGGAAAATATAGAGAAAAAGCAGCAAGGTCTACACCCCATTCTTGTCTATTTTACCCTCTTACTTCCACAGTCCTGCCATTTCTCTTTCCTACTTAAACCACACATGAAAGAAAAAGGGCTAAACCTAAGTGTTTGTACTATAATCAAGTACATTTTGAAAACACCAGGAAATGGAAGTAACTTTATGTAGCCCTATGACTGACTGCTCTGACCACTCTGCTTGTATATTTTAACTCCTCCACTCCGTACATGTTTCTAGAGGCTTTAAGGTTCTTAGAGCAGGGAATTTCTTCCTATATATGTGCGTACAATATCTAGCACATTGTGGGTTCTACTGCAGTATAAAGAAAAATATTAAGAGGGGAAATTAGGTTTCACGTTAAGAGTTGACCTTAACTCCCAAGGTTGCACAGGAGCATTATACTACAAAGCTTTATAATTAGTGTTGTGTAAACTAACTCCTATTGATATCAAGATTAGGAACATCAAAGGTTAATGAAAAAAAGCAGTATTTAAAGGTACTCTAAGCAGCCAGGAGCTATGGAACTGTAGATTCCAAAGAATTTTGCATGTAGGAGATATACTTCAAAACCGGCAGTCTCCTGTTCAGCAAAACATCGATTGCTTCATACCCAGATTTAAAACCATTTTGACTATGATTTGCTAATGACTGTTCTTTCCATGAGTATTATACATTTCTCAATGTCACTGTGCCCTAAAAGAAAATTATGCATTTAACATGAGCAAGTCCCAGGTCCAGATTATCTCCACAATTACATTGCATACAAACAAACAGACAAGATATAATTATTATCTCTTGTTCATTTATACACCTTTAAAGTCAATATACACATGTAAATTCCAGGGCTTCAGCTCCATCAAGGGGTACTTTCTGGCGACATCGGGTGGCACGTACGTATCTCTTACCTGGGCCATGTCATTACCAAAACCTCCAATATACAGAATTTAGCCGTGGACTGTCAAATAAATAATCCTTAAATCTAATCTTTTATTTAAAAAGGAAGCTTTCCCTTCCATGATCACTCCTTCCACTTCACTTTTCCATCCAAATGCATCTAGACCTAGAGTAATGAAAGTACTACATCCACACATCTGGCATAAGACCTCTTGTCAAAACACAGTGCCTCATAACTCCACCAGTTTATTTATGTTTCTTTTTCAACAGACACTTTAAATGTCAGAGAAGAAATACATATCTTTTTAGACTGCAATCCATCTACTGCCTGTCACATAACATAAGGCTAATATTCAATACACTTCATATGAGAGGAGGAAAGCAAATTTAATATGCCAAAACCAAAACATTTTCATGCTGCAGGTGTAGAAACCATCTCAAGGTTTCAGCATGGTCTATGAGCTGAAAATGAAAAAGTATCTTTTGCTATTAAATTACACTCTTCTTTTTTCCTTTGCCTGCGAAGTGCCAGTAAATTTTGTTAACTAATTATGTGTAAAATTTAAAGTTATGAAAGCTATTTAGCCTTATTATGCAATCTACTTAAATGGAAGAAAGATATGAAAATATGACAACTCCTGCTTCACCAATAAAAACAAGTGAAGGGAAGGGAGAGAACATCTTGTGATCAGCACAGAAAAATGTATACTGGTTTGCTTAAAATAATGGATCTAGGTTAATTAAAAGCCTAAAGACTCTACTTGGTATAAAATTTGATGTCCCAAGTGCCAGGCACAGTAACTTGAGAGATCACTTGAAACATACCTTTGGCTGAGGTCAAGAGAGACAACAGTGGGATCAACTCACTGAAAACAAACAGGACAGGATGCAGAAAAAACTGCATGACCCATATGGTTGAAAATGCACTGACATCTAGATAACGGATCCTCAGGTGTATTGGGAGAGGGTATGGGAACAAGACTACATATACAGTTTTGTGAAAATATGCTTTGCCTCTGTTTAGGGGACCACCGTAAGATGTGACAATATTACACATTTCAAGATAAACAAGCCCAGAATAGATTGTTGTTCAAACAAATCATGGAGTTTTGAAGCAAAATCATTGGGGATGCACTTTAAAGTAATCCTTTCAAGGTTACACTGCCAAATATCACTGAAGTGCTGAGAAAACATTTTGGGTGTTATGAGTAAGTTACATCATATACATGTTTAAAATGGACATTTCTTTCATCAGGCAGTCACGTATCTGAGTGTACGCAGGTCAGGCAGAGATCTTTAAAACAAGGGGCAAGAGTTGTTTTGGAGAAGTGTTGCCTCACTGTTTAAATCCACAGTAAACAGAGTTCTCCAATTTAGAGACTGTAACCTAGTCCCATTCTCTAGAGAATGTATTCACGGTATTTATATACATTTTTGTAATATAAAGTTATAGCACTGGAATATATTACAAATTCACTGTGCCACATTAGGAATTTGACAGAAATTGGGGGAAAGGATCATATTAAAAATAAGGCTTGCTAGAAAAAAATTCATAATAAACTTTCACCAGTTTCTAGCTTTTTTTTTTCTTTTTTAAATATTGGGTAAATGCTACAGGGATCTTTATGTTACTTCTTCTGTTTCTATTGCACTGGACTCCTACCTTGCCTGGTATATCAGAGAGACTACACTATTTCTGGATGTTCAGTGTTCTAGCACCAACACAATATCACTCCCTGAAATACTTCTAGGGATGGTGCTGGCAAATATTGACATCTTCACCGATGGTGCTCTCCAACAATGAAGAGATAAGTGAGGTTGTTCATCTCCAGGCAGAACCATTCTTGGTCCAGCTCAGCCAGGAAGAGCATAACTTAAAAAAGTCACATTTATAAGCAGCACAAATATAGTAAAAAAACAGATTCACAGGAGGAGACTATTTAAAACAGAGAAACATGAGGCTAACTCAACTTAATACTCTAGACACTTAGCTCCAATAACACGTGCACAGTTCTTTAGTGATTGTCATTTGCTTACCTGATGTGACCAATCAGTTCAATCAACTTGTGGCTAAAGAAGTAGGCAGTCAGCTCAGATACATGGCTCAAGACAGAACAGACTCCAAAGAGGGTGGTAGTGCCATTCAGGTCTTCCAAGTGCCAGTAGAGAAAGGTGAACACAAACCCATACCCAAACCCCATAAACCAAGCCACGAACAGCACAGACCCATACTGTATGCTGCAAAGGAGCTTTATCAGGTCCCAAAAACTGAATGACTGAGACTGGCTTATGCTGCTGGGGGTGTCATCAGAGGATTCAGTGGAGGCATTTCCATCCACCTGTGGGATCTCTACTTCCTTCCTCTTGTTTTCATCTTCTTTGTAGTGGTTATAATGGAATCTGAACTGGGTGGCCACAATAAGTGCCATTGACATCAGTACACCAAAGACTATGAAAACAATCCTGTAATTCTTGTACTCAGGAGCTTTACACCCCAGACCTTCGATGATCACTTCTATACGGGTATAGTCTATACCAATTCCCACCGACAGCATGGCCAGTCCCCAGCCCAGAGAGCCCCACATTCGCTGCAAGCCATAGCGGTCCCTGTGTTTGCCAAGATATTGGAGAGTCACGGTGTCCACAATGGTAACAGATGAGGCACTGAAAAACTCTCCTATAATGACAACCAAGAGAATGAGTAGAAAGATAGCTTCTACTTCTTGATGATCATAAACCAGCATGACATGGTCAAAAGATACTGGCTTCGTGGTGACAACAGGTGGTGGCGTAGGGTGGGTCATATTTTCTGGCAGTCCTGGGTTAGTGGTGGTATTCTTTGAAATAAAAGTTGTATTGTTGTTATCCAAGGCAAGGTCTCCATTTCTGGTCTGAGCAGAAAATGGAAACAATTCCAAAGTTGGGGGACTGTTAGCTAACAGTCCCCGCTTCCCACGACCCTTCTGTAATGTAGCACTAGCTGTAGTTAGTAGAGAAGAAATCGTGGCATTTTGGGGCAGCGATGTTAAAAGGTGGCTGGCATTGGAAGGATGTGGTGGTGGAGGGACCTTTGGTACACATCTTAAGGTAGCTGGTCTAACAAATCCAATCCCCAGGTTAAATAAAATCCAACATAAAAGCGAAAAGAGAAGGACAACTTTCCCTTTTTTAAAGCGATCTGCCACCACTCCCCAGAAAGGAGCACTGCAGAACTCAATAAAGTACCTAATGCCCACCAGAAGTCCACTCTGACTGGGCGACATGCCCAGCTGCTTATAATACACAGGAAGCAATGGGTAAAGGGAGCCATATGCAGAATAAAAGAAAAAATAAAAGACCTTGGAGATCAGAAGATCATTGTTTATTTTGACACAGTGCCTTTCTAACCAGTCTAGCTCCTCATCTGGGACAGTGGTGGTCTCCGTTGAAGGGGTTTCATTTTGGGGCTGGAGATCTTGCTCCTTGGAAATTCCATTGAAAGGATCAGCAAGCACATACTTTCTCTTCTGCTCTTCTTCATCATCAGTTAAAATGGCAACTTTATCATCAGCCGCCATAGCTCACCACAAGCATCCGATACTCAACTCACTCTCCACAATGACTGCAGCTATCCTGTAGGGCAAATAAAATAGACTACAGTTAAAGCACAACAGAGAGAAGGAAGGGTGCAATCATGGAAGGTCAGGCACTGAGGAATAAAAGAAAGAGAGCCTCTTTTTATTACTTACATGCCCTGCCCATAAATACCTCAGGAGCTGAGGAAAGAAAAACATTGTATTCAACGGTTAATTCACTTTGATAATGCCAGACAATACTGGCAATCATGAAAAAGTGGATTTAGTGACTGACACTGCCACTACTATAGCAATTTATCTTCCAGCAGCAGTTCTGTAGCTCTTTGCAATAACCATTCTTTACATTTATTACAGGAGAGATTTTCAAAGGCACAAATAGGAGCTAGGCAACGAACTGAAATTTGTGCCTTTGAAATCTCCCCCTACAAGTCATCTACTTTCCTAAGAATCTAACTCCAGTATTTACAGTTTTGCTTAAATAACCGTAGGACAGAGAATGAGGTGACTCAGGGGACAAGTCATGAGATAGGAAGCTCTTCTTCACCAGTCATATCCATTACACCTGAAGGCCTATGCAAAATTATTTGATCTCCAACTGGAGTCCAATTTTGAGAAACGCTGAGCATCTGCAACTTCAGTTGAAGTCAGTGGGACTGTGGTTGCTCAGCATCTCTGGGAAAAAGAAACGTAAGGCCCCCTAGTTCCTAGAGGGCAGGTACCTACATCATAAAAATCATCCTCACAATTAGGTTGGAAGCCTCAGTAGCAGGGGACAAGGATCGAACAAGACATGGGATTAAACTGATCTTTTATCCCTTCCAAGGTTCAGAAATACAAGAGGGACTGAGGAGAAAACATATTGCCACTGCAGACCCCGTACTTATTCTGTGGAGAAACAGTGGATTTTAGGAAGGTCAGTCCTGTACCTTTTTACAAATAATAATGAATTTAAAAACCAATTTTAAAAGCCACCAGGATTTAGATTTTGCTTTTAAGAGCATCTTTCATACTTAAGGTGCTCATAAAAGATCTTAATAATACTGTTAGCCATTAGTAATTTTCCTTACGGGGAACAAAACATCGGTTTCCCATACAGAAGTGCAGTCCATTAGTTCTTGGCTACCAGATTGGAGACATATTGCATTAATTTGAGATTTTGTGGCATTAATATTTGTAAACTCAACCTGGAAAAAAAATTAGATTCACAAACTATATAATGTAAATAGGTTTCATTCTAAATAAATATTTCAGTGCATGTTTCTGGATAAGTCAAGAGATGCCACAAAACAATTTAACTTAAATATTTAATAGATACTCTCTTGCCTGAAGCAATATATTTGTGTTTTTCTCTCTGGATCAACTTACGTTCCAAAGCAGAATTTTTTAAGGTCTAAGTTTTAATTATAGTGGTTTCAAACTCTTTTGGATTGCTGATAAACTGTTCCACTTTAATTTATTAATGTCATAATATTTAAATTGTGAAATATAGAACATGTTTCTCCAGTGAGTCCTTTAATATTCTATAAGGAACTTAACTTCCTAGTCTCAAAAAGCTGAGAAGCCCTCATAAGATTCCAATCTCTAATATTTTAGAATCAGATTGGAAGCTTAGTTTTGCCTTTTTACTAATTCATTGTTGATTGAGATAGGCAGAGATTATCCTTTTAAATAATCTGCTTATAGTTCAGAATTTTTTCCCAAACTTTAAGGGCAATAACTGACCAGGGATGTAAGTTTAAAAGATTTCTTTCTAACCTAGTAGTATTCACAGGTATTATTCTATTTCAGTGATGTTTATTAAGTTCTGTTCCATATTCCAAGGTGCATTAGGTAGTTGTACTTAATTAAAAAACAAAAACAAAAACAAAAACAAAAAAACCATCAGAAGTAGGAAGCCTGCCAAACAAATCAGTGGGGCCACCAGATGATCGAGGTGCTAAAGGAGCACTCAAGGAAGATAAGGCCATTATGGAGAAGCTAAATTAATTCTTTGCATCAGTCTTCGTTGAAGAGGACGAAATGAAGATTCCCATGCCCGAGCCATTCTTTTTAGGTGACAAATCTGAGGAACTGTCCCAAATTGAAGTGTCATTAGAGGCGGTTTTGGAACAAATAAATTAAACAGTAATAAGTCACCAGGACCACATGGTATTCACCCAAGAATTCCGAAGGAACTCAAATATGAAATAGCAGAACTACTAAATGTGGTATGTAATCCATCATTTAAATCAGCTTCTGTATCAGGTGACTGGAGGATAGCTAATATGCCGCTAATTTTTTTAAAAGGCTCAAGAGGTGATCCTGGCAATTACAGGCTGGTAAGCCTAACTTTAGTACTAGGCAAATTGGCATGATTTCCCTTTACAAAAGCCATGTTGACTCTTCCCCAATAAATCATGTTCATTTATGTGTCTGATAATTCTGTTCTTTACTATAGTTTCAACCAATCTATTAGAATTCTTTGAGGGGGTCATTAAACATGTGAACAAGGGTGACCCAGCAGATATAATGTACTTGTATTTTCAGAAAGCTTTTGACAAGGAGCCTCACCAAAGGCTTTTAAGCAAAGTAAGCGGTCATAGATAAGAGGGAAGGTCCTCTCATGGATCAGTAACTGGATAAAAAGATAGGAAACAAAGGATAGAAATAAATGGTCTGTTTTAAGAATGGTGAGAGGTAAACTGCAGTGTCCCCCAGGGGTCTGTATTGGGACCAGTGTTTTTTCAACATAGCCATAAATCTGGAAAAAGGGTTAAACTGTGAGGTGGCAAAATTTGCAGATGCCACAAAATTACTCAAGATAGTTAAGTCCAAAGCAGACTGTGAAGAGTCACAAAGGGAATCTCACAAAACTGGATGACTGGGCAACAAAATGGGAGATCAAAGTCAATGTTGATAAATGCAAAGTAATACACACTGGAAAACACAATCCCAACTATACGTATAAAATGATGGGGTTTAAATTAGCTGCGATCACTCACAAGAGAAATATTTGACTCATTGTGGATAGTTCTCTGAAAACATCTGCTCAATGTACAGCAGCAGTCAAAAATGCTAAAAGAATGTTAGGAACCATTGGGAAAGGGACAGATAAGACGACAGTAAATATAAAACCACTATCTATATCCACAGTATGCCCATACCTTGAGTATGTATATTAGAAATAGAAATGGTACAGAGAAGGGCAGCAAAAATGATTAAGGGCATGGTACAGTTTCAATATGAAGAGAGATTAAGACAACTGGGACTTTTCAGCTTGAAAAAGAGATGACTAAGGAGGGATATGGTAGAGGTCTATAAAATATTGACTGGTGTGGAGAAAGTGAATAAGGAAATGTTATTTACTTCTTCACATAACACAAAAACCAGGGGTCACCCAATGAAATTAACAGGCAGGATGTTTAAAACAAAGGAAGTACTTCTTCACACAACGTACACTCAATGGAGGGGACTCATTGCCATGGGATGTTGGTGGGAGGGATAGCTCAGTGGTTGGAGCATTGGCCTGCTAAACACAGGGTTGAGAGTTCAATCCTTGAGGGGGCCATTTAGGGCTCTGGGGTAAAATTGGGGATTGGTCCTGCTTTGAGCAGGGGGTTGGACTAGATGACCTCCTGAGGTCCCTTCCAATCCTGATATTCTATGATTCTATGTTGTGAATGCCAAAAGTATAACAAGGTTCAAAAAAGAATAAGGTAAGTTCATGGAGGATAGGGCCATCAACAGCTATTAGCCAAGATGGTCAGGAGTGCAACCCCATGCTCTGGGTGTCCCTAACCCTCTGACTGCCAGATGCTGGGACTGGACAACAGGGGATGGATCACTTGTGAATTGCCCTGCTCATTCCCTCTGAAGCAGCTGGCATTGGCTGCTGTTGGAAGACAGATACTGGGCTAGATGAAGCATTGGTCTGACCCCGTATGCCATTCTTATGTTCTTAATGTTTGTGGAATGAGCTGCAGTAGCCCAGTAATATAATATAAATTTTAGTCTGGAAAGCTCATCTCTTTCTCACAGACGATTTTGTAATAAAAAATGCCTGCAGATAAAAATCAATCACAATGCTGGAGTCCAGAGAATTTGAAATTTTTAAACAAGTTCAGTGTTACCAATTCTAGGATTTTACCATGAATGATGCAATACTTGGTGTTTTTCTCACCTACCCCAGCTGATGAATAATATTACCTGAGAATCTCTTCTTTCATTTCAGAAAAAGTTTCTAGCCCTCATAGTTGAAAAGGTTGAAAACAAGAACCCTAAAGGCTCTAAAACCAGAAGACAAATTAAAAAAAAAGTGACTTTTTGTTCTTAAGACTCATGATTTTTAAATCAATGTCATAATTTTGGGGGCCTGAATCTTGATTTTTAAATGTTTGGAGTTGGCAGTACTGCAAATTGCAGAAGTTTTCTAAATAACTCATGCACACTCTTGTCAAATTTGAAAATCATTTTTCTTGCTCTTATTCACTAATATCACAATAATCTCTTAAAACCAGTTTTTGGAGTATACATTAGGTCTGGTATGTTAAATACTATTACTAATCAATTTAATTAGACTGCTGGAATCACTGAGACAAGTTCTTTTGCACATTTACAGTGGACTTTTTCTATTATTGTTCATTTTTGGTTGAAAAACACACAAAACAAATTCTACGAATTACCACGTTAGATTTGCCCTTGAGTCTTCAGTTTTTCTTTTAAGCCTGCCTTGGTTCTGCAACTTGTGGGTGGGCAGCCCCCTATTCATGGGTGGAACCCCGCTGACTTACAAGGAGTCAATTGAAGGACCATGGCCTTAATCTCTACCCTCATATTAACCTTATGAACCTATAAAAGTATCTCCATGCTAATTCTAGCTGCTAAGAGTTAGTGTGTCAGAGTTTGGTTTCTCTCGATTATAGACAAGTTCTCTCTTACATTGCAAGATCAAGTGACAAAATGTCGTGCAGTTTGACATCATCTCTTCTTAGGTCAAGAGAAGCCACAATAATCTTGATTAAAAACAAAAACAAATACATTATATTCCTAATCCTATGCATATGGATTCAAAACTATCTGATTTAGCACCACAAATACTTGGGTGGCAATGTACAAAGAATTTTTAAACACAACAAACATGATTCTTAATTTGTCTTTTTATTTTCAGTTTCCTTTCCAATTGGAATAGGTTTCAGATTTATGTTTCCTTGAGTATGTTAATTTTATTAGGTTTATTGATAACTAATATTTTACAATTGTTTATTATTGTTGGGGTTTAAAAATATTAAGCTATTGGATCTTTTCCTCATATGTTTTTACATCTGCTCTTGCATCCATTTTCTTCTAAATTTGTTATGTATGTGTAATGTGATAGAAACACCTGTATTTTCACTGTATTTTGTCCATAAACTTCTTAGTAAAATGTTATAGAAAAATATTTCATCAAACAAAAATTTTAAAGTAAATATTTCATTGAATTCCATTAGTAATACACTATATACCCTTCAGTAATCGGACACAGTAGCAGCATTAGCAGAAATTTCACAGGATTACTTTTCAGATTTTGAGCAGAGTCAATTTTTTATATGTGGTGTTAATTAAAAAAAAGGGGGGGGGGGAAATAGTGGAAATGAACAAACTAACAAATAGATTCTTTGGAATTTCCTACAATGGTTCCAACGATGGCTTTCCAACTTATAACAAAAAGGCAACACAGCTTGGACATTAGGCAGCTCTACAGTGAAATCAAACTAAGCAGCAGCAAAAACCATTTATAAAGTTATGTATAAATTGAAGTGAGAGGAATAGTCTATACCTTCCCCATTCCAAGGTTAGTTTAACTACAACATCACTACTGAAATTTTACGAACGTTACTGCTTTGTAAAAATATTTTCCATATCTACAAAACTATAGTCCTAAGGGACAGTGTGTGGACTATAGTTCTAAGGATCAGCTTGGGCAAACTACAAACAGTTGTAGCCAGGAACAAACATGTTGAGAGTGTCCAGACTAGATCCCTTACCAATGTATTAACTATCTGGAGTTAACTGGCATTCTACTGGAGCCAAAAAAAACTCTAGTGAAGACAAGGCCTTAGAAGAACATGGTGATGGAGCGTGGCGTTTTAGCCAGGGGCTACTGAACACTGAGTTCTGACCTCATCATAGAAATCGCGAACATACGTTCTGAAGGCACTTTTTACCAATTTACCCAAGTGACAAGGTTAAACTGAAGAGTAGCCACTAGCAAATATCATGCATGCTCCAATTTAGTTGCATTGATTAAAGGATTGCCTGTGAGAGATCTTGAACAGCCTAATAAACCATTTGCAAAGAGGTGAGGTGTAGCATGTTGCACAAATCCACCTGTGTGATACTACCAAGAGGGATCTTGTCCTCCAACATGCAGGGCAAATAAACAAACTTCCCAGAAGTTAAAGTGCCCAAATCACTCACACAGACATAAGGGAGAACTATGTATGTAGGTCCTCAATATCTGAACACCTCCCCGACATGAAGTTCATAACACTTCCTCTCCGTTATGAGGTATTATTCTTCCCATATTACAGACGCAGAGAGAGGAAGCCACCTGCCCAAAATCACACAGGAAGTCTGTGGCTGTTCCAAGAATAGATGCATAGACTCAGTTTATGAGACCACCCTTCCTCTAAGACTACTTACATAAACTTACACTGGCTTCCTTTTAACTACAAGCCTAGCCTTCCTCTCTCTTTTGTGAGTGTGTATCGTTACTTACCCACAACTAAAAAGAAATCAGCTATATGCAAGAAAAACTCTGAAAAATAAAAGGAGTAATTGTGGCACCTTAGAGACTAACAAATTTATTTGAGCATAAGCTTTCGTGAGCTACAGCTCACTTCATCGGATATATATTACAGATGCAGAGAGAGGAAGCCACCTGCACTGTTGCATCTGATGAAGTGAGCTGTAGCTCACGAAAGCATATGTTCAAATAAATTTGTTAGTCTCTAAGGTGCCACAAGTATTCCTTCTCTTTTTGAGAATACAGACTAACACAGCTGCTACTCTGAAATCTGAAAAATAAATAATTCCTTCTGTTGTAAGTCAGTGTTCCTGTTCTTTCACCTCTGCTGTATTTAGTTAGGTTTTACTTCAAACATTCAAATCTATACCGTTTTACTCATTTTGTGGCTGATTTTTTGCCAAGAAATCATCAATAGGATCATCTAGCTTTAATAATGATCTTCCACAATAAATGTTAAACGCAGGGAGAAAAGGGAGGCAACCCTTTGCTCTGAGAAACGAATACAGATAAAGTGGGTGTCTCATGCTAGCTTTAATATCTAATATTACCCTCAAGAGAAAACCCCAGTGACTTCTTATAGTCAATTGGCTTGCCGGAGCCAGCTGTCACAATATTTCCCACTATATGTTAACCAGACATCTTATGTAGATTATTTTAATACTTAACATTAAAGAATGAATTTTAGAAAATCAAATGAAGATAAATTTATAAAAATCTTTACAAGAGAAAAAACAATCTGATTTGTTCCTAAAGCAGGTAGAAAAATCATAGAAAATATATGTGTTTTTTGAGGCACCCCACTGTCATGAGACAATTTAATTTTTCTGTTGCATATAGTGACATACAACACATACAAGCCTGAAACAGGCAGAATCTTCTGGAGAGGCCAAGCAGAGAATAGCAGGCTTTTAAACTCAAAGTAATATAAAGAAGGTTGCACACAAAGTAATTTCTCTTCACATTAATGTAATAATGTATCTCGTTAAAACACTTATTTCTATTTATTTTTAATTTCACAAAAGGTACTTATTCACACTGACTCTAGGCATTCTGATAGTTAAAAGAACACAATCATACAAGGAATTGGAAAATACAAAGAGGCAATCTATTCCAGGCAGCCCAACCTGGCACTACAAATCAATCCCTATAATCAAAGGAAAGGATCGAGTACATCAAAACTCAGTTCTCCCCCCGCACTTACCCTTCCCAAAAGTCTGAGAAAACATGTGTACTTTGTAGCGTGCGGTGAAGTCAACAAATCTGATAGGGGAATGAATGCCAGAATTGAGGGGCCCCCCTTCATAGAGGGGGCCTAACTTGGTCCTATCATTAGCCCCATCTCTTTTAAATCAAGGAGTACACAACTCAAGAGCCTCCATGCAGCAAGTGCAGCAGTATAGCAGGGACACAGCAGCAGCCTCCCAGGGAGGCAGATCCCAGGCCACTTGGGATATGTCTACACTGCAATTAAATACTTGCGGCTAGCCCATGTCAGCTGGCCCGTGTCAACTGGCTCAGACTTGTGGCTATAAAATTGCACCGCAGACGGTTCGGCTCAGGTTGGAGCCCAGGTTCTGGGACCCTTCCCACCTTGCACGGTTCCTAGAGTTCGGGCTCCAGCCCAAGTCCAAGTGTCTACACTGCAATTTTACAGTACTGCGAGCCCGAGTCAGCTGACACGGGCCAGCTGACCTGGGCTACTTGCCAGCCATGGGTGCTTAATTGCAGTGTAGACATACACGTAGGGCTTTATAGGCCAAAACCAGCACCTTAAATTCCACCTAGAAACCAACAGGCGATTAGGTTTGATACCTTAGGGGGAACTGCTAATACTTAAATATATAGCATAAATATTTGATTTTAAACAAGAAATTGAGCATAGTTAAGCATCAAAAAGCAATATAAAGTTAGAGAGCCTCAAAAAATGAGCATATTAAGTGCAAAAGCCATAATTTGTTTTACACATAGTGTAGACACTTACAGAAGGACTTTGATGAGTTAAGTACCTTCAACAATATGTGCACAAAATTATATTTACATATCACAGAAAACTAATACATCAGAGAGCATCCAAAACAGGAAGCATTAACGAAAGCCTTCAAATCCATAGCTGTATCAAAAAAAGCAGATTGGATTGCAGTCTGCATGGCATTGATAAATCAGATGCGAGTTTATCAGTGAGGCCTTCCATGTCAACATACCAATATGGCATCAAGTTCCTGTTTAACCCTCTCAGATTTTCGTTAAACTTGGCCAGTAGAGCAGGTTTGCAATAAACAAGAGAAATTTCACACGAAAATTTCTATTAGCAGATTTTCAAGTGTTCAGCCACTCATTCCTCTAAAATAATACTTCACAAAATTTACTCGATATCTTGCTAATCACTGTTTAATTTAGAAATACCCCTGTGCTACAGTTGAAGATGATCCTGTGTCAGTGCTTACAAGTTGTGCACTTCTTTAACAGTTACATAACATTCGTTGCTAGCCATCAGAGCCAATAAACAGTGCATGAACTTATGTAAGGCATCGGAAGTGGTGTTTCTGTGTCTAGTGTTGAGCTATAGAGGTAACAGAGCTAACTTTCCTCCACAAACATCCTGACAAGACAATCTGTTTCAAAGAATAGGTGAATAAAAGAATATTAGAAACTGCAGAATTATGGGATAAATGGGGTTTCTACTAAAGCCATTGCATATTTTGCCTTTGAGACACCAGCAGAACAGGGCTGAATCTGCAGTGACTAACAAGCAGTCCCATACTGACTACAATGGGACTATCCCCTTTACCAAAATTACATATGCGAGTCTTCATAAGATTGTGCTCTATATCTGTATTATGCTTTGTTGTTTTAACACTACAAACAAAAACAGGATGTGCAGGACCTTTCATATAGCCTTTTAGGTGTATACTCATCAGAACTTGATTGCTTTGGCATCAGTTTTCATTCCAAAAGCACTGCTATAGAGTACAGAGTCAGGCCCACAGTATTGTACTATCAGAACTTCAAAAGTCATCACTTTATCCTCCTTTATATCCATTTTAAAAGGTCCTTTGGTGTGATGCCTACAAATCACTACCATTGGTTACACTGGTGACCACCTGAAACTTCCAACACCTCTATGACTACTTACTTATGCAAACACCCAAATCTTTGCTCTTGTCTCATCCTCCCTCTTCTCCATCTCTCTGTTGATTCACCTGTTTAGTATTTAGAGAATGTGATTGTTAGCCCTCTGGATCAGGGGCTGGCTCTGTTATTTGTTCAAATCCTCTAATCCCTTTGTAGGGATTAAGGCAATACAACAAAGAAATAACAGTAAATTCTCTACTGCCTAGCACTTTGTGTATTTATTTACACCTAAACGAAGTGGATGTAAATGCTACCCTTCTGGTTTGGTAACATTTTACACTCACTTTGCCCATGTAAATGACAATACAAGATGCAAGACAGTGGGCAGTCAGACCCTGCATTTATTATATGTATAGACCAGCGGTTCTCAAACTGTGAGTCATGAACCCATATTAATGGGGTCACCAGAGCTGATGACAGACTTACTGGGGCCCAGGGCCAAACCCCATCGCCCAGCACTAAAGCCCAAGCCCCACTCCCTGGGTGGTGGAGCTCAGGTTACAGGTCCCACCCCCACGTGAGGATGAAGACTTTGTGCTTCGGCTTTCCTCCACTCACCCCTGGGACGGTAGGGCTCGGGTGGGCTCAGGCTTCAGTCCCCGCTCCTGGGGTCATGTAGTAATTTTTGTTGTCAGAAAGGGGTTGCTGTGCAATGAAGTTTGAGAACCCCTAGTATAGACTAGACTCAGTTCAGGAGAGGCTGGTATTTCCAACAGACACAGCCTTTATCAGCTCCTCTGGAACACCACATTTATTTACACTATCTGCTTAATTAGGAAATATTTATTTATCCTTATTTCAAAGTACTGCAGAAAAATATTTGCCAAACAACATTATAGTTTATTCAGCTATAATATGATTTTTTACTGCTAGAATTTTCTCCACTCACTTACGTAAGAGTATTGTTTTGACCCAACTGAGAATGGAAGGGTTTTTACTAAACAGTTTATATCCAAGATTGAACCAATCTTTAATAGGTTATAATCTGATAGTGAAAGTCATATGGATTTTAAGTATGTAGTTTTTATTTTAAAACTACCAGTAGCTACATCTTATGAGATGCTAACACAAAACTAAGTCTTCAACTCTATACATGGCAGCAAACACTATTCACAGATAAATATTAAACTTCTGCTGGGTTTGTGAGGTAAGCTCATATACTACATATGCCAATAGCTATGCTGATAAATGAAGCATGCAAGAGTATGAACAAAGTAGTAAATAAAAAGTTCCTACGAGAATGTGGTTAGTTCACTAAGATCTTAATTTTTTTTAAATATACATTGAATATCTGCCCGAGGGAGTGTCATGTGTAGACACCCCCAGCACAAGATAAAAAGTGACCATGCTCCTGAAGATGTTTTAGAGAAAACTTGGCATTTGGTCAGTGTCTCCAGTGAAATGTGAACTATTAACACAGTATATTCCATCAAAACCTGGATGTTCAACTGGGAAGCACTGGTTAATTTGGAATGGAATGACTCAATTACAGAGAATTAGGCCTCACCCACAACACTGAATACTATGTTGCTACAATTTCTAGAGAACAAGGTTAGCGTCCTATGGAGGTTATAGTCTAACCACAGCACATGCCAAAGATCTGAACTGAGAGGAAAGACTGGATGTGACCAGTTTCCTCAAAAAACAGCATGTGCGCCGATCCACCCGAAACACTCATGTTCTTATAAAGGACCTGGGAAAATTGGCTAAACAGAAACCTGTTTGTCAATCAGAAAGGTCAAACATATTTGAAGAATAGATCTCAGAGATACCAGGAAAGTGCTATGAGAGAGGATTCAACCTGAGGAGAATACCTATATATCTCCCAACTACAGTGTAAGGCAGTGGTTCCCAAACTGGGGTTTGTGAACCCCTGGGATTTCGCAAAATGTTACAGGGGGTTCTCGGGAAAAAATTCCCTAATGGTGGACAGAGCTGTCTTTAGGGACTCCGGGCAGCATGGAGCCAGCAGCCTGGAGCCCCTGGACTTCCAAGAGCTAAGTAGATCAAAGCAAGCATATCTATCACACTGAGAAGATTTAAACTTCAAGACTCTTTATAATAAATAGAAAGGGAGGTGGATATTTTTTGCTGTTTTTAAAATTAAATAGGCAGCTACTATTGTTTTTAAAATGATTATGAAGACCAACTTTAAGCTTTGTTGTAACGTGTGTTGTTTGCCTGGACGGCTCAAGACCTGAATTCTTGTGTAGGAGGAACTCTTTGAGTTGACTTTTTAAATACCTTCATGCTATTTCATATCTGATACTCCTTGATGAAATGGAGGAGCCTTGTCTTATAACAGGCTTATTCAAAGTGATACAAGCTACGAAAGTGAGATCTTGGAAGAGTGTTGCCGTTTTCATAATGTAATAAAAATACTGTAATAATAATTAATAATAAATAGCGTGTAATAAGCATGTCATAAAAACAAATTTTATATTTCCACGATCACTGCTTTTATCATTTATACTCAGGTAAAGGAGAAAAATCCCTGGAAATATTAATTTTTAGGAGGTGGTTCGTGAGACTTGACATTTCAGTGAAAGGGGTTCACAGGTTGTTAAGTTTGGGAACCACTGGTGTAAGGGAAGGGAGAAAATACTTGGAGTAACATGGGTGGTGGATATAGATAGTCTTCAAAGTAGATGGGAGGCACTGCAGGTTATGGGGAGGGGGAGAAGAGAGGGCTGCACTAGCTGGGAGAGAAGCTTGTCTAGTATGATGATTATCACCCTCTTAATACTTTTAGATAAAAAGAAAATCTGACTGGTCCCCACATGCAGGAAGAGCAGGCTGGAAGACTGGTGTGTGGTCAGAAAAAGGAAGCAAAGCAAGTCCCCATTATCACAGTGAGAAACACCCTCAAGGCAATCCCTGTAACTACTAAATCCTCCTGTACAATTAAAAAGAATTTGCGCACACACACCGCTGAAAAACACTTCAACTGAACCCCCAAATTACCCAATCCCTATATGGAAATACCCTATCACCCCTCTTAATTTCCAAACCCTGTTCCTTCCATCCAAGAGCCCTGAGCCATCTTCCTGACACCAAAAATCTTTCATCCCACCACTGCGGCCCTCAGAGAAGAGAAACGGAATGGAGTTTACGAAACTGGACTAGTTCTCAGGAAAGAGAGGTTTGTTCCTAGCTCAGCCACAGACCTCCTGAGTGACCTTGGGCAAGACACTTATTCTCTCTCAAGGTCTTACCTCCCTACCTCACAGGGTGCAAGGTATATACACACACACTAATGTTTGTGATGTACTACTCAGATACTACAGTAGCCCAGCACCACAGAAAAGCCTGCTAACAAAAACATTTCGTCCTAGCAGTTATGCCTGCTCCTCCCCTTCTTCCAGTTTACCCATTTGAAAGGCCACACCTTCATTTCTGGTTATTTGAAAGGCCACCTCCTTGTGATAAAGGCTTTTCACTATACTCCAAAGAGACATGTAAATCTCACTCCATTTTGCTAGGTAATTCACTCAGTTTGGGGTATCGCTCATTCAAACGGACCTAGCTTGGCAGTGGTGCAGAGATGACTTCTGTCGATGTACAAAGACAAGAGCTGGCTGACTGGGCAGGGGGGTTTCATGCCGAGGGGCAGGTGCACGTCGGGGGAACGATGGCTCCTCCGCACGCAGCCCCCGGGCACCCTGCTCCGCAGCGCCTTTGTTTGCAAGGGCAGTTACGTTTGCGGAAGTCCATGCCCGGGCGGTGCGGCAGCTTCCACGTTACAAAACAAATGCGAACCGGGTTACTCAGTCTCACCTCCCCGAGCTGTGGCACCAATGGTGGACCGGGCAGCACGCAAAGCCCCGTGTCCACCACAGCCAGGGCGGGGAGAGGAAGGGATGGGGTTAAAGGCAGGTAAACGAACCATCCTCTGGAATAAAGCAACAGCAGCTGCCGGCACCAGTCTCGGAGCCAACGGAGTCACACCAGAGACAAGTCACTGCCAGCCCCCCGGGCACCCCCCGCCAGCCCCCGGGAACCCCACCCACCCAGCCTGCCCAGGGCCTCCAGTTCTCAGCCAGCGGCAGGCGCAGCAAGCCGGGGCAGATTTCCCTGCTTTCCCCCGAGTGCGCGTGGAGGCGACGGGCAATGACTCACCTCGTGCGGGGGGGTCCCTCACAGCCTCTTCCCTCTCGCGGCTGCTCCCGGAGCGCGCGGCGGCTGCTGCTGCAGGGGGCCGCGCACCATCCCCCGCCGCCGCCAGCTCCTCTGCGCACGAGCGCTGCGGAGCTCAGCAGCCGACCCGACCTCCAGCGGCTGCTGCTGCACGGTGCCGGCTGGAGCCACAGCGCGGAGGGCAGGGCCCGACCCAGAGTCAGCCGGGACTCCGCCCTCCCGGCGCTCCGCGCCCCGCACGCCAGGGGGCAGGCCTGGCACAGCGTGGAGCGCCCTCCCGCGGCGTGGGCCGGGGCACGGAGCAGCGAGCTGGGCACATCTGCCCTGTAACAACCTGCCCGGGGGCCGCCTTAACCCTGCCCCGGTCCGGCCAGGCGCGGGGGTATCGGTGAAAGCCTCGGATCTCCGCCTTCATCACCCCCTACCGACACCCCTTGGGGTATCCACCCTCATCACCCCCTACCGACACCTCCTGTGGTGTCTGCCCTCATCATCTGGTACTGACACCCCCTGTGATATCTGTCCCTCCTCATCCCCTACCAGCACCCCCTGTGGTATCCACCCTCATCATCTGGTACCGACATCCCTTGTAGTATCCATCCTCATCATTTGGTACCGACAGCCCCTGTGGTGCCCAACCTCCTCATCTGGTACCGACACCCCCTGTGGTATCCGTCCTCATCATCTGGTACCGACAGCCCCTGTGGTGTCCGCCCCCCATCATCTAGTACCGACACCCCCTGTGGTATCTGCCCCTCATCACCCCCTACCGACACCCCCTGTGGTATCCGCCCTCATCATCTGGTACCAACAGCCCCTGTGGTATCTGCCCCTCATCACCTCCTACCAACATACCCTGTGGTTTCTGCCCCTCATCATTGCTACCGACATTCCCTGTGGTATATGCCCTTCATCACTACCTACCAACACCCCCTGTGTATCCACTCTCATCACCCCATATCAACACCCTGGGTGATCTCCACCCCGATCATTCAATACTGACACCCCCATGTGATATCCACCCTTGATCACCCTGAACTGACAGGCACTGTAATATCTGCCCCCATCCCTCAGTATTGACACTCGGGTGATATCTGCCCATATCAGACAGTGCCAACTCCCTATATGATATCTAACTAGGATTATCCAGTACCAACATACCATGCACGGATCACCCCATATCATTACTCCACGTGATATCTGCCCCAATCACCTAGTACCAATACCCCGCTTGATATCCACCCTTAATCACCTCGTACTAATACCCCAGGTGATATCTGCCAGTGTCACTGATCATCCAATACCAACAATTCATGTAAGGTGACCAGATAGGTGTGAAAAATTGGGACACTTTTTCTGCCTATGAAAGACATCAGGTCACCCTAAACCAATGTGATATCAGCCACTGACAGGGGTGAAAGTAAGTCGAGTGACTTACCCATACACTGGGGCCAACTCTGGCCCCTGGAAGGGGCGGGGCCTAGGGCGGAAAGGGTGGGTCTGAGGGGGTCAGAGCCAGCCCCAGCCCACCCTGTAAGGTAAGTGCCCCCCGTCCTTTTCCTTCTCCTCCTCCCCCACCGGGGTAGCAGCAGCCTGGGGACCCAGGGGGTATTTAAAGGGCCCAGGGCTCCCCTGCTTCTACTGCCCCGGTCCTTTAAATAGCCGCCAGAGCCCTGGGAAAGCAACGGGGCTCCAGCGGCTATTTAAAGGACTGGGGCGGCAGTGGCAGCTGGAGCCCCAGCCCTTTAAATAGCCCCTGGAGCCCCCCGCTAACCCCAGGGCTCTGGGGGCTATTTAAAGGGCCTGCGGCTCCTCTGCTTCTACCACCCCGGCCCTTTAAATAGCCGCTGGAGCCCCGCAGCCACTACCCCAGGGCTCCAGCAGCGGAGCTCTGGAGGCAATTTAAAGGGCCTGGGGCTCCAGCCACTGCTGGGAGCCCCAGGCCCTTTAAATTGCCCCCTGGGGAAGCCGGGCTGCCCCAGTACGGTGCACCGGCTCTTGCTGGTACGCTGTACCGGGGCGTACCAGCTTACTTTCACCTCTGGCCACTGATCATCCAGTACCAACATCCTGTGTGATCTTCTCCACGTATTAACTAGTACTGATGCCTGTGTGATACCCTCCACAGATTAGCCAGTACCAAGACCCCATGCAATCCGTACCGGTTGAACTAATCAGCTAGTTCCCTGCAGATTATGTAATATCTAGGGGTGTCCAGCGATTAAAAAAATTAATCACGCTTAATCACACGATTAATTTTTTTAATCGTGATTAATCGTGTGATTAATCGCACTGTTAATAATAGAATACCATTTATTTAAATATTTTGGATGTTTTCTACATTTTCAAATATATTTATTTTAATTACAACATAGAATACAAAGTGTACAGTGCTCACTTTATATTTATTTTTGATTACAAGTATTTGCACTGTAAAGAAACAAAAGAAATAATATTTTTCAATTCACCTAATACAAGTACCCTAGTGCAATCTCTTTATCATGAAAGTTGAACTTACAAATGTAGAATTATGTACAAAAAAACTGCATTCAAAAATAAAACAATGTAAAATTTTAGAGCCTGCAAGTCCACTCAGTTCTACTTCTTGTTCAGCCAATCGCTCAGACAAACAAGTTTGTTTACATTTGCAGGAGATAATGCTGCCCGCTTCTTGTTTACAATGTCACCTGAAAGTGAGGACAGGTGTTCTCATGGCACTGTTGTAGCCGGCATTGCAAGATATTTACATGCCAGATACGCTAAACATTCATATGTCCCTTCATGCTTCAACCACCATTCCAGAGGACATGCTTCCACACTGATGACGGATTCTGCTTGATAAGAATCCAAAGTAGTATGGACCGATGCATGTTCATTTTCACTATCTGAGTCAGATGCCACCAGCAGAAGGTTGATTTTCTTTTTTGGTGGTTTGGGTTCTGTAGTTTCTGCATTGGAGTGTTGCTCTTGTAAGACTTCTGAAAGCATGCGCCACACCTCATCCCTCTCAGATTTTGGAAGGCACTTCAGATTCTTAAACCTTGGGTTGAGTGCTGTAGCTATTTTTAGAAATCTCACATTGGTATCTTCTTTGTGTTTTGTCAAATCTGCAGTGAAAGTGTTCTTAAAACAAACAACATGTACTGGGTCATCATCCAAGACTGCTATAACATGAAATATATGGCAGAATGCAGGTAAAACAGAGCAGGGGACATAAAATTCTCCCCCAAGGAGTTCTACCCCAGTCACAAATTTAATTAACACATTTTTTTTTAACGAGTGTCATCAGCATGGAAGCATGTCCTCTGGAATGGTGGCCAAAGCATGAAGGAGCATACAAATGTTTAGCATATCTGGCACGTAAATACCTTGCAATGCCAGCTAAAAAAGTGCCATGCAAATGCCTGTTCTCACTTTCTGGTGACATTTTAAATAAGAAGAGAGCAGCATTATCTGCTGTAAATGTAAACAAACTTGTTTGTCTTAGCAATTGGCAGAACAAGAAGTAGGACCGAGTGGATTGGTAGGCTCTGAAGTTTTACATTGTTTTGTTTCTGAGTTAATCCCGTGAGTTAACTGTGATTAATTGACAGCCCTAATAATATCCAACCACTAATCAACGAGTAACAGCATCTGTCCAAAATCTGCCACAAATCAGTACTGGGAATGCCATAATATCCTCCACAAATCAGTCAATAGTGACATCCAGATAGCATTTCATCACTAATTAGCCATTACTGGCACTCACACACATTTTCTACCACAAATCATTCAGGACTGCCAGTATGCCATGTTCAGCAAAAATTGACCAGAGTTGGCACCTATATTGTGCTTTTTTGACAGTAAAGGAAATAAGAGCTTCAGAATAAATGTTTACTCTCACTATCATTTATGCTTAAATTAAGCATCTTTTAGTCTTGGCCATATCTTTTAGATTGCAAGTGTTATCCTGACTCTCCAACCTCCATGATGTGTGTCTCCAGATACTCTGTCTACAGGATTTTGGTTCTATCTGTACCTGATACAACCTGTGCTAGCTAGTCTTGGCTACAGGTCTGACCGAATAACATAATTAGCTCTGCCCAGAGGCTGCTGCTTTCTGCTAGTAGGCATACAAATAAGAAAACAATAAGATGCTATGGAGTTCTAAGAAAAGTGCTGGACGCAGTCAGGATCAGGAAATACTAGGGCAGTACTTTTTAAGGAGCAACCATATGCATTGCTGCTGCACCACTTTAACTGTCAGAAGGGGAAGAGCTTTTGGCAAAAGTTCAATCTGATCTTACCTGAGTTATTCTGGCATATCACAGTTCATCACCATGGTAGCAATTGGGCTGTCACAAACAGTTGATTATATCATAGCATGAATCAACCAAACTTGGATGGCGTGGCTGAATAAAAAAGGCAAATTTTCCATGCTCTAAACTCTAAACATGCTCTAAGACACTCAGACCTCTCTCACTTTTACAGCATTTCCTGCTGTTTGGAAGTAAGTACCATCAACTACATGCTACAATGTGTAATTTTGCTTTAATTAGTATTGTTACAGACATACATAAAAGCAGAGACAAAAGAGTTAAGAAACATGGGAAGGGAAAAAACACTCGGTTTTTAGACGAGATCTGAAAATAGTACAAAAGTCAATGCGCAAAGAGATATCAGAATCCTGGCAAGACCTACAAAGGAGACGGCTCTTGGCTCCAACAGTGGCAAGTCTGTCTGAAATGCTGGAAAGGTGATCAGTGCTAGATGAAAGGAAAGAAACAATCAGGAGAAGATAAGATTTCATGTAGTAGGCAGGACTGAGGGAGAACATCCTGAATGGAACAGGAATGGTATGGGTATGATTATACTGGCAAGTTTCTGTGCCACAAGTTATACCACTTTTATTAAAACGCTGAAATTAAACCACTGTTGCATCGCCACTGTCCTCCTTGATCAGTTGCCAAGAGAAAACAGGACAAATGTCCACTTTTGCCAAAAAGTGGGGTGCAGAGGAACATGCAGGGGGACAGCAGTGATGCTAGCCCCGCAAGGCGGGGCAGGGCTCTGGTAGGGGGCAGGCAGGGCTTAAGCAAGCAGTGATGCTAGTCCCAGCTCCACATGGGGGGCAGGCAGGACTTGGGAGAGCTGTGATGCCAGCCCCAGCCTTTGGGAAATATGGTCACCCTATCTTGTATGTGCATCACTGCTCATTTGAGCCCTGCCTGCCCCGTGGGCAGGAACAGAGGGTCTGACGAATGGCTCGGTCCAGCCCTGTAGTGTGGGGGAGGGCTCGGGCCAGCCCCATGCAGTGTCCCTTTTTCCCTTTGGGAAATATGGTCACCCTATTAAGGAAGGAAGTTGAGAGAAAGCCACACATTTACAGAGTCAAAGTAGACAGAGAGGGTGGAATCATTTAAAGTTTTAACACCATATGTGCACTAGACTATCCTCACTGTAAAGATGATAACTAGGGTTATCGGTAAAAATAATAAATTGGAGAGAGAACAAAGAGTATGTCTTTACTGCAGTTAGCCCAGATGATTGGCACCAGGGGTTAGCCTTGCCCGGTGTGAGCAATCACACTGCAAAATCCTACCCGAGTTATGGTGCACTCACTGACTGCATCCTCAGGGCTTCTGTGGGCACAGCCAAAGGTTCTTAATGTAAGGGGATGGTTGCCCCTTACTAAAACTTAGTGGGGGGGGTTTGGTTGGCCATTTCCCAGTACCAAAGAAAGGGGAAGGGTCAATGGGAAACCAGGACCCTGAGACTGACAGTCCCCAGGGGCAATGGGGAGAAGCAAACATTCCAGGTCAGCCTGACTGACAGGGCAGGCAGGCTAATGAGGGAGTCAGGAAGCCAGGGTCCTGTCCTCCCTGTGAGGTGGAGCTGCCTTACCAGAGTGGGGCCGAGCTAAGGAGAGGGCCGGAGCCTGAGCTGCGCCAGGGAGCTGAGCTGCGCTGAACAGAGCCTGAGCGAACCAGAGAAGCAGCCTGAGCTGAGCTGAGCTGAGCTGAGCAGAGCAGCAGCAGGCAGTGGGGCCAGAGAAGCAGCCCAGAGAGCTGTGCTGAGAGCAGAGCTGCAGCAACCAGAACCAGAAGGACCAGAGAAGCAGCCCAGGGAGCTGCGCTGGAGGCTGAGGAGCAGCAGGAGAGCTGAGGCAGAGTTGGACGGGGGCCGGAGCTGTCTGGAACCAGGTGCAGTGAGTGGCTGGGAAGCATGAGGGGAACCCTGGGCAGTGGGCCCAGCACAGGGAGATGCCTCCAGCCAAGAGGCCTTTCAGGCCTGACAGGGAGGGAGATGATGCTGGGAAGAAGAGTCCTGCCACCTAGAGCCTGAAAGCATGTGGCCACTGCCAGAGCAAGTGTCTGACCTGCGGCATCCCTGACTTGGCACATGTGAGGAACAGGCTATGAATGTCCCTTACATTCCAGTGACAGCTATTTGTGATGTCCCCATGCCACAGAGCGGGGTTACATGTTTCCCTTTAACCTTTCCCATTTTTTCCTTATTTTTTTTTCCATTGATTGCTGTTTAATAAATTGTATTTGCTTGAACAATATGCAATGATCAGAGGGTCAGGGAAGCGTCCAGAGCAGAGCGAGTACCCCGGAATGGGGACAATCTAGCTCTGTCATAAAAGACCACAACAACATAGGGGATCAAGCCCCCCAAGAATCCTAAGCCCACCCTTTTCAGGGTCATGAGGACTCTGCCACACAGGAGGGTGGAAGGGGAGTCCTCAAGGTCAGGCAGGCCACTGGGTAAAGGGAGTCGGAGTGAGGACTCAGATCCTTTCACTAGCCCATTTCACCAGGGTAGCGTATAAGCCAGGAAATTCCCAACAATTTCCCCGCTTACATTTGTGCTGCAGTAAGCGGAGCCACTCGATGATTCTTTTCCAGTGAAATGTGGGAGAACCTGTCTATCCTTTTGCGCACAGGGTGGAACTGTGTGAACACACTGGAGGACTATCAAAGCTTGAGTGATTTAGTCCGAGTGCTGACTGCAAAGTGGGTGGGTTACCAGCCTGAATGAAAGCAGAACGTGGGCTCTACCCTGCAGCTGGGCCGGCTAGCCTGGGCTGAGTTGCAAGCACTACTAAACTCAAGTGAGAGATTTTTGTGTGTGAACAGGTGGAGTTTAGGGGCAACGTCAGGTAAGAGTCCTGGCTACCTCTGCAGTGAAGACATACCCTAAAGGGCAAAGGGCCAAAACCTGAACTCCAGAAAGGAGATGTCTTAACACAGTGGAGGACTCACCTAACATTTGTCAATGGCAGTGATTCTCAACCCGCAGCCCAATCAGCACACAGCTGCAGCCTATGTGACATTCTCAGGGCCATACAGGTAGCATGTATATATATTGTGTGGATGAGCCCCACATAACACACAGGGTGCTGCATATGTGGCCCACAATGGTAAATAGATTGAGAACTGCTCAGTGGCACTGGAACATTTTTAATAGTGGGGGTGCTGAAAGCACCGGAACTGTTGCAATTATCTTTGAGAACTCATGGAGGATGGATGAGGTCCCAGAGGACTACAGAAGGGCAAACATAGTACCTATATTTAAAAAGGGGAACAAAGAAAACCTGAGGAATTATACACCAGTCACCCTAATTTTGATACCTTGAAAGATACTGGAATAAATGATTAAACTATCAATTTGTAAGGACTTAGAGGATAATAGGGTTTTAAAGAATAGCCAGCATGGATTTATCATGAATAAATCATGCCAAACCAACCTAATTTTCTTCTTTGACAGGGTTACTGGCCTAGTAAGTTGAGGGGGGGGGGAGCAGCAGATGTGATATTTTGATTTTAATAAGGCTTTTGACAGTCCCACATGATATTCTTATAAACAAAGCAGGGCAATGTGGTCTAGATGAAATGACTTCGAAGTGGGGCACAACAGGTTGAAGGATAGCAGGTGTAGTTCAAAGAGTGGTTGTCAATGGTTCACTGTTAAATTAAAAGGGACTTATGTAGTGGGATTCCACAGGGTCAGTCCTGTGTCCGGTTCTATTCAGTATTTTTATTAATGACTTGGATAATGTAGTGGAGAATATGCTTATACAATTTGCAGGTGACACCAACATAGGAGGAATTGCAAGCACTTTAGAGGACAGGCTTTAAATTCAAAAGAACCTTGACAAATTGGAAAATTGGTCTGAAATTGACAAGATGAAATTGAATATAGACAAGTGCAAAGTACTTCACTTAGGAAGGAAAAATTAAATGCACAACTACAAATTGGGGGGAAATGGCTAGGTGGTAGTACTGCTGAAGAGGATTTGGCTGTGAGAGTGAACAACAAATTAAATATGAGTCAACAATGTAATGCAGCTGCAAAAAATCACCCCCAGAATTATATTGGATTGACAGAAGTGTTGAATGTAAGATATGGGAGATAATTGTCCTGGTCTACTCATCACTGGTAAGACTTCAGCTGGAGTACTGTGTCCAGTTCTGGATGTCAGACTTTAGGAAAGAGGGGAACAAATTGGAGAGAGTCTAGAGGAGAGCAACAACATTGATAAAAGGTTTAGAAAACCTGATTTATGAAAAAAGATTTTAAAAATTTGAGCATATTTAGTCTTGAGAAAAGAAGACTGAGGAGAGACATGTTAACACAGTTTTCAAATATGTTATGGGCTGTTGTAAAGAGAGAAGAGTGTGTACAATTGTTATCCATGTCCACTAGAGGTAGGACAAGAAGTAATGGGCTTAATCTGCTGCAGAGGAGATTAAAGTTAAATATTAGGAAAAAAAATTCTAAAATCCTCATCACTGGAGGTTTAAAGAACAAGTTGGGCAAATGTCTGCCAGGGATAGTCTAGGTCACTGGTTTTCAACCACCTGCGGTCCGTGGGCCCCTAGGGGTCCACAGACTATGTCTAAGATGTCCAAAGGGATCTGCACCTCCATTCAAAATTTTTTAGGGGTTTGCAAATGAAAAAAGGTTGAAAAGCACTGGTCTAGGTTTATTTGGTCCTGCCTCAGCACAGGAGGCTTGATGACTTCCTGAGGTTCCTTCCAGCTCTACATTTTTATGATTCTATGAAACATGGCTTATCTCTTGATGTATGAAGCAGCATAAACAGGGCTCTCATACCTCATGTTCAAAGAGTGTTCTACACAGCACACAAAACTTGCATAGTTTCCAGTGTTAATCTGGAGGGCATTCAAGACATTGAAAGAAATAAGGAAAAAATGGCTGTCAGGAACTGAAAGAGAGTTTCTTATTAATATAGCAACATAAATGAAAAAAGCAACCCGTAATTAGGTGAAGAGGAGAAGAGTATGAAGTCAGAGGATAGGAGTGCAAGGGCTGATGCTTATTACACGAATCATAGTCCTCTCACTGTTTCCTTGTGCTTCCTGTCTATCTATTGCATCCAACTGTTGTCTTTTGCTGTATACTTTGATTGTACGCTCTTCAGGGCAGGGCTCTTCCGTTATATGCGTATTCAGTAGTTAGCCACAAAGGGTCTTGATTCCTGTTTGGGCCCAATACAATGCAAAACAAGTATTAAAAAAATAAGAATAAGAGTATATCACATACTCAGCATGACAATGAATTATTAATTTAAAAATAAACTCATTGGACAGGAGAAAGTAAATTTTATTGAGGAAAATATTACTGTATTGCTACAAATTTACTGTACGTGTCTTTTGTACAAATTGGAAGTGTGTGGATATAATAAATACACAGATGTGCAGTATGTACTATAAGCATTGGCCCAGATTTTCGAACATGTCAGAAATGTAAGTGCATGCCTACTTTAGGCACACAAATCAGGTAATTGTGCATATAAATTTTGCATCTGCAGTTACTCCTCTGATCATTTGACAATGTGGTCCATAATGCAATTACTATGTTTCCAAGAGCGAAACAAAGACATTGATACCAATAAGAGAAAAATCCTGGCCGAGAACTGAAAAAGAGTCATGTGATGAATAAGCAGGTTTCTGCTGTTTACATCCTCATGGGTGAATAACAGAGGAGTCAAAAACAATGTCAAATGCAGCTCAGTGGAGTGAAAATTATTATTCTCTACTGATAAGGCAATCAGATAACCCTGCAATGCCACTACCCTTGATGTGACTATTCTGTGGAGAAGCAGGCTTTTAATCTGGCACCTTTACAAGAATTAAATTCATTTGGTAAAGGGAAAGAAAAGCAATGTGTAAAAACAAATACTAACTACAGGATATATGCCTTTCATTTTTACATATACACTTTTACGTATCACTGGGTGAACACTAAGATAGGAGCTACTGTTTGCATGTAAAAGCATTAAGGCCCTGAACCTGCAATGAGCTTCATGAAGGCAGACTCTGACTTCAGTGGAGCACCACGTGGGTACAAGGCTCTGCCCATAAAGAATTCATTGCAGGATAAGGGCCCAAGATGACATTTTCTATTATTTGTGCTTTAGGGGTGAAATTCACTGTAGCACTGGGTCTATTATTTGTGTTTTTGTTAATGGGAAATGTACTTTAAGTCCAGAGTGGGCACTTGATTGTAAAGTATCAGGGGGTAGCCGTGTTAGTCTGTATCCACAAAAACAACAAGGAGTCCGGTGGCACCTTAAAGACTAACAGATTTATTTGGGCATTAGCTTTCATGGGTAAAAAACCACTTCTTCAGATGTAGTAGTTCTTCACTTAATAAATTTATTTTTCAAGAAAACAAACCTCATTCTTGAAGAGGTAATGTAGTAAGAATGATATATTTCACATTAGTTTTTTGGTGCATCTCTTTAGTTCGTTATTTTTTGTTTTGTCTGTACCATTCAGGATATGTTTGATAGCTGTTCATATCTCAGGACTGGCGTGTGAGGGTTGGGCATGACTGATGAGTAAGGAAAGGAAGCCATTGTGCTAGGCGCTTGGCCCCTTCAACTCCCATTAACTTCAGGGGCAGGTGAGGGAACTAATCATCTTGCAGGAGGCACTCAGCATCTCTTACATATGCCCCAGAAGTGATCTGTCCCCTCACAAAGTCATGCCCCATCATTGTTAGTCATTTTGGTTTTGTAAAGCAAGATTTGTTGTGTGTAGATATTCCAAGATATTTTAGAACCAACTCCTCCTCTATTTTCCTCTGTTCAACAGACAAGGTGAAAGAGTCACAGCTAATGGGTCTGATATTGCTCCCACTACGAATCAGTGGAAGTTTTATTAATCGGGTCTTTAAAGCAAGAACTATGTGATTAGAATGCAGTGAAATCTGTATGAGACCATGCATATTAGGCAACCTCTGGTCTTAAAGGGTTACCTCAAAGCATTCTCATGTGTACTATGGGCTATTCAGCTTTCCCTTTATTAGTAGGCCACCTCTACTGAGCAACTGGTTTGGGGGCAAGTTTCACTACAGCTGTGTATCATACAGAGATCTGGTTTTGCCTTAGAAGCTACATAGGCAATTATTCATAAAACTAAATTTAATTCATTCTTTAAAACAAATGAAATAAGAAAAAGTCCTCTACCATCTACAGTAGGTTGATTTGCCATTTATGGTAACACATTGATCAAACAGAGGTTTTTAATCAGAAGACTTAAAACTTTCCAAATGTTTCTCAGATCTGTAAGCTGCAACCCCACCTTTATTGGCTCATTTTTCTGTTTCAGGGGCCCCTTAAACTTCTACGTTATATAGTAAATGTGGCATATCATGCACTATTTGTTGTCTTCTCATTAAGCATTCTTTCAAGTCTACTATTCCCTCCTCCTAAGGATCTCAGCACGGCATGCAGGGCATAGCAGTTCCACTTGAACATGGAATCTTCTGAAATGAAATAAATATCAACAAAACCTTGTACAACTCAAAGGCTTTTGTAACCAGTTGCATGTTGAGACCATGGGTGAAATCCTTTTCCCAGGGAAAACGCCCATTGACTTCAGTTGGGGCCAGCATTTCACCCTATAATTTTAATTTCTAAGATTTATTCTGATGGGACCAATCTTGGGTCTCTTCCTCGAGAATTTAGGCAAACAGTTCTTTTTGAGCCACATACTAGTACAGCTCTATAAAATGGGTGATAGGAAGCACCATGGAATATGGAAAAGCATCATTTTACCTCTCTGCCCCAGAAGCCGGTATATATCTCTTCTACATTGTACCAAGTACTCCTGAGCCAAGAAGAGAGAGATTCAAGGTTACTCTCACACCCAAGCTTCCACGCTCCAATACACAGCATTACTGCCAAGCTAATGGGTCTAACGCCTTGACATCCACAGCCATTCTAACAACACAGAGAGAAGTATTATCTTTGTATATGTTTTGTTTAATAAACTCCATTTGACTTAAAGAGAACAGTGGCACTAGTGAGCAGCAAAATTTTTAACCTCTATGGAATTTACATGGGGCCAAATCCTGCTGAATTCACTCAGTGCTTGGTTCTGGTATCACTTATTCTTGTGCAGGAATAACTCAACTGAAATCAAGTGAGTTAAACCAGTGTAAAACTGATGGAAGATCAGAATCAGACCATCAGTTTTCTCATACTAACTTCCTATTGACTGCACTAGGATTTTTTGCTAGCGTGAGGACTGAATAAGCATTGAGCACAACATGTTTACTTCATAAATATAAATGCATATTTTGTGTTTTAGGCTATACTTAACTGAAATTTGTGTGTTATGAACTGTAAATGCAAGATGAATAAAAACTAACACAAAAATATTTCTCCTTTTCACCTGAATGTCCTTGGATCTTGTGCTGCAAATGGTTGATTGATGACTAACATCAAAGGCATCTCAGTTTGTATGTCATATGCTCCAGTTAAAATAGTTACACACTGAAGCCCAGATGGGAAAACTCCTTGATTTGGCTAGATATCTGTAGAACCTTTTATTTACTGGGAAGTGGAATCTAAAAATGGAATAATTTTATAACAATTAAAGACAATTAGAATCATGATTACGTATATATACAAAGGGTCTGCATCAGTAGTGAATACACTGACTTCTGGCCCCAAGGATGGAAAGTCCAGCTGGAAGAATGCTGCAGTGGCATGAGGTGGCCTCCTGCAACCACCGCCCCACTGTTGCCTCAAAAAGGAGTGGCACTGGCCAACGATGGGGCATGGCTAGAACGGGGTTCTCACAACAAATTTTTTGGCAGCCTCAGTGTGGCCACCAACTCTGGTTGGTTGCTGCTCTGACAATTGTTTCCCTAAAATACTTAATTAACTTTAGAAAAACTCAATAGTAAAAATAACGTACAGTTATATTTTGGTGCCCCTGACCTCCGCTACCTCCCCGGGCCCCATTGCTTCTCCCCCATTGCCTCGGGCTCCCTTCCATGGCCTCGGACCCCAGGCTCACCCCACTTCTTGCTTCTGGACCACAGCGCCTGGTAAAACTGGCCTTGCAGAAGCCCAGAGCCAGAGTCCCATGGCTGGAGCCAGGGGTGGGCTGAAGCCCCAAGCCCGCAGGCAGAGCCCTGCTACTATGTGGGGACTGAAACCCAAAGCCCTGAAAGTGGGTGGTGGGGGTGGGGCTGAGGCCCACCTCAGGAGGCCCACAGCTGAAGCCCGGTGCCAGAGTCTGGCGGCTGCAGCCAGGTGATGGGGGGACTATAGCCGCCTCTGGCTGAACTGGGTGGGGGAGGCTGAAGCCCAACCCTGAGTGCTGCAGGGAGGGGCCACTGCTTTGCCCCCTCCCCCATCTCTACACAAGAGGCTATTGTGGCCGCAGGAAAATCCCCTGGTGGCCGCATGTGGCCACGGAGGCCACATTTGAGAAACGCTGGGCTAGAGCATCCAGGATATGTGCTGTTTGGGGCATCCTCTGCTGCTGAAAACTTGTATGGAGTCCCAGATAGAAATTAAAGCTATCCTTCCCTGGGTGAGTCCCCTGGGAGAGTGGTGGTGTCACCACTGCCTACTCTCACAGGGGGTGAATCCCCCTGAGGCACAGTGGCTCCCATTGGCACAATGGTATAGGTTCAATTATACCTGTAGTAACAAAAGGGGTGAATCTAGTCATACATTGGGGCACAAGGGTAATAGAAGGTTTTTATCAATTAAATAGGAAAAAGGCTGGCGTGTCCAGTGTATACCAATTATTTACAAAGGAAAAAATTGATTGTGTTCATGGTATACTAGCAAGGGTACAAATTCCTCAGTTATATTTGTTCTTCCCTTTTGTTATCCTACCTATAGTATCCACCCAGATACCCATAATATCTTGTGGAATATTTATCTCCTTTACTGCATCCAGTGGGTCTGTAAATGCAACATCCTAATGAACTACTTCAGCTAGTAACTTTGATGCCAGAATGTTACCAGCAAGAACTTTACTAAGAAACTATGCAGTTTTCTCTCATTGAGCAAACTGTAACTTTGATCTTTTCTTCAAAAAACTAACATAAAAGGAGACTGTTTACAGAATTTTTGTCACCAGAGGAAGACTTATAAAACAATGTTTCTCAGAAATCATTTTTTAACAATGCTAGATTCTTCTTTCTGCTTCTTTACTTTCAATACTAATTAGCAAAAAGAAAAGGAGTACTTGTGGCACCTTAGAGACTAACCAATTTATTTGAGCATGAGCTTTCGTGAGCTACAGCTCACTTCATCGGATGCATACTGTGGAAACTGCAGAAGACATTATATACACAGAGACCATGAAACAATACCTCCTCCCATCCCACTCTCCTGCTGGTAATAGCTTATCTAAAGTGATCACTCTCCTTACAATGTGTATGATAATCAAGCTGGGCCATTTCCAGCACAAATCCAGGTTTTCTCACCCTCCGCCCCCCCCCCCCACCACAAACTCACTCTCCTGCTGGTAATAGCCCATCCAAAGTGACCACTCTCTTTACAATGTGTATGATAATCAAGGTGGGCCATTTCCAGCACAAATCCAGGTTTTCACCCCCCCACACACACAAACTCACTCTCCTGCTGATAATAGCTTATCCAAGGTGACTACTCTCCCTACAATGTGCATGATAATCAAGGTGGGCCATTTCCAGCACAAATCCAGGTTTTCACCCCCCCCCCCCACACACACACAAACTCACTCTCCTGCTGGTAATAGCTCATCCAAACTGACCACTCTCCTTACAATGTGTATGATAATCAAGGTGGGCCATTTCCAGCATAAATCCAAGTTTAACCAGAACGTCTGGGGGGCGGGTAGGAAAAAGCAAGGGGAAATAGGCTACCTTGCATAATGACTTAGCCACTCCCAGTCTCTATTTAACCCTAAATTAATAGTATCCAATTTGCAAATGAATTCCAATTCAGCAGTTTCTCGCTGGAGTCTGGATTTGAAGTTTTTTTGTTGTAAGATAGCGACCTTCATGTCTGTAATTGCGTGACCAGAGAGATTGAAGTGTTCTCCGACTGGTTTATGAATGTTATAATTCTTGACATCTGATTTGTGTCCATTTATTCTTTTACGTAGAGACTGTCCAGTTTGACCAATGTACATATACTAATACTAATTAGATTTCCCTCCCCTGTCCACTTCACAAACTCAATTTCACTGACAGTTGGATACGCAAGGTATGGAAGATCATGTCCCCGATTAACATGCATACCATGGAGAACCTCGGTAAGAAAGGGGTCTAAATCCTAGATTCCTTACTCAGGCAAAATGCCCACTGAAATCACCGTAAAAAATTAAATAAAAGATTGAGTTATTTGGTTTAAACAATAGGTTACTGTGCATGTAAGTGCATATTTCTTACAAGATAGTACTTTTCATTAGTCCAGAATTACATATTTACACAATTTAACATCTGTTGTCAGAGGATAAATAAATACAGTTTTATTCAATATTGAAAAGAAATTCGACAACACCAAAGTGAAAGAAAAATAATGACCAATATTTGCAAATTAGAAAGTCTAACGTTAGGCACCAAATACTTAAAAGTGTTGCTTGATTTTCAAGTAGCTCTCCCTGAAGTCATTCAGAGCTTCTAAGAACTCAGCACTTTTGAAAGTCAGGCCAGTTTCTTACATGACTAAATATGGAGTTTGGAACTTAACTTTAGACTCCTACTTTTGAAAATCTTGGTCCCAGCCATTTTTTAGAGTGATTTCCATAGGAATTCACTGAACTCTGTGACTTGAATCAGAGTTGCAGGTGTTCAGCATCTTTGAAAGTCAGGCCATTTAGGTGCCCAAACATGGATTTAGGTGCTTACGTATACGCACTCAAATTTTTCATTTTTTGGCCATGCCCCCCTTACACCAGGGCTGAATTTGCCCCATTATACATGACAGCATGCAGTGGTGTTAGGACCCTATAATTCCTCAACACAGAAAAGTGAGTCAGATTGTGTAAGTCAGGGCTTTAACAGTTAGCCCTGAGTTTATTTGCTTTTATTTTGCAGCGAGCATCTTAACCTTAATGTAATCTATATTTTGTGTGTGTTAATATTTTAGAATCTGGACAACGCTAGAAGTTGAATTCAGTTTTCATTTTAGTATTAAAATAATAGGCAAGTCATTGATGCGCTGATGAAACACATTCTCATGAGGACATGCCTAGACTACCCCATCCTCTGTATTAGGAAATACTGTCTTGATCCTACTCCATTATAGTCAATGGGAGCATTGCCATTAATTTCAATCAGCATAGAATCAGGCCCAAATACACCATGTTATTCTTCAAGTTTTAAAGAAACATCCCAGGTAAAGACGTATGGACAGATTGCGATGCTTATATAACCTTTGAAGATGGATAGAAACATTAATATTAAATTATTCTCATTAAAGATTTCTATACACTTAGAATGTATAGACTATCATATGCCAGTCATAACAAGAGTTGATAATGTGAACGTCTATGTATAATTGACATAAATACTACAATATACGTTTACCATACTATTTTTGTCTCTACTCACATTTTCAGCTGGAAATTAAATTCACTAATAATAGATGATAAACCTGAGATACTTGCTTTTTAGTGCTATCAGTCCAATCTGAGATCAATTATTCATGTGTGCAGCATTTCTGAAGCAATTTTGTATCACTGACATTCCTGTTTCCTAAAATATACCATGTTCACAAGGTATTTGTAATGGGACTTAACATATTGTAGTATTTACAGTGGAAAGCTTCAAAACATCTGTTTGTTTCAGAGTGTCAAGATGAGGATCAAAATAACACAGGAATAAAGTTACAAGAAGAAGATAATAATAACCCCATACTTACCCAGCTCATTAGTGAATTCATTGGAATCCTCCCCAGCAATGTTTTTTTCCAAACCTGGAAACTAAATTGAGTGTGAAGAAAAACAACATATGTTTAGTTTTGAACAAAATTTTAATTTAGCTTTGAAGGGCCCAATTCTGCAAAGTGCTAAATGTCCTCAACTTCTATTGAAGCCCGTGGGAACTGAGAACACAGAGCACCTTAGAAGACCAGGTCCAAAACTAATAATGTAGTACTGTACTCTGCAGAAATTCAGAGATTCATGGTTTATACTGTACTTGCTTCTCATGGCTCCCAAGACAAAGAACCATGGGACCAAAATGAATCAGGAAGCAAAGTAACCTCTTTTTTTTCTGCCACAGAACTTTCTTCTCCAGACTTTGCCAACAAAGCATAAACTTGGTTGGTGATTAGTCATATCAGAGAATTAGTCTCTTGTCCTAGGAATGATAACAGTTTAAAATCCAAAGTCCACTGAAATCAGTGGAAGTCTTGGCATTGACTTCAATGGGCTTTGAATCAGGCTGATAGTCATACACACCTGTCAACTATTCAGAGAGAAGATGTAGGTGATAAATAACATCTAAGAGCAGAACCCAGAGAGGGCGTTCCCTCCATTTTCCCCCTCTCTTCTGGTTTTGTCTGTTTACCAGACCATCCAGTTCCATTCATCCTTCTGATAGTCACTGCAGTGGAACTGGAGGTCCAGGAGATAAGAGCAATGCTGAATAATCTAAACCAGCAGTTCTCAACCTTTCTGGGCTCAGGATCCATTTGAAAATATTTATGGCCTGTCGTGACCCAGTAAATAGTCTGGGGTTGGAAGCCCTGGGGTTGTTTTGGTCTGAACCTGAACCTGCCCCACTCCTTTCTCGAAGGAGTTGGGTCCTGCCCAGCACACGTAGTGCTGGGCAGCCACAATGGCAGCTCCTGCAACTCCTGTGCTGTGGGGCTCGCTGCACTTACCTCTCAGGTCTGGCTGGGCATTGCAACCTCTAGGACTGTAGCACCGCTGAAGTTTGGCCCCACCCTCCTGACTGGACAAATTTGTGAGAGTGGAGTTGTGGCCTGGCTCATAGGATTGCAGTGCTACTCACTCAAGTCTGGCCTACTCGGACTCCCATCATCAAGACGGCTGGGCCAAACTGAGTGGCACTGGGACTCCACAGGTTGCGTTGCCTGGAGCAGGCAGGTAAGCCCAACCAGCCCTGTGAGACAGGAGTTGCCACATGATCCTTTGAAACATTCTCGTGACCCAATAGTGTTATGTACATGTTTGTTTTGTAATTATTTATATACTAGGTTTGGTCAAAATATTTCCCCAGTGTATCACAGTATAGTGTAAAGGTCTACATCATGTGGTTTTTACACCTTCTCTGGAACCCAACATCCAACCACGTCTAAAAAAACTATGTTAAAAGTGGAGCACTTAAAAGTTAGAAAATGCCAGAATTAAGGTTCTTTGGACTTCTCATTCAGTCTCAGTTTCCTCATTTTCTCTGGCTCCTTGTCCCAGTCTCTTTGTCCAGCTAGTCCCCATCCAAGTCTACACCCCCGTGCCAGACTTGAGTCCCAGTCTCCACCTCCCAGGCTTCTTGGTCCAGTCAACTCCCAGCCCTCCACCACGATGCCTAGGTCTGGCACTTGTCCCCTCTGCATTTTAATCGGATGACTTCCTCCTCCACGCTGCCTGGGTGCCGTTGTGGAGTGGGAGGAGAGAGAGAAAGGGAGGATGTCACTGACAGCACAGGGGAGACAGGCTCCCTGTTCTCAGTTCTATTGCCTGACCTTACCCCACCTTGGAGCAGTCATTACAGGAAAAAAGACAGCTTCATCCTTGTAGCCTGTGCTGGTGTATGCTCCATTGCTCTGTGGGGATAGCATACATGCAGTTCTGTCACACATAGGAGTTTTGATGGGATGGAGCATGTTCAAAATGTCTGCTCAGCACAAGGAGCTCTGACACTCAAGCATGTTCTGTGAGGATGGAATCTTTGGAGATTTTAGCTGCTAAAATGTCCAGCAAGTCTCTACTGAGCATGTACAAACTGTGACTTTTCAGAGGCTCGTAATTTGACCAAATCTGGGCAGATGTTCATAGGGACAGCAAAAGGCACATCCTTGACATAAACACCAACTTCCTACCAAATTTCAAGTCCCGGCACCAAAGTATGGGAGCACACGAGCTTTCAAAAAAAAAAAATTGACAGAATTCTTTTTTTTTACATTGAAAAACAATGTATTTCCCCTTAGCCTTATTCTAAGAAATGACTGAACTGTTTTGGTTGAAATTGCAAAAAAAAGCTCAGCCTGAGGCAGATACCTATCATGGAAATTTCATCCCAAACTATTAGTTTGGCAGTTATAAAAACTGAAAACAGTCTTATAATGGGAAATGTTAGGCAACCTTAATAATAGATGGGGTTACCAGTCACACCTGTAAAGAAACTATCTACTGAAATAGACATTTTCTATGTGTCCATTGTGAACGTACGTGTTATAACAATACTTCACTTTTTAGTTCAATAATAAATATGGTACCTAATTTGCATGATGGAATTGACAACTGTAACCACTTACATAGCACATTACACTTTCAACCAATGCTTATTAATTCTTACAACACCCCTGTTATGTAGGTAGAAATCCTTCTCCCCATATCGTAAACGTGGAAACTAAAGACAGTGGTAAAGTGACATTCCTATGCACAGACAGTGAATGACTAGCAGAGCTGGTATTAGAACACAGGTGTTCATAGCTCTCAGACATGTGTTCATTCCTTTATTTATTTATTATTTGTCTCTTCAATGGCTCCCAAGTCTGTCCTCCCTGAATAGTATATACAACAGAAACTCTCAAAGCTGTCCTCCTCCTATTAGTTTGATTGTAGGAAGTTATGATTTGGTCTATAGGGGTTGTGTTGCTTAAACAGAATGCTTTTTCCTCTGTAACAAAATTCATTAAATATCCTTTCCATAAGGTTACTAGTTACATGTTACACATAGTTGTGGACAGTTGGTAAATGGAGTGGTTGCCATTAAAAAGTCAATATTTGTCTACTTTTACCACACAGCTGAGATTACTACAGTTTATCCCCATACTTACAACAGAAGATATCTGTGATAAAGGATGGTAAAGATTTACTTTCTAATGGCTTCTACTGTGCTATTTATTCTGCTGACCTATTTCTTCATCATTTTTAAATTCTTCAATTTGTTCTGCCCTGTCCTTTGCATCATTTGTGGCATTTAGCAAGATATTTCCCCTTAAGCAACATTCTTTGAAGAAACAGTTCCAGTTGTACTCTAAAATTGAAAAAAGCAAAGCAAAGAGACTTTGAAAAAGATCCAAGCACTGACTCCTGTTTAATCCAAATGGAAATATTTTAAGTGACATTAGTACCTGTGCAATGTGCCAAATTTATAATGCCTATTTTGAACATATATAGAAAATTTCTCTTTACAAGGTTAATTGCCAAATTTAGCCAAACTGCCCTGCCATATCCAGAAGGACCATCTCTTGGGCTGAGGGGGTTGTTCCATCTCTATGTTAATTACATCCTTGGCCTGTTGAAACCATCAAAAAGGATACTAATTACTGCCAGTACTTTTGTGATCAGTTCATTAGGAATTAGACTGAGACCACCCACTAATTTCACCGACGAACAACCATCAAATTGAAAAAGCTTTCAGGTAATAATAATCTAGGGCCAAATCTTTTAACACCTGGGTGCATGGAACTCCAATTGAAGTAAAAACATCAGCATGGAGCCACAAAGAGACTTAGATATTGCAATACTCAGGGTCGCAATGCCTAACTTCCAGGTGCCTAGAAAAATAATTGGGCTCCACAAACCATCATTTAGATGCCTAGATTTCCTATACAATCCATGGGGAGAGATAGACATCTAAGAATGTGATCCGCAAAAAAACCCCATCATGCTAGGCAGGGAGCCCCTTAAGCTAGCCCATGGGAGATGCTGAGGAGAGGGATGTGTCCTAAGTGTCCCCTCTCACTGTTAGGTTCCACAGGCTTGGTCTCACTACAGAGTTAGGTTGACATAAGGTAGCTTACATCAACCTAACTCTGTAAGTATCTACATTACAACATTGCTCCCGCCGGTGTAAGTCACCCACTACACTGACCTAATAACTCCACCTCTATGGAGGTTGATGTAGTTAGGGCAACATAGTGTCAGCGTAGACACTGCTTTTCTTATATTGCCTGTTGCTGTGAGCTTTGTGTGGGGCTGGCAGTTCGGGCTTTCAGCCCCAGGTCGGAGGGGGTGTGGGGACTCTAGCTGTCAGTGCCCCACAATGCCCAACACAGTTAAGTCGATGGAAGAGCTTCTAGTGGGGACGCGCACTGTCAACAGAGGGGGCGTAGTGTTGACATGAACCACTGCAGTAATTACTGCCATGGCTATATGTCGACCTAACTTAGGTCAACTTAATTTTGTAGTGTAGGCAAGGCCTAAGTCCAGGCTGCAGGGAGGTACTTAGATCGGCTTGCAATCCACAGCTGGAAACCTTCTGGAGTCAACCACCTTAGGCATCTAAGGGTATGTCTACACAGCAAAGAAAAACACATGGCTGGTTCGTGCCAGCTGACTTGGGCTTGCGGAGCTCATTATATATCCCCAGAGCCATCCAATCCTGTCCTGGTTCATTTTATATGAAGAAAAGTTCAGAATGACAGTAGTTGGCAAGAGAAGGCTATATTGTAAGATTAATTTTAGCTTGAAAATTCTGTATGTAAAGATTGCCATGAACGACACCTTTAAAATGAATTAATCCAGTGGTAAATGTGGTATGGAATTACAAGTAAGACCTTTAATACTGCAGAAAAACAACTGACAAAGGGAAATATCTGCAATAGTCTAAAGGAAGTCAGTCAACTTACATGTGTTTAACATTAGGAATATTTCTCTTTCCTCAGTGTGGGCCTGTAACTCCAGCAGATTATAATTATGAGTTACATGTGAATTAATGGATAGTTATAAGAGGCATATATTTAAAATATTAAACACTAAAGTCATTCAAAAAATTTTTTTAAGTCTTAAGGCAATTAGTTTCTTTTCAGATCTTGTTTCTACTTTCTTTGTTTAACTTTTGCTAATGGAATCCCATCCATTGATACTTCTGCCGCATTATACGCAAACATGTTAATTAGACTTATACATCATTTCCTTTGTTTCTGGGCTAGTCAATGGAAGGAATTATTCACAGATAAGCATTATGAGGATTCTGCTCCAAATCTCTCATTCTTCCCATTCCTCCTTTAAGATGATTCATGTTAATATAGGCAGACAGTGGTAAAGCAGGGTCAGATATTGCTCCTATTGAAGTTAATGAACATGATTCTCCACTGCCTTTAAGACCTGTGCAAAGTGGATATAAAATACTACTATTGTGGGTGTAAACCACTGCAATTTGATAGCATTTAAAACCCACTTTCCACTAATTTTTCCACCTTCATAAATTACTGCACAAAGTACAAGGCAATGGAGAATAAAGCTTAACAAGATTTTTAATCATTAGATTTTGTATGCTTTATCAGAGCCAAATGCCCCAGAACTCAATATTTGCCTGTTATGTTACTTTTGGTGTTTGCTCCAAATAAGCACTGTTCCTAAAATGTTGTTAATGCAATGTCTTAAACTGAGTTGACAAAATAATTTGAAAGTATGCAAACAATATAAATATTGATTGAATTCTGGGTTCAGAGGGATGCACTGAACTCAGTAATTTGAGGTGCACCAAATTCAAGGCATTATTGTAAATTTATATTATAAAATTTTGTAGACTGCCATATATCCCATATAGATAAAATTAAATTGCGCCTGATTCTGCAAGCTGGTGTGCACCCTCAAATCTCACAGAAGATGCTCAGTGTCTTGCATAAGGCACTCAGCACCTTCCAGAACGGAGCCCTTTGTTAGAAAATAAGGTATACAAAAGGTATCCTGTGATGTTCATGGATCAGCAAATCATTTGTAATTCATAAGCATCCATGTCTGAAAGCTTGTGTTTTATCAATGATTTGCTGCTTCATGAAAACCTAGATAACATTCTCTGCTTTGCACACATTTTTCTCATGGATCACAATGGCTGCAAACACTTTTTGTACAAAAATTTGAATTGCCAGCCCTATAGTCTAGATCATACAAAACTAAGTTGTGGGATATATCCTGAAGAGTGCTTGGTGCAGCGCAAGAGTGGAGGATGCAAAAGAGGGGTTTTAAGACAGCTTTACATTCCTTATTCTAGAGCCATGTTAGTACTGGTGCGGTTCCCAGGGTAAATTAAAGCAGTCTGAAGACAACTCTATTGTATGCTGGTTGCCAAAAGCGCCAAGAAGCCATTATGGCAGTCACAAATCAGCAGGGCATAAGAGAGACGTGGCCATCCCTTCTTGTAACGAGTTGCTGTGAGCTCAGTCAGTCCCACCCTGGTTCACCTGCATGTGCTGTCAGGCTTGGAGGGAATGGTTAAAAGAAAAGGTCCATCTCAGTTAGGAGGAAGAGAAGTTCTCTAGTGCTAGCCTCCTCAAGGATAGCCTGGTTGGGGTTGCGGTACAACCAGGACTGCTAGATGCCAGAGCCACCCTGAAGGAAAGTAGGTCTGGCCTACCACTATTGTGTTTACTTTGTTACCCCGGGCTATTGTGGTCCATTTTTGACCCAGGGTTATTGTGTTTACTGTTCTGTCTAGGACCCGCTTCTGGTCTGACTGGGACTGCTGCAGGCAATGACTCCCCTGAAGGGGATGAACACCCTTAATAAACCTGTTGCCTTGCCCCCTACTGTGTCTCTTTAATATTTTGTGACAGCTCCTAAAGTGATATGGTCACATTCCATTGGCCAAGAAGAGATGGCACAGGAGCTATTACAGTGTCTTTATGCCACCTAAAGATTCCTCTAGCATTGAGGAATCTTCCAATAGCTGGCTACACTGGCTTTAAGGTATTTTTCTGCTGTTTACATAGCTTTCATATAATTTTATTATTATATAGTATTTGTATTCGTGTAGAGCTTGGGAGCTCGAGTAATGGACCAGGGCTCCATGTTCTATAAACAGCAAACAAAAGACAGTCCCTGCCCCAAAGAGTTTACAATCCAAGACTAAAACAACAAATAGATTCAGACAGACTGATATGGAAGTATTAAAAAACAATGAGACTATACTGGTCAGCATGACAGGCAATGGTCTCAGCACACTAGCAGCCTAACCATTGTCAAGTTATTTGTCAGCATCATGGAAAATGAGAATTTTAAGGAGGGTTTTGTAGGAGGATTTAACTATATTGGTTTAGAAAACAATATAATTTAAGCAGCACAACCCCTTAGTCTGGATGCAGCTAATGCCGTGTAAATGTTCCTTATCGGTATAGTTTATTTCTATAAATATGCAAAAATAAACTATACTAATAAAGTAACCTTTATTCCAGTATAATCACATCCACACTATGGGTTCTACTGCTTTAACTATATCAGTTTCTAAATAGCATTCTTTTTTGTATCAGTCTTTTAAGAACAAAAACTATAATAAGTGATAAAAATAATATAATCTTTTAAAGGTATTTCTTCAGAATAAAATAGTGCCTTACATTTTTCACAGTTCGGTACAAACTTTAATCTAAGATTTAAAAAATGTATTTCTATTTAACTGTTCAATGTTAAGCTAAACATTTGCTGAACTTAGCAGGATTAACTATGTACTTATGCTGTTCTATGCACTCTAATACTTTTTATAAAGTCTCGAGGACCCAGAAGGTGCAGAGGACCTAATCCAAAATTCATTAAAGTCAACTCCCTTTGACTTCAGTGGGTTTGGATCAGGCCCTAACTGAGCTCACACATATTCCAACATCTGGGATATTTTAAAAGATCTAGTCCAGTCTACCTCAGACTATTTCTCCTTTGACTTTGAAGTGCTATCTGTGAAGTGGTGAAGGTCTTGTGATATTACTTCACAGCATGAATCTGGTTGTTAGTTTTGCAGATTCTACTTGCACATACCAATACTGCATAAACATTTCCATCCTAGGGAAAACAACAAAAACAACAAAATCTTGGGCAACAGCCTATGTAAAGCTCATGAACTGGATTTCCACCTCTCATATGCCAGTGTAAATCAGCAGTAAATCTGAAGCCAGTGGAGTTACATAAGTGTAAAGTGGGCATACGTGAAGGAGAATGTCAGGACTGATATTCTGTAATATAAATAACCAACCCACAATATATCAAAAACAAGCAACCTTCTCCCCTTCCACATGCACATATGGAGATCACCCTGAATCTCACACAGTGACAGCGGATCACATAAAGGGATACATAAAGGTGACATAAAGGGATACATTTTGTCTCACCCAGACTCTCCAAAATAAACTCAGTATTTTTCTATCTAGATTCCTGAAGGCCCCTCTTAAGGATAAGCTTCTCTAAGGGCTAGTCTATTGAAGCAGTACAGTGGCGGAGCTGTGCAACTGTAGCATGTCTGGTGAAGAGGCTCTATGCTCTCCCATTGGCATAATACAACCACCTCCGCGAGAAGCGGTAGCTATGTCAGTGGGAGAAGCTCTCCTGTCCACACTGGTGCTTAGGTCCTTGATCGGGGAGTGGCTTATTCACACCTCTGAATGTTATACCAACATAAGTGGTCATGCATACAAACCTAAGTGATAGCTGCTGGGCTGCCAAAGTGCCCTCACTAGAGCTATGAGGGGAAAAGCAATATAATCATGTCATCCATATAGAGCTACTCACTTACCTGAGGACACACAAAATAACAAGAGGACAGGACGTTCCCTTCAGAAATACCAAAAATAAGCCTCATTAGTGACTAAGAAAGTTCATTCCCCTCAAGCTTCCCCTCCACCCCTTACAGCTATTTTCACCCACACTTCAGCTCTTTCTTGCTGTGGTTAAAGAATAGAAAGGGTGAGAAGTATTGCTGCTGGTGCTCTTCCTCCAGCGGGTGGCTTAGATGGTCAGCCTGCTGCAGCATTGCTCACTGCTAAAGTTGAGTTGGAGGCTGGGGGTGGGGTGGGGTGTTGGAGTGGAATCCTCTAGCAAGGGAAGACATCAGGGCAAACACTGCCCACCCCACATGCACATGCACTCATCCGCACAAAGCTATTGCACTGCACACACATCTACCCAACCTATTCTCCTAGGGCCTGATCCTTCACAGTGCTGAACACTCAACTCCCACTGAAACCAACTTCAGGAGCTACTCAGCACTTTGCAGGATCCAGCCTCTGGCCAGATCTCTTGGGAAAGGTCATTTGCCTGCTGCTTAAGAGGGAAGATGTGCTATGGAAGGTGCTGCTTATCCCAATATATAGATGAGAGAGAGATGGTGGAGAAGGTGACAAGGGAGATGCTACTACCCCTATCCCCTAGGTGATGTGGGAGAAAGTTTGATGAGGATGTCGTCTAACCTAGGGAATAATGGAGAGATTGGTACAATGGGGGGTATTGCTGCCTGTAACACCAGGGTGGTGGGAGGAAGCATGTGCAGTGATGGATGTTACTGGGCCGAGATCCTTGCTGCTGGGCCTCCATCCCAGCAGAATCATAATAGCAGCTGCAGCCGCTGCAGACTGCAGCCGCCCCCCCATTTCCCGAGGCTTCCTCCGAGGCCCTACAATGGAAACAGCTTCACTAGAAACAGTTTCATAATGCCTTTGCTTCCATCCTTCCCCACTAACAGGATGAAGATTACATTTGGAGAAACACACTTATTTCTCTCTCATGCATTCTTGCTGCGGGACAGAAGTCACTGCTTCCTCATTGCTGCAGGCCATACCCCAAAACAGAATAAAGCACCTATGACTTCAAAATTGAAGTGAATTTAACATTTGTGAAAGGTGTTAGACTAAAAGCTCTGGAGACTGCAGTTCCCTGGCCACAGGATTACTAAAGTATAGGCAAAGGCTTCCCCCTACCATACTAGTCTCCCAATGTCCCTTAACTCTTCCCTGGGTGAGGGTCACTTTTAGGGAATGTAATAGTTCAGTTTCCACAGTCCACTTAGGACCTGCTCCTGCTCCCACTGAAGTCAGTGGGCGATTAGCCATTGACTTCAGTGGAGCAGAATTGGGCCTTTAGTCCTTGGCCTCTCTGTTGAGGTTAACAAGTAGGATTGCCAGGAGTTCAGTTTTCAACCGGAACACCCAGTCGAAAACGGATCCTGGTGGCTCCGGTCAGCACTGCTAGTAAAATATAGGTGTATGTTATATATAGGTAATATATAGGGATATATAGGTAATATATAGGTGTATGTTATTAATCATTAGTATGTAGGTGACATACCAGGAATCCAGCTGCTGCTGGAGCCCTCCTGCTAAATCCCAGGAGTTACATTTAGCTGCTGGAACTGTATTCTTCTCTGCAGAAAAACATTTACACATGAGTCCTCCCACAATTGCATTTTTTCCCAAACTTTGAGAACCCTGATGAGACTCTCAGAACCCTCATCTCAGTGGGATAAATACAACTTGCCCTTCCTTCTGGTTGCCATGGCTCTCCCCCTCACCAAATATCCACCCACTATAAATACCTGACCTGGCTACTAGGGGTACTCTTCCTCCTCAGCAGTCCTTTTTCCCAGTTGCTAAGGCTCTCCCACACGCCTTCCACTGACAGTATCACCTGGCCCATAAATTCAGAGGTGAAAGGGTTACAGTACAATGTATTCCTTCTTGAACAACTCCATCCTCCCCATTGTATTTTTTCCTATTTCTGCTTGTAGGAGTCAGTGGACCCGGCTCTATAAGGTATTTTCTCTCTGACATTCCTCTCTGCAAAGTGTTTTTGGAGGAAGACTACTGGAACAATTATATGTGTTTAGAGATGGGCTGAAGCCAGTATTGGTATAACACATTTTTTTGAGAAAATGTAAGAACAGCCTCACAAAGACCAGCTTCTTCTGTCAGTCTGCCCTCAGAGAGGCTTTCCTTGCACACACAAACCTGTCCCCTTGATGGTGTTGCTGTTTCCACCTTCTTCCTGTGTAAAAACAAGAAAAACATGCTACATATTCTCTGCTCCAAGTCCCAGCACCTCAGACACAGAATCATAGAACTGGAAGGGACCTCGAGAGGTCATCTAGTCCAGTCCCCTGCACTCAAGGCAGGACTAAGTATTATCTAAACCAGTGGTCTCCAAACTTTTTGGCTCGGGCACCTGCAGGGTTAAGACCGGAAGACCTGCCGCAGATGTGCCACCGACGGAAGAAGACCGGAAGACCTGCTGCAGATGCGCCGCCGGAGAGGAATGCCAGCTGTGGACGTGCAGAGCTGTCGCTGAAGAAAAAAAACGGCGGAGTGCCGTCTGGTGGTGCTCCTGCTGCCACACACCCCCTGGGATCATCTCGCGCACCCCAGTTTGGAGACCGCTGATCTAGACCATCCCTGACAAGTTTTTGTCCAACCTGCTCTTAAAAATCCCCAATGATGGAGATTCCACAACCTCCCTAGGCAATCTATTCCAGTGCTTAATCACTCTGACAGCTAGGAAGTTTTTCCTAATGTCCAACCTAAACCACACTTGCTGCATTTTAAGCCCATTGCTTCTTGTACTATCCTCAGAGGTTAAGAAGAACAATTTTTCTCCCTCCTCCTTGTAACAACCTTTTATGTACTTGAAAACTATTATCATGTCCCCTCTTCACGTCTTCTCGTCTCCGGACTAAACAAACCCAATTTTTTCAATCTTCCCTCATAAGTCAGGTTTTCTAAACCTTTTATCATTTTTGTTGCTCTTCTCTGGACTTTCTCCAATTTGTCCACATCTTTCCTGAAATGTGGCGCCCAGAAATGGACACAATACTCCCATTGAGGCCTAATCATCACGGAGTAGAGTGGAAGAATTACTTCTCATGATTGCTTACAATATTCCTGCTAATACATCCCAGAATGATGTTTGCTTTTTTTGCAACTGCGTTACACTGTGAACTCATATTTAGTTTGTGATCCACTCTGACCCGCAGATCCCTTTCCGTAATACTCCTTCCTAGGAAGTCATTTCCCATTTTGTATGTGTGCCACTGATTGTTCCTTCCTAAGTGGAGTACTTTGCATTTGTCCTTATTGAATTGCATTATATTTACTTCGGACCATTTCTCCAGTTTGTCCAGATCATTTTGAATTTTAATCCTATCCTCCAAAGCACTTGCAACCCCTCCCAGCTTGGTATCATCTGCAAACTTCATAAGTGTACTCTCTATGCGGTTATCGAAATCATTGAAGATATTGAACTGAACCGGACCCAGAACCAATCCCAACGGGCCCCACTCGTTATGCCCTTCCAGCATGACTGTGAACCACTGATAACTACTCTCTGGGAATGATTTTCCAACCAGTTATGCACCCACCTTATAGTAGCTCCATCTAGGTTGTATTTCCCTATTTTAGTTATGAGAAGGTCATGTGAGACAGTATCAAAAGCCTTACTAAAGTCAAGATATACCACATCTATCACTTCCCCACATCTACAAGGCTTGTTAACTTCTCAAAGAAAGCTATCAGGTTGGTTTGACATGATTTGTTCTTGACAAATCCATGCTGACTGTTATTTATCACCTTATTATCTTCTAGGTCAGTGGTTCCCAAACTTGTTCCGCCGCTTGTGCAGGGAAAGTCCCTGCCAGGCCAGGCCAGTTTGTTTACCTGCCGTGTCCGCAGGTTCGGCCGATCGCGGGTCCCACTGGCTGCGGTTCGCTGCTCCAGGCCAATGGGAGCTGCTGGAAGTGGTGGCCAGCAAGTCCCTCAGCCTGCGCCGCTTCCAGCAGCTCCCATTGGCCTGGAGCAGCGAACTGCAACCACTGGGAGCCGCGATCGGCCAAACCTGTGGACGTGGCAGGTAAACAAACCGGCTTGGCCCAGCAGGGGCTTTCCCTGCAGAAGCGGCAGAACAAGTTTGGGAACCACTGTTCTGGGTGTTTGCAAATTGATTACTTAACTATTTGCTTCATTATCTTTCCAGGTACAGAAGTTAAGCTGACTGGTCTGCAATTCCCTGGGTTGTTCTTATTTCCCTTTTTATATATGGGCACTATATTTGCCCTTTTCCAGTCTTCTGGAATGTCTCCTGTCTTCCATGACTCTTCAAAGATAATTGCTAATGGCTCAGATATCTCCTCAGTCAACTCCTTGAGTATTCTACGATGCATTTCATCAGGTCCTGGTGATTTGAAGACATCTAACTTGTCTAAAAGAAAAGGGGGAGAGAAAACCTTTTGTAGTGATAAACACCCATTTTTTCATGGTCTGTGTGTATAAAAACATCCTCACTGTATTTTCCACTTTATGCATCCGATGAAGTGAGCTGTAACTCACGAAAGCTTATGCTCAAATAAATTGGTTAGTCTCTAAGGCGCCACAAGTACTCCTTTTCTTTTTGCGAATACAGACTAACACGGCTGTTACTCTGAAACCTAACTTGTCTAAGTAATTTTTGACTTGTTCTTTCTGTATTTTAGACTCTGATCCTACCTCATTTTCACTGTCATTCACTATGTTCGACGTCCAATTGCCACCAACCTTCTTGGTGAAAACCGAAACAAAGAAGTCATTAAGCACCTTTGCCCTTTCCACATTTTCTGTTATTGTCTTTCCCCCGTCATTGAGTAATGGGCCTACTCTGTCCTTGGTCTTCCTCTTGTTTCCAATGTATTTGTAGAATGTTTTCTTGTTTCCTTTTATGTCCCTAGCTAGTTTGATCTCATTTTGTGTCTTGGCTTTTCTAATTTTGTCCCTACATACTTGTGTTATTTGTTTATAGTCATCCTTGTAATTTGACCAAGTTTCCACTTTTTGTAGGTCTCTTTTTTGAGTTTTAGATAATTGAAGACCTCCTGGTTAAGCCAGGGTGGTCTCTTGCCATACTTCCTATCTTTCCTATGCAGTGGGATAGTTTGCTCTTGTGCCCTTAATAATGTCTCTTTGAAAAACTGCCAACTGTCGTCAATTGTTTTTCCCCTTGGACTTGCTTCCCATGGGATTTTACCTACATGGAATGTAATGGAAACCATGGATAAGAAAATGCTTTGTGGAACCTCACTGTTTGCATAGCCTACCACCCAGTCTGGTTCAAGGTGCAAAATTCCGATGTGGAGCTGTGAGCAGTTCACAGGATTAGGAGATAGGAGACCAGGGGCTCAAAATCCCATAATGTACACTAGTATTAATCTCAACTGTACTGAAGCCAATCGGGTCACACTAGTGTAAAAATCAGTGTAAGTCAGAAAAGAATTAGATTCTGGGCTTCTACTCCTGGATCTAACAGAGACATCCTGTGTGACCTTGTATTGAACACAATCCTCCCCTTTGCTTTAATAATGGGCTTCCGAGAGCTCCCAAAAGTCCCCTCCAGCACATTTCTATAATTTTGAGCCAATCTCTGAGTCTATATTTCCTCAGCTGTACAATGGGAATAACAACAGATAGCATTTACCTATCTCAAAGAGATATTGTAAGGCTAAATGCACGTCTGTAAACTATACAGAGTCTCAGATGGAAGGTGTCATATAAGTGCAAAATATTACCTGGATATCAAACTCCTCATAATTCAGGTATGTTTCAATTTGAGGTTTAAGTTTGGTCCATTTACAGAGAAGTCATTTTTAAAGCATGGATGGAGATCTGGGTTCAGATCTCGAACTCCTCCAAACTTTGGAGGCATTCAGTTATGGTGTTTTGATTTGGGCCTATTTCTAATTGTACTGTATTGAGAGGCAGAATATTGATGTCTTATACACTCAAAATAGATTAACAGGCTGCATTTTTAATAATAATATAATTTATGGCCAAATCTAGACCCTGATATCTTGCAAATGATTCCATGTGGGCAGTACCCCTGGTGCCTGCAAAATGAAAATGGGGCTCCATGTTGGTGCAGTGGTCTGTCTTTGCATAACAAGTTGCAGGAGTGGGGCCCTAGTTTGTTAACAGTCTGTATTACAGAAATTTACTTCATCCTCTTTTATGTCAAGTTTTAGTCAATTTTTTACAATTGAATTTAAAACATACAGAGAAATAAATTGCAACAGAAATGCTATTATAGATGGTGCTACTGCAAGTAGGGACTGACATTTTCAGAAACGAAAAGCAAGTCTGCCATCTAGAGTCTTTTAGTGTTTTTGAGGTGGATTTTTATTCTGGAAAACAAATCTTATTGTAAGTTTTTAAAATGAAGTTGGATCAAGACAACAAGTTTAGCAACATGCTACACCAACATATGTTGATATGTCCCCGCATCATGAACTGCAGTTTCACCCACCCCGCAATCTCTCTCACACACTTTTAAACTCTAATACTAATATTCTGACTCAAAGTGTTAACATAACGTTGGTGTATATCCTTCACACTTATATGTTAGAGAACAGCACTGAGAAGACCTCAAAGTGATTACTAAATTATTTTTACTATATTATTGTAACAAATACATGGACACCTAGGACTTCACAGCTCTTTTTACACAGGACTGTATGGCTACTTGGAACTTCGTAGTGGCAGTGGGATAAAACAGTGCATTTTCCTCCACTGGAAGCACAGGCCCATATTATTTGAGTTAAAGTAGAATCTTTGTTAACTGTTGGCAGGGTAAGGCCTGTGAACCCAGTTATACAATTCTGATTCCATCCTGTAGAGAGCAAAGATATAAATCACCCCCAAAGTTTACCTTAAACTTTAATTTTTTTTCTATTTTAAGGTGAGTGGTGGCACACGAGGGATAAATCCAGTCCTGCAGTGATCTCCATATGGGCAACCAATGGGAATCTACTGGACAGCAGAGATCCACCTATATGGACCTCATTGCAGAATCATCACCCAAGTTCCTAATCTCACCAAAGATGTAACCATGTTTGAAAATCATTTTAAAACTCTGTTCAAATAGACTCCCATCCCCAAACGTGTTAAAACATTTGCAGCTGGCTTTTCTAGACAGGGCAGTACTATCTTCAAAACCACTTAAAAAAACCTGTACTCACTATTAGCCTCTACCATGTCTCTCATATGATTTTGGAAACTGGTGCAGCCCTATTCACACTCAAAGCCAGTTCAGAGAGATCCCCGTTTGAATTGTGTTTTGAGATAATGTTCAAACACAGTAATGCTGAATAAAAGCAGTAAAAACACTTTTGCTTTTGACTTCATGCAAAGAACTGCATCATGCTAACAAGCTGTACATGAGAAGCCATTTGCAGAGCACAAGTTCTGCATACTCTTGAGCACCATCTTCTTTTAACTATTTACATAATAGTAGTAGCATTCATTATTTGTATGACTGCAGCAGCCTGTCACAGAGCAGGACCACATTATGCTAGGTCCTGTACAAACAGAGAATGAAAAAGATAGTCCCCAGCTCAAAAAGCTTACAATCTAAGCAGAAGACAAGACATACTCTATACCTCTTTTAGAGTCCACTCCTATGACAGCGAGGATGGGGCTACGTTTGTGCTCTTAGTAAATGCAGACTTCAATGTATTCAAACTCCCCCTTGAGCTGTGACAGTGATGACAATGGTATAGCTAGGTAGCTAAAACTTCTTCAATTAAGTCTATTTTCAGTGACCTTGAGCCTGTATACCAACACTTAGCTAGCATTCATCATGTGCTCAAATTGAATTGCAACCAATTTGAAGGGTTTCTTCAAGACTTCTCTACTGAGGTGGGAGACATACCAGGCCCTTTGTAGTCCTGTTTGCCATTAGGGAAACCAGGGCTGGCTGTCTGCTGTTTCCCCATAATATATTCTCCACACAGGAGAGCAGATCTACCTATTATTCCCCAGCTGTTCAGTAGCAGCAGGAATCAGGACCTATTAATGTTGCTCAGTGAGGAACCCTCTGAACTTACCCTTAAAGCCTGTTCTTAACAAATCATGGGGGAAGGCACTGGATTCTCCCACAGTTGCAAATATTCCTATTCCTCATGGGGAAGTGCTAAAGGTGATTGATAGGGAAACATTACCTGCAGAGTGGGTTGTGTGATAAGGGATATTGATCAGTATAATCTGGCAGAGATGGGAAAAGAAGTGAAGTGGATGTGAAGCAGAGGGTTGATAGAGGAATTTGGTCCTTTTACATTAGATGCCTATGCTAGGTCAGGGTGAGCTTTAGAAAATGTTTCAAAACTTAATGGGGAGCACTGAAGCAGGTAATGGGACATACTAGAAGGAGATCAGGGTATATGTGTGTGGGTCAGCAGGGCTGGGTGTAAGAATGTGCACAGGAGCAGCATAGAGTGTGTTGGTGGAGGGAGGGAGGAAACACCACTGGTGTGGGTGAGCAGTGGAGAGTGTGAGTGCAGATGAAGTACCAGCACTAGGTATGGGTGGGTAGTTAGGTGGGGTATCTGTGTGGGAGCAGCACTGGCTCTGGGAACTGGGGTGTATGTTGGGAATAGCACTCATTCTGGGTGCAGGGGGAATAGGGCTGGGTGTTGTTGGAGTATGTGAGGGGAGGAGAGTAGATTTGGGTGTTGAGGGGTCTGGGGGTGAGTAAGGTTGGGAATTGGAAGCAACAGGGTTGAGCATGGCACTGGTAGAAGCAGGGCTCGGTCGGGGTGAGGTATTGGTGGGAGCAGGACTGGGTGTGGCTAGGTCAGGGTGCTGGTGGGAGTAGGGCTGGATAGGAGTGTTGGGGGCAGCAGGACTGGCTGTGGCTGGGTCAGGGTGTTGAAGGGAGCAGGGCTTGGTTGGGGTGGGGTGTTGGGGCAGCGGGACTGGATCAGAGTGTTGGGGGGAGCAAGACTGGCTGTGGCTGGGTCAGGGTGCTGGGGGCAGAGGGGTTGGGTCAGGGTGCTGGTGGGAAGAGAGCTGGGTATGGCTGGGTCAGGGTGTTGGAGAGCTGGGTGTGGCTGGGTCAGGATGTTTGGGGGGAGCAGGGCTTGGTCAGGGTGCTGGTGGGAGCAGGGCTTGGTTGGGCTGGGTCAGGGTGTTGGTGGGGGGGATGACACCAGGACTGGGTGTGGCTGGGTTTGGGGTGTTGGGGGGGATGGCACACTAGGGCTGGGTCGGCGTGTGTGTGTGGGGGGACACTAGGACTGGGTCGGCATGTGGGGGGGGACACCAGGGCTGGGCGTGTCTGGGTCGGCGTGTTGGGGGGGGGGACACCAGGGCTGGGCGTGTCTGGGTCGGCGTGTTGGGGGGGGGCACCAGGGCTGGGCGTGGCTGGGTCGGCGTGTTGGGGGGGGGGACACCAGGGCTGGGCGTGGCTGGGTCGGCGTGTTGGGGGGGACGGGACACCAGGGCTGGGCGTGGCTGGGTCGGCGTGTTGGGGGGGACGGGACACCAGGGCTGGGCGTGGCTGGGTCGGCGCGTTGGGGGGGGACGGGACACCAGGGCTGGGCGTGGCTGGGTCGGCGTGTTGGGGGGGGACGGGACACCAGGGCTGGGCGTGGCTGGGTCGGCGTGTTGGGGGGGACGGGACACCAGGGCTGGGCGTGGCTGGGTCGGCGTGTTGGGGGGGGATGGCACACTAGGCCTGGGTCAGGGTGTTGGTGGAGGGGGACAACACCAGGGCTGGGCGTGGCTGGGTCGGGGTGTTGGGGGGGACACACACACCAGGGCTGGGCGTGGCAGGGTCGGGGCGTTGGGGGGGACGGGACACACCAGGGCTGGGCGTGGCTGGGCGTGGCTGGGTCGGGGCGTTGGGGGGGGGGGGACACCAGGGCTGGGCGTGGCTGGGTCGGGGCATTGGGGTGGGGAGGGGAGGACACACCGGGGCTGGGTGTGGCTGGGTCAGGGTGTTGGGGGGGCACACTAGGGCTGGGCGTGGCTGGGTTGGGGTCTTGGGGGGGATGGCACATTAGGGCTGGGTCAGGGTGTTGGGGGGCACACTAGGGCTGGGGGGCTGGGTGTGCTGGGTCGGGGTGTTGGGGGGGACACTACGGCTGGGTCGGGGTGTTGGGGGGGACACTAGGGCTGGGGGGCTGGGTCGGGGTGTTGGGGGGGACACGGGCTGGGCGTGGCTGGGTCGGGGTGTTGGGGGGGACACTAGGGCTGGGTCGGGGTGTTGGGGGGCACTAGGGCTGGGTCTGGCTGGGGTGGGGTGTTGGGGGGCACACTAGGGCTGGGTCGGGGTGTTGGGGGGCACTAGGGCTGGGTCTGGCTGGGGTGGGGTGTTGGGGGGCACACTAGGGCTGGGTCGGGGTGTTGGGGGGCACTAGGGCTGGGTCTGGCTGGGTCGGGGTGTTGGGGTGGGGGACACTAGGGCTGGGCGTGGCTAGGTCGGGGTGATGGGCGGAGCAGAGCTGGCTGCGGGATCACGTGGATGCCCAGGGCGGAGAGCGAGCAGCAGCGGTAGGGGGCGCACTCCCCTCCGCCGATACGTGTCCAGGCCACGCTAACGCCACAAGCCTGTACGTCACTTCCGCTTTCTGTGGCTTCCGCGGAGTGTGGTGATTTCTTGTTTCCGGTCTGTGCTGTGGGGGCGCGGCTGGGTGACGCCCGTTGGTTGCGCCGTCCTGCGCCGTGCGCGGGGAGGTAGCGGTTTCTCACTGCCTACTGGGGATGGGGCCGCATTTGGGTCTGGTGGTGAGGCAGCTCCCCAGGTAAAGCGAGCGGGAAATGGGCAGGGAGGGGCGCGGGAGTGGTCAGCCGTTCTGGCCCTGCCCGGGGGCTGGGTGTGTCACGGTCACCCCGCCCCCCAGCTCCGTTGGGTGCCTGTCCCTGGTCATGTGAGGGTCACACATGGGCCCTAGATAAGTGGGTGCAGAGCGCCCCTCTCGTCCTGTTGTCACTGACCCGCCCCTGGACCAGAGCGGGAGGTAGCCTCCTAGAGCTGCCCAGAGAGCCCTCCCGCCCCTGCCCAGTCCGAGGCACTGCGCCCTGGTGAGTCCCCGCCTCCTCCCTATGGCAAGGAGGGGACACCTGTGGGTCAGGCTCCTTCAGGGATGAAGCCACCCAGCACAGTCTGACTTGGAAGAGTGTTACCAGTTTGTGTCGGTGCCAGGGCACATAATCTTACAGTTGGCCCTTAGCAGTCTCTCTTGTTTTAGGGAAGTGCTGTTTAAAAGAATCAACCACAAAAGATCTTCCCACTACTTAATAATGAGGAGTTCGTAGACGATAACTTTTCTTTTTATGCTGTGCAAATTTTGGTCAGTTACAATTAGGCGTTGTAGGCCACACCTTTGAGTTCTTGCAGTATTCCTGGAGAATGGCAAACATAGCACCCCTCTTTAAAAATGGTTAAGAAAGGACCCAGGGAATAATAGGCCATGTAACTTCAATACCTGGAAAGAGAATAGAAAAAAATTATTAAGCAATCAGTTTGTAAGCACATGGAGGGTAATTAGTAATAGCCAACAAAGATTTGTCAAGAACAATCATGTTGAAACAATTTAATTTGCTTCTTTGACAGTTTTCAGAGTAGCAGCCGTGTTAGTCTGTAGTCGCAAAAAGAAAAGGAGTACTTGTGGCACCTTAGAGAGTCTTTATGCGTCCGATGAAGTGAGCTGTAGCTCACGAAAGCTTATGCTCTAATAAATTGGTTAGTCTCTAAGGTGCCACAAGTACTCCTTTTCTTTCTTTGACAGCGTAATTGGCCCAGTGGATATGAGAAGCAGTAGAGGTGATCTCTTGACTTTAATGTTTTTGACACAGTCCTGTGTGACAATCTCATAAGCAAACTAGGGAAATACGGTCTAGATTAAATTACTATATGTGAGTGCATAACTAGTTGCAACACTGTAGTCATATTAATGAATAGTTTGCTGTCAAACTGGATGGACATAGCACATGGATTCCCTGGGTCTAGTTCTATTCAATATTTTCACAATGATTTGGATTACAGAGTAGATCTGTACTTTTAACATTTGTAGATGTTACCATCTTGAGAGGTGTTGTAAGCACTTTGTAGGACAGGATTAGAATTTAAAATGTTGATAAATTGGAGAATTGGTCTGCAATCAACAAGATCAAATACAATAGAGACAAGTGCAGAGTATTTTGCTTAAGAAGGGGGAAAAAATCAAATACACAAATACAAAATAGAGAATAACTGGCTAGGCAGTGGTACTGCAAAAGAGGACTTGGAGGTTATAATGGATCATAAATTGAAGGAGAGAGTCAGCAATGTTATGCTGTAGCTAAATCGGTAAATGTAATTCTGGGAACTATTAACAGGTTATCGCATGAAACACGTAGGAGGTAGTTGTATTGTTCTGCTCTACTTGGCACTGGTGAGGCTTCAAAGGTGGAGTATTCTGTCCATTTTGGGGCACCACACTTTAAGAAAGATGTGGATAAGTTCTAGAGAGTCCACTGTAGAGCAACAAACAAATGGCTTGGAAAACATGCGCTGTGAGGAAAAGTTGAAAGAATTGAGCATGTTTAATCTAAGAAAAAAGACTGAACGGGAAACTTAAGTCTTCAAACATGGAAAAGGTTGCTATAAAGAGGACATTGATCAATTGTTTTCCATGTTCACTGAGCATAGGACAAGTAGTAACTGGCTTAGTTTGCAACAAGGGAGATTTAGGTTGGATATCAGGAAAAACTTACTATAAGTATAGTTAAGCACTGGAACAGGCTACTTTGGGAGGAGGGGGAGTATCCTTGTCCAAAGAAGTAAAACCCCAGTCAGGGACGGTCTAGGTATACTTAATCCTTCCTCGGTTTTGACAGGTGGACTAGATGACCTCCTAAGGTCACTTTTAGTCCTACATATCTATGATTAAAATTATCCTGGGGTGGGGGCAGCAACCTGCAGCATTTAACTTTTAAAACTCAACCTGCATTTTGGGACACTTGCCAATTATTCATGGCAGAAATTAATACCTTTAAAATAGACAAAATAAAATAAAAATTTTGAAGTGGGGATCTGATAAAAGTGAAAAAATCTCCATCTATGGGGCTGTTTCTCACCTGGGGCTGTTGTCTGAAGAATTATGGGGGCAAGATCAGAGAAAGCAATTAATGGAGGAGTTAATTAGAGAATTAACCAAGTCTGTGGAGGTCAAAAAGAAATCTATATGGGAATAGGACCCATGTGGCAGGGAAAATATGTATTGTCCCTACCCATTGAGACTGTGATATTTGGTGATTATATATTCATGTCTTCAATATGCATTTCTAGGGTCATTCTAGTTTGGGTGGGGTACTGTCCCTGAGAGTGAGATTTGTTCACAAGAGGATCAAGCATTTGATTAAAATCCCCAGGAAACGGAGTAGAGATATGGAGTTCTCTATATATTTTAGTAAAAGACCTATAGAAGATTGCATATAAGCAATGATTAGTTCAGATCCATTAATGGTGTTTTACAGATTAAAAATCTGCCCTGATCTAGTGAAAGTGACTCAGGCTGTTACTGCCATTGCTTTATGGAAGTGTATGGATTCTCCTCTGGATTTGGATGAGAAACATCAAGGCATTGCACTCATTCTAATCAGTGTCAATGTTATACCAATAAAATAAAAACCAGCAGGATCTTATTAAAGGGGAAAAGGCAAAAATGCCACATTTATTGTGAATACAGAAAGAATCATAGTAAGCAGTTATTTATAGCTATAACATTCCATTCAATTTCATATTTATTCACACATTCATTTATACACACACACACACACAGGTTCTGCAGGGTTGTTGTTATAGTTACCAGCCTTAGAGTTGCTCATGCTAAGCCACTGGCCAGGTGGTCTGGACATGAGGAGGGAGCAGGGTCTTGTCAGATGCTCATCTGATGCTCCTGGAAGTTGGTTTGCAGAATCAGACCCCAAAGTTCTCACTTTCTAGAGTCCATTTTTATAGGAATTTCTTCCTATGCCAATCTATGGGAATTGCTTCGTCATGCTGTTGCTGAATCAATCGGCAGATGGCACATTCCTGACGGCTGTGTGCTGCCAGATGTTATCTTGTTCTTTGGTTCTCCCATTCTTGAGGCTGTTGGGTGGATTCCAGTCTGCCCTCTGGGGGTCCTCTGGTTATTTCCACTTGATGCCTTCTTCAGCTGATGGACACTGGATTCTTAGGCTGGCACCTCCCTGATCATTCAGTTATTATCCACACCACGCATCCATCCACATACATCCTCTATCTCTGTTTTAATCACAATTGTTAACAAAGCGAGATGAATACAACAAAACGGCGGGGAGTCTCTGGGTGCTGTTCCTGTTGTTACAGAGTATTGCTTTGAGTCTCTCTCTGTGTGAGGAGTTGTTGTTACAAAGAATTGCTTTGAGAACAGGCTCTGTCTTAGAACATTATCTTAATAAAATTATTAAATCTGTACTAACACAATTAGCATCTTGCAAGTTTCACACATAGAGGGAGAGAAACAGTACCAAAAACCAAGAGACCTCTTAATTAATAATACCCTGGAATTTAAACTGTGGGGAATCAAACTCATTTGTGATTTTAATACAGAACTTTAATATGATCCAACATCAAGTGTCTCTTCTGCAGCAAAAACACCACATATCTACCTTTGCTTTCTTTAATAATGGGTATACTTTCTTTTAATTGGCGTGTTGAGTCCCTTTACATTCTAGGAAATAAAACTGAGCTGGAGGACCATTTGGCGGTGTTAATTATTTTTGTCACGTGTGGCCTTACAAACAAGGATGACAGTGCTTGTGTCATGTGCTCTACTGCACTCCAACCTACGCCCTACACAGAATTCCATGAGGTGGGAGAGTCTACAGATGAAATGCCTCAGATGCTTATTCCACAGATTTTTGGATTACCTTGCCAGATGCTTCAGGGAATAGGGTAGATACATCAGCATTAGTTGCAACTGCCTCCAGATGCTTGATGCAAGTCAGTCATGTAGGGTGTAATTTTCCTGCATGTTTCTGGTCAAGAGAGAGGTGGGAAGAGTAGCGGTAGTAAGGGGATCTGAGAGGCTTAGGAGAGGGAAGAAAACAGCCAGGTTAAAGCAAAAACATAAAACCACATAACATATATAACTTGGCCTATTATCAACTGTGACCGGTTGTCTTAGATATTAGTATAGGGCAGTGGTTCTCAAACTTTTGTACTGGTGACCCCTTTCACGTAGCAAGCCTCTGAGTGCGACCTCCCCCGCCCCTTATAAATTTAACACACTTTTAAATATATTTAACATCATTATAAATGCTGGATGAAAAGTGTGGTTTGGGGTAGAGGCTGACAGCTCGTGATCCGACCCCCCATGTAATAAACTTGCGACCACCTGAGGCGTCCCCGACCCCCAGTTTGAGAACCTCTGGTATAGGGCATCGCAGTCCCACTCTGTCCTGAGTGGTATCTCTCCATTCACCACTTAAAAAGCAAATCACAATGAAAAAGCAGCCATTGTGAAACACTTAACACTATAAACTAAACTAACCCAAGTAGTCAGTTCTGGAGAGGGTAGGCCAGGGAGATGCCATCCAGGCTCGGAGCTCTGCTGATAGCCACTATTTAAACTATATTTTTAACAGGCACTCTATATTTCCTATAATACAAGGTAGTAACCACATTATAAGGCGATAGAAAGGGAGTATGCACTCTGCCAACATGATATTTCTTAACTGGTATGTCAAGGTTATTCCTGTGTATTAATCTCTTAACTATAATCTTTTCAGTTTGCCAAAGCAAACACCAGGGTATTGGTAATATAGTGTGGTGTTCTGAGTGAGATGCTGTGGTGATTATTTTCCCCACGCTGCATGCCCCTGTTCCTTTGGTTTACAACTAAACATTCAGTTTCCCTTCCTCATATTAAATGAGCATAATTGACAGGGGAGAAGTCTGACTGATCCTGCTGATTGCAAGTGTCTATACCAAAGGGCATAGCTAACAATCAGATTAAGCTCATGATTCTTCTGTGTAAGTCTATGTTCATGTACTCAGGGTCTGATATTGCAGAACGTGTTAGGATGGGGAAAGGGGTTGATGGGGGAAGAAATGGAGAAGTGGAAGAGGAAGGGAGCAGGGGCTGGAGGCAGGGGAGGTGGGGAAAGGGACAGGGTGAGAGGGAGGAAGTAAGTGGTGATAGGTAAGGCAGAAATTACTGGTTGATGTAGCTCCACAATCAGCGTTCGTCGTCTTTTCTGTTGCGTTTGCCTATAAGGGGTGAAGCTATATCCCTCAGGTCCTGTGTGCCTTTGTCTGATGCCTTGCAGGGAGGAGAGCCATCTTTCACCGATGATGTCAAGCTGCTAGGCTTTGAGGACCCCCAGCAGTAGGGTGTGGCAATGCACCAGTGTCTCCCATTGGCAACTATTTTAAAAGGTGGAATGGGAGCCCTCAAGTTCCTGCTGAGCAACAGGGATCTGCACTACCCCCTAGTCATCTCTTTGATGTACTTCACTGCTGAGCTTACGCACACACTTTGTATAATCACAAACAAATAGTATGTATTGATTTGTCAGGGGTATGTGTACCTCTGATGATATGCAGAGGTCTTCCAGGGGGTATATCAATGCATCTAGATATTTGCCTAGTTTTTCAACAGGCCACATAAAAAGCACCAGTGAAGTCAGTAAAAACTAAAATTTCATACAGACAATGATTTGTTTATACTGCTTTATACACTGAAATGTAAATACAATCTTTATATTCCAATTGATTTATTTTAAAATTATATGGTAAAAATGAGAAAGCAAGTAATTTTTCAGTAATAGTGTGCAGTGACACTTTTGTATTTGTCTGATTTTGTAAGCAAGTAGTTTAAGTGAGGTGAAACTTGGGGTACACAAGACAAATCAGACTCCTGAAAGGGGGACAGTAGTCTGGAAAGGTTGAGAGCCACTGTTTTAAATAATCTGCAGTGAACTTTCTGCTTCTTATGGCTTTGGGAACAGAGGCACTTTTTCAATGTCTTGACATGGAACTGAGTGGGAAACTTCATAAAATATTTGAAACTTCATTACTTGGCAAGTTCCCTAGCTCTTCTAAAGTCTGGTCTCGTCAGCCACATCTTTTGTAAAATCATTTTCTTGGTATCCCTCAAACTGTCGTCCTCCCCTTTGAGCTAGCTGCATTTTTCCCTCTTTTACAGTAAGTATTAGAAGTTTGATTATCAGTACGTGAGATTTGGCATTTGAGGCTGGCTTTAAGAATTGGGGAACTGTGTGCTCTAAGTCAAATTTAAAATAATCCATTAGTTTGAGCACTTCTGAAAAGAGCCTCCGAACAAATTCTAGGGGGTTTCACTTTCTGCTATTTCAGGTACTCCTTTAATTCTCAGAGTATTGTGGTGACTTCCATTGGTCTGCCACTTTAGATTTAAGAGAAGATAAGTCTGTTCGGCTTCTCTGCACCTGGGTAGAGACCCCTTGTACCTGATCTTCCAGAGTTGATATTCTTGCTTCTCCTTCATTCACCTATCCTGTCAGCCCTTGCAGAGAGAGCTAATTGAGAGAAGTCAGGAGATATCAAGGCCACAATACAATTGTATCTGCAGCAACTTTCTCCAGCAGGGCCAACACAGACACAGTGCCGTAATTAACCATTTTGTCCAAGGGGCTAGAGTCTCTGTTCTCTTTGTCTTTTAGCTACTTGTAGAGCCCACAGCAGACAAATATATGACTGCTGATTTTCAAGAGATTTGGGGGTACCTTTTCCTTTACTGAGGCTGGGGGTGTTGGTCAGGGGCTCTGTACTACAGATGGAAATAGATATTAGCGGATGGCTCTGGAGCTCAAGGTATCTGTTCCTCCAGGCCATGCAGCACCTCCTGCAGCTCGTTCATGTTAGGTTTTGTACATTCCCACTTGTTGCAAAATGTAATTCAGGCCTAAAAGTAGGTGGCAGCATGCTTTTAAATATATTCTGTTAATGAACTTCAGGTATGGAAAAGCCAATAATAGGATAATATTGGGAATAAAATGAGGAAAGTGGTATAAACTAGGACACTGATAATGTGGTTGATTGCACACTAGCAATTCATGTACATGTATAAAAGTTATGTAAGACATCTTTTATAGTCAAACTGCCATAGGTCTTGATAAACTGAAAAAAATCTGGTCTCATAGAACTCTGGCAAGCATCATTCAGTTTGCTCCCAAGAATGGGGCAGGATAGCAAAGAGGAAGCAACTGCAATATTCTCAAAACAAAATAGTTTATAGATCCAACAAAGTAGGGCTATATGCCAAAATCTGCTCTCAGATACATTGATGTAAATTGTGCATAACTCATTAGATTTCATTTGAGTTATTCTCAATGCGCACCAGATAAACTAGAGCACATTTTGTCCCCAAATAACTAATTTATATAATTGTCTCTAGAGGTTATGATAGGGGCAACTGAAAAAAATTGTGGAAATGCCAGGGCTAGAAAATATTCCTGAAGCACTGAAACATGCACTGATATTTTTGGAATATGCCTACTAAATATTGGACATTGAGCCAAGCTGCTGATTATAGTCAGGACTTCCTTCTGTATGTGTGCAAACTTCCTTTGAAACTTCTAGGCACTTCAGAACTGGCAGTGGTTTGTACGTGTTGACAAATGCTATTTATTTGTTCTTTTTTTCCTGTTCCTTTAAAACCAACAACTATTTACAATGCTAGAAACACACGTAAAAAAAACCATTTTAGTGATTTATGACAAGTCTGTTGTTTATGACTTTACAGGGTGATTGCTTGTACGCTATTCATACTAACCATAATTTAGAAGTTGAATTGTGCAAAGTTGTATATGTTAAGAAAACCTGCCACTAACTTGACATGTACAGCGAGAAACTTCTGTCAAAGCTTAGTGCAACTCACTCAGAGCATTTAATTTTTGAAATGCTTTAGCTACCATTGAACTTGGCTTTCTTGTTTCAGATTGAAGCCATTCAACAGATTACAAATAATACTACAGCACTTGGTAAGTATAGGGTTCTATCTGGTAGCATTAGAAGCCGATTTTGTAACTTCTCCCCCTTGTGTGATAGAGAATAAGTGTATAGTTCTTTAGTTTATCCAATCATGGCAGTATTATAGTGTAAATTCAGCTTTTTAATGTTTAGGTCTAATGTTGCCAGTTACACTTCAGCTGGAGTTTACTACAAATTCCTTTTACAATAATAATATAGATTTATTAGTTTTTGGCACCCCACATATTTTGAGTGATCTGTTTTTCTCAGTAGATTCAAACACAATGTTTTCCAGTATGCTAAATTTTCTTCTGTATATTTTAGTTTACTTACTCTACATTTTAGTTTTGAGTTTTAAATTGAGTTTGCTTATGAATCATTTGAGTAACTTTTTTGTATAATATTGCCAAACATGATCAGACAAGGCCATTTTTCATGATCCCATGTGTACTGTGTTAGATGGTGAGTAGGAGAATAGTCTTGTACATCTATCATCATAACTGATGCAAGTGTTTTCAACGGGGTAGTCTCAGTGAAACAAGATCACAACCATATGTCCTAAATAAAGACATTGAGGAACATAATGTATTTCAGAATGTACAACACAAAATATTTCCAAATATTCCTGCAAATTAATAAGCTCAAAGCTAGTATAATATATTTAGTATGGCTTTCGGAGCAATATTAAAGAGTAGCTGAAATAAATCAAACTTTAAATAATTTGAGAGTTGTGTTGGAAAATGTTAGTCTAGAATTCTGTGAAAATACTCACAATGACCTTAATCACAGTTACGGTGAGTTTTGAGAATGTTTATGGAATTATACTCTATACCGTATGGTTATTCAACATGAAAATACATTGTTTTACTTAGTCTCCCTATTTTTGCATGTACAGAATATGTCCAAACACACAGATTCTGCAGCTGAAGTGTTATTGGAAAAGAAAGGATGTGCTGGAGTCATAACTATGAATAGACCAAAGGCTCTAAATGCATTAAATCTTTCCATGATTCGACAGATTTATCCACAATTAAAGGTTAGTGGCTTTATTTTAACTCAGCCTAAATTCATACATCTACTAGCAGTTTTAAATATAAAGCTGCCACTTCTTTGTTCTTTCTAATCAATCTGTAACTTCTTGTATGGAGTCACTGACCCAATCATTAAGACCATGCTTCAACAGATACTTAAACTTGCACCTAACTAAACGTGTGAGTAGATCCATTGAATTCAGTGAGACTACTCACAGTTTTAAAGTAAGGCATGTCCTTAAAATACCATCCTGACCTACGGATTAGGTTGAAGAATCCACATTTGCATGGTAGTTTGGTTCCCCAACCAACTTCCTACATTTTAGTGAAATGCTGAACAGTGTTGCATATGTGGTGATATGGGTTCCTTTCTCCAAAGGTTATATAAGCCGGGCTGGGGGTGGGGAGTACTTGAACTAGTCCAAATCCTCAATTGTAGAAATCATACCACTTTAAGTATACTGGTATAGTTAAAGTGGTTCAACTCCCTTCTTTAGTGCAGATGCAGTTATATTGGTATAAATGTTTATATTGATATAGCTTATTACCATATGGGAAAGGGATTAAAATAGATGAATATAATGCACTTTTAAAAACTGAATCAACACTGGGGAGGCTGTTCGACTATAATTATTTCAGTTAAAAACAAAAACATGCTACACTGATGTAGTTATACCGGTACAACATGCTGTGCGTAGACCAGGCCTTAGTCAATTCATTTGGCTGAAATCCATTAGTGCTACAAGTCATGTACTTCCTGCCCAGTCTGTTTGGGCCTTTAACACCCTGGTCTCCTTCTGGCTGAACTTTGAGCCCCAGTTAATACCATCTCAATCACAGAATCTTCTGTGGGTAGCACTGGTAGGAGCTCCTCGCAGGCTGCCTGCTCTAGGGTGTGGCAACTCCTACCAGGAATGAGGACAATAGTCCTCACAGGGCACATACTTCTAATAGCAGCAAGTGCTTCCCAGCTGCTTCCCCTGTTTCTCTTCTGATGGTATTGACAGTCAAGCTGTCTGTTGGCAGATTCAGGAAGACCTATCTACATCAATTAACCTTCCAAGCATGAACTAAATGTTTCTTCAGGGGATACAAACTTGTTTTTTTAAGAGTGAAATAATAGATTCGGCAGAGGTTGATGGCACTGACCCAGGAGAAATTTCTACTCAGCTGCGTTTGTGGATTTTCAAAGTCCTGCTTTTTGTATGTTTTTAGGGCTCAGTTGAAGTTTAAGGAGGATATGGCTCATTTTCTGGAAGGAGTAAGAATGACCAAAGACAGCATTTGGGAAAAGTGTTTTTAAATGAATTTTTATATATTGGGGAATAATATTTCTTTTGTCCATCCTCTTAGACATGGGAGAAAGACCCTGAAACCTTTCTAATAATTATAAAGGGAACTGGAGGAAAGGCTTTCTGTGCAGGGGGTGATATCAGAGGTAAGGACTTGAGAATGTGCTGAATTCATCCTGGTCACTGTTTTACAATTGTGACATACAACTTTCAGTGATTAGTTACTTCAATATTCATATCCCCCATTCTAAGTACAGGGCATACGTGAATTAGTGAGATAGAGGTAAATAGATACTGTTGTGCAAGAATCATCAAGATTTTAATGTGGCCACTGTAAAACATTTATGTATCTTAAATGAGTTCTTTTTCAGTGTAAGTAGATAGTACAGAGATAAAGCAAAACTATATTTGCCCTAGGACAGCTAAATTTTGTTATAATGGTTGAAAAATATCTCTTTATGAGTAGCCTGCTAAAACTTAAAATAGGCATGACTGAAGTGAATGTGGTAGGAAGAGGGAAGCACTTTGAAGAACTTGCCTTCTCAAAAATATCCATTGCTACTGAGGGCATCTGTCCTTGCAGTCTGGTGGCCCTGTAAGACAACCCACTGATATTAAAGACCCAAATAGTCATGGCAGCAAAAAACACCTGCTTATATTTATGACTTGCTATAAAGATTGTACCCTATTAGGCAGATCTGACCACAGTGATCCATGCATTTGTGTAGTCCCTATTAGATTACTTTAGCTAATTCAAGAACAAACTATATACCCTGAAAATGCTCCAGAGGCTGAAAATGCAACAGCCTGTCTGCTCATTGTAAACTAGTGTCCTCTCAGCACTGGGTCCTCGTTTTCCAATATTCAAAATCTTTCGTAGGAATGTTTTTAGCTATCTGGGAAATTGGCTTTCCCTCTGTGATCATGACCTCCCGTGATCATTCCAGTGAAACCAAACTGTGAAGCTGCCAACCAGTAGGAAAGGCTCATGAATGCTGCAGGCATAATTTATGAGAGCTGGACGTAGATTATCAGATATATTATGACAAGAAATTAGTGGGGAAAAATATGCATTATAATGAAAATAACGCAAGGAAGATGATACTGATTGTATTTAAGAAATTAAAATACATTTTTAAGTCTACTGGTAATTGCCACACTTCCATTTGCTGCACTGGAGTGCTGCAGAAAACAGGGGCCCCTCCTACAGAATTTAAGTCCATTTTGCAGAGTACACAAGACCTTGCATATTGTCAATATTTAATATTACAAGGTTATTTTTGTTGTGCTGGTTAAATTTTACCAAATTTTTAAAGCAATTTTTAGTTTTAATTTTGTCTTATTTTACTAGCTGTCACAGATGCAGGAAAAGTTGGAGATAGGCTAGCACAAGATTTCTTCAGAGAAGAATACATCCTGAACAATGCTGTTGGTATGTGTGTACAAAGGAATTTCCAAATCTAAAATATCTCTAGAATATTTGTGGGTTTGATTTTTCACAGTGATGGCTCTAAAGCATAAATTCAACATTTAATTTTATAGAACTGATAACAGAGGTAAAGATTAAATCCGAAGGTATTAATTTCTGACTAAATGCCAGTTTTGGTAACCCATCACTAATTTTGGCAGTGGGGAATCCCTTATAGTTTTAGGGGTGCGGCTAAGTATGGTATTCATTTCCCATTTTAAACTGTTAAACAGCTTCTCCATTTCATCTTGGGGTTGTCAGTAACTATATTTCAGTGATGGGGAAAGTGATTCCTAGATTTGCAGATGAAGTGTTTTAGATAATTGTGAAGTATTATTTGTTTAGTTTAGAGAAGACACAAAGAAGATGTGACAAGATACATAAAATGGGCATGCCTATATTTACTGTCTAATAATGTAAGAATGTGGCAGCACTCAAAGAAATTAGAAGGCAATACTGCTTTACTCATTGCATAACAATTTGTAGCAGGAGTTCCACTGTTTATTACTGTGGCAAAGGGCTTAGTCGGATTCAGAAAAAGATTGGACCTTTATGTGAATAATCTATTTACAGCCAGAATATAAACTGTACATGGGTTATTAACACCTCATTCTTCAGAACACAAGTCAACTACTAGCAGTTTGGAGTCAGGAAGAAGCGTTTCCTGCAGACATGTTTAATTGAATATTCTGGGCTTTAAGCCTTCCTTGGCAGCATCTGGTACTAGTGACAGTCAGAGAGACAAGATACTGACTAGAGGGACCATTGTTTTGATGCTGTATGGCAGTTCAGGTGTAGCTAAAGGATGTTTTCAGATTAAAAATTCATATTTCTGAAAAGTTAGTGTGTTATCGTACAACACCCTTAGATTATTAAAACAGGCCTGGTCTACACTAAAGAAATAGGTTGACTCGCCATGTCGCTCATGGTTGTGAAAAATCCACACCTCTGAGGGGTGTGGTTAAGCTGACTTTACCTTGCCTATAGACAATGCTAGGTCAATGGAAGAATTCTTTCATTGACCTACCTACCTCCTCTGCGGTAGGTGGATTACCTATATGCCAATGGGAGAACTTTTGTTGGCATAGATAGTGCCTACACCAGTGTTTCCCAAACTTGGGACGCCACTTGTTCATGGAAAGCCCCTGGTGGGCCGGGCCGGTTTGTTTACCTGCCGCGTCCGCAGATTTGGCCGATCGCGGCTCCCACTGGCCGCGGTTCGCTGTGCCTGGCCAATGGGGGCTGTGGGAAGCGGCAGCCAGTACGTCCCTTGGCCCGCACCACTTCCCGTAGCCCCCATTGGTCGGGCACAGCGAACCGCGGCCAGTGGGAGCCGCGATCGGCCGAACCTGCGGACACGGCAGGTAAACAAACTGGTCCGGCCCACCAGGGGCTTTCCCTGAACAAGCGGCATCCCAAGTTTGGGAAACACTGGTCTACACTGATGTGTTACAGCGGCACCTCTCTAGCATTTCAAGTGTGACAAGTCCTGAGAATATAACATCTAACTTATGTTGTTCTCGCATCTAACTTCTGTTATCTCACCTTTGACTATAAAAGGTGCACAATTCAGTTTTATCATTTTACTTTCTTGTTCTCATGCTCTTGCAGAATCCTACAATGTTTGTACAGTAAGAACACACAGGACTTTACGTAAACCTTTTCCATTGGCTTTAAAGCACATACAAGTTTTTCTATTGATCATGGCTTTATTAAAGCATATATAAAGCAAATGTATATTTTTGCCAAATTTGATCTGATAGCATTCCTATGAGTGAGATTTTGTAATATGTATTGAAAGCATCTCTAGTGGGTATCTAAAGTTGTCAGCAAATAATGCATCTTATTTATGCAGTCAAAGTAGAGATGTAGTACAAAAATCGGTTTAGCAATCCAGGCAGTAATATTGCATGTTCATCTGGGGTGATGGGGTTAAAGTGCACGTCCTTTGTTATGTTTGCTAAATACTATTTCCCACTACTCAGCGTGGGGATCTTGTAGTGAAAGACCCTCTTATATATACACATATACAGAAAGAGAGAGTTAAAATTGATGTGGGAACTATAACTCTACATTTTCTTGCATTTTGTGTGCTAGTTGCTATAACTGCATGAGTTGGGATTTTGCAGTTTCTTAGATTTAATTTAAAATACTGACTAAAAAGCATAGCTTCATTCAAAAAAAAGCTGTCCTCGAAGAAACTGGTACCTTGGTTTTGCTCCTCCTAAGTTAGCCTGGATGTTTAGGTGTTCACACACTTACAGTCTTAAAAATAATGTAGGTTTGTTTACTGGTTGCTTTTTAAATGCATTCTTAAGGATGGCAGAAGTGTTTCTAGAACTTGCCCCCTAGAGAATTAACTGACAAATCATACTGACGTTTATTTATATTATTTATGAACTACTTCAAGTACCTGTACTGTTGGGTGGTGACATAAAATAACTTTATTCATTATGAATTTAACATTTTATCCTTTTATCTCTTTATTGTATAAAGTAATTTGTTAAAACTACAGCCAGTTAAATGAAATATCTGTGATGTGTGTCAGAGGTATTTTCTTCTTGGCTGGGGTTAAGTGTACAAAAATATATTACATATGCCTAATTGTTACATTTCTGTTAGGTACCTGCCAGAAGCCGTACGTGGCACTTATTGATGGGATTACAATGGGAGGTGTAAGTAAAATATCTTTCTAAGTGAGACAGTTGAGATGGCTTGTCTACGTTAATGTAATATTTGATTAAAAACATTGAGTGAAGCAAAATTGACAGAAGTAAGTACAGTAACTCCTCGCTTAACGTTGTAGTTATGTTCCTGAAAAAATGCTACTTTAAGCTAAGCGATGTTAAGTGAATCCAATTTCCCCATAAGAATTAATGTAAATGGGGGGGTTATGTTCCAGCGAATTTTTTTTTGCCAGACAAAAGACCATATATATGTACACACACACAAATACACAGTATAAGTTTTAAACAAACAGTTTAATACTGTACACAGCTATGATGATTGTGAAGCTTGGTTGAGGTGGTGGAGTCAGAGGGTGGGATATTTTCCAGGGAATGCCTTGCTGCTAAATGATGAACTAACACTTGGCTGAGCCCTCAAGGGTTAACACGTTGTTAATGTAGCCTCACACTCTACAGGACAGCAGGAATGGAGGGAGGAGACACAATAGACGCATGGCAACGGCTGCAAACGTTCCCTGTGGGAACTGAATGTGATGATGAACCCACGCTATCCCACTGAAGTGCACCACTCCCTCCACTTTCCAAAGTGCTGATGGGGGTGGGGGGGTGCATGTGTGAGAGAGAGAGACAGACACACACACACCGTGTATGTGAGAGAGAGACGCGCATTGCCCCATTGCCCCTGACTCCACTCTAAGTACACTGCCTTTTTAAGTAGATCAGCAAGTTGAGACAACAGCTGCTGGCAGCAAGCTCCCTCCATCCTGAGCCCTGTCCTGTCCCCCCCTGCTCTGTGGAGATCTGGTGCAGGGCAGAGGGATACCCAGACATCAGCACCCCTTTCCTCCCCACCCCCTCCGCACAGCAAGTAGGAGGCTCCCAGTAGCAGCTCCAAGGCAGAGGGCAGGAGCAGCACACGGCAGTGGGGGGAGGGACCCTTGAACTGCCCGGCAATTGATAGCCTGCTGGGTGGCTGCCACACAGGGAACTTAGGGGGGCTACCAGTCCACCCTGGTTCCAAGCCCCGGCAGCTAGCTCCAATGGGCTACTCTTCCTGCAAGCAGTGAACAAAGCAGGTGGCTGCCAAACAACGTTATAAGGGAGCATTGTGCAACTTTAAACGAGCATGTTCCCTAACTGATCAGCGACGTAACAACGTTAACCGGGACGATGTTAAGTGAGGAGTTACAGTATAACAGTCATTTAACATAAGTCATTTTCAGATATTATTGGGTGATGCTTGGCCCAAATCATTTAGAAAGTAGTTAATTTTCAAATGTAACGTCTCTCTTTGACATAACCCATTAATATACTGAAGAGGTAATGCAGGTTTTTGTTCCTATCTCTCAAGTGACCATTGCAGAAAATAGAAAAAACTGATGTGACTCCATATATAATGAACATTAACTCTGGAACTTGCTTTTCATCTGTAAAATACCATCCAAACCTATGGCATGCTCATGACAACTCCAAGAATCTAGTTCTTGATACATTGCAGCCCCAAAATGAATTTAAGAGATGGTTTTACTGTTTTGCTAAAGCAATAAGTTGTACGTTCTAAAAGTTATATGGTTAAGACTAGTTGACATTTATTCTCTGATTGGAATTATATGCACATATTGTTAATGAGCTACTCTTTCACATGGAACAGGAGGGAAAAATACTTCTAAGTAGGCAAAGTGAATGGGCTAAAGGGAAATTGCATGCATCAGTGACTCAGAATAACTTCATGTGCCAAATATTCACTGCAAATTCTTTGAAGGTGTGTTTACCTTATCCTCTTTATAGCATTCACATTTGGTAGGTGTAATCAGAGGGAAGGAGATGACATTATCATATATAAGAGAGTTTTGCCACAGCAGAGCAGACTGCTATATTTAATGATTCTGTTACTGTTAACGATAAACCTGTGCTTTTCTCTGAGGATTTGGTAATAGCTTTGAAGGCAGCAGAGGACCTTGCAGTTTATTAAGGAGGCTGAAATTTTGGTATAAGAACTGTGAAAGAGTGGGGACACTAGCATGCAGAATCTGCAGAAATTTCTTCCAGCTCTGGTCAGTTTGTTGTTATTTGACACTAACCATAGTTAACTTACTTTCTTAAAAGTTAGAAGTCTGAAATATAAATATTAGTTATAACTGATTAGCTACCATTGGCTGCACACATTAGTCCCATTTTGTTTCTTAATGATACCATATTATATGCAATACCATGAACAGAGTACTCTAAGAAAGATATATTGTGGTCATTTCTCTTTAAATTTGGCTTTTTAGATTTCACTGATAATTCAAATCCTAGCAGAGCACATCACATGATAGAAAATAAAGTTTGTATATTTGTGGTATAAAATCTGGAAATGGTTAGACCTGGGTCTTTGAGTGATTTGTTTGGTAGTGGAGTGTGTCTGTATGGGCTGAGTTTTCATTTTTAGGTAAGAATATCTTCGTTTTCAACCCAGTGATAAAGCATCTTAAAACTATCCGTGGAGATAGCATTGCCTTAAACAATTTTACTGGTGGTGTTTGAGTGAACAGCAACACTGAAAGAAGTAGTACCAACAGTAAAAGTGGTGTCTGACTACAGCAAGCTGTGGAAATAACCCGTGGGAAGGCAGTAACTGACTGAATTGACTATCAATTTCTTAGTTTTGCATATATATATAAAAATCTGCTAGCAGCCGAAAGAGGATAGCATTTGTTGCTTGGCAGATGATAGGGCTAATAGAGTCCCTGGATGAAAGCAAGTTTTTTTTGTTTGTTCCTTGCTTGACTAGTTTTATCTACCTTCTTCTTTTCATCCCTTCTAATATACACAGCTTACTATACCAGTGCCTACCAGTATGTAGGTAGTTTTTCCAGAGTTAAGTTAAACTAAAAAAAGGGAAACTTTCCATTTACAAACCCTCACATCTGACTAAACATAAATACATGATATCTCGTTGGGGGAGATAAGCTCATGTTGTGGTTATACAGTTGTCCTGACCTCTTTTCACCCCTTTCATTTACTGTTTCTGTTACCAGCCTTGCTCTCCCTGCCCTCCAGGCTCCTTTCCGTCTTTTCCTTCCCACCTGTAACAGGGCACACCCTGCCGTCAGGTCACTTCTCAGTTTATTCCCCATCCAGGGGGGAAGAAAAAGTACAGACAACCCAAAGTCTAGTATTTTTTATACCAGGCCTTTGGCCCCCATTTTGGACTCATCTGTCTGATTCTAGGGTTTGAGGCTTGTAGCCTCCTACTGTGCAGATAGGGGAAACTAGCCATATCCTCTCCTTTGGGTTCCAGCCCAGGGGCCCTGTGTTGGGCAACTAACAACCACACCTTCTAATCCCTTGTTGTTTCCCTAGGCTGCTCCTACCTTTTCCCTGTTTGTCAGCATCCCTCACAGGAACATGGACTCCGCTAGTCCCATTCTGGGGTTTTCTCCTTGTGTGGCTTCTTCCCAGACAGCTACTGAGGTGTGTTCTCAAGGTCCTTCTTAGTCTTCTTGGGTTATACTGGAGGCAGTCTCTCTTTCCTTAAGACAGGAGTTCCCTGCCAGTCTCTTCCTAGCTGGAACTCTTGGGGTTATATTTCAAGCAATCTCTCTGGTCTTCCTCCTTAAGGCAGGAGTCCCCATAACCAGCCCTCATCTTGGAGCTGGGATTATGGTTCAGGTAGTCAGTAATGCCTTCCTTAAGACAGGATTTTTCACAGCTCTCCTCATTAGATCTGTGATTGTGATTTAGGCCAACTGTAGGGCCTTAGCTAGCTTCTCCTTCAGCTGGCCCCTTTTTTCCTCAATTAGTCCTCCAACTTGGAGAGCTCAGCAAGCCAGACTTCTCCTGTTAGTGTCTCCTCTGCTATGAGGCAGGAGGCAGCATATATGCTGGTCTTCCTTCCTGAAGTTCATCCCAATTGGCTGGGCAAGAGGGGAGCCTTGCCCTCCCTGCTCTGCAAGGTTCCTAGTCCCAGGTCCTTAAGGAAACAGTAACAGGTTTTCCCCACTCAAGCACGACATTTTCTTGGGGCTACTTCCTATCTACCAGTATTTCGTATTTCTTTTGGTCTTTGTATACATCAGACCTCCCAAACTCCTAAGGGGCCATGCCATGGTGTGCTGACCCCTAACCGCTACTACCTCTAAAGGGACAGATTAACCCTCCCACCGTTTAGATATCTTGTGTCCCTTTCTACTTTTTCCTATTCCCCTGTTTTTGTTAACCCATCCACCCTCATCCTATCCCCTATTTTTAGATATTAAATACAAAATGTGACAATTAACGTGATATTTGGCAAACATTAGGCCAAATTCAGCAAACTGATACAGGGAGGTTTAAAGTACTTTTGAAAAAAATTGTGCTAAAACAGAGGTTTACCCCTTTACAGAGCAGTTTAAATTCTTGCATTTTTTCCTGTCCTGCAAAATGATAAATCTTTCAGATTAGCTGGTGTGTCTAACAATGTGGTTGGTGCTTTCTGGTACTAATAATATAAACAACGAAAAGACTTATGGCGTCAAACCCCTCTCCTTATAACAGAGCCTGGAGCAATGCAAAGCAAGTAAAGTGCTCAAGATTTATGTTCAGATCACCATATTGCCTGTTTCATTTGACTATCAGCTGTTCTCCAATACACCAACTATTGTTTAATACTCAGATACTGGTGGAACCCAAAGTCCTGAATCTGGATTAGGGCCTTCTTTGTGCTCAGTTCTGACAAGCTGATGATCTAAGTAGACTAGATAGAATAAAGTGAGTTAAAGATGATTGGTCAACCATTGCCTTGATCACTTTGCTTGTATGTTGCACCCCTTTCCCAACTTCTTCCTACATCTTTTGTCTTGTCTGTTTGGATTGTAAAATCTTCAGCGAGTTCAGGTGATTACTCGTAAAGTATGGTAAGTATTTCTTTCTACTGAAGTATAGTGATATTTAGAATCAATTTTTTCATATAGGTTAAGGTAGAAACACTGAAGGAAATCTAGGTTTGGTGCATTCTAGGTTCATTCCGAAGTATCCTGCCTATATCTTACAATAGGGAGGAACTTTGCAAAGAATAAGAATTTGAGTAGTTTCCTCAAACATGCCAACTTTCCCTTCAGCTAATCAAACCTTCTGCCTTGCATTATCAATCTACTCATACTCTTGTTTAAAGTGGAGGGGAGGGAAAGAAACAGTGTCAATATTTATCAAGCAAATGTTACACTTGAGAATTTCATATTAAAATATTGAAAATACCTGTAAAAATGGTAACATTCAAATAGTATTTTGTGTGGCTAAAAATAATACATAGCAAAGATAAAAACTTGATGGAGTTTAAAAACGTGTATGTCTTCTCTTCCTCCTCTCCTCCAGGAAAAATATAGCCTATCCAATTAATATGGTATAGTCTGATGTCACCCCTTCATTGGTAGTATACAATAGCATATTAAAAGAAAAAGAAATAGGACCATATCTTGCAGACACTTAGACAAGTGTTGGGGTTCCCCCCAGACGTCTTCCACTTGGGTCCCCAAGAACTCAGTTCAACTCCAGTCTCATCACTCAGGTTCCTTTATTTGGCATACAATAAAGCTATGTTGAGTTGATCAAACTGAGGCATAGGAGGTGGGCATAGGGTGTACAACACATCCAGAGTTACACAGTAAACCTCTTACTTTATATACCTTTACACATTACACTGCATTTACTATACATTGCATCATATGTTTTGGGATTGGCTTGGTCACTTCGTGGGAACCAATACCTGTACAGCCCACACTGTCCATGTACAACTTACCCTTTACCTCATCTTACATTCCAGGCCTATCTTATCCATTGTTATTTTGTTCATTGTAAATGATTCTCTGGGTGTTCTCCCTTATCTTAGTTAGTACAGACATTCTGTTTCCAGCCTGCTGATTCGTTTAGCACCTTAATTCTGTCTCCCAAGACATGAGGCCTCACCCAGGTCCAGTTACTCATCTCAAACCAGGCCTCCATTCCACTGCTTTTGGTTTTGGTTTTTTTAATATATTAGCGTTTTATTTGTATTTTATTTTGAGGGCTTTTTGTGGTTTCTGTTTTAAATTTACTATCCAGCAGTACATTTCCAAGACCGCAATAGTAGTAATTATTTGAATCATCATTAATATTAGGCTTAAAATACGAACCAGGAGGTGCAAGCTCACTTTGTTTGGTGTATCCCACTGGGATGTAATTTTACATTATTTGCTTGCTGTGCCTTTAAAGCATTTTTTTTTTTTTGGTAATTTTGCTTTTACTATATTATAAAAAACTGATTCTCTCTCTCTCTCTCTCTCTCTCTCTCTCTCTAGCTAGCATGGGAAATTTAGGTGTGAAAGAGAACATAGGCCAATTAAAATAATATTCCCTAGGTCCTTACCAGAAGTGGTGCTTTTTAGCCACCACACAATTCTTATTACCAGCACAAGCAGTTTTTACTTTACCAATGTTCCAGCATCTCAGCTGTACTGTGCAATTTGGAGTCTGTTCTCCCACAGTGAACCCACATGCTGGCAACTCGGCCTGGAAGACATTACACGTGCATATGTAAGGATCTCCCAGGTCAAACAGCAGTACAAGTCTGGGGCTTTCCAGACCTTCCATTGTCTTGCAACAGTATTTCTATGGCGATAAAAAAGAGCAAGCTGTTTGGCTCCATATTACGTACCACTGGTTTTACTGTGTATGATATACTAATCCTGTCTCCCAAAAATGAAGCCTCACCCGTGTCCAATTATTCATGTCAAGCCTGACCTACAGTAAGCAGGCCGATTGATGTAGTGAGGTTACTTTTATGGGGAGATTGCTTGTGCAAAAGTTTGTTCAGTATAGCAGGGGTTCTCAAACTTTTTCTTTCTGAGGCTCCCACAACATGCTATTAAAAACTCCATGGCCCAGCTGTGACACAACAACTGTTTTCTGCATATAAAAGCCAGAGTCAGCATTAGGGGGTAGCAAGCAGGGTAATTTTCTGGGGCCCACACCAGAGGGCACCATAAAGCTAAGTTGTTCAGGCGTTAGTGTTAGCCCTGGGTTGCAGTTCTGTGTGGCGGGGCTTCGACTTTCTGCTCTGGGCTCTAGTGAGTCTAACATGGGCCATGCTTGGTGGAGCCCCTGAGACCTGCTTGCGGCCCCTGGTTGAGAACGACTGCAATACAGTATATTACATCTGGTGTTTGGTAGCTATCAGAGTTTGCCTTTCCTTTACTTTTCACATTGAGTGGTTGGGGTGCAAAGACACATGTTCAATGAAACTTTTAAAATATGAGTTGAAAACTTGTAGGGATGTTTAAAATATTAAACATTGCCTAGAATCAGCGCCACATACTTTTAAGGTGTAGTCATGTGGGTTGAATGGAATTTTTTTTACTGACAGGATCTAGTGTATTCTCTATTCCAGCATGTATAGTGTGCACAGGAAACCTGTCAGATGCTGCAGGGAAGCAGAGCTCCAGGGTTAATACAAGATCTTAAAATAGCCCCACAGACCAAGACCAATCTGGCTATTAACTAATTAGTAGTCCCGTTTATTCATTTTAAATGGTATCTTCTTCATTTCAGTATCATTTAGTTCTTGCCACAAAGATACTTTGAATTTAAGGAAGTTTGTGTAAGTGTTGGAGCTCCTGCTCCCTTTGAAAGCTTACCCGAGCAGTAATGAATAAAAATTTTTGTAGATTTTTACAAGTTTAATGAATGCTATGATTTTGCTTAAGATGAGTTATTGCATTTGTAAATGGCCTGTACAATTGCTGTAACTTTTTAATGCTTGTACTCTCTCACAGTGCTTAACAAAAAACAGAATTAAGATGAAGCCTACGATACAATAATTTATTTAACTAGGTACTGTGGCAAATTGCTGGCATTACTTTGATGGGCCTCGCACTCTCTTCTTGGGGAGGGTTCAGGGCACCGTTTCTTTCCCCTGAACTGGGGTATTAACTGCCCAACTAGTGTCCTGGAGGAGGGGAGTGGAGAGGGAGGGACCCAGGCCCGCCCTCTACTCCAGGTCCCAGCCCAGGGGCCCAAGGCATAGCGGTAAACCGCTTGAACTAGCAGTTCCTTCCCCTGGTCTACTTCTCTCTCCTGCCCTTCAGCTTGTGCGGCTTCCTGTCCTCCCTCTGCACAAACCAGGTGTCCCTTTACCTAGGGGTCTTGGTCTTCTTAGCCCACTGCAGCAATCCTCCAAACTGCTCTCTGCTCCTACACCAATCCACTCTGCTTCAACTCCTTCCCCTGTCTGATTGGAGCAGGGGGGTTTTATCAGGTGACTGGCTTCAGGTGCTTTAATTGGCTTCTGGTGCTTTAATTCATCTGTAGCAAACTTTCTTCTCTCTACAGGGAATAAGGCTTCCTTCTAACACTCTCCTGCTGTCCTCTGGCCATGCTGTATCACAGGACTTATTCCTTACCAAAACATTTATCACAGATTGTTGCTAATTCCAAGAAGCTGATGTTTAAGTGTTTCAGGTCTCTAAAGTACATCATGGAACATTAGATGATTGAATCTTCTTTTCCCTGCTTATCGAATCAGTCCTGTGGATGGTTTTTTGATGTTTTTAAAACCATCTGTATTTATAGTTGCTGTTGACAACATTTGCCAGACCAAAAACAGATCAGGGAAGAGGCAAGCATCTGTCAAGATAAAATATGGTTAGGTAGAAAAAGGAATGAAAACAGACCATGTTAATAATACATTTCAACTTAAGTGTAGCAGCATGAGACCACAGCTTGAACCTTTTACCCACACGCTGCTGATTGCTAACTCTAATTTTATTTATTAGAGTTAAGGTATACAGGATGTTATGGACAGGTTTAAATAAGGAGTTTTTGGAATGTTAGCCTAATATGTCTTTTTGCATAGATACTGAGTAAACAGTAGTAATCAGGCTACCTTTGTTAAATTTCATATAGCTAGAATGTCCAAAAAAAGTAGCAATGTGTGTTTATATCTTGACTTTAGTAAGGCTTTTGATACTGTCTCGCATGACCTTCTCATAAACAAACTAGGGAAATACAACCTAGATGGAGCTACTATAAGGTGGGTGCATAACTGGTTGGAAAATCGTTCCCAGAGAGTAGTTATCAGTGGTTCACAGTCATGCTGGAAGGGCATAACGAGTGGGGCCCCGCAGGGATTTGTTCTGGGTCCGGTTTTGTTCAATATCTACATCAGTGATTTCGATAACCGCATAGAGTGTACAATTATGAAGTTTGCAGATGATACCAAGCTGGGAGGGGTTGCAAGTGCTTTGGAGGATAGGATTAAAATTCAAAATGATCTGGAGAAATGGTCCGAAGTAAATATAATGCAATTCAATAAGGACAAATGCAAAGTACTCCACTTAGGAAGGAACAATCAGTGGCACACATACAAAATGGGAAATGACTTCCTAGGAAGGAGTACTACGGAAAGGGATCTGGGGGTCAGAGTGGATCACAAGCTAAATATGAGTTCACAGTGTAACGCAGTTGCAAAAAAAGCAAACATCATTCTGGGATGTATTAGCAAGAGTATTGTAAGCAAGACACGAGAAGTAATTCTTCCGCTCTACTCTGTGCTGATTAGGCCTCAACGGGAGTATTGTGTCCATTTCTGGGCGCCACATTTCAGGAAAGATGTGGACAAATTGGAGAAAGTCCAGAGAAGAGCAACAAAAACAATTAAAGGTCTAGAAAACCTGACTTATGAGGGAAGATTGAAAAAAATTGGGTTTGTTTAGTCCGGAGACGAGAAGACGTGAAGAGGGGACATAACAGTTTTCAAGCACATAAAAGGTTGTTTCAAGGAGGAGGGAGAAAAATTGTTCTTCTTAACCTCTGAGGATAGGACAAGAAGTAATGGGCTTAAAATGCAGCAAGGGCAGTTTAGGTTGGACATTAGGAAAAACTTCCTAACTGTCAAGAGTGATTAAGCACTGGAATAAATTGCCTAGGGAGGTTTTGGAATCTCCATCACTGGGGATTTTTAAGAGCAGGTTGGACAAACATCTGTCAGGGATGGTCTAGAACTAGATAATACTTAGTCCTGCCTTGAGAGCAGGGGACTGGACTAGATGACCTCTTGAGGTCCCTTCCAGTTCTATGATTCTATAATCACATCTTTGCCAGCAAAATGCCATTTTAAATTAAATACTTGGAAGATGTATGATTTGCAGTCTTGGATAGCAGGGAACTCCCCCTGTGAGTCCTCTAATGCCGGTTATTGAGAAACAAAAATATCATGTAAAACCCTTGAGTCTACCATCCTCAATAGTGGCTACTGAAATTAATCTCAAATACTCTAAAGCTGTTCTGTAGGTTACTCTAGATTTTTTGCTTATTTACATGCTAACCACTGTCCTTGTGCTTAACAAAACTGAATTAAGTTAGATATTGATAGCCATGAAGCATTGCTAAACACGGCATGTTATATGGGGTAACGTTCTATGTGTAGAGCATTTGTAATGATGCTCAGTGAATCCTGTCTTAAAGAACCACTGAAGAGACTTAAAAAAAAAATATTGCTTAGCGGTGGCGGTCTCCTCATAAAAAAGGGGCAGAATTGTGCTCAGTGCACGTGTCAATAGTTGCCTTATAGGGCAGAGAAAAAAGTGGCCTTGTAAATAAGGGAAGGTTCTTGTGCCTATTTTACTTCACGATTGTATTCTCAGTCATCGTTTCCTGTATGAAAAAATACAGTTCAGATATAGATTTTTCCTTGCATAATTAAGTGTGATAATTAATTTTTTTAAACTGTGTTAGATGATAAACTTTGTCTGTTCTGTTATAACTTTGTTTAAACAGCAACCAGAAATGAGGTAGCTGCTTTACAGAGCAAAACATAGTTCCTGATTGAAGAGTTTACAGTGTAATTTTATGTGAAAATAGCAACATTGTATCAAATGTCCACAATTGAGGCATAGCAGAAAGTTGGGGGAAGAGAGGGAGCTTTGCCAATATTCTACCCTCCCCACAGTTAGAGCTCTGTGGGAAAATTCTATTATAGCCTTGATTCTGCAACTTCGCCAAGCTCAAATTGCCAGTAATTTTAACAATGGTTCTCACGGTGAGCTACAGCAAGATAGGGACGTAGGAGCTCTGGGTTTACAGGGATCTTCACCTGGATTACCTCAGCATAGTCATGAACAAGCTCCAAAAATTTACTTCCCAGAAAGAACTTAGTTTTCGTTCTTTAAAGAACATCTTTTCTTTCCCAGACAAATACCCAGATAAGCAATATATGGAGTAAGGCTGACATTCTGTCTCACACAGAACTCAGATTTCTTCATTTGGTTCACTTGCTTTTAAAGCATATTTGTCAGTAATATTAATGGTGTCAGTTTTGGCATGTTCCAGTAGGAGAGTATGGGCTTAATCCTGCAATTGTCTTATGTGCAGAATTTAAACTGAATTCAAAAGCAGTTTTGAGTGCAAATTATTAGTTTGATCAGGCAGAGAGGGGTTGGAAGAGTTGTAAGAAAAGCCATAGTTTGAGTTCAAAAATTATTTTTGGGAGTACAGAAACCTCTTTAGAGCCAAATAACTTTGAAAATCCTGGCTTAAATTCTGGAAAGTGACTCATAATTTTGGGTGCTTCAGTTTAAGTGTGTCCAACTTGACACACCTTTGAAAGGGGGCTCATTTTCAGAAAGCATGTGCTCAGCATTTGTGAAAATCAGATTTCAAGTTGGGCAAAGTCATTAGCACCTTCTGAAAATTTAGGCCTTCTGATTTTATTAGGGAAGGTGTGTGTCATTTGCAAAAAGTCATTTTTAGTGCAATGGAAACTTCAGTAGGGTTTAGGCGATTTTTCAAACTCTAAATTTTTGCCTTTTTAAACAGTCATGTAAATCCGTTGAGGAAAAGATTAGTATGCAGGTATTTTCTAGTGTCCACATAAACCAAAACAGATAAATATGATTTAGTAAACAAATGTTGCCTCCACTTTTAAAATAATATGAAGCTTTTTAGAAGAATATTTGTGCCATGTAATTTACCACACTTGCAAACTGTATTTTACGGAGAAGTTGCACAGTATGCTGAGCTATAAACTGAATCTATATGGCATAATTAGATTACAGTATAAAATATCATGTAATTAGAAAGGGTCATACGTTGTCATTGACCTGTGTTTGAAACTTCTATTGATGTCAAGGGAAGTTTTATGTACAGATAAATGGCAGAATATGGCCCAGCATTGTTAGTTGTTCTTTTGCTAGAGCAAAAATACCATAAACTGTTTTTATGTAGTTCATCTTAAATAATGATATTTAGGGCTTGTATCTAGTCAGCAAATAACGGGTCTGTGTACTCTGTGGCAAACTGGACCTAACCGTTATGGCCATCTCTCTGGATTCTGTAGCTGTTTGGTGCAATAGACTAGAAATTCTGCATGTTCAATTTACAGTTTTTAAAAGGCTTTTAATAAATTCAGTACAGAAATGGATACAATTATCAAAGTAACCCCTGTTTATTTTGATAGTAAATTTATTTTATTTTATGTTGCCACACATTTGGTTTTGTATTTGGGGCTCTCAAATCTAGGACACTTTTCCACATCCCATGTAACTTCCACTCTGGGTCTGAACAAGCCGGAGTCTGACCTTTCACTTACGCTACAAGGTCTGTCTGTTTTCCAGGGAGTCATAACCTGAAGGTCATAACCTGTAAGTCATAACCTGAAGGTCAATAGGAGCTAAAAGAGCTTGCAACTTACGAAAAACAAGCCACTTACTTAGCTGTTCAAAGATGGATGTAAGAACTTAACGTTAGGCATCTAAATATGAAAAATTTGGTCTTAGGCTATTGAAGACATCGTAAAGAGAAGAAGTTGGAAATTTTGGTCCATCTAGTAAGGAGAGTTGGAGAGGAATTAAACTCATTGGTTAATTTTATAAGTTTTGAATTTGGTGTTTATACTGTAAATTCACCTAAACTTTAGAGCTTCGGCTGGGCATATTTTATAAATCAAAAATGATAAATGTTGGGAACATTCTTTTTGCATACTGTGATTTATATTTTTATTAATTTTCGACCACTTATCAATATAAAAATGTGAGTAAATAGATTTTGGGTTACTTGAAGTCACAGAATGTAGAAATATGAATGTTGCTTGAAGGTACATTGAGGTACTCTGTATCTTTTACAGTACTGCACATATAAGAGAGTGCCAAATCTGACTCTTAATTGGTTTTTCTTTAAAATTAGACAAACACCTGATTCAGATCACTTTCCCGTTTCTGACACATATAAGCAGATGACAGTGGAAATGGCAGGGAAATATATTAATCTATAGGTATATTTTTATTCTTTGTGACAATTCAATTTGGAACTGGGTACACAGTGAATGATAACTATCTATAAATCTTGAATTGCTGTCAACATTTGTAATGGATGTGTTTTTCTGTAAGAATTTTAAATGAGCCAGTAGGTGGGGTTGTAGAGCTTATTAATTTTCTGAAGCTTACGGTGTACTCTTCTAGAATTGTAATTTTTTGTGCCACATAAAGTTGCTTGTTTTTAATATCTTCAGGCATGTGTAAGGGCTTCAGAATAACCTGCTCAACTGACAGAAGTGTGGCTAATAACAGTAAGATGAAAATAGAACAAAAACTGGAGTGAATTTGACAAGAAACCTTATACTGAAAATCAGTGGGACAAGTTCTGAGTGCAAGGCACACACTGGACCTGTGGTAAATTAGTTTGGCTTATGGTAATATGACAGCTACTCAAATGGTTATTTCATTTGTTGACTTCTGCCCAGCCAAAATCCAGACGTTTTATTTTAAAGGAATGCAAGAGGCAAATGGGCAAGAGTTCTGTGTACAGAACACCAGAGATAATATGCACAAGGTGTAATACTGATATGCAGGGTGGGTTTTTTTTTGTTAACAGTAGGGTGAGTTAAAGATGTAGGGATGGCTTAAATTTGGAATTTTCTAGAACAAAAGAAATCCCTTTCCCCTGCTGTAACCCTGATATCGGGGCAATTGAATGGAGGTGTTGCTTCAAGAGCTTTGCTCTCTCCGCAGCACCCGTACTTCCAATTGGGCCTTGCTGCAACAGGAACTTAATTATGTTGGTCAGTCCAGTTACTGGTCCTGCCTTCATAAAGTCAGAATTTCCAGTCTAATTAGGATTGTGTTTCATATACACTGTAATACTGGTTCTCAACAGTGAGAGTTAAATACTTCCAAGGCATAGCAAAGAGTAATTGCACAGAACTTTGAGTAATTATAAGGTATAACCCAAAACTTGTACTTTTAAAATCTCATAATTTTGAGTAATCTTGAATAAATTCATTTGCCACTCTCTCTCCATATTTTTTCCCTTTGAAGCAGACAAAGATCTTGAGATATCATCAGAACACTTCTTGTGAATTTCAGAAACACCCTATTAATTGAGTTTGGCTTAATTGACTCTGTGTTTTCATTTATTTTCTCATTAAATGACTTGTATACTATTTTTTGAAGTGTGAATACTCAATATGGATTATGACCTCAGGTGTAATTGTTGTGGTAGAAAAAGAACAGCACTCTTTTTTAATAATGAGTTAACCAGTTTTAAAATGTCAGCAACACCTCTGGCTTTCAACAAAAGAGTATAATGGCCTATTTTGGGGCAGGAGTCATTCTTTCCATTTTCATTATAAATCAGATATCTTTCTAAAACACAGATCATATTAGCAGACACTAGCTCAGTCGTAGTCCCTATGATAAACTTTGTTCAAGAATTATTCTTTTATTGAGTCATTCAAAGTCCTTTTTACATAGTGAAGAGTTTAGATTGATTTTTGGGAAGAATGAGAAAATAAGTATGCTAGCCCTTTCAGCAATATGTTGAACACTTCTAATCTGTTTTGGGGTTTTCTATGTAAGCAATACAGACTTGTCAAAGTTTTCACATTAAATTTCAAATTAAAATATATTCCAGAATACTCTCCAACTTTTTCATGCCAGGCCCATTCTTACTTTCCCGTCATCATATACAGAAGGATTTTCATAGATGATAAAAGTCTGCTAAGCAGTGCTTTGCATATTTTTCCTGACATAGTCTTAACAACCAGCTCTAAATTAAATGCTGTTAAGAGTTCAGTTATTTTTATCCATAGCAGAGCTCTTGAGCTGAAGAGATAATATCTGACAGCCAATTTTTTTCATTCATTTCACTAAGTGTCAGAATTTTTTTTTATTTTCTAACTTATAAAATAGAAAACTGTTCAGAGGAAAAAACAACCAGAAAATCATTAATATTTTAGATGAAAACAGCGTCCAATGTTTATACCCACTGTCAGGCACCTTGCTGTTCGTTGGTGAGTTTCGCTTACGAACAAAGTGTTCTTGCATTTCACACCAAACAGGAGCTGGCAATCACTGGAAGCCCTGTATGGAGAAGAAAAAAAAAAAGAGAGAAAAAAGGTTAGCATACTTCTCAAGTGGCCAAGGTTCAAGAGTGGGATAAACACCCAAAAACCAGACAAACAGTTTGCGCTACAAGTTTGAAATAAGAATTCCTTTTGCATAAACCGTATTTCATGATTCCATATTTCTGACAGAAATCTACAATAGAAGTGAGAAGAAATGTGTATAATGAAGGCAATCTCTTATAAGGAGACGGTTTAGAGAGATGAAATCAAAGTTTAGAAAAGTGCAAAAATTATTGCCCAGTTTGCTTTGTTTGGGGCATATATATAACCTAAGTTGTATAATTTTTCTGATGCTTATTGAAAAGAACCACACCAAGCTGAGAAATATTTGCCAGTGCCATGCCCAAAATATCAGTCCTATTATACATTTAACTGATCTGCTTAAACTGAGAATTTGAGGCAGTTGATTATTGATGGGTATTATCATTCAAAGTCAGGAAGATAGAAGAGTCTTTGTTAGCATATTGTCCCATTCCATGGATATTAGACTTTAACTGAAAAAAATCCTCTTGCCTCATGTCAAATGTAGTACCATCATATCTAGTAGCTGCTAAATAGGATAGAAACCATAACAGCACATAGGTATAAAATGTGTGTATGTATATTTTAAGTCTTCTTTCATCTCAAGTCTTTGGTTTAATAAAATTAAAGATTTGAGATGGAAGAAGGCTTTTAATATTAACAAATCAGCAGTGCTCTTGTGACATCTTGGAACTATAAAAAAAGAAAACACCATGATTTTTTAAACAGCTGATTCTTGCCATTAATTATATTTTACTCCAGCTACCTGTCCATTGTAATTATTGTTCTGTGGCACTTTACATGAAGCTATGAATGTTGTTGTTTAGCTCTCTGGTGCTAAAAACTTCTTTTTCTAGTAATGACATCCCTTCTATAAAAACGATGGTTATGCTAGCTAGAAATAAGTACGTTATTTGTACAAGCTGCACAAAGGATGTGTCTGTCATCCTGCTTCCAAGGGCACCTCTACAGTGAGGTAATGCCAACGATAGGGGTGTGATTTCTAAAGCACACCAACGTGTTGCACATTAATTAGTCTGTACAGAACCTGTTGGTGTCTAAAGTTCCCTAATACGCTTAAATGTAGTACTGTTTCAGACTTTTAGTGCACACCCACAGGACCCACACAGACCAATTAAAGTGCAACACATTAGTCTGCTTCAGAAATCAGATCCCTGTAGCATGCATTACCCCACCATGTAGACAGTCCCCTAGAATTCTAACCAGGCAATGGAGGAAGCTCTCAGATTTGGCCTATATTTTAGGCTATAAAACTGCAGCATTTAGTTTTGAAAGCTAGGAGTTGTACTCAGAAAATTGACATTGTGGTTGAAATTGACATTGACATGTTCATTCTGTCATCCATAGTAAAATTGTTCAATTTACAAGTCAATATGACTCTTGTAGTGCCTAGCATGACACAGTCTGCCAGAGTTGTGAAAGTCAAATGGGCTTTTGTCTCTTGCATCTTCACCAGTGTTATCAGAATTTAACTGCCTTTTTTTGTGTTTTGTTTTGTGAATCTGGGAGTCTGAATAGATTCCACTCCCTCTCCCATTGCTTTATTGGGTCTGAAGTATTAATGGTATTTACCTGGTTTTTGTCACTAAAGTAAGTGAATATGACTCAAATATACACTGGACAAATATGGTCAATTAAAGATGCCATTTGTTTGGTCACTCTTTGGTATTCCAGTTCTCTTTTCCATTCTTTAACTGCATCGAGGAAAAAATTGTTAGTCTTTAAGGTCCAGAGTTTTCAGACTTAATCAGGTGGTTGTACATACACAGTCAATTTTGGTCACTTCACGGTGCAGTTGCAATAATTGTACTTATAACTTAGGTGTGCAATAGAGCACCTATTCTGAAAAATTGGCCTTAAAGTCTTAGCCTGGTACCTGTTAACAAAATAAAACTAACAAATCCATATATCTTATAATTTAGAGGTAATGATATTAACAGTTGTACATTAGAGCTATAGTGATGTAACTCTTCCTTTTTCTGCTCTGAAATGTTTTATCAAGCTATGAGGACAGTCTCCCCATTTTGGGCAGTTAGTTGCCAAAATGTTTAAAAACATGAATATAATAATCTCCCTATACAATAGTAAGTCATCTATATGTAATTGATACTTTTCATATTTCTCTATCTGACTAGGGACAAGTTCTCTATGCGAATGGCTGAAAATATTTATTACTGCATAGGTAATCTGACAGTAAGAAAGATCTAGTCCATGGATTAATTCATTCTATATCCATAAAACAAACAAACAAACAAACAACATAATCTAGCAATGTTTTCTCACTTGAAACTGTACCATCAATTACTCACACTATGCGTAACTCCAAACCATCTTTAAGATCTCATAATTTTTCAGTGTAATTGACTCTTATCAAATTAATATTGGAGTAATCAGTTGATCAAAAGTCATCTTGTCTCGTAGGAACCATAAAACTTGTAGTGCATCATCAATAAATCTGTGACAAAGTGAACTCTTTAAATTTTCCCTGTCTTGCCAATCTCTTACTCTTTGAACAGAGTAAATATCAGTACTTCGTTTAAAAATAAAAAAAGGCCCAAAGCTAGAGAAGAATATGTACAAAATACTAATAGAAAAAAGCTTCCAGATGAGCCTTTAATACTGAATATATGAGTTTCTGTTAAGAGCTTGAAAGTGAGTTCATAGAATGAACATAAGAACGGCCATACTGGGTCAGATCAAAAGTCCATCTAGCCCAGTATCCTGTCTTCTGACAATGCCAGGTGCCCCAGAGGGAATGAACAGAATAGGTAATCATGAAGTGATCCATATCCTGTCACCCATTCCCAGCTTCTGGCAAACAGAAGCTAGGGACACAATCCCTACCCATCCTGGCTAATAGCCATTGATGGACCTATCCTCCATGAATTTATCTAGTTCTTTTTTGAACCCTGTTATAGTCTTGGCCTTCACAACATCCTCTGGCAAAGAGTTACACAGATTGCAGTAACCAAAAAAGTAGAGTCCTTCCTTTGTGATATAAAAGTTAAAATTTGCAATATGGAGTTACATACACAAAAGGAATAATTTGGTAACAGATTAACAAACAGAGGCTTGACTCTGCAAATTTAAGTCTTAACATTTTTGTGTTTAATATACATTAGGTTATGCAATTTTCCCTTTCTTAGAGAGAACATATTTTAGGCCAGTGTGCCTCACATTCAGTTATAGAAAATAAATTTCAAATGGCCACGTTTGATAAGCATCTTTAAAATTGGTGTTTAGAATTGACAGAATCCTGGCAGTAGCAAAACTGCTGGACACTACTGGAATTCAGAATTGAATGTGATCATCAAGGTCAAAATCAGACGTAGGAAAGGGTCAGAATTTGTGCAGATTACTAGTATACCAAAATTTCCTTCAATATAAAGCTTCTTAAAGGTTCTGTAATGGAAAAAAACAAACCAAAAACCAGACCTCAATTTCTGTATTGCTTTCTTTTTTCTATATAGCCTTACAGTTTTGTGCATATTTCTGTGCTTCTCAATTTGATTTAGAGAGTCACATTTCACCTTATGTGGTGTTTTACAGGTCCTTTACTTCCAGTAGATGTAGTTATTTTCTCTATATGCCTTTTAAACACTTGATTCTGTGCTAAATATAACTATTGCCTACTGCTGACTCATTGTCACAAGAGAACTGAGTGTTCTGTATGTGCAGTGCAAATATAAGAACACACTGTACTATGTGGAAGTTATTTGCCTTTGTTTCTGTAGTCAGTGTAACTCTAACAGTGAGCAAATTACAGAAAATAGTTGCTGATGAGTGTCAGTGGTTGAGTGTGTGATGTTACACTCCATATGATTTTATGAAAATGCGCTGAGTGTGAATATAATGTAACTGGAATATGCTTCATGACAAAGGTCTCTTGTAAGGTATCATTACAAAGCTTATAATCTACCAAGTTTGTTCATCCTGTTTGTACGAATGTATCATTCTTGTATCTGAAACTAGGAATTTAAAATATAACTCTGAGGTCCTATTGTAGTTATGCAAAGGGTGGGCCATTAATGGTGGTTTAAAATCTTGATGGCTCTCATCAAGTAGGACAATTGACTGTAGATGGCTCTGTTTACTTGCAAGCCTTCTTGTGAGTCAGGTTGGGAAGAATGGAGGCTTGGGGTCTCACAGGACATGTAACCATGTCACCTGGTACTGGAATCCATCTTAAACCTGGGGCTTTTCCATTTAGAAGGAGGGGTGGGGACCCAAAGAGAAAAAAGATTCCCGCCTTGTGCCAAAGCTATATAAAGGGATGGAACAGAACAAAGGAGGCTCCAGTCATAAGAAATCCCTAGCTACCACCTGAGCTGGAACAAGGACTCTACTGGGGAACGGATTGGGCCCAGTCTAGAAAGGAGTCTAATCTGTGAAAGAAGCTTATTGGAACATCTCTGAGGGTGAGATTTACCTGTATTCAGTTTCCTACTGTATTTGGCTTAGACTTGCGTGTTTTTGTTTTATTTTGCTTGGTAATTTACTTTGTTCTGCCTGTTATTACTTGGAACCACTTAAATCCTAATTTTATATTAAATACAATCACTTTTTGCTTATTAATTAACCCAGAGCAAGTATTAATACCTGGGGGAGCAAACAGCTGTGCATATCTTTCTATCAGTGTTGTAGAGGGCAGACAATTTATGAGTTTACCTGTATAAGCTTTATACAAAGTAAAACAGATTTATTTGGGGTTTGGATCCCATTGGGAACTGGGTATCTGGGTGCTAGAGACAGGAGCACTTCTTAAGCCATTTTCAGTTAAGCCTGCAGCTTGGGGGACGTGGTTCAGACCTGAGCCTGTGTTTGCAGCAGGCTAGTGTGTCTGGCTCAACAAGACAGGGTACTGAAGTCTCAAGCTGCCAGGGAAAACGAGCTCAGAGGTAGTCTTAGTACATCAGGTGGCAGTCCCAAGGGGGTTTCTGTGACCCAACCTGTCACAGAATATTAGGTGATATTACTCAATAGTGGTTGAGATTCATCATAACTAGCATGGAAATTTTATCAGTACAGTTAGAGACATGTTGTTTAGCAAAATTTGATCAGCTGTTCTGTTATACTGTGTTAATGGATGTAGCAAAATTCCTGTCAGGTAGTAGTCGTATTACTAGGAGGATGTATTGCTCAGAAGTGATATCATTCATAGGCATGAAATACAATCACTTAAAAGTGTGAAATATTATGAAGTAACTTATAGCAAATAGAATTTCATTATTCAAAGGAACTTAAAATAATTTGAGTGATAGCTGCATTTGTTGTGATGTTCTCTTCCTACTTATTCAACATTGTGTGGATGTCACTCTTTGTGAAACTTCTCTTGTTGCTCTTAGCAGGTGCTTAACTGTTTTGACATCAAATGGTAAGTCTAAAGTTTTACTTGTTTTTCCTCCAACAGGTGTTTATAAAAATCAGAGGGGTTAATTTGAATGACTACTTTTGTTGTTTTTGTAAAAATGAATGATTTGTTTCTTGATGGGCTCATCCTCTCTGGATGGCAAGGATGTCCAGTGGGAGGGGCACTTCCCTCACTGTTTGAAGTGAAACATTGCCTGTACCCAGGCTGCAGGGTTTAGCCCCACCACTAACTCTTTGAGCCACAGTTTGGGTTGGACTGCTGACAGGGAAAGAAGGAAATAGAGGGAAAAAAACCAGGAGAGACGAAAGAGGAAGGTCTGCCGCCAATACCCCAGGGTCCACAGACTGAATCCACCTTCACCCATAAACTGTTCACTGGCAACACTATGGCGCATAAGCAGCCGACCTGGAGCCTCTGATACCATTTCTTGATTTATATGGCAGAAGCAGAGGATTCTGTCCAATAGCTGTTTCTGTGGCATGGCATTAGTGGGTGTGGTTAATCCAACAGTCTTTCCTAGTCTAGATGGCTCTTCTGTTATGAGAAAACAGCCTTGCAGTAAATTCAGATTGTCTATATGCGTTGTCTCTGCAGACTAATGATTTACCTTCCAATATATATGTGCAACTTAACATTTGATTGCTGTTTTATGTTTAAAAATATCTAAATGAAAGTTGTGTGCATATATTTTTATTTAAAACAAAGACTAAAGAATTGTAAGTGACTTTAAGTAATGGGATTATAGTATGTAAACAAGTTTAGGTAAAATGACTGAAGAGTGAAGGAAGGAAGGAAGAAAAGGTTAAGGATGATTGGCTACTTTACCTCTCTCATTTTGGTAATGATCTGTTTATAAGCAATCAGCAAAAGCAGGAGGCTGGAAATATAGTTACAGTGTAGGTAGTAGGTAACACTTATTTTTCAATTAGGAATTTTGTGATGGTCCTCAAATACATAAAGTTCCCTATGGGAAAATCACAAGTGAAGCACCCATACCTATCTCAGTATTGTGATAACAGCTGACCACTATCTTTGTTTTTGCAATATATCAATCTGCTTGTCTATTTATAGTGTGTGTATAGACAGACACATTACATACAAAAATTAATATTCTTTTAATTAAGGCTACAAAGTCAAGCACTCAGAAGTTTAGAAGTATTAGTATAAACATTGCATTTGCAAGCTTTGTTTAGACCCCTTGTGTTTACGCATTATAATATGGCCTTTAATTACATCATCACATGCTATTTTTCCACAGGACCTCCTGCCTCATGGAGTGCACAGGATGGATGTTGCTCATGGAATGAGCAGCTATTCAATATTTCATTTTCTCCTCTTTGGTTCAATGTATGGCCCCAGGCCTTATTTTTACTGCACACTACTCAAACACTGCTCTGAATACAAAATTATTAATTTCTTCCCGGATTTTTCTCTGGAATTCATTGCTATAGTATCCAAGTGCTTCCACAAACCTAAATTTATTTTCACAAAACCCCTCTGACAGTGGGGTGGTATTATTCCCTTTTTACAGATGGGGAGCTGAGACACAGACATTAGTGTCAAAAATATCCACTAATTTTGGTTGTCCAATTTGAAATGCCTCTGGCCTGCGTTTTTTCAGCATTTTATAGCACTTTATTTGTGCAGAGAATGACTCTCACTGATGTCAGTTGTAGCTGTGAATGCTCAGTTCTTCTGCAAATCAGTCTTCAGGTGTTTCAAGTTTTGTTTTATATATTTAACTATTTCTCTTTCCACTTAGTAAGGATGATATCTCTTAAATCTTTACCCTTTGATAATCAACACTGTAAGTGTATCGCAGTACTGTGATGTTAGAGGACTTGATCCTGAGTTGTACCAGTCAAGCTATGTGTACACTGTTCCTTCGGGGACAGCCCAGTAACAGGGGCTAGATACTGCAGGAAGCACTCATAACTCTTGGGGGTTGGTGTATGCCTATCACTACCCTGCACAGAGAGGGTGAATTCTGCACAGACTAGCAAGTCACTGGTTCCATGGCCAGAAATGGATTGTCTCAGGGAGCTGTGCCACAGCACGCACAGACAAGACTGCTTCACACTAAGGGAAGGTTGTGGTGAGGTGCCTCACAATCCAGAGTACCCCTGGAGAATGTCACATATCTGCTCTGAAAATCTGCCATAAGGCAAAAGTTATTGCCATCCTAAAGCTAGATAAGCTGCTTTCTGACCCCTCCCTCTCTTTTCCTCCACAAACACATGTGCACACATACAAAATAGAAGCTTCTTGCCTAATCTACTGCATTCATACATTCACAACTGAAGGTATTTATTATTGTGAAATATGCAGAATAGTTTGCAGATACTTATCTCCTATACTGAGTCATAAGTCCATAGGAGATCGACTTGGGAACTGCGTAGCACTAGTAATATAGAATATTGAAAGCAATGTAGAAGCAAGACTAAAAAAAGATTCAGTTTGCTGATCTTGCACTATATTTACCATCTGGCATGTTGGCATGACTGCTAAGCTCCTGCTCATGATCCTAGAGACAAATGGTACAGTTCATTCTGTAGCTAATCTCTGACTAGAATATCAGCAGCTCTTGACTTTTTTTTTTTTTTTAAAGCTATTGAGTGTTCTAGGATTTATGCTAGCATATGCAATACTTTCAGGGAAGAGCTCATGACGACTCACTTTATTAAAAAAATATGACCTGATTACTACACGGTACTTGGTGGATTAAAAAACAACAAAATTACTGACTTCACTAGTGCACAATATGAAAGAATTGTTAGCGCCATTTTCCACTTAGATAAAAGAAAAGAAAAAAAAGAGCTTTCTTGAACACTGATAATACAAATACCAGACCTGAAAAAGAGCTCTCTGTAAGGTTGTCTCTCTCTCACCAACAGTAGGTCCAATAAAAGATATTACCTCACTCACCTTGTTTCTCTGATACAAATATCTGTTTATTTTAACATGATGTAGCACTTCAAATATTAGGATTCCAAAATGTGAGAAACATTATTTCCATTTCAGTCATGGGGTTATTGCTACACAAAGAGGCCAAAGTAACATTGCAAGTCAGTGTCTGCTTTGTGAGTAGAGGGCACATCTCATGCTGTAGTTTGCCTTTTTTTTTTTTTTAAAGTTAAACTTTGGTGTACTGAAAAGTTTGTTTTGGTTTTTGCTTATCATATGAAGCTGCAGTACTCCTGCGCTGTTGTGCACCATTGGAGCAGTCCAGAGATCTTGCACACTTCCTCTTTTATACATTTGTTCCTCCTTCCTTAACTCCACCATCTTCCTTGCTAAACACGTTTGCCTCTTTCTCTCTAATTGAATCTATGCCTAAACCCCGATGAATGATCTCTACCTTTCATTTGCTTATCAGACTCTCTCTCTCTCCCTCTACTTCCCTTTTAGCTCAGGATCTCCTCAGTTTTTAAGGAGGAAAGTGATACCGTCTGAAGGGATGGAATCCCCTGCTTGCCTGCCACCTTTCTGTGTCCCTGTGACCCCCCTATCCACACCTGTATCTTGATTTATCTTGTTCCCAGCATTATTCCCTTGTTCTTATTCTCAGTGTTCCTTTCTTATCTGACCTCTCCCCATTTATTTTTTCCTTTAAAAAAATACAAGGAACACAAACTCCTCAATTAATTCCTTGTTCACCAAGTAACTGTGGCCCCAATGCAGCAAGATACCTAGTCACATGCCTAACTTTAAGCATGTGCATATTTCTGTTAACTTTAATGGGATGATTCACAAGCTTAAAGTTAAATACGTGTTGCTGTACCTTGCTGCACTGGGGCCGCTAGCTCTGTGCTTGCGTTTGTTTCAGAGGGGTTGAGGTGGAAAGATGTGCAGACATGGTGCTTACAGGAGCCAGAATGCTACGTGCGGGGGTGGGGCTCAGAGGATCACAATGCTGGAGCTAACCATCCGAGCGATTTGAGTTTACTTTTTCTCCTGATCCTTGGTATCTGTCTGGGTTTTAATGGCTGTCCAGCTGCCATCTTATAGACTTCTAAACTATTTCTATGGCCACTAGGGAGCAGTATGGAGGAAACTGATTTGCTGGTGTTTACTGGACCTTTCGTAGCATCAGATGCTGCAGAAAACCCTATAAACAAACTGAATGAATCCAGGCTTTTTAAATCAGAAATCAGCAGAGCACTACTTATACACTATTTCATTACCATTGTTAAACACAGACAATTATTTTAAGTCCACAGATGTTTCATTTAAAATCAACATTAGCTGAAGAGTAGCTCTGAATAGAGATGAAGAAGAAATTTGCCCTACTATTGATCCCTTATATTGTCAGTATCCTGACCATGCTCGAAGACTGCTGGAAGAAAATATAAATGTCATGTACTATGTCTTCCTTAACATTCGTGGAGTGTTGGATAAGCATAGAGAAAAAAGAATGGGTGAATTTAGCATTTGACATCAGTGTAGGGTGACCAGATGTCCCAATTTTATGGGGAGAGTCCCGATTTTTGGGTCTTTTTCTTATATAGGTTCCTATTACCCTCCACCCCCTGTCCTGATTTTTCACACTTGCTGTCTGGCTACCCTAGGTCAGTGTCACCAGCTAGTGTGTAAACACAAAAAAAAGTTTTTTCAGACCAGATCTAAGTCTTTTCCTGCCATATAGGGTCTACTTTCTGTGGCATTGGAAGTCTCAAATCTTCTGTTTCCCCCAGTGTCTTGGAAGAATCTTTGATAAAAGAAATATCTGAATGCTGATGCCATGAAGCTTTGTAGGCTTGGTGGAGATAAGAGGTAGAAAGTGACATACAACATTGAAGCTGCAGCAAGAAAAAAATCTCTTACCCTTACTACTAAAAATAAGAAATTGCAGAATAATTCTAATTGAATAATCAAATGTTAATCTTGTCTGTCTATTACCTAAAAAATAAAAATACTGCCAAGTTTTGTGTTAAGGCAATACATATGTTGCCAGCTAGCTTCACTATATCAATGGATTTCTAAATCAGTTTTAAACTGTATTATATATAGTTGTAGCTATAAATTAGATTAAAGTTAAATTAATGTACACACACTATATCGGATACATGAATAATATATTACAATTAAATTATACATTATAGTTATAGATTGTGCTCAATCCGATCTAACTGATTACAGTGGGTTTGGTGGGACCAAATTTGTTTAAATATCTAGGACTATATTGGAAGAGAATCTACACATAAAAAGCCAGGCTGGTAGTTCATCAGATAAGAAGATTCAAATACTGGAACTTTGCTAAGTAGGGCTTGGATTTTGGCCATAGATAAAACACAATACAAGCAAGCAGTAAAAAATAATATGAGACACTTGGACTTGAATGGCTTTTGGCAATGAACTGGAGCACAAAGAATCAGTGTGTGTCCAAAAAATGCCAGCATCAGGCATGGCACAAACTTTGTCTTTTGAATTTAGAAACAGGGTTTGAAGAAAGAAAACATTTAAAACTGAAAAATGGATCATCAGCAGCGACATGGATAAAAAAATTGATTAAAAAACATTTTTTATTTAAATTGAAATTCTTGGCTTTTAAGTACAGGTTTATTTTTAAAAATAAACATTTAAAATTAAAAGCCTATGTGACATTCTAAGATACTTATAATCTATTAAAATAATTTTAATTAAATAAAAATTTTAATATTAAGCCATAAGTGTTTGCTGCCAAGTTTTAAAGGAAAGTCAAACCACCAAACTGGTAGACATCACTTGCTAAGCAGCTAGAACCGGAGTTTGCTGAAGTGCTAACCAGCTTTTCACAGCAGTAGAATCTTCTGCAGGTTCAAAGAGAATATTTTCTTCATTTCAGTTTAGTTAGCTTGTTCAGTTCAATGACCAGTTCATTCAAAGTTAAGACATTGACTGGGAGTTGAAAAAGCAGGAAGGTTTGTTTTCCTCTTCCAGCTCAAGAATAAAAACTAGGTGTGAGAGGATGAGATTCACTGGTTCTAAAAATCTTGAAGAACAGGGTGAGCAGAAACAATCAGTTCAATTAACTACGGATAATACTTCCTTAGTTTTATATTTAAAACATGTTTTGATAGACTCTTACGTATCCACTGTATTTAAGGTAGTCTTACTTAATACAAGTTAAAATGCTGTTTTTGTGCATTAAGTTAAGGTAATAAAAGGTATATAATCATGATTTAAATCAACAAGCAGGAAACCTTGATTTAAATTGATTTTAATCATGTTTTGCAGTTGTACTTTTTACTGATTTTTCAAAAAGGTCCTTCTCATTGGTGGTATCCATTAAAATATGCTGATTTGCAACTATTTATAGCCTTTGCTCTAAATTTGGCACTTTTTTGCTAACTAGGAGGATACATATGTCTGTACCACCAATGAGAATGAACTTTGAAAAAAAAAATCAGTAAAAAGTACAAATTTAAATCAAGGTTTCTTGCTTGATGTAAATCGTGATTAAAATTGGTGATTTAAATCACTGGTTTAAAATCAGTCCACTCTCAGTATTATCGTAAATAGCGTATACTAACTTGATCAGGTATTTCTCAGCAACATATCTACAACAATTAAATCCCAGCAGCTATAAATCATAACTAGTGTAATTAAGTCCCTAGGACACCCCACAGTCCTCCTTTATAGTCGCTTTCTTTTTAAATGTAAAATTTGTGTTCCATTAAGCAGTCCAAGTTTATACGAAGGCTCTTGCCAAACTTGCAGGAATTGCTTGTTTCAATAAGTGTTTTGAGCTTTGAATAGACTTAGTTTATTGTCTCTGGTCATTCAGCACATGATAGTCTTAGCTCAGTTTACTTTATTATGCCGTATTGATCTTGCAAACCAGTCCATCCGGTTTTTTAGTAACTGCAGATAAAACTGAGTTATGCTCTTTGGGCTGGTCCATAACATTATGAATGATTAATTGTTCTGCATTTTATGCAGACAGATTAGTTTTGATACATCTTAAAGTAAGACTCACTATTGTCTGAAAGCCTGGGTAATGCTCTTAGGCCATTGACAAAGTTATTGATCTAATGTAATTGTAAATCTCTGCGTTCTGAAGCTTTTTGGAGTAATTCCACTCATTTGCTTTCACCACTAACACCTCTGAAAATCTGTCAGCTGGAAAAGATTGTTCTGTGTTGCTTTTAATGCATCTGTATTTAATGATTATACTATTTCGTGTCCAGTCTGTGTTCATCACTACATTACCTTTGGGCTTTGAGCCTAGCTTTTCAAGATCGGAATGGCATCATTTAAGTACATTTTTCTGATTGCTGGAGGAAAACCCCCGGAAAGGAACACTCAATGCAGAGAATTTTAATAGTTATATTGTCAGATTTTTTATTTGACCAGTTAAAATCATATCCACTGGTATGAATGTGAGTTGATATTAGAATTAGGCTTCTCTTTGCTATGCTACATTACTGCAGTCACTCTTTCTATAGCACTGCATCCCTGAAAACTCTTTTTTTCCTTCTACTTGATGTGGTATGCATTCACAAACTGAATTTCCCCTGAAATCTTGATTCTGATTGCTTAGTAAACAGATGATAGTATTTTACAGTTTTGTTGTGAGACAGACATTTTATGCTTGTAAACTAAATATGTACAAGGGTATTAATTCAGCTAAGGAGTCCGCTCCACTTGATACTCAGTGCCATTTTTTATACACAATCAGAACAGAATATGGTGAATATCAACAGTCATTCAGCATCTTTATCATTTTGATTGTTATCACCATGCTTAGTATTCCTAACTGCTGCACTGCTAAATCCACGCTCAATTTGTAAACATCTTCTTTTGGATGTTACAGGTTCTCAGACTTGCTAATATCATACAGGCCAGGCTACAGTGTAACCCTTGATGGAGAGTGTAGCTGTATTATTTTTTTCCCTCTATATAACAATAACCATTTACACAGTTTCTTCCCATAGAGAAGCCTAAGGCTCTACAGCCATCATGAGGTCGGGGGGTAGGGAATTGAGACTGGAAATTAATGACATTCACTACACAAAAATTGTACAAGGTGGTATTTCTTAGGAAGTCTTGTATGTAATTTACAAAGTTCAGCTAGTTCTCTGGGCTTCTAGAGTTAGCTTATACAATCAGGTAGAGAAAGCATTGGCTTTGGAATTGGGAAATTTTGTTTCTTCATGGTACAAGACTGATATTATATTTTTCTGCACTTAAGTGTTTTTAAACAATTTGAAATAGAAGTCCTTAGTGTACAAGACAGGTGCAGTACTGCTGTGTTGCAGGATATTGCTTTATTTTGGGGGGAGGGAGGGCAGGAATCAGTACCATTAACTATGTGTGCAAAAAGCTACATTTATTCTGTTATACTAATTCATTCTCTGACCTCAGCTGTAAAATACTGATTGCCTAAAATTAGTCAGTTACATGAGGGTTCCTTTTTTGTTTAAAAAAAAAAAAAATTCTATATTGCCTGACTGCCTTCTCCTTTTTATGCGTGGTTATCACAACATACAGGGCTTGGGGGTAGGGGGGAGAACCACATGCCCCACTTCCATATGATGAGGAAGCTTTCCTGGGCGAATGCTTTCAGCTTCAGCAGAATCTACACTTGCATTTTCAAATAAAAATTTCCAGCCTTACTGCTGATTACAGCCTGACACTCCATTGCCGCAGGATGGTGAAACCAAATTTCACACTTTAAAAATGTAAGACCCCCTCTGTCAGCCTAAAATATAATATAAATGCTAAATACTGTGATGGGTGGGCATGTGTGTATGCACACACGTACCCTACTCCCTTCTCAGGCCAGAATCAGAACGGCTCAGCTGTGTAACACAGGCACTATGCTAAGAGGAAGATAGAACCTCCTTCAACTCAAGTGGTCTGTGTGAGGAATGGAGTGCTAATCCTCACTAACCCTCTGAAGTTCTGATGACATTGTGCTACAAACCATAGCCAGCAGAAGTGTTAGGTGGCCACTGAAGTGTTAAAATATTTTATGTTCACCCTTTAAATTATGCTTGAGCCGACAATCAAGCCGTTGTCCACTAGTTTGTCATTTTGTACCTTAAATATGAGATAATGTGAATTACGGATGTTGCAGAATGTAGCTGTACTCTTTGCAGTCCCTAATCTTTATATCCAATCCTAAATTGTTTGATTTGTCTTTTTGTCCTTGTACACACTTGTGATGAAATCTGCAAGAAACTTCCTCATTTCAAAATTTGGTTTTGTTCCAAATCAGAATGAAATAATTTTTTCCCCTAAAAAGTTCTTGCAAACTAGAAATTCCAGGAAAAAATTTGTTTTGGAAACACCAACACAGATGTTTGCAAATCGAAATTTGCACCCAGTGGACAGGCAGTAGCAGAATGAAACTGACATAGGAAATTTTCCAACCACTCAGTTCTAGTAATTTCCTGTTAGATACCAATATAATTTTTATTTATTTATTTTTTTAAAAAAGAAGAGAGTTCAAGAATTTGAGTGAAGGCAGAAATAAGATGTATGAAAATTGTTTTCAGTTTGTAAAAATAAATAACAACCAAAACCAGAATGTACTGGCACTGTTACAGTTAGTAGACTTATCCAGAATAAGTTTGGTTCCCCTCAAAGACCCATCATCAGGGAACTATCTGAGGAAATAAATTAACCTTACATTGTATTTTGAAGGTCATTCTCTTGGATCTAACAGGAGGGACCGGAGTTCTAGATAAAAGGTATTCCATTGAGAACATTTTGCCTCCAGTCCCAGATGTTTGAATATTGGGACTGTTCAAGCACAGCACTCTGGCGTGCAGCTGTTGGGAGAGAAGCAGCCTTCTAGGTAGCCAGGACTAACTATACAGAACTTTATAGATCCACCTGCAAGGTGAGAGAGTTTCAGAACTCAGGCTGCAGCCTGAACCCAGAAGTCTACACTGCAATTCAACAGCCCTGCAGCCTGAGGCCCACAAGCCCAAGACACCCATGGATTTTTAAGTGCAGTGTAGACATAGAGAGCACTCTGAATTGCATTCAGAAACAGAGATGGAGGTGGTGCAAGACTTTTGGATAGCGTATTGAGTGTTCCCTGAATAAGTATACAGCTAGTTTTCTGCACTAGTGGGAGATTCAGAAGTTTCTTCAGGGGTAACCTCCTATAGAGTGCATTGCAGTAATTAATTTGGGAGGGAAGTAATCCTACAAAAAACTAGGCTGGTTGTCAGTTTAGCACTTTTAGCCTTTTGCCTATGCTAAAATTAGTCATTCATTGCTCTTCAGATTCTTCCGTCGTTTTATTTTAATGTTGGATTATTTAAAAGTGATCTGCAAAGGAAAAGAAAAAATGGGCTTGTGCCTTTAAAAACAAAACAAAAAAAACCCCCACCACACTTTAAAATTAGGTTTTTGTCTATACGGGAAAACTTGAAGGATATCTAGAAAGCTTGTCTTATTGACATCAGAAGTACTAAGAAAGGGAAATCTAAATTGTAAGGAGGAGTGATAGTCATTAAGACTGTTTAAAAGTCTGGTTATGTTTTTAAAAACACTTGGGAGAAAAGTTCTAAGAATTCAACACTCCATTGCTGATGCCGTCACAAAAATGCTGAAAATTTGAGTTTTAATTGCCAATTAGTTCTTCATAGAAAAACTAGAAAAAAGACTCAACATTTCTGATTTCTGAGATTAAAAATATATATACACATATGACACTATACAGAAGCAAATGAGGCACAAACATATTTTTTTCCTTTGCAAGTCATTTAAAAATATATTGTTTTCCATAAAAGGACTGTATTTTAGTAGTTTAAAAGCAGGAGAATGAGGGCTTGTCTAAATGGACACTTACATCACAGTAAGCTTAGGTGTGATCTACCCCACTGTGCATTAAGTGTCCGCGCAGAGCCTGCTACTGCACACTCAGAGTTCCCTAGTGAGCTTTAATCTACTCCTGTTTCAAAGCGGGGTAGATCTACCATGCACTAAAAGTTCCTCAGTGTGATCTGAAGGGTCCACAAAAGCTAGTGTGGGGCAGATTTACATCCCTGATTGTACACTTAGTCTGTGGCATTTAGGCAAGTCCCGAGTGTCTAGATTCCTGGCTTTTATTTCTAAAATTTTTTTATTTCGTGGTTCTATTCTGCCACGAAACTGGGCAAGTCGTTTAACCTCTGTATGAGTCATCTTAAGCAACTAATAATACTTTCCCCGAGTCACAAATTTGTTATGATGATTGCCTAATGTTTGTGCTATCAACTATTTTGGGATACTATGTTGAAAGTCTGTGCATAAGACTAAGTGTTGTACTATTTATACAAATAGAAGTAGTTCAATGACATTGTTTAGTAAGAAATATACTTTAAGTGGAGCTGTATGTGTTGGTTTTAAACATTACAGTTTCTGTATTTAATACTTTTCTTGGTAGGGTGTTGGTCTGTCGGTCCATGGACACTTTCGAGTGGCTACTGAGAAGACACTTTTTGCAATGCCAGAGACAGCAATAGGTAAAGATTGAATACAATGTCATCTTTTAATGTGTTTCAAATGATACTAAGCTTGTTTCTGTAACTAAGAGACGGTGTACTTGATTGAAAGTAGAGAAGCCCATGAAAGAAAATTTCAAAAGGGACTGGACGTAACATTAAAAGTATTTTCTATTAAATAGACAGACTAATGGTAATGATACTCAAACCAGCACCTACTCTCTATATGGATCAAAATAAAAGATTGGGATAAAATATTTGATAATTGAAGTGAGGGACTGATAGCATTGGCTATCGCAGCAGGGACTACAGAAGACTCGCAATCTAATTGTGCCAGTGCATTTCCATTCTCTGTTGCTGTTCTAAACAAGAATTAACTGGGCTAAATGATCTGAGGTTTTTATAATGATCTGTAAACCAACGCTAGAAACACAGGTCTAAGGAGAACTTAACCCACGGCCGTGCCTAAATCTGTCATTGGGATAGATTCAGACCTAGAGCAAGCAGGTATAATTCCATTAATATTAGTTGAATTGCACTCGCTTATATTAGCTCTGAATTTGTCCCAGTTCATTTTGCTAAGTATTTATTCAGTGAAGATAAGTAAATATTTCAATTGGAACTATCATTTTTTTTAAATTAAAAAAAAATTCCTTTAGCCTGTGTGCCTTATTGGCAACTAAAAATCATAATATGGAAAACATGCTACCAGTTTAATGGTCAAAACAAAAAGTCAGTGGAAGGAATTTGGGAGTGTTTACATGCATACTGTGACACCAAGGTAAAATCTGAAAAATATAAACTTTATTAAAGACAGTTATTTTAAAGCTAATAGCTTATTCAAGCTGAAGGAAATAATTAATCAGGGCCCAATCCTTCAAGATGCTGAAGGCCTTCAATTTCAGTTGATTCCAAAAAGTAGTTAAGGATACTTAACTTGCAGGATAAAAGAAAGACAAATTAAAGTTCATATTTTCCCACTGGTAATTATCAGCCATTTTTGCTTATTGCCAAGACAATTGCAGAATTCATAATGAAATGATTAGACTTTATAAATGGAACTTTAATATGAAGACTTTATAAAGGGTTAACTGATAGTTTAAATTGTTAAACAATTTAAACTAACTAATAGCTCAATCTGGTGGACTAAGAGGTTGCTTATAAACAGTGGCTTATTAACCTTCTACTGATGATGTTAGGTGTATATTTTCTATTTGTGTCTATATCACTTGTTACCCCTTTGTAAACCATTCATAAAAAGCATGGCCAAAAAAAAAAAAAAACTGTTAGAGGACAAGTTATGTTTAATCTTTTAAAAATAAAATCACAAAAAATAGCTTGGTAATTTGAATTGTCTTTAGTATTTACCCAGATATAAGTTGCCTATTCTTCTGAAAGTTGGTGCTTTGAAATTAAGTGCCTTGCACAGATAAGGGTTGCACAGATCTCATTTCTTTGTGAACTTTAATTGGGCAGGAGCTTTCTTTAAATGAAAAATGTGCAATTTCCACTGCAACCCTTTTCTTGCATTTAATTCCCCACCATCACACCTCCTTGCACAGCCTCTTATAAAACATTCTAGCAGTTTTTCCTTTCATAAATAGGATCTTTAAAAAAAAGACAGACATTGTAATGGTAGCTATTTATTAATGGGGCATCCCATTGTGCCATTAACAGAGAAAAGATCTGAACTGGTTTGCAGAATTATTGCAATAATCTTGATTGGGGTACTATAGAGGGTGCTTAGTACTGTCCTATGTGGTTAAGGTACAGAAAAATTTGCGTAACCCACATTGAGATTTTTCATGTTTGGTCTCTCTCTGAAGTTTGTTTGTTTTAGTTTGAGCAAAGTTCTTTTTGCCTCATTGCAATTCTTTAAACCAACCTCTCCAGCCAAGGAAATTAAATGCAAGACAAAAATAAAAACCTACTATTAATGAAACATTAAAATTGTGAAATCAAATAAGTAAAAAGATTTACAATTTTGTTTGAGTTCAAGTTCTGGCAGTGATGTTTCTACCACATTGCACTTATGTAGAATGTTTCATCCTTCCTTCTATTTTCAAATGGAAACCTTAATACATTCCTCTGTATTAAGAATGTAGACTATAAAACTCCATTCCCTACTCTGGGGGAATTCTGTGCCAAAATAATTAAAAATTCTGCACACAATATTTTAAAATTCTGCAAAATTCTGTATTTTATTTGTCAAAACACAATAGCATCACACCAGTTTCAATTATTTTTGGTCATTTTATTTCCAAATACCTGTCAGCAAGTATGTCTAACAATAGAGAAGACAAAAAAGATTCGGGAACTATTTTGACAAATAGATTCCTTACTAATACAGAACTCTGAGTAATAATTTATTTAAACTACAATATAGAACCGTATTTCCTGCACCTCTCAGAAGCAGTGCAAAGGTTTGGGGGAGTTAGGGGTAACAGAGGAGCTGAAGGAGAGGGAAATAAATTACTGGGAAGGAGCCTGGGTGTCAACTTGGAGGGTTGTTGGGTATGGGTGGGAAAAGTATGGAACGGGTTTTTGGGGTGGGGGGTGAGGAGGGATTGTTAGGGAGCTTCCCCCATGCAGACCTTGTTGATCCCTAGCCTCTCCCATTTGGTCAGGCACATCTGCCCCTGTCTCCATGTGTCCTCGCACCCTCTGTCCACATGTGTCCTCCACCCCTACTCAGACACCCACTCCTGCCCATTCCCATGTGGCCCTGCACCCCTCCCCATGTCTGTGCCCCCATCCAGCCACTCCCCTGTCTCTGTGTCCCTGTACCCCCTCCCCCATTGCCATGTGGCCCTGTACCTCTTGCCCCTGTGGCCCTATGCCCCATTCAGCCCCTGCCCCAGTCGGCCCTCCCCCACTAGCCCTTATGAGCCCCTGTTTGACCCTGCAGCAGTCCCATGCTGTCTGTCTCCCATATCCGCTGTCTCCTGACCTGGTCCGCTGCAAAGAGGGCTCTGCAGCCTCTCTTCCCTTGCTGGCCAGGAGCTGTTGCTGTGTTCTAGAGTAACAGTGCCCTCTTGTAGGCAAAAGGCAGAACTGCAGCAACATTTTGGCAGAAGTTTTTTCCACACAAAAAATTAAAAATATGCACAGCTCATTAATTATGTGCGTGCACAGTAGCGCAGAATTCCCCCAGGAGTAATTCCCAAATCTTTTTAGAGTGTGGACTACACTGGAATATAGATGCTCTATGACACCCATGTAACTACTGCAACAATTGCTTACATGCATAAGTAATAGTGGGAACATATTTAGTGTTTTTATCTGTCCTTTAATAAGATTGATCAGTTAGAAATGAGGAGAGAGCAAGAACCATGTCACAAATCAGCTTTTCATTGGACTACCAGTAAGTGCTTCAAAGACCTGAGTTTAAGAACTACTGCCATAGTCTATAGTGAGATTCCAGTGTGTCAACATTGAGTTTTAATATGTACTGTCTTTGAAGTGCTTAACTTTTCAAAACACTAGCATTAAAGATGTGAGATCATTTAAGCCTCTGATGAAAACTGTCTCCTTATTAAAGGGAATAATCAAGCCTATTCTCTGAAGTGTAAGATTTATCACTAGGGCTACGATTTTGCCATGAAGTCACAGAAATTGTGAATTTGAATAAAGTCCATGAAATCTTGGAAATGATTTTAACAAAACACAAAAACAAAAGAAACCCCACACACATTTGATTAGGCCCTCAAACAGTAGCATTGCAGTCTGGCACTCAGGGTCACAGCACTATTCACGTTTGGCCTGTCTGCTCCTCCACAAATGGAAATGGAGGGGCAGATGCGCAAACTTGAGTGGCACTGCAAACCTGTGCACCAGGTCACAACGCCTTGAGTGGGGCCCAGCCCTGCAGGACAGGAGCCACTGCTGTCTTGTGAGCTTGTTCTCCAAACCCCTACTGCCTCAGCCTCATTTTGTAGCACTCCAAAATACTCATATGTTAATGTAGGGGGGGGGGAAAAGGGTGGGGGGAAAGCACCTACCTTTGGTGACCTTCTGTGTCTTACAGTTTCCCTCACATCCATTCCCCCGACTGCTAAGGGAGTGGTGTGGAAATGCTTTGTCCCCTCTCGGGTTTGACTGTCTTTATACGCACCCGCAGCCCTGTTCACTGGTGGTGGCCTCAGTGAATGAGAAGAAACGGCATAGCCAGCAAGCCCCGGCACCCAAGTCAAAAGAGACCAAGTGCCTTGATCTATTTGGGCACAAGTTTTACTCCTCAGGGAGGACTTCAGCTCAGGATTGCTAACCAGCAGGTGCTCCTGAGCCAATACAATTTTAACTCTTGGAACTCCATGCTGAAGTTCAAGGAGTTAGTACCTCCAGAGAGGAGTTCGAGGCTTTGGTGGAAGAGGGCAAAATGGTGGCACGGACCTCATTGCAGGCCTTGTTGGACGCCGCGGACTCTGCCATGCAGACCTTATCTTCAGGGATTGCGATGAGGCGTATCTCTTGGCTGCAAGCTTCCGGCTTGCCACTGGAGCTTCAGCAAACATTGCAGGACCTCCCCTTTGATGGAGAGGGCCTGTTTTCAGACAAGACCGATTCAAGGCTGCAAAGCCTTAAAGACTCAAGGGCTATAATGGAAGTAGTCACTGGACATGCACATACCAGCTACCCAGCAGAAGCCTTTAAACCTCAGCAGCCCCCACAACGCTCCTATCCCCCTCCTTTGCCGAGGCAGGATTTTTATAGGAGACGGGGGTGTAATGGGAGGAGGAAGCCCTCCAACCACCAGTCCAGGCACAGCCAGGGCCCATCCATGCCCTCGACAGGTTCTAAACAAACCTGTTTGAGGGGACTCCTGAGGACCATGTACCGGACCTCATTCAGGATCCTACCCCACCTTTCTTGAATCATTTATCCGCCGATAGTTTCACATTACTAGCTGAGGGAACATCATTCAAATGGAATTTCATCCAGGCATCGTCTCCTTAAAGCAGTGTGACCGTGGCATAGGATCTCTGCATCCTCACGGAATGTGAAGGATCCTGGGGTGAACTAAGTTTTAGACCAGACTAATAAATCATCTTCTCCTCCCTCCTGCACCCTCTCTCCCCCAGCACATGGAGCACTAATCAAGGGAAAGCCACCAGACTGAATGTTTCTGGATTTGTATGCACTGCAAGAAAGTAAAAGTAACCACCATTTATATTATATTCAGGACCTCAGCAGTGACAGCCGCAACACTGATAACTCCAGCTCTTGTACTGGCTGCCGTGACACCAGTGCTTCAGACATTAACTCTATAACCACTTATAAACAGGTAACAAATGTGTGTAGTCAGACTGAGCTTAAACTGATCCAGTGCTGAAGGAAAGTCCCAGAGTGAGACCAGGCCAGTGACTGGTCTAGTTACCGATGCCAGTGATGGAGCTGAGCAAGGACCTGGGCATATATCGTATAGGCTCTATATTATCTCCAGAGATGAAATGATGCCCATGCTGGCACCAATATTGTACTTTGGAGATGTACTTCCTTATTATGGGCAACATATTCCTTCTCAGTGGCATTGGACAGAAATCCCTCTCCCCTGCCATCAGAGAATGATCCCAAGAGGATATTGGGGAGCCCCCATTTAAACAATTGTCCCATACAGTGTGGGAGTGGCACTGGGTTGGCCAGGCTCAGCCAAGCCAAGACCTGTGTGGCATGCTACTATGACCATATTAGCCTTCCTTGGTGGGGACAGTCCTCATGTGTCAAGAAGCAGATCGCCATCCATGTGACTAGGACGGGGAGGAGATTATGCTCCCCTCCTGCCCCCATCCCCTGTGGCTTTGCTGACTCAGCCACCCACACTGCAACTGAATGTGGGCCCACAGGAGCAGGAAACAGATGGACAGTGACCCTCATGTCTAGTAACTCGGGTTCCTAGGATAGCAAAGGCAGTGACAGTAGCACCCACCCCAGTGATAGGTAACTTCAAAGCTTTCCAGGTCCTCCTGTCCCAAGGTACAGGGCCCCTGGATATTGAGACCAGGTTCATACAAGAAAAGATTCACAAGCTCTTTGACTTCCTGGTTGGGGTTATCACACTCAGGATTGTCCTCCTTTATTAAGGAAGGGATCCTAGAAACGGCCAAAGGTCTATGGGAAACCCCATCCACTTTTCCTCCTATCTGCAAGCATGTGGAGAAAATGTCAGGTGCCCCAGAAAGGCTTTGGGCACTTTTATGCTCACCTAAACCAGGGTTTCTTGGTTATCACTGTGTGCAAGAAAAATTTAAGTCCATTAAAAGCAGTCCTGAGAACAGGGACCATAAGAAGTTAGACTTGTTTGGGTATAAGCCATGTTCATCAGCCTCCTTGCAGCGCCAGGTGGCAAACTACCAAGCATTGTTCAGCAAGTGTAATGATCCTCCTGCACATGAGGTGTAACCCCATTTCTTTCTAAAATCTAGCAGGATTGCAAGGATGAAACGAAACATCAAGGAGGGGAAGATGATCCAAGAACATCACTGTAGGTGGTCATGCATGCCTCTGGTATGGCCAGAAGTCAATGGCTACAGCTGTCACAATAAGGCAGGCCTTGTGGTGTGAGGTAGGCATACTGTGTGTAGTACAGGTCACGATTAAGGTAGGATGGAGCCCTTCGATAGGATGGAGCTCTTCAACCAGAGGCTACTAGATGACATGTTTCATTCCCTCAAGGGGTAAACTGTGGTCTCTGGGAATTTATACACTGGCTCCCTACAGAAAGCTCTAAAAATATCAACTCCAGCAAAGGCAGAGGATGCCTTCCTATTACCAGGGCCAACAGCTAGAGTATCAGCAAAAGAAGAAATCTAGGTACTCCAGGGGATGCTTGTCTTCTGCCTCTTCAACCAACCTGTTGCCCTCTCAGAGGCATCAGATTTAATGGGAGTATGAAGATTCCCACCAGAGCTGTTAAGAAGGAAGGAGTAGGCTTCAGGAAACAACTTGACCCATTCTACTGGGCCTGGAAAGCTGTGACAGCTGACAAATGGGCATTAGACATATTGCCCAAGGCTTCCTAATTAGTGCCATTTGTTATTTCCTACCCCCCCACCCTTCCCAGTCCCTCTTCAGGACCCTTCTCACAAAAGCCTGTTACAAACAGAAATAGGATCCATAGAAGTGGTACCACAGGAGTACAGGGGAAAGGCGATAACTTCAGGATAAGGAAATATTAGAAGGATAAAGGGGATCTTTATCATATCCTAAACCTGATAAGACTGAACAAACAAATGTTGCTTCAGATTCAGGATGCTCTATCATTCCATCTCTCAAAATGGAAGATTGGTTTGTAGCTCTCAGATTGCAGGAGGCATACTTCTGTTTAGTCAGCTATTTCCTGTAAGGCCCAGCCATTACCGAGACAAGGTACTGTTGTCTGGACTAGAGACTTTGACATGCTTAATGGTAGTAGCAGCAGCACACCTTGGAATGGCGTTGATGTGTATGCTTACCTCAGTTATTGGCTGATCAAGGGAAGATCCCAGGAGGAAGCAGCAACAAATATAAGCCATTTCTCTATTCTCTCAGTGAGGCCACCTAGAGAACTACAGAAAGTTGTCTCTTACCCCATTGCAGATGTTAGTGTTTCAGACTGGGAAGGTTCATTCTTGCCAACCTGGAACCAAAGACAGGTTCCTGTCATTACAGTGTTCCATCTTACTGTCCCAGATACCAGAACCACCAGGCTAGCTTTCATGGCCTTCCTGCCTGTTCACAACTCCATGGTGCAGGTCATAATGGACAACACCTCCATGATGTGCTTCAAAAAACAAGCAAGGAGGCACATGCTCCTGTTCCCTCAGCCTGAAGCCATCAACATGGAAGAATACCAGTGGCTCTTCACCTCCCAGGTGTTGACAACAACCCTACCTAATGAACTTCCTGAGAGGACAGTGTGTTCCACTCATGAGTGGTCAGTAGTGAAGTCCATCATAGAGCCAATATTCTTGTGCTTGGGGACCCTGGTGACAGACCTGTTTCGACATCAGTGCCAAGTTCCAGAATGGGGCAGTTAAAAAATTTCTTCCTTCTGCAGTGGTCCCAAGGCCTCTTATTTGTGTCTTTCCACTGATTCTGCCAATCCCTGGGTGATTGCCAAGTACAAAACCCACAATATAGAGAGAGAGTTAATTATACAGGGCAGAGGCAATTTTGGCTGCCAGACCTACTACAAATGTCCATTCATCTGCCAGACTGCCCTGATCTTGCAGCACCATGGCCAGATACTCCATCCAGACCCCAAGTCATTTTACCTGACAGCATGGCTATTGGCTGGGTAAGTACCGCTGATAGAGACTGAGCCCGAGAGGTCCAGGAGATCTTGATACAGAGCAGGATAAATGTTTGCCAGAACAACTTTCATCTGAATGGAAGAGGTTCAGCATGGGCAGACTATCAGTCTGGATGCAGTCCAGGCCTTGATACCAAAAATTCTCAACTACTTATTTCATTTAACAGGTTGTTCTTTCATTCAGCTCTATCAAGATCCTCCTCGCAGCAGTCTCTACTTGCTATGCCATCAACAACGCTATGCTACAGCATCAACATTTCTCAAAGGGCTGTTACACATTTATCCACTGGTCAAAGAACCTACTCTGGCTTGGGACATCAGTTTAGTCCTGCTCAGGCTCATGGAGCCCCCATTCTAACCTTTCTGAGAACGCTCCTTTCACACTTCAGACAGTCTTCCTAATGGTTATCACTACAGCCAGGAGCATGAGTGATCTTCAGGCACTTATGGCCAAATCCCCCCATATCAGTGGTTTTCAACCAGGGATACATGTACCCCTGTGGATATGGAGAGGTCTTCCAGGGAGTACATCAAGTCATCTAGATATTTGCCTAGTTTTACAAACAGGCTACATAAAGAGCACTAGCGAAGTCAGTATGAACTAAAATTTCATACAGATAATGACTTCTTTATACTGTTTTATATACTATACACTAAAAAGTATGTACATTATAATATGGTAAAAATGAGAAATTATGCAATTTTTCAGTAATAGTGCAAGAGAATTCCTTAGTAATAGTGATAAATTTTTTTCTCCAGGTGGGGGTGGGGGAAATCTGTAATGGAGCCCCGTACAATCTAAGTTTGATAGTTTTCAGAATGTCTGTTTTCTGAAGGACCTTTTAGTAAATCAGGCAGTTTGAATACAATGCTGCATCAATTGTTATATCCCTGAGATTCACAAATCAGCTGTTCTTGTAGTAAACAGCTTAGAACAAAGTTCTTCATCTATTTCGAAACACTGATGACCTGATCAGGAAGTTGGTTCATTCCTAAAAATATTTTAATGCATAATGAACACATCATTCAATTTTTTTCTTATTCAGTAGGAAAGGTCCAGGTCTTTTGATTAACAAAGATCGAGTTTGCACACACGTTTTGCTGTTTGTTAATATTTACAAATTTAAAATCTGATAGTGGAGACCTGAAGAGAAAGGACCTAGAAGCAGAAATTCTGCTCTGGAAAACGTGTTATTTGTTTTTTAAAAAGACAAAGTAAAGCAAAGTAAACATCTGAAATCTTATTTGGGTTTAAGGCCACAGCTATGCTTTTATATTTTAGTGCATTCTTAAAGTGTCAGGGTATCTAGAGACAATATTATTCAATTGTCTTATTTACTTATTTCAAGAGTTTTCCTTCTTTAATGAAACTAGTGGTTTTCAGATGATGCATAAATGTAAAAAAAGTACTTGTGCCACTAAAAATATACATAGAACTTTACAGATCATAAAATAAGAGTTCCTGCCTGTAGGAGTTTCAATTTGAGATAGGATAAAAACATAGGATGGCAGTGCATGGGCAGGAGGGTATAAAAAGTTTTACTGATAACACCAAAATCAGAAAGAAAATCATGGAGGAGGAGGAGGAGGATTTTAAAAACAAACTATTTTTTAACATATATGTGAAAAGCTATCTAATTCTCAGACCACCTTGTAAAAGGTACTGTACAAAAAGTAGTGGTACCTTCATTTTACAAATGGGAACAATGACTTTAGTGGGCCAAAACTTCACCCAGACAGTTGAAGTGACTTGCTCAAGGCTACTAGTTGAATCGGTCACAGAACTTAGATAACAGTTCAGGGTTGCTGACTCCCACCTCCAGCTGTGCTCAATCTAATAGGCCACAGTGCTTCTGTTTTAAGGAGGGATTTGAAGAAGAGAGAGGGTGTGTGGCTGTGAAGAGGGAAACATTGCAAGTCTCAGGGACAGTTTAAGAGGCAGGGAGCTTAGAATTGTGGAAAGACAAAGGAAGCAGGATTGAGAGGAGTGCAGGGAAGAGAAGAGATTGAAGAAAAAGGTGAGTATGAAGAGTTGAATAGGATGCAGTGGTTGTAAGATACCAATTAAGAAGGTTTTTTGAGCGTGGGGGGGAAGCTAGGAGAATTTGGTTTGAGTGCAGGAAAAAAAAGTATTTCACATCAATATTTTACATAGTTGGGTCAGAGAAAAAGGTTACAGTAATCAAAACGAGTGATTACAAAGATTGCAGTGCTGATGTATATATTCTGCTTGTCTGTCCATTTTGGTTTGAATGGATTAAGAGGAAAGCAGTTGAATTCTGAAGAGTGGATTTGACATAGTGGTAACATGTGAGGGAAGATATCTGATAACTGGAAATGTGAGAGTGGATGGAGAGGTAGATTTCTGCATCAACATACATATGGTGGTTCAAACCAGGGGAGCAGATTATCTGTACTCAATATCTCAGTAACCTAAAAGGATAGAGACGTGATATAGCACGGACATCAACAGAGCTGGGGATAGGAGAAGATGAGTAGCTACATACATACGCACAGGGCATTCAGCAGAGTAGGGGATCACTAGGAGGTTACAGGATCTCAGAAGCCCAGAGGATGAGGGAGTGAACAGTTGTTCTTAGGGAAAAAGACATATTGAGTGGAATAAGAATAGAAAAGCATGGTGACTCTGCTAGGAGGAGGTTGTGTTGGTGGAGTAGAGAGGGCATAACCCAGATTGCAGTGGATCAGCAGGAATCTAGAGGAGAGGTATGTGAAAGGTGGTAAAATTCTTGAATGTTCTAGAGACTGTAAGTAAGAGGAAGCTCAGTTGGAGAGATGAGGTTGAAAGGTTCTCTCAGAATAAGGGGAGAGAAAAGAGCATTCTGACAAAGTGACTAATTCTGTAGTAAGTTTCCTACATCTGAGTTATGACAGTTTTCCTAAATGAACTGTGTAATGCCATAAATCAGAAAAACAGGTTATTTACACAATCGTTTTGTACCCTGGAGTTTATCATTTGGGGGTAAAATTATAGCTTTCTATCAGGAGGTAATTGAAACTCTTTCCACAGTTCAATTCTTGTTAATCCCTCCATTTTGATAAGTATTTTAGGTTGTCTTTATTTTCCATTATTCAGGTACTTATTTTTCCTTACACAGAGAATGTGAAAACTTATTTCTCCAAAAGACTTTACTAGGGTGCTAGTTCACAACAGTAACTTGTGTAATACTTTGCTTCATCTTTTTACTTCTGAGACTGATATTAATATATCTGCCAGTCTGGAGCTGGAGACAGATGACAAACTCAGATCTTCATCCCGAGTAAGAAAGTAGTTTGAGCATAGTATTAAAATCCTAAAGCTCAGGATTTCTAATCCCAATTCTGATCTTTTTCTTGAACAAACCACTTAACATTTCTGCGTCTGTTTTACCATTTCTAAAATAAAATCTTTATGTAATCTACCTACCTTGCAGCGGTGTTACAATGTTTGACAAGTATTTGGAAAATGCAGTAATGTAGTTGCTAAGTAGTGGTGTTAGAAGCAGAGCACTTGAATACTCTTCCCATTTTTTGGGCAGTTTTTTATATCTGCATCCGTTGCAGCTCAGGGTACCAGGTTCTGTCAAGCTTCCTTTTGGACCATAATTGTGCTGTGTTCACTCTGAAGTCAAGAAGGGACACAGGTGTTTGGCCATAGATCAGTGGTTCTTAACTGGTTTTGGTTGGAGTTATCCTGTAATGACTGGGTACTACTTCACTGACAAGTCCTCTTCTGCCATGCCCTGATGCAGCTACTACTGTCTCCTTTATTCTGTTGGTTTTCCTTCTTGTTCTCTTTTCTTTCATCTTGTTGCTTCCACAGCCAGCTGGACAAGAAACTACCTTGAGATCATGAATAGAAAATAAGTCAGCAGCTCAGCTTACACCACTGACTTCTCTCTATACCCTCTGGCATTGCTTTCAACTGGACAGTACTTGTGGTGCTGTAAATCTCCTTTACTCTCCACAGAGGGCCAAGTGGATATAGGATATCACAAGCTTCCTTTGTTTATATCTTCATTGTAGACCCTGTGATGGTCTTAGTCACATCTTGCAATTATTGCAATTTCCTCTTGAGCAGTCTAAGCTGCCTCCTCTCCATCTCAATTGGGTTGGGAACCCCTACTGTAGTGTTTATTTTGGGCTTGATTGACAGTCTGGTATGTTTGATACTATATCACTGTTACCAGATTTGTTAGGTACCAATAGTGACTTTTTAGTATCCAGTGGTTACCACATGTGAATCTCATTTCCGAGGCCACTGTGAAGGGAGATTTCTGGAGCCAAGGATGGGATGGAAGAAGCACTCAAGAGGGGCTGGAGGGAGGAAGGGAGAGAGAGCTGAGCCAGTATGAGGATAGTGAGATGAGTGACATTAAGGAGGAAGCAGCTGAGGAACTTGTCTCAGGGTTGGCTAGGCTGTAGATGTTAGCAGTAGAAGGGAGGTAGATGAAACTGAACTCTTATTTAAAATGGCCTGTGCCATGTAGGTTCTGGGAGTGTTAAACACCCCGTTTTCAGATCTGGTTTAAATCTGTTTTTGGTAATGTGGGAGTTGGTCTACATAGGCATTTATAAGATGCCAGTTGGTGAGAGATCTTCACACACAGGCATAAGCAGGGAAGAGGGTATCAAGGGAGATTTGAGGTCAGAACATTCCAAGTTGGGAATTCAAAGGTCTCTCCAACCTGAGGTTACTCAACTAAAGATGAATAAAAAGGTTATATGAGTGAAATAGGATCTTTTAGGTATTTATATGTCAAAACCAATACCTTAAATTCTATACAGAAGACAATAAGCAGCCAATGCATCTCACCAAGCACCAGCATTGTATGTTCATAGTGGGATACTCCACTTAAATAAGCTACTCCATATTACACTTGCTTCAACGTGGATTTAAGGTACCATAGTCCATTCTAGAGGTGACAATAGTATGAATCCTGGTGGCAAGGTCCACATTTGAGAGGCGAGGATGCATTCTTCCGGCCAGATACCGATGGAAGAAAAAAAAAAAAAAGCAGTCTTGGTCAGTGTTGATATGTGATCTAAAAGCAGCTGGGAATCTAACCAGACATCCCCAACTAGTGACCCTACCTATTTATTTTATAGGTAATATAAAATATTTGTGACCATAATCCTTACACTCTGTGCTTTCTAGCCATACCATCTTTTTTATGGAACAATGTGGAAAACTAGACCTATAGCAGGGTACTGTGTGGAAGTAGTTGTTTAATTGTGGGTATAGATTGAATGGGAAGAAACGTGTCCATATATTAAAATTGGTTTTATTTATTTTGTGTACTAGTCATTCTACTTATGCGATGCAGTAAACTTTATAAACAAAGTTTACAGAGTCAGAATATTGTAAATGTCAATGCCGTTACAGGGCAGAGATTTCCCCTACTCCCTACAATGTTATGCAGTTTTATTGTGACAGTTGACACCCTAAAATAGCAACATTTGATCAGTATTGTATATGTTTATAGTTTGTAGGGAAACTGGGAGACTATTCATACAAATAAAATATTTGGTCATCTGAATTTCTTTTTGACCTGCAAATAATACTGTTCACATTTACTGAATTTTAGTGTCTTGATAACTGGGGAAATTGCAGAATTTCTATGGTGTTAGTAATTGTTTTATTGGATAATACTTACAACCCATTTTGCAATAGAGTTTTAAAAAGAGTTTGATTCTATATATCACTTGCAATTATAAGAGGTTATTTATTGAGCCATAGATAGAAAATAAAATCTAGTCTTACCTTTTTTCCCCTCCCCCCCCATTCATCATTGTACAAAAAGTTCTTATAGTTATTAGAATTCAGTTGTGCTTGATAGAAGAGGTACAGTATACAAATCCAGAAAGTGTTACTGCTAAGAGTTTGGTAGTCCCTCAAAGGCCCAAAAATCCAAAGTTAAAGCTTCTTCATACGATATTTAATTCACACTATGGTGCTCCAATACAGCAGAAGAAGGTATGTTATGGTAAATGCTCTTCTGCCTATGCATTCTGTGGGCTGGAGAGCAGCATGCATAAGTTGACTAAGAAGTCACAATTGGTGTGGGTGGGTGTGCACACACCCCCAGTCCACAACATGCCAAGTAGTGTGTCTAAGCAGATTTTAATAGCCAATCTACACATCTTTGAAAGGAAGGGTATTCCAATCATCCTCTAATAGGAGGTTATCCAAAACCAGGCTAGTGGGCACCCCATTCACATTAAATGAAAATTCCATGACTTGAGCCAATCAAGGGGAATCATTTTTTAGAGATTTTAAGAGCTTCTGCCTATCGTCTGTAACATGGAGTTCTTATTAATATACCCTATTACACTGTGACGTCATTATGAAAAGGATGATCTTATCAGAGACCTTATCCCCCCCATGGCAGCTGTAAAATTATGTTCCAAAATGGGAGCAAATCCTCTCCATTATTGCTCTCCTTGCCTAAAGGAGGATGCAGTAGCTTGTGGACTTTAACAGTGGGTTATTGGTAGGAAGCTTTGCAGTGCCATTGGGTTTGTGTCAGTGATGTTGGCTAATGAGCGGAAAAATTGTGAATATTTCCAGCTGCAATTTTGTCTCAGTTGCCATTGGAAATTGATTTTGTAAACAGGCAAATAATTTAGCAATTAAAAAAAATTAAAGTAAAAAAAAGTATAATTTTCTTTGTGAATATAATTTTTGAAGCAAAGTAACACATTACAGGATAGAAAAATCAAATATTTGACCATTATATTAGTGTAAATATGTAATGGGAAATGTAAAAAAAATTAAGGGTTGCTTTTGGGGACCACAAAACTTATATATTTGCCTTTGACAAGCCCAAGGATCTGTCCTTTTGGAACCCTTTAATATTAATGTGATTCTTGGACTTTCATTGTTTACTTTTTAAATAAAAAAGTTTCTACCCATTGCCTTTGAACTTACAAAACTTTCAAAATGTAAACCAATCATGAAGGCTGAGATTCCCCCCTCCCCTCCCACCTCCAAATGCAGGTTAGTTGTGGTCTTCTCTAAAGGTGCCCAGGACTAATCTTTGGGGTCTCAAAGCTGATGGGTCCTAAAATTTTAGGGAGACCTCAAAACATTCATGACTTTTCCTTAAAAAGAATGTTATTTGCTATGTGGGAGTTTATTATATATTTTAATAGATTCGGTGAACTATGAAGTTGGAGAGAAAGATTAGGTTCCACTTCTGATTTGCAACAAAGTGCTATCTTTTTCTTTGTGCTAATTCGGCAACATGATGCTAGGTGTTTTACAGATTATATATATATAAAGAGAAAGTTCTCATGAAAAGCTTGGGAATGAGCACTGATATCTGGCTTATCTGTTGTGAGTACTTGCCAGAGGGAGGACTAGAATTTGAGGGCATTGTGGAAGAAGTGCACTTTAGGGAGAGGCTTGGATAAGAGGGTGGAGGACTGGCAGACCAAGTCAAAGAGGGCTGGTACAGGCTAAAGGGCTATGTAGAAACATGGAGGTGAGAGCGGAGGAAGGCTGAAAGTGTGCAGTGAGTTGTGTGTTAAATGGCTGTTATGATAGTAAATTCTTTTCGACCTTTCCTTCACATTTCTTGTTTTCTTCAATTACAGGCCTTTTTCCTGATGTAGGTGGAGGCTACTTCTTGCCAAGACTTTCAGGAAAGATTGGCTATTACCTTGCTCTTACAGGATTTAGACTGAAAGGAAGAGATTTGCAAAAAGCAGGAATTGCTACACACTTCGTAGAATCAGAAAAGGTAAGTCTGTCAATCACTACCTTTGATAATAGGTTAAAGTGTTAGATTTACTTGAAGTTGAATTTCTTCTTTGTGCAGATATCACAGATTAAACTGATTTTTAATTATGTAATTAAATTTAGCCTCTCAAGAGCATCAACCCCATTGATGCAATATGGGTATTACACTTTCTCAGGGTGTCCAGGACCATGAACCACCATTTTACCCTCCTGCCGCCAGTGAGATGGAGTCTTGCCTGCGGTAACTGTACTCCTCTCTAACTCAGGCAGATCTCATGGTCCAGAAACATACTCAACTCAAGCAGCCTGGCTCACAGGAGGCATTGAGCATTGCCAGCTCCCAATGAAGCCAGTGGTAATTGGGTGCTCAGCATGTATTAGGCACCTGTTCTTATTTACAAAACATTAAATTGATATTTTGCTACTGAAAGTAACTGAATTATGTTCAGCACTGGATTGTGGTAGCCAGTTGTGAAAACTTCAGTTTACTAGAAGCATCTATTGAAAGAATCTACTAATGCTTGCAAATGGGCAACCAATCAAAAACTAGTCCAAGCCCACACCTGAGTCCTTGTGAGAGCCAAGTATGAGTTTAGGTGATAGCAGTTAAGGCAGCCACTGACTCCAGATCCCACTTGGAGATGAGCTGCTAGGTGGTCAAAACACAGGGAAGAAATCAAGTCACAGTCAAAACACAGGGAAGAAATCAAGTCACAGTCAAAACTGCATCTTTAGCTCTCTTTCCCAGTAACGTATGTATGTCTAGATCCCACAGACACTTTACATGCTGATTATCTTCTCACACATTAACAATTTCAGTGAAGCCAATGGAAATTACTAATGTGCAAGTTAGATTCCTTAGTGTTTGCAGGATGGGGGCCTTAAAAAATTGGCTGGGGAGAGATCTAAATCATCAACTCATTTGGTAAAGTCATAGCATGAGATTGTGCCTATCCCTTGCATGGATGGGTTAAGTGGGCAAGAGAAAATAACCAGCTTTCCCTGTACTCTCTTCTCCCCACCTCTGCACAGTGACACTCTTTGCACTCAGGAACAAGGACACCATAGGGCTAGTTCAGCTACTGACAGTATCTTTTCTGAAGCGTATCAGGAGGGTGCAAGGCCTTGACTCTGCCTTCTCATTTGCGCTATCAGAGTTAGCTAGGTGCCTAGGCTATGAAACGCTACATTATCTTAAGTATAGCACAGCATCAGGACTCCCAGTACCCTCTCAAGCTCTGTGAGTTATTGTTTGCCTGCTTCATCCACAGGTCTCAGTGTATAAAAGATGATGCCTCAGGGTCACCCCATGAGGTGGAGGTGGACACCTCCCTTACCTTATATGTTGTTCTGTGAGCAACAGCAGTCCTGTGGTCTGAAATATAGTCCTCCAACTGTACATCATAGCAATTGCACATCCTTCCAGGGGGTTGTAAAATAGTCCATACAGAGAAGAAAATAGCTTTTAGACTCTCCAGGTAGGAGACCCTCTTCTTCATGAAGAGGAGGGGAAACAGACTTTCACGCTCCACAGAAAATCTCAGTTCCCATCCTCCTATGCAGCTAAAAGTCAAGAGTTAGAACTGGGAGTTTCAACAACAAAACCAGCTCATCTTCTTTTCTCAGTGGTCTCAGGATGGTAGTGCTCTGTTCTTTAACACATAGCCTAGAACTCTGGTCTGAGAACTCTAGATCTGATTGTTTCAGAGCACCACCCCCAGCTAGCCTGAGTTCTTCCCTTTTAAGGGCTCATCCCCAGGCCTGAGAAGCTGCACAGATGCAGCAGTTTGGGGCTGATTGTGACCACAGCAGTTCTTTAACTCTTTCATGATAGGTAGGGGTATGGGTGGCTCTCTGCCCCACCACACAGAGGTTCTGCTTAGGAAGAGGCCCTCTGTACTGATCTCCAAAGGTGTCATTCAGTCCAGACTGCTCAGTTTTCAGAAGTGCTGAGCATCTGCTGCTCCCATTGTCTGCTTATCACCTCTTTAAATCAGGTCAAGAGTCTTTAATCCATAACTGTTAAAATAATCTAGCTGGAAATACATTTTATTCCCCTATTATTTTAATTTGCCTTTTTTTTTTTTTTTGGTAGCTGCCTGCACTAGAGGAAGATTTGATAGCACTAAAATCTCCTTCTAAAGAAAATGTTGCCGATGTACTGAACTCATATCACATGAAGGTAATCTGCTGGCTAGCTACAATCTCAAACTTTATTAAAGGGGCAACTATAAAGTTAAATAATCTTATTTACATAACTATCATTTGCTGTATGTTTGTGTAGCACCCTACAGAATGGATTCCCAGCCTCTACACACTACTGCAAGATGTTAATAATTTATATATTAACATTAAATAAGTGATTAAAACTGAAAGAATTTTAAAAATCTAATTTACTTTTCACTACTTTTTGCATTTCTTTCGATTTGGACAATGAAGTTAGACTGGTCAGTTTTATTTGGTGGTTCTCATCCACTGGCACAGTGGTGTTGAACATGTTCTGAACAATTTCTAAGAGAGTGCTAGGTATTACTATTCATTGTTTTTCAATTTTGGTGTTCAGCGCCTGGGGACAGCCACTGACAGAATGAGACTAGCACTGAGGGAGGCACTGGGTGCAGGGGAAGTGGCCACGCAATCTGGAATTATGTGGATTCAGTAGCTCTGACATCCCACCAGGTGACACCAAAACTGCTATTACAGCCTAAAGACCAAACTAGGAATTGTGAGGGACTCCCCATTCATTTTAATGCCATGACATATCCCTCAGTTTGGGGTGGGTTTTGCCTTCCCACCTTTGCCATTCCCACTTTACCTGCATGAAACCATTTTACTCTGGCTTAATGTGAATTTCATCCTTATTTCCTTTAAAGTCATCGGCAGAGTCTAAATTTTGAGCCCAGACTTCAGCGATTAATGATGTCCCTTTAACTTTTGAGGCCCAATTTGGCAAATACTACCAAGCATAGTGTATGTTAACAGGATCAGGTTCTAGATAGGCTCTAGTGAAATGCATTTGGAACGTTAAAGCAATGCTTTAAATTAAAGTAACTAATTATTGCTAGTTTTACATTTTCAGAGAAAGATTACTTATTTTCCAAAGCGCAAATTCATAATTCTCTCTGTGAGTTCATAATTCTTTGGCGGTGAATTTAACTTCATATCAAACAGGTAGAAAATGTCAGATTTCCTTGTAACACGTTGCATGCATTTATCAAAAGGTTTTAGATAATTTGCACTCAGTTTGTACAATAGGCATGTAGCCACTCTAGTAAGCTTCACAGTACTTATTCCAAAAGAAAAAAGCCCTGGTGCTAACAGAGGCTTAATTTTGTTCCTTCATCCCATGTATGCCTCCGAGGTTGTTTGGTTTTAGAATGAGATTAGTATCCACTATTTCCCAGTTAGAATTATTAGGTTCTTGTATAAGCATTGAGTGGAAAAATAATTGGAATAAATTAATGTATCTAACGCCACTGAATATCTTTGATAAAATGGAAACTATAAGCCAAGAGATAGAATATGTTCCTATAAAGTACAGTGCAAGCTGAGAGTTAAAGGAATGGAAGCTGCACTTTGGCAGTCATCGGAATAGAAGTGACAAGGCACCTGTTTGAGTTGCAGCTAGTGTCAGTGAAACATCAGTTTGTATCCTAAGCCCCCTAGTGCTAGCAGGTCTAAAACATTTGTCATGAGCTCCAGTTCTAACACACCCCATCATGCAGTCCCAGCTGCTGGCGGTCAGTCAATACCAGCAGTTAATGTGAACCAATTAATGCAAAATTGTTATGTCTTCTAATTGTGTATGTGTAAACATTTTATAAATATAAACAAAAGGACTTGAAAGAGGCCCTGGTACTTCTATGAAGATTGGATGGGTTATAAATAATTTTATTGTTGCTGGTAAGGTGTTATCCTTGTAGAAGATTGTATATTTATTGATGCAAGCATACCTGATAATCTTACAAGTTCAGAAGATGTCCCAACATTAATACTGTAAATCAAAACAACGAAGCAAGCACAAAAGAGGAGAAAAGTTTTATTCTTATAAGACTTAAAGAGAAAATAAAATTAATTGGGATCAGCCAATAAATTCCATCGTACTAAGTTTCTTTAAAAAAAAAATCACCCAAAAAACTCAGCAGCTAACAGCTGCTACTGCTTCCCTCCCCCTCCCCACTTATAAATGGACATATATTAAAAGAAAATCTGTACATACCTTCCAGTTAGATATGGATCTCTAATATTAAAATGGAAATAACCATTGTACAAAAATGTTTACGAAAACTACACATCTCTCATATTACAGCTTTACTTCCCTTTCCTTACTGTTCCCCAGAGAACTCTGAAAGTGTATCTAAATCATCTCTCTCTGTCTCTGTTACTGACAAATATTGACAAAACATCTTTGAGCTATCTGATAGCTCGTAACTAACTGCATCACGAGATAAAAACTTTAAAGTGTTCAACACACAATGACAAGTTTGTATGTACTGTAAAATACTGTTTGATTAAACATGGCAATCAGCATTAACTGAGCTATCTGCGTAAGCTTTTCTGTAGTGCAAATCAATATAGTATTTCAGTACCAGTGATGGGCTTTTAAAGTTTTCAAATAGGCTGAGACAGAACCAAGTGAAAGATGTATTTTCTTTTAAATAGTGCAAAATTGATCAAGAGAAGCAGTTTGTACTTGATGAACATATGGACAAGATTAACAGGTACGCAATCATTCTTTCCTCTTACCTCTTTTGTGTGGAAGATTTGCATTAATATTAATGTTTACTGGATTTAACAGGTTATGTAATAGAAAAGGCTAGAGCCTGGTCTGGACATCTGTTTTTGTAGGGTTCTTGACCTTGTAGACTTATTACTTACCCATGGTCTTCTACATATTACAGGTGTTCTTGGCTGATTCAGTGATAAAAGTAACTTCTGATGAACGTTGCTATAGTCATTAAGTCCCTTGTTTGTCAGTTTGTCACTCTTGTACATAACTGCCCTATAACACGCTAAAAACAAAGACACTTGAAAATTGGAATTTAGGGTTTTGGGGGGCAAGGGACAGAATATGTATGTAATTCTTTGGGTATTGAGATGAAGCTATATCTGTGACCGGTTTTGTGCAGCTGGGTACGAGAAAGAGGTTGATGGATGGAAATCAGGGAACAACACCAACAAAAAACTAAGCCTTGTAGGATAGATTTGAGGAGAAGCTGAAATAATAATATATGGATATCTTGAATAACTGAGATGATATAGTTCTTTACAGGATATTTTATGAGTGCAAACAGCAGTCAGAATGAAATTGATACCATAGGGATTATAAATACATACATAAAACAAAGGTAGACGTTTTAGAATTAATATCAGTATTCCCAACTGAGGTTTATTTGAATGTGAAATAGTCTTGAAAGGGAAATGGAGGAAACCTCATCAGTATATTTAAAAGTAGTTTGAACAAAGCAGGAGAGAATATTTTGTTGTTTATTATTTGTACTACCATAGCACCTAGGAGCCCCATTCATAGACCACGGCCCCACTGCACTAGGTACGACACAAACACAGAATAAAAAGGGAGCCCGTGCCTGAAAGAGCTTACAATCTAAGTATAAGAGAAGAGACAACAGATGGTTACAGAGAGACTGATGGGGGAGCACATGGAAACAGTGAACCAGCATTGGTCAGCATGATAGCCGTTGTCAAGTTTTTTGTAGGCTTCACAAAAAAGGAGAGTTTTAAGGAGGGTTTTGAAGGAAGATAATTACAATAGAACCTCAGAGTTATGAACTGACCAGTCAACCACACACCTCATTTGGAACCGGAAGTACACGATCAGTTAGTGGAGACAAAAAAAACCCCAAGTATTGTACAGAACCATACTGTGTTAAACGTAAACTACTAAAAAAATAAGGGGAAAGTTTAAAAAAAGATTTGACAGGATAAAGAAACTGTTTCTGTGCTTGTTTCATTTAAATTAAGATGGTTAAAAGCAGCATTTTTCTCCTGCATAGTAAAGTTTCAAAGCTGTATTAAGTCAATATTCAGTTTTAAACTTTTGAAAAAAACCACCATAACATTTTGTTCGGAGTTATGAACATTTCAGAGTTACGAACCACCTCCATTCCCAAGGTGTTTGTAACTCTGAGGTGCTACTGTAGTTAGTTTTGTGGATGTTTACAGGTAGCTTCTCCCAAGTGAGAAGTGGAGCACAGAAGAAAGCACAAAGGTGCTTATTTGAAAATTTTACAAGTGGGTGATTGGAGGCGGGAGCTGTCCTTTCAGCACTGAATGAGAGATGATGGATCATAAAGGGCCTTGAAAATGAAGACAAGTAACTTTTATATTTGTTATGATAAAAGTGAGGGAGCCCGTGGAGGGATGCAAAGAGAGGATGACATGGTCAAAATGATGAACTAAGAAAATGACCGTTGCTGCTGCATTCTGAATGGATATGAGAAGAGCAAAATTTTATTTGTCAAGGCCAGGGAAAAGGATGTTGCAGTAATTGAGATGAGAAAGTGTAGAGAATCAGGCTGATGATCTAATTAAGCTGTTCTGTTTTTAATGTCTGTGAGTTCTCATTACTTTCCAGGCAGGAAGGAGGGTGGAATCAGATAACACATTTAGTCATATGAGGCTTTTCTTGGTTTTTTTAGTCTGTTTTCAGCAAGCTGCATGGAGGAAATCATTCAAAATTTGAAGCAGGATGGTTCTCCTTTTGCTCTTAAGCAGCTAGAGGTAATGTTTAGTTATATATTTTTACCTTAATAATTAAGTCTTAAGGATTGATTCTGGTCTCAATGAAACTTGTGTAAGTCTGGAGCAACTGCATTAAGGTCAGTGGAGTTACACTGGTGTAAAGTTGGTGTGATAGCAGGCTCAGGCCCTTCAGATCCAATCCTTAGTCCTTTAGGATTTAGTCAGTAGGACTACTCACACTCGTAACTGTAGGATCAGAACCTAAGTCTTCATATTTATTGTAAAACAGTCTTACGCCGCACAAATTTTACTTCATATCTACTCCTGACCACACACACCTCCTCTCCCGTCATAATCAAAGGTTTGGTGGTAATGGAGGTTCTCTTTGTACTTTTCCTTTTGTTGCTCCGAAATGATATGTAAAAATTGTGCCAAACTCAGTGTTTTCCAAATTAATTCAGCGGCACATTTCAGACTCCAGTACTCAAAAAAAAGTAATGTCTCTTCATGTATTTAGTCATATGGAATCTTTGAATTTTCCGTCTTTTTATTACTCTCAAAGTAGATTTACTTTGCTGACCTGTGAAAAATTTTCCCAGGGTCTATTCAAACATTGCTTAATATTGGGTAGAATTCATGCATTTCTCAAGGAAAGCTTTGATACTAATGCAGGATTATAGCTACGGGAAGAAATGCTGCTCTTGTACAAATGTATAACATGTATTCTTCTCACCCTCCCGTGAACTTACAGTATAAGACATATTATAACAGTATCATTAACTTTCCTAGGCAGACTGGAAATAAATGTCTTAAAATTATCAAAGAATGTACCTGAGGTAACACAGATGTAATTATCTGTAGTCACTGAGGTCAGATTAGAAGATCACAATGGTCCCTTCTGGCTTTGGAATCTATAAATTATCTTTTAGCAGCCTCACAGGTTGTAACCAATAAGCATTTGGCCAATCTAGGGTTTTTGTGGACAGTCAAAATGTTGACCATGGTAATATTTTTGCATTCTCACAGTTTATATTGACAATCTTCTTCACAGAGAAATGTGAATTAAGAGAAACATATCTCTCAAAAAAGGGAATTTTAGAAGCCACCTGCATAGCAAGCATTATGCTCAGTATTTAAAAGAAAAAGTTTGATCTATTTTACTACACAACATTAAACAATCAGGTATGTTGTAAGGATAAATACAGTAAAGATTATGAGGCGCTTAGATACTATAGTGGTGGGGCCATATAAGATAGATACCTAAAATAGATCAACCCACTCAGTTGTATTTATAATCTGCTGAACTGCAATGGGATATTGTAAACCCCTTTTACAATATCATTGTAGAACTATGTTTAACCTCACGCTGATGATAAAATTAACTTTTGTGGAGGCTGACAGACCATCGAAGATTATTTAACTATGGCTTTTTCTAAGTATATAGTTATGGCACTATAAAAATAATGAAATCTAGTGGAATTGTTTGACAGAGAAGATAGTGTATAAAGGACGTTACAATGTTTTGTGTGTTCAAAGTACAGTTCACATTATAAAGACTAGACGTGCTTTCTTATTGGTTTATAGTCACTATCCAGGCCCTGTATATTCCACGATCCCATAACTACCAGATTTGCTGCAGAATTCACCCCCTTGCTGCAGAATCTGACCTATTTAAAGCCAAAATTTAAGTTCTCAGTCCTTATGGTTGTGGAGATTACATTTGTTTCACATTTTTTAGGTTAACTGATCCAGTATCATCTGTGTCTTCAAGAAGAGCCTATGTATGAGTAAGCAAAGGCCCTGTGCCTTTAAAAAGAATTTTTTCCCCCTCTGTTTCTTCCATTCGTTTGTGCATTTAATAGCACTTGGTATGTAGTAGATGATACTGTTTCCCCTCTATGGTTGGTTAATGGGTGATTCTTGTTCCTCAGGCTTGATACAGTAGTTACTAGGTGATGGTCTATAGCCTGTGTTATACAGCAGTTCAGAGTAGGTGATTATGATGGTCCCTTCTGGCCTGGGAACCTATGAATCCTGCAAATACTTTATAAGATTTAGTGTTTATTACTATGAAGAATCCCTTTATTTCAATTGAATTACAGTAGAAGCCCTATGCCCACTAGTAAGTGTCCAGAGGATCAGGGCCTTTGTTTCCCTTTTTGCTTTTGTCAGTCTTTCATACAGCCACAGGAACAAGAAACATTTTTAACAATTGGAAAATGGTAAGACCACAGACATTCCCTAGAGGAAACTAGGGGACCCATATTCTACCTGAAACTACTTTTAACCTTTTTTTTTTTTTTTTTTAAATTGACTAGAATTCCAATTGTGGTGTCACTAACTGCAAAATTCAAAGATGTAACAGAATTATAGTATAAATATTTGTTGCAAAAGGAAGAGTGATGAGATGATTCACAGATAAAACATTAATTTGATACTTTTGAAAAACATTCCTGATATTTAGAAATTCCTGGCTGTAGATTGAATCCAGTGTAAATTATCTGGACCCACTTTAAAATCAACTAACTAGTGTGCTGCTTAGAGGTTTAAGCAGGCATCCCATGCAATCTGCCATTTATTTTTCACTGCTATGAGTTTACAGATATAGTTACCCATTCTCTTGGATTAAAAAGTTTAAAAAAAAAAAAAGACTGAAGTATGTGGTCTCCACTGTTTTAAAGTAACTCCAGTATGAAAGCCTCTAGTTAACATGACTGGCTTTGGGGCTTCTGAGGTTACAGGCAGTTAGATTCCAGTGTCACGCCTGGGTCAGAAATAGAGATTTTGAAAGACTGAATAGCTCGGGGAATTGGTAATAAAATATAGAGTCATTCAAATCCAGCCCAGGAAAATTATGACCAAAAGTCATTAACATCTGATGGCTGTTTGGTGGCCTGTGTGAAATGAGTCAATTTCTAAGTATTATAGACATCTTAAAGTACCATTGCTGCTGCCATTAACTGGTACCTTAACTGGCAGACTCAGCTCAGAGGCCAAAGATTGAACGTGCATATGATCATTTTTTCCTCAAGGAGGGTGATATCTCCAGGTCAGAATGGTGGCACAGTGGTGATGTGGGGAAAATTACATTGCCACTACCATGTTGTTGAAGAATAGAAAGCTTGTCTACAGGGTAGAGGGATGAGAGGTTTTAGAGTGAAATTGTCACCAACAGCAATAGCCAGAGTGATAGATGCCTATAGTTTACCTGATGCATTAATTACTTTTGGCAAACTGAATCCTATTTGTATGCAATATTTTTACCCTGGTGCCCCCTCTTGGCTGCTTGTTAATGAGTTCTGTAGAAACTTTAAAATTTCAATAGTTGTTGCTTTCCTTCCTCCTTTAAAATACTGGAAATGGGACAGGGAGAAACCATACTTTAAAAACAAAAACTAAGACAGCAGTCACATCTCAATATACATTCACAGCAATTCAGCCAGAGTTACCTGGTAACCAGTGAAAGGCAGGTTAGAAAGGTAAGAAGAGCCAAACAAAAGGAAGAAACAATGGACATGTCAGCTGCTGGGACAGTGGTTGAAAAGCTGGTGCAATGATGCCCTCTCCTGAGCTGGCTTCTCAAAATTCCCACTTCATTTCTAGTCTGCAAAAATGACTCAAAGTCCCCTATAAAAACATTTCAGATATTTTAGATGTTCATTTGCATTTTGCTTGTTAAAAGCACACATACTTTAAAAATACCAAGCAATATCATAACCCCCATATCCTGGCCAGATTCCAGTTTGGGTAATCAGTTCTGCATAGCTCTGATTGCCCTTTTAGTATCATTTGGATATGTTACTCTTCTTCATTTCCTGATCTAAACTCTTATGTCTACTGTTGTGAACTGATAACCAGTGTAGTCTCACTTCACCCTATACATGATGGCATTTCATTCTCCCATGTACAGATGATATAAAATAGAGCCCTTTGTTGCAAGCACTTATGCACACGAGTAACTTTACTTGTATTAAGTATTTGCAGAACTGCTACCTGTGGAAGGGTGGAATCGCTGCTGGTGTGCTCCCCTCATGGCTGAATGTGGTGTAGCTGCTCTTTCCGCTGTAGCATGGTGTGTCTCCTGTCGATGTTCAGTCTGGTCCTGTGCGGGTCTCTTTTCTCATGACTTGGCCGTCCAGCCAGGTCACATTTTAGTTCCACCCCTTTCAGAGTAACAAAAAGTCCAACAACCTTACATCAGATTTTCAGCCCTTGACTCTGGGTCCCAGGGTCCTTAAATCTTCTTGTCCCCCAGGTCCTTATATCCTCTTATCCACAGGGCTTTCACGAGTTCTCATCCCCTTATATGAGGGGGAAGTTCACTCCACCTTCTCTGGTGACTGGTAGGGGAACTTAGGTCCTCCCATTTCTCTGGGTATTAGCCCAGGGACCCTATAGTGAAAAGATAAAGTTTGTCTATTCAGACCCACCTTGTGCTACCTTCTCTGCACTTCTTCCTACCTCAGCCTGTCAACAGGCCTTTCCGATGGCTCCTTCTTGGGCCTACTGTGTACCTGTCTTTTTCTCAGACTCTCAGGGTATGTCTATACTGTAATTAGACACCCATGGCTGGCCTGTGCCAGCTGACTCGGGCTCACAGGGCTTCGACAGCAGCGTTGTTTAATTGCAGTGTAGACTTCCAGGCTCAAGCCGGAGCCCAGGCTCTAGGACCTGGGGTCGGGGGGTCCCAGAGCTCAGACTGCAGCCTGAGCCCAGAAGTCTATACTGCAGTTAAACATCCCTGCTTCAGTCTGAGCTCAGGTCAGCTGGCATGGATCAGCCCTGGTCTAATTGCAGTGCAGATGTACCCTGAGAGTCTCAGAAAAATACAGGTACACAGTGGGCCCAGGAAGGAGCTGTAGAAAAGGCCTGTTGACAGGCTGAGGTAGCCACGGGTGTCTAATTGCAGTTAGACATACCCTTAGAGGTTTCATACTTCATAACTTACAGGATTCTTCCATGAAGATCTCCAACAAGTCCCAAACCAAAAGTACAAACTTAAACCATTTCCACCTTACCCAGGCTCGAACGTGAGTCCTTCTGGAGGCTTCCCAGATACTTTGCTTCTTACTTCTATCAAACCATTCCCACAGTGCAAGAACTCCCAGCGTCATCTTTTCTGAGTCTGTCTCTAGCTGAGCATTCTGTCTTTTTAAGGAAACTTGACTCCTTTCCAGGTGACCCTTCGAACCAGCCTTTCTAACATCTGTTCAGGTGCCAACAGGTAGGTTAATGGAGTTCTGAAGCTCTCATTAACCTTACTCTTAGTGCCAATGTGGGATATGCACCCTATCACAGTACCATAGTTTGTAAAATGCTTTGGGATTCTCTAGATGAAAGGACTATATAAATGTCAGTCATGGTCATCTTCTCTATTAAGAAATTTTGACTACATAGAGTATATGGTTTTGTCAAATACTACAGAACAGCATAGGTATTTAATTGAAAATATGTGCCTAAAAGACATTTAATCATTATGACTTATGCTTACTGGATCTAAACTGGTAGCTCAATAAAGTTCTCTCTTTTGGGCTAGGAATTGACTCAAGTGGTCTTCAGAAATAGTTGAAAAAGCTGAAACCTTATATTCAGGATATGAACACAAGGTAACATCTAGTGAGACAAGGCAGTGTGTTCCTGGTACAAAGAGCAATATAGTTTATAAGAGCTGTATAATATTTCATAATTTAATAATGTCATTGTTGACCTAAATTCCAAAACTATGTATTTTTAAAAAGCTGCAAAACCAGGTTTGATTTTTTTTTTTTTAAGTGAAAAAATCTGTATTAAGTTTACCAGATATTTCTGTGCTTAAATTGTGTAATTAATGTTTTTACTAAACTCAGCTGACGACAGCAGACAAGACAGGAAAACATGCTGGATATAGTTACTTGTATGGGAAAATCAGTCTTTCTTTAAACCACAGCTCATCCAGACTGGATCAGAAATGTTGAAATAGTTCACAGTACGTACAAATGTATAGACCAAAAACCTGCTCGACATTAACTTACAGGAGAGTTTACATATTCTAAATAAGTTTTATTGGCCTGAACTTGGGATGGCTACATCACTTATGAGTGAATTATGAAGGTCATCCCAAATGACTGTTGATGAAACCTTTACATCACCCTACCTCATCATATTAAGTATTCTGTGTGTGCTACATGTTATAGGAAAAATATTTTTAAAGTGTTTTAGGCAATTATAAAAGTATCTATTGACACTGCTTTTTGTACCACTCCACCTGTATGTCTACATGCCTTAATTGCCATGGGCCAGATCCTGCATCCAGCAGAAGCTTCTATTGACTTCAGTGGGTATTGGATTAGGCCCCAAGTGACTAATTGTACAAGGTACAGAAGGAGCCATAAAAATCTCCTAACCCAGAATAGCATTTTTAAATATTAGAAGCAGAAAAGTGAATCTGACACTAGGCCTGGGGGGCAGATGTTTGGCCCCTTGTCTGGTAGTTTTGCCCAGCTGGCAAAGGGTCATTCCAGTTCCCTGGGTGCATTTCTGTTGCCCTGGCTTTGCCATCTGTTTCAGTGGGACCAGGATTTCACCGTTGGTGTCTAGATACTACAGTGGCATATTACAGATAGCTTAGATAAACTTTAATTTGTTCAGTGTATACAGGAATAAATACAAATGTTGTGTGTGAGTTGTTTGTATATTGGTAAATTAAAGTGGTAAATAAGAAAGAGGACAGATCAGTGCTACAGAGTAATCTGGATCACTTTAAGCTGGAGACAAGCCAACAATATGCATTTTAATACAGCCAAATGTAAATGTACTTCTAGGAGCAAAGAATGTCGGCCATACTTACAGGATGGGGGACTCTATCCTGGGAAGCAATGACTCTGAAAAAGATTTGGGGGTCATGGTGGATAGTCAGCTGAATGTGACCTCCCAGCGCAACGTTATGGCCAAAAGGCTAATTCGATCTTTGGATGCATAAACAGGAAAATCTCAAGTAGGACTAAAGGTTATTTTACCTTTGTATTGGGCACTGCTGGAATACTCTGTCCAGTGCTAGTGTCCACAATTCAAGAAAGATATTGAAAAATTGGAGAGGGTTCAGAGAAGAGCCAAGAGAATGATGAAAGAATTAGAAAACCTGCCTTACAGAGATAAGCTAATAGACTCAAGGAACTCAGTCTAATAAAAAGAAGGTTAAAGGGTGGCTTGATCAAAGTCTGTAAGTACCTCCCAGGAGAACAAATATTTGATAATGGTGTCTTTAATCTAGCAAACATATAATTAAACTTATTCAAACATCAAAGGCCATAGAACTCCCCCCACATTTTTAATAGTGAGAGTAATTAACCATTGGAACAATAAGGGTTGTGGTGGATTCTCCATCAGTGACCATTTTAAAAATCAAGATTGGATGTTTTTCTAAGAGAGATGCTCTCGGAATAATTTTGGGTGAGTTCTAAGGCCTGTATTGTATGGCAGGTCACATTACGTGATCACAGTGGTCCCTTCTGGCCTCAGAATCTATTAATGTATAGCTATTAAGGTGTATCGTGGGCAGGGTATGGTTATTCCATAGGCATTATTGAAAGTCAAATGCAGAATATATTATTCTGGAAGTATTAGGCCTTTGATATGTGAGTTGTTTTAGTGTTAATAAAGTGGAACGAATAGCACTGGCTGTGATCCAGGTATACTGCGGGCAGTTGCTCTGCTGGCTGTCCAGCTCTTGCCAGTGCAGTCCTGACATACAATACCGCTGCTTTCCTGAATCAGAATATGGTAGAATGGGCACTCTTAATGAGGCCACTATGCAACTGAGCTACAATATCAAGAAGTGATGACAAAACCTGAAAACTGTCAGAGCGGTCATTTGATTGTAGCCAGTTGATATTTTTTAAAATGTCCTTCAGGACAAACTTACCTCAGCATCATGAGAGAGTGGTGCTGTGTTGTCATGACATTCATAAAGTGGTATTGCACTGTAGCAACACCTCACGACCAACATTGCTCCCTCTAAAAGATGTTTTCAAACACTTCAGTATCCTATAAACTTGTCTTACAGGCTATGGGGACCCCTTGTCAAAATTAGGGTGATTGCTTTTTTTAAAAAATCAAGTTGGGAGACAAACACCAACTTGTGAAAGTTCAGATACTTAGATGTGTGAGAGGGATAAAGGAGGCACAACGCTCTGGATTCAGGAATTCCCTCCATTAATGTATGGATTTGTGAAAGCTGGACTCTCTGTTGGTGCACCCTTTCATGTCCTCTATAGTACCCTCTGCTAATGCTGGCTACGGCCCGGCAGTGGTCTGACTCTTCTTGTGACTCAGCCCTCTGGACAAATCATGCTTTAGTCTTACCCTTTACAGGGTGACAGAAAGTGCATCAAAGGAATTCAGCCTGACTTGGGGCCCAGGGACCCCACACATTTCTCTCAGGTTTTCAGTTGTCCGTATTCCTTTCTCATGAGTGGCCTCCCACCACCAACTCCACTAGCAGCTGGTAGGGGTACCCAGGTCCACCCGCTACACTGGGTTCCAGTCCAGGGACCCTATAATTAGAAGCCAAGGGCTGCTTCGTCATACTTCTTTCTACTGCCTCCCTGGACTTCTTCCTCTTGTAGTCTCTTTTCAGGCCTTTTCCTCACACCCTCTCTAGGGTCACCCTTTTTTCAGGGCAAGAACTTACAGGGCTCTACTCTGGAATTCCCCCAACAAAATCCTAAACTAATAGTACAAACATAACCCACTTCTCCACTCCTCAAACTTGACCTTTGATCCATCTCCATTCCTCAGCTGAGCACCATCCAAGGCTTTCTTCTTGGAAGTCCAGGTCCTGCCCCCTTATCAGGGTTCACCACCAGAGCTTGCTCCACCCCACTGGCTTCTCTGTATCTCTGCTGCCTCTTATCAGCCTTTGTTACTCAGCAGAGGATTCTAGAGCCAACTCTCCCCCTAAACTTCCTCTGTGACTCACCCAGTCTCTCACACCAAAAAAGGAACTGAAGTATTCTTTCCCATTCTCCCTGCAGCCTCCTCCTCATCTGTGCTTCCTTTCCATATAGTCATCACCCAGTGCCTGACCCACGCTGTAGGTGCAGCCAGATGAGTTAATTGGCCTTTCAGACCCACATTAACCCTTTCAGAGCCAGGACTGAGATATACCACATCACAAGATCCTATTGGATTACAGTAACAAGCTAATAATAAAAGCAGAAAAGAAAACACACACAGCCCTCCCCAAAACTTGAAGCTTCTTGCACCCAAATTACCAGAGGTCCCGTCAGCATTTCAGAAGAGCAATTCCTGATGGGCCAACAGAAAAATGTAGCCATACAGTTCCTTTAAATTATTTTCCTTTACTCTGCTGGATAGGGCAGCATTTTCCTTTTGGTTTTTTTTTTTCCCATATCATTCTTAGTTCAACCAAAAGAAACCTTATGAGTTCATCTCAGATTAATAGAGTTGACTGGTCTCTCTTTTAGCAGGCCAGTAATGAGTGTCTCCTCTCTATTCTAAGGAGAAGTGCCACATTAGACACCAGTACTTTCCTTTTTAGGCTTAGAAACCCAGCAAAGATTATGTTTTCCTGATACAGCAGTATGGAGTTTACTGCTTTAGCTACTTGAGGGTAGAAAGAGCTTGGAAAAAGTTGAATAGTTTGAAGAAAGAAAGTGCCACATATTACTCATTCATACAGGGGAGAGTAGCCTTGATTCCTTGAGCTCAATTAAACTTAAAATGAGTTAACATGGGAAACCTCAGATTAATCAAACACTCTGGGTGGGATCCACAAAGGTACTTAGGCCCTATTTATTTATACCCAGATTTAGGTGCCTAAGTATCAGGTTTAGGCATCTCAGTCCCAGTGGCTCCACTGTGATCCAAAACTCCTGCCAAGCCCTGTAGGTGCCTAAACTCAGTGCCTATGTTTTTCAGAATAAAAGTTCCCTCCATGCCCATGTTTCTGCCGCTGAGTACATGCACTGTTGCCCCCCTTAGGTATCTGGACACCTATCTCCTGCCTAAGCCCAGAGTGAGTCACAAACCAGGAGAAGACAGGCATTCAGCAGCTGAGTTGCCTGTGGAGCCCATCTTGTGGGGGGCTCTGCACGTGCCTACTAGAGCAGGTCCATTCAGAATTGATGTGTGGGAGGGTGCTCTCCCACAACTTTTAGCCAAGTGGTTAGAGCACTCGCCTGGGAAGTAAGAGACCCAGGTTCAATTTCCCCCTCTGCCAGAGGAGGCTAAAAATTATAAGGTGGCAGCAGCAGCCGCACCACCACCTCCTCTGGTTGTTTTATGTGTAGGGAGGCAGGCGCCTAATTCTCTTGCTCAAACACAGCTTAGGTGCCTGACTCCAGACAGCCGGTTCCCATTTGTGGATTGCTAAGATGACATAGGCACCTCCCTGCAGCCTGGACTGCAGCAGCTCTCTGACATAGGGGCGGGGCTGAGCACACACTCTTCTCGTTGGCATTTCGTTGGCTAGCTTAGGCAGAGCCTCACCTAGTGTGCTGGCTTTGTGGAGTGCATTCTAAGGTGCCCGTCTCTCCCCATTCATTCTCTAGGGAGCCTAAGCGCCTAATTTGTCCGTGTGGATTTCAGTGTTATTCCTGTGACTTCCTAGGCACTGTGACCCTCAGTGTTGCAATGCCTAAGTTCCTTTCTGGATCCCAGCTTTGTCACCTGTTTCTCTTAATATAGTAAGGTTTTTCAATCCCAATTCTCCCTGCAGGACATAATTAACTCTTCATCTCTGTAAATAACCCTTTTGTTTCTTCCTCCTTTACAGCTGAGGGGAAAGGGCTACTTCTGTCACTCATCTCAAACAAACAACCCTCTTCTTCCCAGAAACTGGATGCTATGGTGCATATGAGAAACTTTCTTAGCAACCTATATTGTGTGACTGAAAGGGAGCAATGCTGCTATTCCAGCTGTTATTTTTGGGAGGACTCCATTCCTTACACTTAGTTCCCTCATTGTACGATGATAAAGTTCTGATGTTTAATGGTGTTGCAAATCCAACTTGCAGTATGCAGGACTCCTACACTGAAATAAAGATGATCCTTAAAAAATGGAATAAGTGGCAACACCCTTCCTTATCTGCCTCTCTTATTTCTCCCTCATAATGCAACCTGTTCCTCTTTGATCTTGTTCCCCAGACATGATCTTCTTCTTATACTATCAGTTCATTTATAGATATATTGGTGACTCCTTTTTTCTGCATTACACTCACCTTTTGTGCTTCTTTTTCTTTCCCTTTCCTCGATTCCCTGCACGATTTATAGCAATGCTCTCTCCACCTCCAACCTCTTTGGCAGCCTCTGTGTGCATTAGCTTAGTAAACTGCTGTTTTCAAATCTTTCCTGCTTCAGTGCTCCCCTTGATCAGTGGTGCCCCACAATGCACTGTGCATATTTCACCCAGGGAAGCTCATAGGTGCCCAGAATTTTGAATATAACATCTGGTCTGGTCCCAGCAAAGATTTCCAGATCACACAAGAGTTTGCCACTGAGCAAAGGGCCCTATGTGGAAATGGGGCCAGGAGGGGAAAACGGGAAATTAAGGCGGCTTTATTAGGAATCGCTGAACAGGTCTGAAGAGCAGCAAATTGCAGTCGGGGTGGGTGAGGAAGGGAGGTAGAGGAGCTAAAGTACAAAAAAGCAGCTACGGGTCTGTGATAATTAATGTAATTATGAAAGTTATCAGTTCAAGCCAGGATGTATTTTTTCCAAACTATTTCTCTGAGCTCCATTTTCAAACCAGCTGATGGATACATGCAAAACTGTGATAAAACTTGAATCACTAGTTACAATTATAGGATCTACTGCTTGCACAGCAGTTGAGTTCATAGACATAAGTAAACAGGCAAACAAGGTTATTACTCTCTAGGAGCTATCATCTGGAGGGAGAGAGAATGAGAAATCAGAGCAGTAAGGAGCAGAAAATTCCTTGGTGTTAATGACTAGAAATCTGCTATTTCAGTCTGTGGGTTAAGAGTTTAATATCCTCATTGATAATATGAATAGGTAAATCTTACCATCTGCCACTTCCCATTGTAGTAATAAAGAATCTTTTGTAAATCAGAGCACACTACTGTGGTATGAATGGTGTGGATCATTTATTCATGCTTACATAAAATCCTTCAGTTTTAAGATTTAAAAAAATACAGTCAACCTGTGGAACTCTTTGCTAGAGGAAGTTGTGAAGGCCAAGATTATAACAGGGTTAAAAAAAGAACTAGATAAATTAATGGAGGATAGGTCCATCAATGGCTATTAGCCAGGATGGGCAGGGATGGTGTTGCTAGCCTCTGTTTGTCAGAAGCTGGGAATGGGCAACAGGGGATGGATCACTTGATGATGACCTGTTCTGTTCATTCTCTCTGAAGCACCTGGCATTGGCCGCTGTTGGAAGACAGAATACTGGGCTAGATGGACCATTGGTCTGACCCAGAATGGCCGTTCTTATGTTCTTATTAATCACCTATTTGTCATAATTAAAAAATAGAACACTTGTTTACATTCCTTTCTCCAAGGAAATTTTTGGAGCTCAGTTCTAATTCCTTAACTATGTTTTTTCATCCATCTGGCACATGGTCTGTTTTTAATTGAAAGGTTTCAGAGTAGCAGCCGTGTTAGTCTGTATTTGCAAAAAGAAAAGGAGTACTTGTGGCACCTTAGAGACTAACAAATTTATTTGAGCATAAGCTTTCGTGAAGTGAGCTGTAGCTCACAAAAGCTTATGCTCAAATAAATTTGTTAGTCTCTAAGGTGCCACAAGTACTCCTTTTTTAATTGAAAGTTATTCAAGAGTGATAGGCTTCTGGCTTCTGTTTATTTTTTATTTAAATTAAAAAGACTATCTTTTTTTTTTAGTGGCAGTAGTGCATACCAATTATCTGGTCTTTACAAATAAGTATAAGGAGAAATGCATGTTTTTAAACTCAAATGTTGGGCCAACTCACATATTCCCAAATTATTCTGATCATTGCACTAAACGAAACTTAAATACTGTATCCATAGCTTACCTGCAAGATCTCTTGTAGCTGTAGATGATGCAAATAATGATCAGAATTTTAGAAGTTTTTTTAACTTGTGCCTGTAATTCTTAAATGTGTAATAGTTCATACTGAACTGATATAAAAGGCCAAATTCTGCTCTAATTTACCCTAGTATGAATCAAGAAGTCCACTGACAAATCAAATTAGTCGAGATTTGAGCCCCAGTCCCGCAAACTACTCCTTGGGGGTGGAATATGTGCCTGCATAGAACTCAGATTAGAGTGAGCGTCTGCCTGGGCACAGGGGTCCTTGTGTGGAGTAGGTTGCTGGTTTAGTGCCTGAGCCCTGTCTTCACAGGATAGACTTCTGTTCTCCATTGAAAGAGGGGCTGTAGTACTGAGAAACAATGCACAAGAGAAAAATAAAAGATTAAGGAACATCAGGGGCAATTTTGAGGCCACTTGGAAGCCTGCTAGAGATCAATGGGATTTCAGTGCTATTTTTATATGCCATAGATAAGAGCTTAGGGAAGGGGGAATAACAGAGATTTTGGGGCAAATTAACATGATTTTATATCACAGCATGGCAGAGGTGGGTATGTAAGAGTTACGTAGAGGTGGAGAGGATAGGGCAGTTAAGCTTAGGAGGATGGAAGTGCTAGAATATTGCCAAGTGTTGTTTTGTATTGTTACACCTGTAATAAAATAACCTTTTGTCTTCATTTTTGAAAACCATTTAACCAAAAATCTAATATAGAAAAAATGAAGTTTAATGTCTTCCACAGACAATTAATAAAATGTCACCTACGTCCTTAAAAATGACTTTGAGACAGCTTAGAGAAGGAGCTTCCATGAACTTGCAAGATGTATTAACTATGGAATACAGACTGAGCCAGGCATGCATGGTAAGAAAAAAATACGGTACATTTGCTCCTTCCAGACATAATGAGCTGGTTGCCCACTTTTGCAATTCCATACTAATTATATCAACAAATATAGCTGACAAATATATAACTGTCAGTATCTTAGTGGTGTCTTTGTTCAAAATGACAGTTTCCATTTGTATGCCTACTTGTGCAACTGGAAGGAAAGGTAGCCAGCAAAACAAGGTTATAGGAGGGACAATGGTTTACTAAGAAAAATATGGTGAAGCTACAGTATGGAGAATTAAATAATAAGTAGCGTTCAGTACTAAGCTTGGTGAAGTAGTTCTGGCGCAGCAGCTTAGTTGCCTGAATGAAACCCTGTAAGATTCCTGACAGGAAGCCTGCTTTGTTCATTTAGTCACTTTTTGTCATATAAAATATTAAATGACATAAAAATATTATTTTTGAATTGATAGTTTTGTTTAAGATAGGCCATGGAAATGTGTGGCATGCCTCATTCATACTGAAAATATTGTTACTCCTTTCCTCAAATGAGTATTGTCACTCCATTTCTAATAAAATGTGATCAGGATTTGATAGAACATAATTATTTAACTGAAAAGTGTGATAAGCATACATGGTACATCACAAAACAAATGAAGACAAGGGCTCTGCCTTGAGGAGTTTACAGTCTAAAGACCAATCCTGTAAGCCCCCATTGTGTGGAACTCCCATACAATGGAAAATCGATGAGATGTGCCATGGGAGGATGATGTGACCATAATTCAGTCAGCTACAGTGCACAGGACAGCAGTTCAAATGTTAGGAGGTTTGGAGCTATGGTAGTAAGATGGATCAGTATAGGAGGATTTTGGATGGGAGGAGAGCACTTGGTGGATTGACTCAGAAGGTTGTTCCAAACATAGGGTGTAGCATGAAAGAAGGTGCAAAAGCCAGAATTGAGGAAAGAGAGAAGGGAGCAGTTAGGTGAGAACATCCAGAGCAGTGTAATAAGAGTAAGAGAAAAAGACGAGTGCAGTGGAAGTGAAGTTGGGTAGAGGCTTGGGTAGCATGGACTTGATGCGAAAGCAAGGAGCCCCCAGTGAAAGGGGGTGAAATGGAATGTATTGTTTTACATGTTTCTTTGTCTTTCAGAGTGGCCATGACTTCTATGAAGGTGTTCGAGCAGGTAAGCATGCACACCAGAAAGATCACTTAAAGTTAATAGTGGGTAAAACACATTGCTTTATTGCTCATTTGTAGATATAAGTAAACGTGCAGCAGTTTGTTTTTACAGTAATATCCAGTATCATCATCTTAGAGAATATGATCAGTACATTAATTTATCCTGCTCATTGTATTCCCTCCATGCAGCCATAGATTGCCAACTGGCCTGTTGTCATTCTGTAACACGATAGAAAAAGGCTTTCTTGTTAATGTAAAGTATTTTCAGTGTTTTGTAGACATGTTCCCCTTGCACCATTAACTGCTAGTACAGCACCATGAAAACATGTGCACCAGGTCATCTGAAAGAAACAAGATATATCCAGTGTGGGCAATAATGAGCAATGACGATGTGACGCATGATCTACCATCTCTCATGCATTCAGTTCGGTTCTGGTGTCAGCCAGAGTGCTAGGCAGTCAGACAGCTCTAAAGTGATTTACAAAATCAAAAGGTAAAGTTAGTAACAGATACGTTGGTTGTTTCAGGGTGGAAACACATTCATTAGCACAGGAACTATTTTTGGCAAATGTCTCATATATTATCATTACCTATATCTTACCATGGAAAACATTCCTGGGTACTGTGGCAAAGTTCCTCCTCTACCTTGGTGGGTCTTGCGCTTATTGGCGGATTTGCTCGCCTTGGAGATTCACAGCAGCCCTCAGTTTGGCCGTTTTCATGAACCCACAGTCCAGGTCAGCTTCTCCTGTGTCTGACCAGGAGTTGGGAGGATTTGGGGGGAACCCGGGCCCGCCCTCTACTCCGGGTTCCAGCCCAGGGCCCTGTGGAATGTAGCTGTCTAGCGTGCCTCCTGGAACAGCTGTGCGACAGCTACAACCCCCTAGGCTATTTCCCCATGGCCGCCTCCCAACACCTTCTTTATCCTCACCACAGGATCTTCCTCCTGGTGTCTGATAATGCTTATACTCCTCAGTTCTCCAGCAGTCCGCGTTCTCACTCTCAGCTCCTAGCGCCTCTTGCTCCCAGCTCCTCACATGCGCACCACAAATTGAAGTGAGCTCCTTTTTAAACCCAGGTGCCCTGATTAGCCTGCCTTAATTGATTCTTGCAGCTTCTTGATTGGCTGCAGGTGTTCTAATCAGCCTGTCTTAATTGTTTCCAGAAGGTTCCTGATTGTTCTGGAAACTTCCCTGTCACGTTACCCAGGGGAAAGGGACCTGCTTAACCTGGGGCTAATATATCTGTCTTCTATCACTATCCTGTAGCCATCTGGCGCGACCCTGTCACAGTACATAAACTTTTGAATTTTTTAAACCATTTCTCAGTATTAGGTAGGCAGGAAAGGAAGTAGCAGCAAACAGCAGGGCTTTTGTCTATTGGATTGATCTGGGAGTCAGACTAAGGTTCTCTCCTCAGCTCTACCATTGAGTCACTATGTGACCTTGTGCAAGCCTCTCAATTTCCCCATCTGTAAAATGGGACTCGGTGGTTATTTAAAAGCTGATGCACTTAGCACAGCATGAGACACCGATGGAGATGGTTTCCTAAAGAGATTACAGTGTAAGACAGCAGATCTAGTTAAGACTGAGAGACCCAGATGAGATTTTAATTCAGAATTTATTTAATTCATTTAAATATTATTTCCTTTTCTCTAATAATCCTTATCTACCTTTGTAAAGCAAATTTAAGCTCTGTGGATTAAGGGTGTTAAGTATTAATAAAGAAACCTCAGGCCATATCTATCAAAGGACAGGTATGGCATCATTGTGCTAGCAAACAAGAGAAGGAAACATGCACAATTTAAAAGATGCAGTTCCTAGAATATGTTCTAAATCTACGGGAAAATATGCACAATCACCAAGATATGTCTGTATGGAAAATGGCAGTCCTCACTCAAAGGCCAAGAGAGAGAGAGTCAAGCAGCAGACGTGATTCTCATTTGTAATGCACAAGGTCATTAAAATCATCTGGGAACTGGCCAGAGGACAGAGACAGATTACTTGTCATACTGTTCAAGATAATCAAACAGACCACTGATTAAGAAACAAGCATCAAGAGGCAACAGCTGGGAAACTTCCATTGGCTGCATAGTATTTCTTTCTTGTGTGTGTTATAGCACGATTACATGATTAGAATAGGCCTACCGGTAATAGAAAATATTCAAATTTCATTGTGCAATATATAATTGGCAATTTTATCAATTGTTCTTGAATCATTTTTGACCCCAAGCTGCCCCCTACTCACACTGATTAGTACCTTACTCTGTGAATAATCTCCCTGAAATCACTTAGACCACTTGTCAGATAAGGTGCTTATTTAATGTGAGAAAGGGTGGCAGAAACTGGCCCTTAAAGATGAACTGTAATATTTTATTTTTTTCATATATACACACACCCACCCACCCAAATCATTGACAGCTTGATCTTTCAAGGTGCTGAGCACCCTCAACTCCCATGAAGATGCTCAGCACCTCACAGGATCAAGCCCTACTTTAATAATATGTGGATTTAAAAATTAGAACAATATTTAAGTGGTTGCCATTAAAAGACAGCATTTGCCAAGTTATCACAGAGGGGTATCATAGATAACAAAGCTTTGCCCTATATGGGAGAAAAAAATTCGAAGGCATCGGGTGGCAAATGTGATTAGTTGCAATAGCACAGGTAGCTAGGCAGAAATGTATGTGTGGAATTTTCAAAGCAATGTTTAGGTCTGGCTTTTACTGGTTTCACATCTCCCCCACTGCAAATGGTTGTAGTACTGCTACTTTCCATCCTGGAGAACAGACATTCTTCTGACATAGGGCTCCTCCCGAGAAGTGCTGAGCAGATGTGCAAATCACATTAAAGCCAATGCAAGTTTCAGGTGCTAATCACCTCTTAACAGCAGTCTGTAATCAAATGCATGAGAGTCTGAAGAACTTGTTCTTTGGAGGTCAGATATTTACTAGTATTAAAAGTGGAGTTCATGTTAAATCAATGTTAACTTAATAACAAGTCATGAACTTGCCTTAAATCAGCTGCGGAAGTCTCCCAACTTTCTCATCTGTTCCTGTTTGACAACAACACTTCTCTCCCAATATCAAGCCAGATGAAAACTTTGTTTCTTGAGTCATTTTAATGGATACTATTTGAGAACATTTTAACAACCCAGATTCTGTGATTATGGAATGTTTGGTTTCCATTGAAGAAGACAATTGGACAAAGATTTAGAAAGGCAAAGCCCTGGGGTCAAAGGTCTTTCAGAAATCTGGCCTATGAAACAACACAGCATACTGCTAACTGGCAATCAGCTGCATCAACAAGCAAGGGAAGAAAAAAGTATGTTTAGGATGAACAGGGTCAGTTGTGATATGTCAGGCAGTCCTCAGGGTTTTGAAACTAGCCTGAAAAGGAAAGTGCTAGTTTTAAGCATAAGAAAAGGAGCTTCCTGCTAGTTGTTGTCTCCTGTTTACTGGATGAAACCTATCTCGTGCATATAGCCTCCATTATCTCCAAGGGCAGAGGCTGTAGGGAAACAAGTTCTGCGACCCTAACTCCTTAGCCGGCCAAGTCATATTTGGTTTCAGCTGTGCTTGAAGATGTCGATAAGTAACCCTGTTAAAATTCCAGCCACGTTAAGTGTGGTCACTGAACCTACCACATTCCTTTCGGGTCTAACTTAACCTGCCTCCTAAAGGACAAGAGAGTGAACATATTTGCTACAGCGGCAGATCTAGGGTCTCTGGGGGTGGCACTAGCCCTCTCCTCTTCAATAAATATATGACTAGATGCTCAAAGTGTATAATACTTATTAAGCTACATGCCCTGAGACTTCATGGATTGAGGTCCAGGCAGGACCGTTATGATTATGTATTTTGATCTCCAATATAACACAGGCCATAGATGTAAATAAGGAGAATGGTTTAACTGCACAGTTGTGTAAAGGACGGGAAGTTTTCTGTGCAACACACAGAACAGGTTGTTGTGAGTCTGGCTTGAATGTTCTAGAGGCAGGAGGTGGAAACTGAACCAGCACACACTTTGAATTTTAACAGCAGAATGATTGATTTGTCTTTCTCCCCTAGAAACAGCAGCATAGCTCCTTCATTCAAACCCGTACAGTAGATTACCCTCTTATGCAAATTAAAATTCCTGTAGCCATAATATTGACCTTTGAGGAACAAGGGTAAAAGGCTTTCTGCCCACTATCTAATGAGTTCATGACTGGTGCTTAAAATAAAGAAAGCCCAAGTCAATATGATCAGAGTAAAACTAAAGAACATCTTTTCTTTTCACCTGAATACATTTTTTAAATTTAAATGTGGAGGGCTTTTATTTTTCAATAATGTATTTAGTCAAATCACTGAGCTACATAATCAGACCTTTAAGAGTTCCCTGAAATTGTATACAGAGGCATCAAAGACCTTCTTGAAATTCCATTCAGATTTTTTTCCACACTATATAATACTGTTTATTGTTCCTTTCTGATGGGGGCAGTGTCTTGCTGGTTATGTAAAAGTCTCTTCTACTGACATATCAGTAACAGTAATTAGCCTCTGATTCGCTCATCTCCAGCTACATGTAAGAGATCCACATGGAATTTAAGTTTATTACTTTGCCTTCTCTATTTTCCTAACTAAGATCCATTTCTTCTCCTGGTCTGTTGGGAATGGATCTCTGCATCATATTTTCTTGTGTTATATTTTTGCATATAGCCCATTCATTACTGATTTTTATATACAGCATTGGGGGTATATTCCAGTATTGTGCAGAATATACATATTACAATGGTAATTCTTCAGAGAAATTATATAAGTCTTCTCTCTCTCTCTCTCAATAGCTGTATATAACTACTGTTGATTTTCCTCTGAGGATATCCTGCCATATTGTTTTCCCCATTATTATTATATTAGTTTATATGACATTCCCATAGGAATCTGAATGTCTACCCTCTACAGTCTTCAAAAGTGAGATTCTACATGAGGATTTAATAATTCTTTTTTTAACGGAAGCATCCTACATAGAGCCCTATACCTCCATCCAACGTCCAGGAGGTGGGCTATATATGTTAGGATTGAGCAGCAGGTCTACAATAAATGACTGGTTAGAGGCTTGCTCGATAATAGTATCGATCATCACTCATAGTTTGTGAATGCTATATTGGATGGGGTCATTATGGGGATTTCTGGAGCAATAAAATATTCCCAGTGTCATGCAACTCAAGGGTGTGACTGTTCAGTGAACATTCATAAAAGGGTAAAAAGTTAAGCCGTTACTGAAGCCAAATACACTGTACTGCATATTGATTTTACTCCTGATATATACTAAATATAGCAACAGTATAATCTACTGTCTTGATGTGATCTGAAGACCTCTTGATTGAGAAAATTCACTAATAACTTCACCTTTTTCTACTTTACTTGATAGTGCTGATTGACAAAGACCAAGTTCCAAAGTGGAAGCCAGCTACCTTAGAAGAAGTAACAGATGAATTTGTGGAAAATTGCTTTAAGTCACTGGGAAACAACGATCTCAAATTATAATGATGGTGTACAAGCCTATCAAGGTTGTATTCATCTGTATAATTCTAGGATAGAAAAATTAATAATGATGCAGAGACTTTGATGAAGGAGGTATGGTAACACTCTTGTGTCTAATCTGCTTGAGATGCATAGTCTGTAGCTTTTACTGCGTCTGTAGTACCATAAGGAGAAAACTGAATCAGGGGAATAAACTACTTTAAGAAAAAGCCTTTTAGTAATTGCTATTATGTAATAAGGAACATTTGATTTTTGGAGACATCTGTTAGTTTAGTGGGGCGATGCTGAGGTGGCGGCCTGGTTCAGCGAATAATGTATTGGTCTGGGAGTCAGGAGATCTGGGTATTCCAGGGTCTATCACTGATCCACTACATTGGTTCTGTGCCTCAGTTTCTCCTTTATAAAGTGTAGATAAAAATATTTAACTTCATAAAGCACTCAGAGCTACAGGTGAAAATGCTGTGTATGTGTACACACGTACACACACACTCTAAGTGCTTGGTAGTGGGTAGTATTTTCAATAATACCAAAGTAAACAGACAATTCTAATAACTTCTTGGGTTGACAACAAGAAGTTGCTATGCTACTGATTTAGCATCAGGTCAGTATTATGACCTAGTATTTGATAGAACTTCATTGTCTGGAATGGCAATCCAGTTTTACAGATGAAATTGCCAGCTAACCTAGCGTATGAATAATATTTTACAGAGCTGACCAGTGTTAACTGTATTTTTAATACAACTGCCATTTACCACACTTTAGGTTATTTTTACAGTTTAATCTCTATAAAGATAACTCTGCATAACAAGGAATTTACCTTAACTTGATAAATCACTAGTGAACTTTCCCTGGTTTTGTGATGACAGTTGAATTCAGTGGTAGAATAATTGCCTCTAAGTGTGGTGAACATTGAGGGCCAAATTCACTGTGTCAGCAGCTGCAGCTCTGTTAATTTTAGTCATGCACAGATGAACTTGACAATGCATGTCTGCAGTTTAGCTGTACTGACCAATAAGCAATAATTCTGTCACTACTTCACAGGTGTAGAAGGGTCACATGCAGCCTAACGAGGAAGATCTATTGCATGGGGGCAAGGGCAGGATTTGTGGAGGCTATGAAGGGGGTGCACTCCCCTAAGTGGTGCATGCTTAGAGCATGTGAGCAGAGGGACTGGAGAATACATTGCTATAAGGATCCTCAAGTCGAGTGGTTTTCAACCTTTTTTTCATTTACAGACCCCTACAAAATTTCAAATGGAGGTGTGGAGCCCTTTGGAAAACTTAGACATAGTCTGCAGACCCCTAGGGGTCATGGACCACAAGTTGAAAACCACTGACCTAGTCCATTCCCTCAGCTAGTGGATGTGGGGAATGTATGGGTAGGCTTAGAAGCCTACTCCAGTCCTTAGCCTGAAGTATCAGCTGTAGAATGGCTCTGCCCCTGTTGCACATACAGGTTCTACTGAGTGCTCCCCTGCTTAGCCCAGTTCCTGGGGCTGGATGCAAAGGAAATGATACAATGTAAACTAAGTGGCAGGAAAACCAAGTCTGCTGGCCAGGCCCAGTGGCTAGTGCACTTCTTGTCCACAACAGCAACTGGAAAAAAGCTGAAGGTAAAGATTGGAAAGACTCTAACGAAACCATTATTAAAAATGACTGAAAACTGCTGTCTGGCTGCAACATTCATGCTCCAGAGCTCGTATGTTATTTTCACTTTCTTAACAAAAAGTAAAACTGGAGTTTAAGTTTCCCATATTTAAGAGCTTGATCAGAAAGCCCCTGTCAGTGCTGCTAAAGCTGCAGCTAGTTTGACTATTTCAACTTGGTAATAGAAAATGGGTGCGGAGGAGAAGGAAGGGGGAAAAAGGACCGGGAAACTTTTTTTAAACCATCTAATAAAAAAACCCTCCTCAAATGTGCATTAAAGACAGCTGTTCCATCTCAGGCTTCTGCTCATGTTAATAATGTCCTGAAGTTCCACAAATAACAAGAGTCAATGGATGTAATTATATCCTTATTATGTACAATTAACATTTCCACGATTCTGTAGGTCGTACATGGCCACTGGTCTATGTTCTGTTGTTCAAAATGGAGACTGCTTTTTCTAGTTAGTTTGACAGGTTAAACTTCAGCGACTCTTTTTCCAGTTATTTCTATGGCAATAGAAGAGGTCATCACAAATGTAAGTTTTTGACTCCTCTGAAGACTCTAGTCAAGAGGAGGAAAATGAGCTGAAAGGGGAAGAGCTTTTATTCAAACAAATGTGTTCAGTAATTGGCACCGCCAAAATAAAATAGAATGACGAAGCAGAAAGAGACCGCAGAATTGTTTACAAGGTGCTCAAAGGCGTGCAGCAATTAGCCCTACACGGTACGTATTTTAGGCAGCTAGTTGACCTGTAATCTCTTGGTGCAAATAATTAAGGGAGAGAAAGAGAAAAGCACTGGTGTCTTGACTATTCACTAATAGCTCCTCTACTCAGTGGTCTCGCCTTTAAAGTGTGGTGGTAAAATTTCAGTCCAGCTGCCAGTTATTAATGGTAAAATTTTCAAAAGTGCATGAGTACCAAGGCACTTTTGAAGCTTTTATTCTTAAACAAAAAAAAAACTTTAAAATGATTATAAGCTCTGAAGTAACGAGGTAAGTTCTCATTTATTCAGCAAAATTCTGTTTGTTCCATTATTCTTGTGCGAAATGTAAGAGTCATCTATTATGTGTTTAATAAACGAGGCCAAGAGTTTGAGTTCCTTGAGGTGGGAATCATGCCTTCTCTGCTTGCAAAGTACATAGCACACTGCTGGCACTGCAAGATTTTATATGTATAAATTAATATACTCAGAACGGGGTGTAATGTGTATTTTAATCAAATAAAAACCTTACAAGCAATTAATTACAACTTAATTTTATTCAGTTAAGAAAATGTTTTCACAAAAATATTGTAAAAATATATGGTCATATTAGAGTTTAGATCCAGCTCTGTCATGCTGCTGAAATGTCAGTTTTACAAAGTTGTGCTGTAGTTAGGTTTTGAACCAAAAGTAGAGCATCAAGCAAGGCAGATAACATGCATTAGCGAGATACAACTGTCACTGTTTTATGGGCAGTCTCATGGACATTGTATAAAGTATAGTATAACTCTAATTAAAAAGGATCCATAAATGTTTTTCCAAAACGTGCGCCTGTCACGTGAGTCCTTCAGTATACAATCTCAAATGAAAAAGCTAGTTGCAACTTTTGTTGTAGAGCCACTGTTGCATCTCTATCATAAAAATTATAGTACCATTAAAAACAAACTAATATTGAGTGGGTATTGTGTAGTTTCATTTAAGATATGATTTAGGTAAAGTCCTGTAGCAATATCCTTACCAAAAATACTGCAAAATTCTGGGAGGTTACTTTAGAATACTGTCCTGTGGTCTTAAGGATACAGGCATCATTTGCAAAGGTCAGCGTCCTAGAAAACTTAAATGGATAAAAAGTCAAATGGTTTTCCTGCTATGCAGCTGTGTACACGGCTGTCCTTAGTGCTCCTGAGCCTATTTTCCAACTGCTCTGTGCTTGCCTGAAGTGATAATGTCTTAGGCCTGGTCTACACGGGGTGGGGCGGTGGGGTGTCGATCTAAGTTACGCAACTTCTGCTACGTGAATAACATAGCTGAAGTCGACATAATTAGACCTACTCACTGCGTGAGTCAATGGCTGCTGCTTCCCTGTTGACTCTGCCTGCGCGCCTCGCGGCGGCGAAGTACAGGAGTCGATGGGAGAGTGCTCGGGGGGGGGGGGGGGGGTCGATCAATCACGTCTAGACTAGACATGATAAATCGACCCCAGCTGGATTGATTGCTGCACGGTGGTCCAGCGGGTAGTACGGACAAACCCTTAGAAAGTGGTGTTCCTGTCAGACACTGCTAGAGTAGCACTCTGGGTTATATGAGAGCGCTGTGAATTGTCAGGAAGTAGTGGGGGAGAACAGGTTTGGAAATCACAGGTAGGAGATTCAGATATGGAAAGGATTAGCAGTAGGAGACAATTTTAGTAGGGGGCCTATTGTAAGTGGTATGTGTAGGTAGAGTGTAGTTCACAGCATCTGTAAAGTTAAGTATTCCACTAGCTCTGTGTCATACACTGTTTACCTTCAGCTGGGTAATTTTCTCCTTTGGTTCTTGTGCATTTAGCATGGTTTCTGATGGATGGGTGTGGGTGCTGTGATTCAGCTACAAGTCGAATGCCTGGGTGTCTTGTGCAGGGAAAGGTGCAATTCAGCAACTAACCAAACCAAACCACCCTCCTGGCAGAGAAGCTGCTTATCTCCTATCCCAGCGCTGGTAAGTGCCAGACCCCAAGCCAGTACAGACAAGGAAGGAGGCAGGAAGAGGTGTTCTTCTTGCCCACCCTTCCCTGCTCCCTTTTAGCAGTGCCTTCAGCAGTGGGAGTGCATTGGCAACTTGCTCTGTTGTGCCTACTGGTGCCTCATCTCCCAGCCTTTCAAAACAAAACAAAAAACCCCTTTCTCACTGAAGCCTGTTCACAGTCACCAAGAATCAGGTAGACCCAACTGGGTGGAGATAGAATAGCCCATGAGCTACTCCTTCCATCACCTCTCTCCTTAAGCCATTTGGCCTTTCCAGTTATGGGTATAGACATAATTTATCTGTTTTCATAGATCAGCTTATTGATTAAGGACCCCCGTAAAACAGCTGAGCATTCAAGTGCCTGGAACTCTCTCTTTGTGGCTTATAGCACGCAGTCAGGCTGCTAGGCAGAAGCATGAAAGTAGTCTCCTTCCCCCTTGTTGGCACACAGAGCAGTAGGGGGCCACTGGAAGAAGAGAAATAACGAATGTATACTAATTTGTAAATGAGGACATCATTAACTAGAGCATTTTAGTAACAGATAATGCAGCTACTTGAGCAGGAAATGAAAAGAATGTACTTAACTACAGATCTGTATAGGCAGCCTTTTTCCAAACTTTGTTAAACTGACACTTTATTGCCAACTTCTCTGCAAAAAAGGGAACAGCGCTGCAAATGGGATTCAGTTTAATATCTAAAGTAGCTCATTCCTTGGCATTTCATAACCAATGCTTAACATGCGGCTAATGGTGTTAAGAGGTTTCTTTTGACATAGGAATAAGCTTTTACTACAACACAAGCTTCATCTAGTCCTCCTGAATTGGATTTGAAGTGTAATATGAAACCCAGCCTCCTACTCCTTAAACTGTAGTGCTGTTAATTTCAGATTACAGCTAAGTGTATTTTAAAAATAAATCACGGGGAAATGTCATTGGAATAGCAGATGCACAGAAGCAATGTCTATGCCGTTCAGTTAATAGTGATTTAAAAAAAAAAAATCACTGTCTTCAGCAATGGGACAAGTTATTTTCCTGCTGTACCATACCACACATGATCTGATGCTAGGTGAGGGAGAGATTTGTTTTCCTACCTTTTCTCTTTCTTACATAGGAAGAGATTCCCTTTTTAGACTGATTAACCAAACAGTAAATTAAGACAGGATTCATTTTTTCTGGCTGATTATTCCATTTCTTTTTTAAATTCACTTCATGTTTGGAATCACCTTTTTTAGTGAGGGCACCTGTAGAGCATGGCTGAATGTACTGTACTCACTATAGCTTCAGAGAGATTCAGTTAGATTTAGGTTGGACGTGGTGTATCACAGGCTTTGTCTATTAACACAATGGCCCATTTTAAAATACAGAGATGGAGAAGACGACAGTATTCAATTGAGTGGATCCAAATTGTTTTTCCTTTTCTTCAAGGGCTTGGGAAAATATTCTAAATAGCAGCAGAGTGTGATCTATGGAATTAACTTCAGTGTGAATAAGAGACCTTTATTTCAAGTCAGTCTTGGGCTGCGTTATTGGAAACTACTTTTCCTTTATGAAATTTACTCCTGGTAAATTGTCATTTACCTGTATACACTAACCCAAAATAACTTGACTCCTTTTTCAATTTGTTTCATAAACATCCATATTTTCTCTCTCTCTCCTACATGGACAGATTGTGGCTCAATCTTAGCAGCAGCAAGAGATGACCATTCTAATTCCCAAAAATATTACTCAAACTATCATTTTTTGTACTATTTAATAAAATTTTCAAAAATGCCTTTAACTTGCCTGGAAAAGCCGTTTTCTATTTAAAAAGTTGCAAACCCATTATTTGCCTGTTAAATTACAAGTGGAATGAATGGAAATATGCACCTACTTTATTGACTGCCTTATCTAGGCATTTTTATTATTGACAATGGATTTTGATGGAGGAGGAAACAAATGCAAAGAAACCAAGCTTCTAAGAGGCATGCAGCTGGATATAGTGTTTGAGTGCAAAACTATGCTCATTGGCTTTAGGGAACATATTGCAAAGCCCATCCTCAAAATCCATCCTTGCACCTCTTGCTTAACCTACAAGACCCCAGTTGTGTCTTGGATGGGCCAGACTACAAATCCTGTTGAAGAAGGGCACTTTCTTAATGAAAAATGTTCCCTTAATGCTTTAGCTTTTTGGCTCTAATATAGTTTGGACCCATGGCATTTAATCATCATTTAGTCAGACTCACTATTCAACTAACAGAAAAAAGAGATGCGCCCTCACAGTAGCATGAGAAAGGCCTGCTGCTCCAAATGGCATCCTGTCAGTGGTATTTCAGTACAATGCAGCATCATATTTAGATGAGATGTTCTCAGCCATTCACAGTGATACTGATTAATAAAATGAATCTTCAGGGGCATATTTATTTTCCCTCACCTTTCTGGCTAAACTAAATATCTTTGGTCTGAGTATAGTAATCATATGTAACTGACAACAACATTCATTGCTGTAGCAAACAACCTTAATTTATGCTTTTAGGGATTAGGCAATACCCTTCACCTAGTTTGCAGAGGCCAAGGCATCAGTTAAATGGTTCATCAGGATAATTAGATTATTGGTGCCTTTAATGTGTTTCCTATTGATGCGTTTAAGAAGGGCAGATTTAATGGCAGCATAATCCATATGGTTGGTTTGCTACTTTTCACTGTTACAAAGCACATTGCCTTGGTTTAACAGTCAATTAGCAGTTCACACATTTAGTCAGGTCACCCTAAAAGATCAAAGGTAAATTTATGACTGAACCCATTCCAATTATCTATGCTATAGCTCTATAATCCTGATTCCCATTTAACAGAAGTTAGAGCATTTTATCATACGTGCAATTTCTCACATAAGATCACAGGCAGATGCAAGGCTTACACGTTTATAAAGTAATCCATTGTCACAATAGCTTTTATGCAGCACATTAAAAAAAAAAGACAATTTGTACCTTATCCTTAAGGATCTTTGGTGCTGATGTTGCTGCAACCATTGGGGGGTGGTTACAGTTGCAGCAGTTTTGCACATCCATTTTCCTGACATTCATTATGACCAGACTCAGCACATACAAAGCAGATAGAACACACACAACCTATGGCAGATCACAACTGACGTTGGATTAATGGATTCTGCTGTGGTCCAGTTGCTCGTGAATAAAAGGACATTTTATGCTCCCTGACCTTCCAGACACAGTACTGTAGTTGGAGTTATGCTTAAATCACAACTGCTTTTGCTTGAACTTATTTATTTGCAATAGCACCAAACGTGAATTGTTTAACAGACAAATGGAGGCTTATTGAGAAGATAATCCTTGGAATTCAGGGCACATCACTTTCGATGAAAGGAATGTCACTATATTTGCTTTCAGTCACTGCCCATTGTTTCACAGCCTGATCAAGAATTTCACGAGAGAGACGGTGAGCATAATCCAGCACTATGGTACTTGATGAGCCTCTCTCATCCAGCTTCACTGTAATCAGTGAAGATTTCTCCCCCATGCATCCCTCACCACCTTCCCTGCTCCTCTCATCCAGGATAGTGTTTGAGCCTGGAAAAGCGTTCTTGGATTTGATGCATCCCATGGTACGTCTAAAAACGTAGCTGCAAAGGTTAGTTTAGCAGCATGTTCTGAACAATTGAAATTGTTTTCTTGATTGACGCAGAGCTTTTATTTCTTCCTGCAAGTAGTTCCAGCAACTTCGAAAGAATAAACTGTCCCTTTTGTGCCTCCTCACATCTATAGAGATCTGTCAAAATAATGTTTTGTATAATTTCAGTTTAAGAAATTACATCATTCTTAATATTGAACAACAGAGCTACAATTGGAAGCGTAATTCACCATAGCAGGTTATATGAGAAACATTTTGCACATACCAGCACAGAGATTTATAGTTGTTTTCATTTGTAAGATCCATCGATTACAGTTAATACAACTGGGGTTTTTTTTGGACTTATCAAGCAGGCCTTGAAAAGTTCAATTGCCAGTTGTGAGAAGTGAATTGTAGGCTGCCTGGTGTCTGCAGAGTTTTGTTTTGTGTTTTTATATTGATTTCCCAGCCCTGATGCATTACAGAGGTAGCCTGGCAAACACAAACGGATGTGGTGCTCTTTTCCTGATTCTGTAAATAAATACAAGTTACCTGCAGTGGCCCTGCTGCTGCTCAGGAAAGCTAACAAGACCCTAGTTTTCACTGCTGCTCTTCAGAGCCCATTGGACAGGAGGGACACTGACAATATCAGTGTCACTTTGCTGTTGCTCAAGAAAACTATGTAGAGAGGCGATCACTGGGAAGTATTCCTGAGGAAGGAAGGCCACTGTAAAATAAAAAGCTTCGGGAAATAGAGAAGCAGCACGCAGCAGGCTGGCATAGGACTAGCAGAGACTTCTGTCCTCAACAGGCAGGACAATGCTGGGGATACAGAAAGGGAAGTGAGGAAGGAAGTGGTTGCTCTTCTTTCCGACTATCCAGAAGAGGGCTGTAAATCTATCAAACACCTCCTACGCCAGCATTACCCAGTGTGGGACAGAGAATATTCAAGGGCTACAAGCTGGATAGATGCAAACCCATGGTGGGGGCTGCTCAGCTTTCAAAAGAGGAAGTGCTGTACTAGGCAAAAGTTAATACAGCCCCAAGCAAGGTTCATGGAGAGCACTCTGGTAGAAATCCCAGCACCTCTCTCGAAAGCAGGCTGGGGTGGGGGGGAAGGAAGGGGAGATGCGCTTCTCACTACAGCATTGCCCCTCTATCTGACTCGTTAGTGGGTGTCTGCCCCTGGCTTTGAAAGCACCGATACCAAGACTCAGGAGAACTTCAGTGAATTCTAGTGTATGCCGATAAGTTTACTAGGATGTGAAACAATTTCTCAGGCCATTTCCTCTGCACAGGCAAAGCAGAATCTCACGCATGTGCCTGATTTCAGTTGGCATGAACTTACTGATTGTCAGGACGGATATAATTGCCAACAAGAATAAAGAGTGCCCAACATAGAAACCAGCTGTCCCTGCAGCTTATCCCAGTGACTAGGGCCAGCCAAAGTTCAACATTTTTCTGTAATTAGTCTTAAAAGAAAACCGCATGTAATCATGGCAGTGGCTTATAAAAAGCCCTGTTCATTTGTCTTATCCATCACAGAGGAAATAGAGCAGTGTTTCCCAAACTTGGGACGCCGCTTGTTCAGGGAAAGCCCCTGGTGGGCCGGGCCGGTTTGTTCACCTGCCACATCTGCAGGTTCGGCTGATCGCGGCTCCCATTGGCCGTGGTTCACTGTGCCCGGCCAATGGGGGCTGTGGGAAGCAGCAGCCAGTACGTCCCTCAGCCCGCGCCACTTCCTGCAGCCCCATTGGCCGGGCACAGCGAACCGCGGCCAGTGGGAGCCGCGGTCGGCCAAACCTGTGGACGTGGCAGGTAAACAAACCAGCCGGGCCCGCCAGGGGCTTTCCCTGAACAAGCGGCATCCCAAGTTTGGGAAACACTGGAATAGAGGATCCAGTCCTGCAACTTGATCTTGTAGGAAGATCCTTACAGCCAGAGTCCCATTTCTAAGTCATTAGGGCTCTGCCTGGGCATAAGAGTTCACTCATATGGATCGGATTACAGGACTGGAGCTGTGGTGAGATACTTTTATGACGGAAATAGGAAAAGGAGAGAAGAGTTGTCTACTCTAGTAAGAATTACATATAAAAGTTTCTTCAAGGTTTACGAGACAGGCCAGCCATTCCCTGCAGACATTGTTTTTATAGCCTATTCCATACAGACATTTTAACAATAATGCAAACAACTGAATTTCTCGAAAGACACATGTTGTTGGCAGCATATTTTAGAATTAGAGACTAGTCACTAAGCCTATAAACTTAAATCGTACCATCATAAAGTTTGTAATTTTACTAAACTCAGAAAAGAGCTATGAATCTCCAAAACACACTGATTACCAGAGCTTATTCATTATTAGGAAACCAAAAAGGACAAGTTGATCCCCTGGTTTCACAAGAAGAAACCATGCAACCCTAAATAGGTCTATACAATTGCCACTTTACCCGTTTCCCTCATCTACACGCACTGAACAAACAGAAAATGCTTACACAGCCTACCTAGTAGCTATAAGCGAAGCAGCTTTCATACACAAGATTTACTAGAGCTACTGTTTTCAGAAAGTCATTCAAACACTTGGATAATATTAATTTTGCCTCGGAAAGAATATCTTGTAACCATCAAATTCTAATATCTACCATACAATAAACAATACCCAATATTATGATTTCATCTGCAACTGTTTTTCTGAAGCTGAACCATGGTAGAGAAAAAGAGAATTAGGTAATATTTAACTATCCAGCGTCATTGGTCACATAACATGTGAACTAGGGTGATCCAGTGGATATAGTTAAGGCTAAGTTTTTGTCACGGATATTTTTAGTAAAGGTCAACAGGTCACAAGCAATAATGAAAAATTCACGGAAGCCCGTGACCTGTCCTTGACTAAAAATAACCATGACAAAATGGGTAGCCTGGGTGGCTGGGGAGGGAAGGCGGCTGGGAGCTCCAGGGTGCCCCCTGCTGTGCCTGGGAGCTACCAAGGCCCACGTTGCATGGGAGCAGCGGGGACTGCCCCAAACAGCGGGTCCCCCCTGCCGCCCTCAGCGGCTGTGAGCAGCGGGGATTCCCTCTGCCACTCTTGGTGGCCGGGGGCAGCGGGGGAGCTCTGGAACAGGGACCCTGCAGCTCGCAGCTGACACTGGCTGAAGTCAGAAGGGTCTTTGGAAGTCACAGATTCTGTGACTTCTGTGACTAAATTGCAGCCTTAGATACGGTATATTGGGACTTTCCGAAAGCCTTTGACAAGCTCCCTCACCACAGGTTTCAGAGTAGCAGCCGTGTTAGTCTGTATCCACAAAAAGAAAAGGAGTACTTGTGGCACCTTAGAGACTAACCAATTTATTTGAGCATAAGCTTTCGTGAGCTTATGCTCAAATAAATTGGTTAGTCTCTAAGGTGCCACTAGTACTCCTTTTCCCTCACCACAGGCTCTTATCCCATGACTGCTTACTTTGCTTAAGAGGGAAGGTCCTCTCATGGATACGTAACTGGTTGGAATAAATGGCCAGTTTTCACAGTGGAGAGAAGTAAATAGCGGGGTTCCCCAAGGATCTGAACTGGAACCAGGTCCGTTCAACATAGTCATAAATGATCTGGAAAAATGGGTAACAGGGAAGTGGCAAAGTTTGCAGATGATACAAAAATTACTCAAGATAGGTAAGTCCAAAGCTGACTGCAAAGAGTTACAAAGGGATCTCAGAAAACTGGGTGACTAGGCAACAGAATGGCAGATGAAATTCAATGTTGATAAACGCAAAGTAATGCACATTGGAAAACATAATCCCAACCACACACATAAAATGATGGGGTCTAAATTAGCTGTTACCATTCAAAAAAAAAAAAAAGATCTTGAAGTAATTGTGGATAGTTCTCTGAACACATCCATTCAATGTTCAGAAGCAGTCAAAAAAGTTAACAGAATGTTAGGAACCATTAAGAAAGTGATTGATAATAAGACAAGTTCTCATAATGCCACTATAAATCCATGGTACGCCCACACCTTGAATGCTGCATACAGTTCTGATCACCCCATCTCAAAAAAATATATGGTCAAACTGGAAAAAGTACAGAGAAGGGCAACAACAAGGATTAGGGCTATGGAACAGCTTCCATATAAGGAGAGATTATATATAAGGAGAGATTAAAAAGACTGGGGACTGTTCATCTTGGAAAAGAGAAAATGAAGGGGGAGGTATGATAGAGGTCTATAAAATCATGAATGGTGTGGCGAAAGTGAATAAGGAAGTGTTCTTTACCCCTTCACGTGACACACGAACTCGGGTCACCCAATGAAATTAACAGGAGCAGGTTTAAAAAAAACAAAGAAGTACTGCTTTACACAAAACATAGTCAACTTGTTGAACTTGTGGCTAGGGGATGCTGTGAAAGCCAAAACTATAAAGGGGTTGAAAAAAGAACTAGATAAGTTCATGGAAGATAGGTCCATCAATGGCTATTAGCCAAGACAGTCAGGGCTGCAACCACAGGCTCTGGGTGTCCCTAAACCTCTGTCAGAAGCTGGGAGTGGACGACAGGAGATGGATCACTCAATTGTCCTGTTCTATTCATTCCCACTGAAGCAGCTGGCATTGGCCACTGTCAGAAGACAAGATACTGGGCTAGATGGACCACTGGCCATTCTGGGTCAGACCATTCTTACGTTCTTATAAATTTGGGGTCAGGAACTTGATAGTTCGCAAGCTATATCCAAGCCAGCTTGATATACAAAGTCATCACAATGAGCAGTGTCCCCACGTGCAACACCCCATCCCCTGCCATGTCACTCCCAGTTGTGATTTAATGTATTACAAGACCATGCATGACAATCTTTAGACTTGGCCAAAAGGGTGAATGTTAGCGATGTAAAGGAAACAAGTGGCTGGTGGTGGGAGATCTGGTGGGAATACCACTGGAATATTTTGCACACCGTCAAAATGCAGTAAACTGCAGATGATGAAATAAACGTTTTAGGACAGAAAAGCCAATATGTTTATCTAGAATTCTGTCCCAGTGTAATTTGTCAGAACCAAGAAAAGTTAAAATATCAACTCACTACAAGCCACCCGTCTTTCTATTTCTTAAACACAAACCTCCATCAACACTGTAAAAGCATAAAACCAAAGCTGGTTATCGCCCTCTCCTACTTAGAAACACTAAGCTCCTCAGTATAATCAGTTCTCTCCACACTTAAATACACATGCTATTATACCCCAATATCTAAAGCCAGATATGTGTGTGCTTACTGTAATATTAAGGCATATTTTATAGAACACAATTAGAATTAGGCATACTAGCAATGAGTTTCCATTATGATTCATCCTCAGCTTTTTCCTTTCTTCCACATGTAGGTCTTTCCCTCCGTCTCTACCTTCCTTCCTCATATTTCTCACTCCCCCAATGGCCCCACGATCACTGTTCTCTGCCGCCAGCCTCTGATCACCAACAAGCTGAGCCACTCCCAGGCCACACTCTTCAGAGGGCAGAAAGAAGAGATAGCAGGTGCCTCTGTTTTCTAGCTCCCTTTCTAGCTTCATTCTCTCTCTGTTCCCTTGAGTTGGTTGGGCCAGTGTGTTAGCCAGCAGTTGCTCTATCTCCAAACATCTCCGAGTACCTATCAGGGCATGCTGGTGCTTCCTGAATGTTCAGGTCAGTTTTTGCAATGCTCTTTGCTCTCCCTAAGTCGGGAGTACAACGGGCTGGAAAATGTTAATAATTTTTTGTCAGAAAAAGCTGTTTCAATTAAACTGAAGTTGCGCAAAGTCATACTGATTTTGGTGAAGTTTCCAATAGGGAAAATATTTTGAAAAAACCCTTCATTCTGGAAAATTGTGCGTTGGATTTTTTAAATGTTTTTTATAAAAATATAATAAACGAAGAAAAGTTTTTCCAGTTAATGATATGTCAGTAGTAGCAGTGCATAATGTAGCAGTCACTACACCGTGGACATGCCATGAAATATAAAAACACATTTTGTAAGTTTTCCAGGAATTCCAAAAATATTCACTTTTGTTCCAATGTAGAGTGAAAACAATACCTCTCAGTTTCCCAGGAAACAGAAATGCTGAGTTTGAATCAAGAGTCACAACCACTGTGCTCCACTCTGCACCAAAAAGGGTCAGCCATGAATTTATAAGCACAGCTGTGGTCCTCTAGAGAGTGCAAAGAAATTTTCCCAATTGGTTTAATTTACACAGAATAGAGATCTGCAATCCTGCTACAAGGTTAGGTTCTTGCAGCTCCTGAGCCATGAGTTTCCAACCTTTGCCCTAACACTTAATTAATTAAACTAGCAAAATTCAGAGAAGGGGAGGAACTAATTTCTAATCTGCAGGATTAGAACTCGGTCCTCAACACCCCCATCAAGGCCAACATCCAAAAACATGTCTTGTATCAAAGAAAGAGACTGGAATGCAGCTGAGGTTTAATCATTGGGGATTCAAGATCTTCATTCTGTGTTTGTACAGCACCTAGCACTGCACGGTCCTGGTCCATGACTAGGGCTCCTAGGCACTATTGTCATACAAACAAACAAACAAACCCGGGCCTAGTCCTGATGAAGCTAAGGAACAGTGAGTACAATTTTTAAAAACACCTAAGTAATTTAGGATCCTAAGTCCCATTTTCAGAAGTGATTCAGGTGCTTTTAAAAAAAATGTATCCAATACCTTTGTGTAAAGTAAATTTATAAAAAAGCCTAGGCCATAATGTAGTTGAACTCAGAACAATGGGCCACATGGTTAGTAAGAAATCTTAGGGCTTGTGCTCACCGGAAAGTTTTATTAGTTGTAACAGTATTTAATTATACTGAGATATGGGTATAAATCCAGGGTGGACATTCTTATTCCAATTGACAAGTGTTTTTTTTCCAATTTAACTTAACTCCCTTTCCAAGCAATATCAACTACACTGAAAGAGACCACTCATACCAGAATTAGGGGAGTCCACACAGGAGGGATGATAACTGGCTTAATTAGATTCACTCCTTAGTTTATACCAGTATAATTTTGCGGTTTAGACAAGCCCTTAACCTTGGCCCCAGAATTTCAAGAGACTGTTTCCTAGCGAAGTGGTGAAGCATTGCTTAAATTAAGGCCAAAGCACTTTCACATGCCCTCCAGGTACTGCTGAAAGGATTGGTTTGCCCACCTCTGTGATGAATCCTCTCAGGTGACCTTGCTGCCTGCTAATGGCAGCCTATCATCACAAGCAGCATCTTAGGGCATGTCTGCACTATGAACTTTTGCTGCCACAAGTTATGACAGCATAAAATCGCCACAGTTAGCATATCACTTGTGCACGTGCATATTTGGCTCCCGATGTCAGTGCTGTGCGTACTCACCAGGAATGCTTGTGTCAATGCACAGTACCATGCACTATGGGTAGGTCTCCCAGTGTGCAACTCTCCCCCATCCAGCACACTGTGTTTTGGGAAGTTTTGTTTCAGCCCCACCATGCACTGCCAAGTCACGCAGGAGTGATTAGGAGCAAGGGGTCAATTTCCCATCATGCAACTTTCCTCATCCCATAGTGTCATCTATATCCCATAATTTTCACACATTTTTTAAAAATCCCATGAATCCACACGACCTTCCCCGCTGTCTGCCATCTCTGACAGATTCAAGCACCCTGCACAGATCTGCACTACTATCATGCACGTTGCAAGCACAGGACGCACAATTCGCCTGTATTTGCGGAGCTGGAAAAACCACAAAATCAGCAGGGAACATGGTGATTTTTGCGGAGGACAGATTGCTGTGGGACACAGTGTGCACCAATTCAAGGTTTCTGGTGGCATTCACAAAGCAGCTACAGATGGCAGAGGGCTGCTTCTGGGCGTGAGAAACAAGCACCGATTGGTGGGATCGCATCACAGTGCAGGCTTGGGAAAATGAGCGGTGGCTGCAGAACATTCAGATGTGCAGGGCCACGTTCCGGAATCTGTGCACTGGCTTTGCCGCAGGCCTCCAGCCCAGGGCCACCAGAAGGAGAGCTGCACGGACACTGGCGAGGTGAGTGTCAATCACCCTGTGGAAACTTGCAACACCTGATTGCTACCAGTAAGTGGGAAATCATTTTGGAGCTGGAAAATCCACTGTGGGGGCCATTGTCATTGTAAGCATGCAGGGCCATTAATCATCTCCTCCTATGTAGGACTTGGCAATGTGCAGCCCATAGAGGATGGATTTGCAGCAGTGGGGCTCCCAAACTGCAGTGGGGTGATAGCACACAAATCCCTATTTTGGCATCAGACCACCTTGCCACAGAGTACATCAACAGACAGGGCTACTTTTCTACAGTTATGCAAGCACTGGTGGATCACCACTTCAGTTACAATGTTTGCTGGTCAGGGCAGGTGCATGATGCTTGCATCTTTAAGAACACAGCACTGTTCAGAAAGCTACAAGCAGGAGCTTTCTTCCCTGACTGGGAGATTACCATTGGCGATATTGAAATGCCAGTAATGATTCTGGCAGATGCAGCCTACCCCATACTCCCCTGGCTCATGAAGACAAGCACCAGCCTCCTCAACTGCACCAAGGCTCAGCAGGTGCAGTATGACAATCAAATGTGTTTTTGGTAGATTGAAAGGGTGATGGTGTTGTTTACTCATAAGATTTACTCCAGGGGGCACAGAATTCGTATGGCCCACCTATTTCTGTGCCCCTCTGCGCAGAAAAATACAAAAGAAATCTGCAGGAGGATACATGCCTCTTCCCTGGCAGTGCGTCTATTCCAGCGTTCCTGGAGAGCCTGAGGCCTGGTCTACACTAAAAAGTTAGGTTGAAGGAAGCCGCCTTAAGTCGACCTGTTAATGTATGTGTCTGCACTACCGGGTCCTTTACGCTGACCTAAGTTGCCTCTAATGTCGAGTTCTGTAATCCACCTCTGCGAGAGGCATAGCACTTAATTTGATTTTCATGGGTCAACCGTGAGGTAGTGCAGAAGCAGCGTTGTGTAATTCAATTTAATTGGCCTGCAGGTGGTGTCCCACACTGCTCATCTGTGACCGCTCTGGAGATGATTCTCAACTCTGCTGCACTTCAGCCAGGTACACAGGAAACAGCCCCTCCCCTGCTAAAGCCCCAGGAATTTTTGATTTCCCATTTCCTGTTTGATCAACATTGGGAGCATGCCAGCTTGACCACAGCTGATCATGGAGACTACACGCCCCAAATAAGCTCCAGCCTGGTCTGCACGGGAGCTGGTGGATCGCATCGCTGTGTGGGGAGAAGAGTCTGTGCAGGCAGAGCTCTGATCCACAGGAGAAAGGCTGACATCTTTGCAAAGATCGCTCGTGGAACGGGGGAGAAGGGCTACACGAGGGACACACAGCAGTGCCATGTGAAAATAAAAGAACTTAGCCAAGCATACAAGAAGGCAAGGGAGGCGAACAGTCATTCTGGTGCTGAACCCCACACATGCCGGTTCTACAACAAGCTGCATATGATTCTCGGGGGTGACTACCAGCACCTCCACAAGCAATGTGGACACACCACAGGTGTGTGAGTCTAGGGAAAACAAGGACAATGATATGGTGGATGAGGAGAATGGGAGACAAGCGAGCGGTGGATCCATTCTCCCCTAGAGCCAGGAAATATTGAGAACATGGAGGATTTCACTGTCCGAGAAGTTAGACATGGACACTGAGAGCAGGAAAGCTTCCAATGAGCAAGAGCGTGTGGTGCAGGATGAGATGCTTCCGATTATGATGGACCAAGCAGACACGTTGAGGCATCTGGTTGAACTGCAGGAACAGAAGCAGGAGTAGAGTCCCTCTGCAGACCCTGGTGGACAGCCAGCCAGCATTGCCTGGTGCAGAATCACCCTCCCCTAAGTGTTCCATGAGGCGTGGGTGAAAAGTCCATTATCCCCTGAGTTAAGGGAAAGGGAACCTTTGATGGTCTGGAATGCGGTGTTACATTACACAGCTGAAAATGTTTCTCCCGTTCCAACTTTACAACCCCTTTTCCTCAAGGTTACCTTTTTTTATATTTTTCCTGTTCTCCTTCTTTATTTATGTTTGTTAAACAAAGTAAATGGATTTGAGAAATAAATGTTCTTTATTGAGTAGAAGCAGTGGGCTTGGGTGGAGGGTTGGCTTTACAGGGACAGTGATACAAGCCAGGTGAAGGTTTGGGAAAGCACAATACAGACAAGCAGCTCACATTACTGTAACTCATTATTGAAACAGCTTTTCAAAGCCTCGCGGATACGTGGCGCCCCTTGCTGTGCTCTTCTTATTGCCCTGGTGTCTGGCTGCTCAAAAATGGCTGCCATGTGATCTGTCTCAACTGCCCACCCCTGTGGAAAAATTTCCCCCTTTATTTCACAGATATTATGGAGCACACAGCAGACAGCTATAACCAGGGGGTCTAATGCCAAGATGGGGATATGCGTGCCATCTATCGCCCTACTGCAATTAGGGAACCCCATCACAGCAAAACCATCCACTATGTTTTGCACATTTCCCAGACTCTGCCCTTCGTAGCAGAAGTCGATTAATAGCCCTGTACACTTAGAGCACAGCAGCTCCCACAGTTGATTTACCTACTGCAAATTGATTCCCCGCTGACCAGTAACTGTCTGGTGTTGCAAGCTTCCAAATAGTGATCGCCACTCACTTCTCCACTGTCAGAGCAGCTCTCACTTTTGTGTTGCTGAACTGCAGGGCAGGGGAAAGCTCTGCACAAAGTTCCTGGAAGGTGGCCTTCCGCATTTGAAAGTTCTGCAGCCACTGCTCACCATCCCGTACCTGCAAAACGATGCGGTCCCACCAGTCAGGGCTTGTTTCACAGGACCAGAAATGGAACTCAACAGACTGCAGCTGCTCTGTGACTGCCAGCAGCAACCGTGGATTGTTTTTTCAATGGCTTGCAGCAGGACAGCTTCCAAGACATCCCTATGTTCCGCACGGCGGACCCTACTTTGGCTCTGGAAATACTGCAGGAGAAGGCGCAAGGTGGTTCAGATGCTCACAGCAAGAGTGCACAACTGAGCAGGCTCCATGCTTCTGGGGTTATAGTGTACGTAGGGCGATTTTAAGGCGCGAAAAACCACTCGGTTGTTTGCTGTTGATATCAGCGAGGGAGCACAGTGCATCATGGGATGCCGACGCAATGCTGCCATTCTCCCCTGCAACAATGTTTTGGTCCCATGAGGCATTGTACAAACTTCCCAAAACACACTGTGGCAAGTTGCACTTTGGGATAGCTACCCACGATGCACTACTTTGTGCACTGATGCAGGCACTGCTAGTGAGGATGTATTCCATCGAGACAATGAGTCTGGTGTGTCCACGCACAGCAGACTTAATTAATTTGGAGGCTTGAGATCGAATTAGATAAAGTCGACTTAATTTTGGAGTGTAGACAAGCCCTCAGAGATGCAAATCATTGCAGGGGGAGAGGGCCTGGGCATGCGTGCCTGCCAACAAGCGAAAGAGACTCTGTCCCTCTCACTTGCTACTGCAACTCGCCGGGGGTGTGGAGGGATAGGTCTTTTTATTATGCATGAGGAAGGTTCTTTCCTGGAGGCAGAAATGTAGCAGCCTGCCTGCGAGTAACATTGTTAATGTTCCTATTGTTAGTTAACTATTCACATTCTCAGTCAATTCCCCCAGGAGCATAAAGCCTGTAAAAGTTAAGGCCCCTACATTGTGAAAGTGATGTAAAGTCTTATAAATGACCGTAAGGGAGTCAGCTAGGAAGATCATGTATGTGCTTTTTCACTTTTTTCCTGTGCCAAAGTGGCAAAATGGGGTTAGATTACAGCTCAGGATTTTACTTACCCATTAAAAAACAAAACAAAACAAAAACTTTGAGAGCAAATAAAACATCATCAAGTAGTCAATAAAATGTCAGGACAATCAGAATCAAGCACTTCCCAAAGTACCCAGCCAGGTCCACGACAATGATTAGCAAAACTGTATGACTTTCATGTGTGAAAGTCTGAGCAATTTAAAATGACATTCTACTTTTTTTTTTTTTGCACCGTTTGATGTTCTTAATTATCATTTGGATGAAGACCCAGGACTATAACTGGAATACAGGGTATTAGTTACCACGTGTTTGTAACTTAACTTTCATGTGTGTAGGAAATGCTGAATAGTTATTGTGACTTTTTTCTGTATTGTAGTTTAAATAAATTACCAAAACAACTGAAGCTGGTGTGATTATATTGCATTATTTTGACAAAATACACAGAATTTTTAATTTTTTGGCATAGAATTTTTAGGCGCAGAATCCTGCCCCCCCCCTCCCCCCAGGAGTAAAGATGGGATCTCAGTGAAGAAAACATCCCAATGGCTATAGCTGCCAACTGTGTCCTGCATAATGTCTGTGATGCAAAGGAAGAAAAGTCGCTGCTGTGGTGGAGGACGGAGGTAGAGCGGCTGTTCGCGGAGTTGGAACAGCCAGACATGAGGGCTATTAGAAGAGCTCAACACTCAGTGAGGCTTTGAAAGAGCAATTTGAAATGAGCTACAATAAGGCATTGGGGTATAGTGGGCTCTACCTGGCCCTGCAGTTTTGGGGCCTGTTGGGAACTGTATGGTTCTTGGGGCACATCTGTGAATACAACACTGTCAATGCACCGATTAATTTTGTGGTGCTTGCTGAATATTTATGATTACTGCACTGTTCTCTCTTCACTGGTTCTATGAATTGTGTCACACTGAACAAAGAAGAAGTGGGGCTTTTAGTACCGGTAGGCATTCTGCAGCATATGTTGGTACTAGTAAAGATGATTTTCCAAACAACAGAATTTTATTTTGTAACAAAAACACGGGACAAATACAAATCTGTGCAAGTTAAAAGCAAATACATTAAAAATTTAAGTTTCTGGAACAGAGCTTAAGAATGGGAGAGAGCATTCATGGCCAATTAGGTACATAAACACTGACCTGTGGGTGTACTTAATGTCCTCAGTGGAGTGGTTGGGATGCACCCCCTCGATGCCACATGGGAAGAGGGGTATAGGGGGGTGTTTTAATGGAGTTCTCCATTAACTGCAAAGGGAGCCAAGCCCAAGATTGTCAAATCTGTAGGTCCACAAGAGTCTGTAGCATCTGTCTTTGCCGCCAGAGAAGCCCCATTATAGCTTGGTGCATCTCCTGGGTATTCTGAGGGTGTGAAAGGGGAATTTCCAAGGCTGCAACAGCAAGAGCTGCAGATAACACAACACAGAAGTACCGTTTTCAGTATAGTCACAACAGAAAGCAAAAGTTAAGATTCAGAACTCACTTCCCTTGCTCCCCTAACATTATAAACAAGACACGCTTATTGGATACTTCTGCTTCAGAGTGCTTGTGCATGGTATCACTCACAGCACCAATCATGGTGAGTACGGCCCTCCAGGGATAAGGAAAATGAAGAAATTGCTCAGTTGCATGAAACTGTGAGTTCAGGGCACTGGCACCGAATCATGGCACCATTTTCCACAGGCAGTGGTGATTTTAGCTGATCTCTCACTTCTGAAGGTGACAAAGGCACAGCCAGCACTGCTGCCGATGGCATCCCAAAGCCGCATGGGCCCATATGCTGCTAGCCTGTTTACCGCAAAGTAATTGCCGATTGGCATGGGAAAAGTGTCCTACTATGGAGGGAGAAATAAGGCTGCCATCCCTAGAAACCTTAGGGAAAGGATTGCAGAGTACCTCCAGGAATGGTTTATTGTCATCTCTCAGGATGATTCAAGGGACACCCCTGAGCTCATAAACTGCTTTGTACCCTGGGAATGAAAACCGATAGTGGTGCAGCAGAGAGGTAGAATTACCACCTCTCCTAGTATGAGTAAATTAACAAAAAGTCAGCAGCTGTGTCCTGTTAAGTTGGGCATGCCATCAGTAATCAATTGTAATGGGAAATACATTTACACACTTACTGAGGTTCCGTCTCCTGCATCAGGGTCATCCATGTTCAACTCCCAGGACTAACTGGACTGTGGTGGAATTTCAAACAGGTCATGGTTTGCAGCATAGCTGGAGCCTCCGGTCACATGTCCCCTATCCTCCTCTCTGTTCATGTCAGGGGCCTGCAACTCAGGCTCCTCAAAAGGTATCCAAAATTATCCAAGGGGTGGTGGTGGGGTTTCCGCCAACTATGACATGCAGCTCTTTGTAAAAGTGGCAGCTCTGCAGCTTTGTACTGGATCAATCATTGGCCTCCCTTGCCTTCTGATATGCCTCCCGCAGTTCCTTTGCTTTCATGTGGCGCTGCTTCTGATTCCTGCTGTACTCCTTCTGCATCCCTTGTGCAATCTGCTCATAGATGTTCACATTTCTACAGCTGGCCTGTAGCTGTGCCTGCACAGCCTCTTCTCCCTGCAGGCCCAGGAGATCCAATATCTCCTGTCTATGCTAGGCTGGAGCACGTCTGGAGAGTGTAGCTGGCATAGTCAGCTGGGCAGTTGCACCCAACAATGGAGAGCTGCTAAGTGTGCTCACCAAACTGGACAATCAGGAAAGAGCATTTCAAAATCTGTGGGGTTTTAAAGTGTATGTGGGGGGGTGGGGGCAAAGGGCTTCCAGATTACCCATGGACAATGCAGTTCACAACTGTGACCAGAATGGTCAGTGTCAGGCATTGTGAGTCAGCTGATGGAGCACTGTTGGGGCAACATAGGTAACAGTGTCTACACTCACTCTGCATCGACCCGAGTACATTGACCATGGCTCAACGCTGCACAGAGGTGGTGCTACCGTGTCACCATAACAGGGCACTTACATTGGTGGGAGACAAATTTAAGTGTAGACACATGCACATGCTTACGTCAACCTAGCTTTGTGGTGTACAGCAGCTCAAGATGGTCTTTGGAAAAAATATCAATCTTCCCTCCAAGCAGTTAAAGAACTTGCTGCACTTCTCAAAAGCAGCAATTAAAGAAACAGCATCTGCCTGGAAAGTGATTTTCCTACCTTGGTCACCTTCCAATTTCACACACAGTTTCCTGATTTTCCACTCAGTGATTTTAAGAGTCTCATCAAGCTTTCGTGTTTACCTTTAGAGTCAGAGAGATCTCCAAAGCCAAGCTGTGAATAAAGTGATCAAGGATATTAGCGTTCAAATAAATCCTAGCTCTTCAGAGGCTAACAATGAGAGGTAAGAGCAGCCAACTGACACAGATATACTGTATAGAACAAACTAAATCAAAAGCAAATGTAGAGAAGAGGAAAAACAAAGGATCTGTTGAGTCTTCCCAGAGAGGTTCCTAAATAGCAAATCCATGAGCCATCCGGTCACACTACTTCATAATTGCAAGAGCATGGATTCTCCCAAAGGCTGATGGAAAAAAGCATTTTGTTTACAACTTGGTATAAGAACAGATGACACTGGAGAGGGAAATGGAACTTTTGTAACAAGATGTATACAAACCAGTGGTGCAAGTAGAATTCATTTCTTACTGGTACACGCCCTCCCCCCCCCCCGCCCTTCCACGCAGCTGTGTCTGAGTCCTGTCTGGGGCATCTGCACAGCAGCCCCACCGGAGGACAGGGCTGGGGGGGGGAGGGGTGAGGCTGGGGGCATTACAGCTGTGCTGGAGGAGCTGCCGGCATGGGGTTCTGCTCCTTTCATCACTGTGCTTCCCGGGAGAGCCTTGAACCGCAGGGCTCTCCTGGGAATTGAAGCAGCGAAAGGAGCAGAACTTGGGACTGCCAGCCGGCCCCATGCTGGCAGCTCCTCTATTGCGGCCGTACTGCCCCCAGCCCTGTCCTCCAGTGGGGCTGCTGTACAGACCCCGGATAGGAGACGCAGGCACGCAACAGCGTGGAAGGCCGGGGGCAATACAGCCATGCCGGAGGAGCTGCTGGCATGTGGGCCACCAGGCGACCCCACGTTCTGCTCCTCCTGTGTCTTTCCGGTACGCCATACCGGCCATAAATAGCTTACTGGTATGGCTTACTGGCCCGTACCACCCTACTTGCACCACTGATACAAACATTCTTCCCAGTGACCCTTGTGGCAAATTTGGCAGTAAAAGAGCCAAAGCTTTTGGTAGTCGCAAGTTACTGTATTACATTATAAATACATAGTGTAAGGATTTAACAAGATGTCTTCCATACTCGTTCTAAGATGTGAATTTACAATATGAGAGAGTTTGTCATTTAAGAGTGAGAAATTATGGTAATTTGTTTTCTTCTAGAAAGAGACCTGGTTTGTAAAAAATGAAAGATAAAAAGCTATCTTGGCTAAGGCTCTATGGAGATAAGGATTTATTATTTTCAAAAGTATGGAGAATACAAAAGACAGTCACATGGTAAGGGAGTTCATATGAAGAGCCAAAACGAATTAGAATACTGTCTAGTGAACTTCTGCCAGGGACTCTCAGTAGATACAGACACAGAATAAAGACAGCCACGTCTGTACCTTCTCATCTGTGTCGGGGGAGGAAATATATCTATATGTGTATATTATCCATACAAACACTTAGCGTATATATTATTGTGCTTATGTTCTTTATGTATATTTTAAACAGAGTTATGGTATACAAATGCTAAAGGAATTAAATTTTCCCCCTTCAATTATAGTACTCCCTCCAATATTTATAAGGCTATTCCTTATAAATATACCCAGTGTACAGCAGCTAGACTGACTTCTCAGTACATTTGAGTATTCAGCTCCTATCTAAAGTTCACCCAAGACTTTGCAAGTTCTGCAAAGCATATGTAGTATTTACAATATGTTGTGTAGCCCTAGTATGTCTAGTAATACTCACTACTTAGTTTAATCATCGGGAAAGGAGGATTAAAATGTATGTATTTAGATTTATACTAAGAACAGTGCCAATCCCAACATTTGGCTGCTCATGACAATTGTTGAAGATATAGATATTGCGACGGTACTACATCAAAGTGTTTCTTCAGCCACAATTTAAGATGCTGAAGAACAAAAGGCACCTGTACTCTTGGCTCAGGATGTCAATTGTTTCATTGCTTAACATTGAATTGAGATAGAAGTGCTAGTTCTGAGGAGGTCAGATGTAGGAAACGTGAAGTATGACTGCTGCCCAGGACTAGAGGACTAATTTTGATTCACTAGTCTCAAAACCTTGTCCACACAACTGTAGATGCTTTGTTTCCAAAACAAAGACAGTTCTGAACTGGTGTATAAAGGGATATTTATTTTCTTAGTTATGGGTGTAGTTCAGTTCAAATGGCTGTTATCTGCTTTTCCAGGTGGAGTTCCATCCTGCCTATTAACAGCCCATATTGATGCAAATACATGACTTTTGGCTTCTTATACTTGTGCCAATGCATTAGGATGGCTCTGCCTTGTCTACAAGATGGTATTGCAGTACTTCACCTAGGTACAAGTGCCAAACAAAGATAGTTTTAGATCAGAGGTGGGCAAACTACGGCCCACAGGCCACATCCGGCCTGCAGGACCGTCCTGCCCAGCCCATGAGCTCCTGGCCACCCCCGGCCCCCTCCCCCGCTGTTCCCCCTCCCCCGCAGCCATGGTGCCGCACGGGCAGCAAGGCTGCGAGCTCCTGCCACTCTGCGCAGCATGGTAGGGGGCGGTGGCGGCACGTGTGGCAATGAGGGGGTTGGGTAGGGGGTCCCAGGGGGCAGTCAGGGGGCGGTTGGATGGGGCGGAGGTTCTGGGGAGGTCAGGGAACAGCGGGGGTTGGATAGGGTGTGGGAGTTCCGGGGGGACCTGGCAGGGGTGTGGATAGGTCGGGGCAGTCAGGGGGGGTACCGGGGGGGGGCTGGATGGGTCGGGGGGTTGAGGAAGACAGTCAGGGGGTGGGAAGTGGGGGGGGGGCAAATAGGGGGTGGGGGCCAGGCTGTTGGGGGGGGCAGAGCCTTCCCTACCCGGCCCTCCATACAGTTTCGCACCCCGATGCGGCCCTCGGGCCAAAAAGTTTGCCCACCCCTGGTTTAGATAAACAGTTAATAATAATGAAAGTCTTTTCCTTTATTAAGAGGCCCTCTATCAATGATGCCACTTGCTTCTTCATAACCCGAGTACTGTGACAATTTAGAATAGCTGAGAAGTGATCAAAGGAAAAGAAAAGCAATATATTTGATGCTGATGAACAGTCATGTTTGATAGGAAAACCAATTATGAACGTACAACATTACAAATCAGATATGATATGGCTGCTGGTGCTTTGTGCTGCCAGGGTAAACCCCTGGAAGACAGGGGGTCCACGGGACTAACTCAAGCAGAATGGAATGAGGAAGATGGAATTCCAAGGATGTGTACATATGATCGACCTGAAAAATGGGCAGCCAGCCCACTTGATCCCTTACTATGTCACTTAAGGTTCTTGTACACAAGCCAATCACACAATGAGGCTTTAAGCTTACGGCTTCAACACAAGATCCATCGTACTCGGTATCCCACACAAGAATGGGTAAAAATCCATAGGACCATGATTTTAAGCCACAATCATGTTCTGGAGAGAACTCTAGAAATTGACCTAGCAGAAAGAGCACAGTCCAACACAAGTTTAGGACTGAGACACTCTTGTTGGTAGAATCTTGACCAGGATTACAGTATAAATAATTGCTGAAGCATGGTAAGCAGATAGCTTCAGAGCTGTATTTGTTCTGTTGGCTCAAGGTAAATTTATCTGACTTCAAAGTATGCCAGTTTTCTATATGGAAAAACTGGAATTACAGCCTCATCTTCCTTCAGGAAGATGATGATGATAAAACCCAAGCAAGGAACCCAACTTCCCTGAATAAAAAGAGTGAAAAAATGTTGGTTCCTGACTCTGAATTAAATAGTAACAGTCAAGAAATAGAAACACAAAGTCTTCTCAGCTTCTATTGAAGAAATGTACCACAAGGTGCAATCCTGCATTTGCAGGGTGTGGATTGGATAACCTAGCAGGTCTTTTTCCAACTCTAGTTTCTATGAGCTCTGCATATTTTCTAAGTAAGGCTCTTAATAATTAGACTGAAATATGCTAACTACTGTATATAACCAAATACTTGTTTCCACATAATTTTAGCATGTTTATAACTTCAGTAGGGGTTGATGTCATGGTCTTCCTTTTTAGTGGTAGTAGTATTGAAACAGCATCTAAAGGACTCAACACCACATGCTAGGCTCTGTACAAATAAACAAAGAGACACTCCTTGCCCCAAAGAATTTACCATCTTTAATTCTAACTTCGCCCTTACTAGGAGTATGAGTATTATTTAGTTGCCTTGCAACAATCCCCAGTCTCATCGTATGACAGATTTAAAATCTGAAAAATAACTTTTAAATAAAATAATTGACAAAATATTGTGTTCACAGAGATCAGTTTTGTTTTACTTTGAAGGTAGAGAATCTTTAAGAGATTATAGTACAAATCCCATTCTGCATTTTAAGAAATAATTATCTTGAGGAATTTAATTTGGACCCCCACTTTCTAAAACACCATGAACCAGGGTGCGTAAAAAAAAAAAAGCAGTTTATTTTTAAAAATAAAAACAGACATTTAAATTTAATATACTTGTGTTTAAAAATAATTTTTTTAAATTAAATTTGAAATTACAACAACCTATGTTAAAATATTTTAAAATAAAATGATCTTCAAGCAGTCCATGTTTACTGCTTAAGTTTTCAGCACAGTTAGACCACTGCGCTGCGGGAAGTCACTGGCTATGCCCCTGGACCTGGAGCCGTTGATGTGCTAAACCAGCTGTTATAGCCTCTTCTGACTTTTTTTCATTTCAATTTATTCAACTTTTGCAGTTCAATGACTAGTTCATTGAAAGGTGAGAAAAGCAGAGTCTTGAAAAAGCAGGAAGCTTGTTTTCCCTTTCCAATCTAGGTGTGAGTGAGGAGATATACTAGTTCTAAAATCTTGGAGATGTTTGTGATCACAAACAATCGGTTCAATTCATCTACTTACAGATAATACTGCCTTTGTTTAATAAACCAATTACTTTTAAATGCAAAACCATACTTTGATAAGTTTTTGTCTTACGTATCCAGCACATTTAAGTTTAATTTATTTTAAAAAAACATTTTAAAATGCTGATTGTGCATTAACTGAATTCCAATTTCCATCCAAACGCAGCTTGATGCAAGTCACAAATGAAAAATTAATCTAGTAAATAAGAAATGCATCATTCACCATTTTATAACATAATAAAATGTAAAAATTAAGAATCTGAATAACTGTGTTAAGCTACATAATTTCTTAAATAAACGTGTATAGGTATACTGGATCTTTCTAGTTAGCAAAAAGAGGTACCCAATTTTGTGTAAAGGCTACTTTTAGCTGCAAATCGGCAAGTTAAAATGGTTACCAATCCACGGGGGGGGGGAAATCAAACAAAAAAACCACCACCACAAAATAAAATCAATTAAAATCATTATTTAAGACAATGATTTAAAGCACTTTGATTTAAATCAGTCAATCGACCCCCTGCCATAAAGCTTATAAAAATGTTACTGTGATGGGTTCCCCGCAGGGTGCCACCTGGAACTGGGGTACCCCTGAGCCCCCTGACCCACCAGCCTGGGCTCCCTCTCACACTGTACTACTGTGACAAGCTGCAAAGCCCTCCAGCCTGCACTTTCACCAGCATACATACAGGTAGGGATCACACCAGCTGCAGTTCTATGCAGGGGCTAGTCAGAGAGCCTGCATGTAAGGCTACAGCTAAGGCACCTCCCAGCTCCTCAGGTACGCACCCTCTCCGGAGTATAAATCCAAAACTACACTGTCTTGTGCGGCACAGGAAACTGTACAGCATAAACTTATAAAATTCACCCCCTAATACTCAATGTGGAGGGAAATATGCAACACGCTTTGTCCCATACATTTCACTCCGCCCCATACACTTCACTCCAACTTTCTGGTTTAGAAAAAGCAAAACCAAGTTTATTAGCTACAAATGATAGAAAGCAAACAGATCAAAGCAGATTACCTAGCAAAAAACAAAAAACTCAAACTAAGCTTAATATATTAAATGGATTGGATATGAACAACAGATTCCCACCCTAAGAGATGATACAAGCAGGCTGCAGATTCTTAAGGGGCAAGCTGAACTTGCTTTACAGCTTGGAATTCCCAGGTGTTTCACTCACAGGCTAAAAACCCCTTTAGCCTGGGTCCAGCACTTCCCCCAGTTCAGTCTTTGTTCCTCAGGTGTTTCCAGGAGTCTTCTTGGGTGGGGAGTGAAGAGCACCAGATGATGTCACTCCCTGCCTTATATAGTTTATGTTCCAAAAGCTTGATTCCCAGACCAGTCTGTGGAAAAATACTGACATCCCAAGATGGAGTCTAGAGACATGTGGTTTCATCACATGTCCTTATAGAGTCATAGCAGCCATTACTTGGAGGCTGTTTGTAGCTTCGTAGGACGGCTCAACAGATGGGAGATAAGCTTCTCCTAAGGCCTATTGTTTTTCCTAATGGCCCATAGCCCAGAATAGGCCCTTCCCCAACCACCGTCTAGTGGGCGTTACCCAGGTGTAACTACATTTGAAACACAGCTACAGAGTGAATATTCATAACTTCAGATCCAAAAATGATCCATGCATACAAATAGGATAATCATATTCAGCAAATCATAACTTTTCCAATTACACCTCACATGATTTATCTTGAATAAAATACATTATGCTATCATATCAATAATATCACTGAAGAATATGGGGTGCAGTGTCACACATATATTTTTTTCAGTTTTAATTTACGGGATGGAAATTACTTTAACTTGCATATCTGGTAGTATTAACTAATGGGCATACATGTAAAAATATGGTAAATAAAGGATACAAACTTTTCTTTAACAGGTTTGTAATAAAGCAGTAAAAGATTTTTCAGAAATGAAGCGTTACAAGGCAACTTCACATAGACTTGGCCAGTGCATATGCTACCTTCAGTTTATTTCTCACGGAAGAAATGGTTTCGGGAAAATATCAACACATACCATTTAGCCTCTTTTCACAAGGATCCACACACATGGATACAATTGTAGGATCAGGCCCAAATCCCAGAGGACCCTGCTCTGAATTCAGTTCAACACTAGGGAATTAGTTTGTTTTAGGGGTGACATGTGACTACACAAATTGAAAGAGATTTTTTTTTAGTCACTCTAAAGATAATGTTTTGCTTAATTGGAATTGAGAGGTTTTTTCAAACTGTGTTTTAAATATGAATCCAGTCAACTTTTTTTTTTTAAGTCAGAAGCAGAATTAAAAAAAAAAAATCTAGTATTAGAAAACACCAAAGATTATTATAATAGAGAAAAAAAAAACTTATTTCTTCATTCCTCCAGTGATTACTTTGTGTATTTACCAGGATTTTGACGTAGAGAATTTCTATGGAATTTTGTGAATATTTCATTTTTAAAAGTCTGGGAAAATATAGTGAGAGAGAGAGAGAGAGAGAGAGAGAGAGACTGGGACTTACCTGGAACTAGATTTAACATTTAAAAAAAAAAAAATTCAGGAGGTTTAGCAAAACTCTACATTTATGGTGTTGCCAGTCCATTAGCCTGAAAATGAGTAATTATATGCCAATCACATTGGACCTCCTTAATAAGTTAAAAAGGTGAGGAAGGAGGATTTCTAGATGTCTGCTCTGAAAACTCCACCTTAGAAGCTACGAGGAGTCTGGTGGCACCTTAAAGACTAACAGATTTATTTTGGCATAAGCTTTTGTGGGTAAATAACCCACTTCTTCAGATACAGCCCAAATAAATCTGTTAGTCTTTAAGGTGCCACCGGACTCCTCATTGTTTTTGTGGATACAGACTAACATGGCTAGCCCTCCGATACCTTAGGAGCTGTGAATCTTTTCTTTTTGTTCATCAACTATAATAAAAGGTTCTTTAGGTCAACTTATGTCTTCAGCTACACCTGTGCAACCTCCAACCCCCCCCCCCCCAATGTCTTCAGCACAGGTGAGAGTCATTGACCCTGCCACTGGGGCTAGTAAACACTTATATTAATAATGCACAAAAAGGAACAGAACCCATTTCACTCCTCATTAGCACAGTGCTAACAAAAAATAAAAAAAAACAAAAATATTGCTGAACTTTGTCACCAGAGTAAAAAAAGATAAGATTCTAGATCCATATAGGGAGCACATCTGATGAGCAAGGAAGTGCCATGTCTACAGGGGTTTTTTGTTTTGTTTTGTTTTTTTAAAGGCATAACCCCTATTTTTCATTTGACTACTTGGGCCCTGATCCTGTCAACTGATCTGCATGGAAGGACCCAGATAGGCAGGGGTCCATCTGCACAAAGCAGCTTGCAGAATCAGGGCCTTATTTTGTAGCTATTGTTCATAAAGTCATTCTCTGTAGCTGAATAGGAAGATTATATAAAGGGATATTTTTACATTAAAGCCTAAATATTCCCCCAGAGCCCTTTATACATGCAGCCCAGACACCACTGCATCATTAAGTCTATGTGCAAGGCCGTGTCAGACCTTCAGAACAAGGAAAACGCTTGAGCCAGGAGCCTGAGAAGCCTGTCCCAACTTGGGGAACATCACATTTTACTCACATCTCTAGATTCACCTCCTCCTCCCCACAACCCCCGTACATTGCTGAGGCCACAGTCCTGCCAGCCCGTTTCCAGCTCAAAGCAATGTCCTGAGGGGTCTGCAATGAGCTGCAGCCGACGTTTACTGCAGCCCCCAAGTCGGGCTTACCCGCCTGCCCGCACAGCCTGAGCTCTCTGCGCCACCTCACAGCAGGGGGAGCCTGGGCACCCGTCTAAGCAGCGGGTTTCCCCGTTCACAGCACACACTGCCAGACCCCCGACCACGTCTCTTCCCAGACCCAAACGCCCAGTGGCCAGCGGGACATAACGGGAGCCCGGGGTGTGTGCCTCGGGAGCGGGGGGGTGCCAGTGACGGCCAACTCCTCCCAAAAGCATGAGGCTCGGACTCAGCTCAGGGGTCATTTATAGGCGGCAGGAGAACAGCGTCTGCCCCACTGACCGAGCACCGTTCACCAAACCAGGCGCAGAGAGCCAGCGCCACAAAACCCCTCGAGAGCAGCAAATCGCCGCTGCAGACAACTTGCCCGCGGCCGGGGGCGGGAGGCCGGCTCCGGGGACCTGCCGCTGCCGCGGTGTGGCAAGAGGCCGGGGGAGCCGAGGTGTCTCTGCCGCGCACCCACAACTTTCTCGGTGGACCGGGGGCGGGGGGAGAGGCGAGCGGAGACGCCGGGCGGGATCGTACAATGAGCGCACCGCGAGCGCCAGGCAGCCGCGGGTTAGCCGGACCCATCCCCGCCACCACAGCCGGCTCCCTGCCCGGCCCGGCTCAGACACTCACAGCGCTGGGGGGGAGATCGCCTCTCGGGCCCCGCCTAAGGAGCAGCAGGACGGGGCAGAGCCAGCTGGGGCGCTTGCGGGCTGCAGTGCGATCTGCCCGGCTGGGAGATCAGCGGCTTTGCCTGGTTCGCAGCTGGGCATCAGCTGCGCGGGTGGGCCCGGCCAAGCCTCGGGGGCCGATCGGCGGGGCCGTCTCTCGGGGAGGAGTCAATGGAAGGGCGCTGGAGGACAGGGCGTCCTTCCGCCCAAGCTACTCACTTCGTTCCTCGCTGCTGCTCCTGCCTCCGCTGCCTGCGGATTGGGGAGGGGGCTCTCATCTTCTAAAGGAAGCAGCATGGATCGGAATCACTTCACCCACCCCCCCCGCCGGGATTTCATGCATCCCCCGCTCTCCAGGTCCAGACAGACACGGAAAGTGCCGCTTGTTTGGGAAAAATCAACAACCACCGCCATGCAATTCTTCAGCTGGTCGTTTCACTTAACCTGGGTCGGTTATTAACCATCCCCAAACCCAGCGGCGCACACAGCTCGCTAGCGGCACCTGCTGGCCCAAGAGAAGAGCCCTCACAGCTACCCCTAGTGCTGGACGGGGAAGAACGCGAGACAGCAACACGTTTGTTAGAATAGCTGTAAACAAACCAGGTCGTGGATGTTATCTGACAAGAACAAGAGCTACTGCAATCTGCTTTCAGGAGATGCCCTTTCTAAACAGGATCTCTGTGTCTTTGTACACCAAATCTGATAGTAGGCGGTTTTAAAAAGAGTTAAATGGAAGGGATGAAATAGTCTAAAATGATACTATTAGGTTAAAATAATTTAGAAACCATACACTCAGGGCCTGACTTTGCTCCCATTGAATTCAGTAGGAGCAAGGGCAAGACCAAATTTCCTTATCTATGTTACAAACACCACCTTATTGTATTAAAACAAAATAAACAAATACAAATTGTTCACTATCTGCTGTTCCTCTACCTTTTTACATTTCTTTTTACCCGGCTAATGAAAATGGAAAAAGTCACATTTGTTTGATTTACATATAGCCAGTTTCCTGTCAATTTTACTTAATGACTCTCATGGATTAGTTTTTAGAGTAGCAGCCGTGTTCGTCTGTATCCGCAAAAAGAAAAGGAGTACTTGTGGCACCTTAGAGACTAACAAATTTATATGAGCATAAGCTTTCGTGAGCTACAGCTCACTTCATCAGATGCATTCAGTGGAAAATACAGTGGGGAGATTTATATACATAGAGAACATGAAATAAACAACGGGTGTTACCGTGCACACTGTAACAAGAGTGATCATTTAAGATGAGCTATTACCAGCAAGGGGGGGGGGGGAACCTTTTGTAGTGATAATCAAGGTGGGCCATTTCCAGCAGTTGACAAGAACATCTGAGGAACAGTGGGGGATGGAGGGGGATAAACATGGAGAAATAGTTTTACTTTGTGTAATGACCCATCCACTCCCAGTCTCCATTCAAGCCTAAGTTAATTGTATCCAGTTTGCAAAGAGCTTTATGGAGTATAGAAGTTTATAGGAATAAAAACCTGTATTTTAGCATAAGCGTGACCTACTTTTAATACACTGTTATGATACCATTGAATATATTGAATCATTAGATGTTGTTTAAAACAAAGGAAGAAAACTGTATGGGGAAGGTTAACACTAAGGTTTGGAATGCAGTTCTCTTTGTAGGATGGGCACCTAAGAGAACATTAAATAGCATGCAATTAGCCTAGTACAGAAAAATTTAAGTTGTAATGCATTTTCCTAAAACATTAAAGCACACCTTCCCCAAAAGGTGACCTACTAGCTGCCCTAGGACTCTTCCTGCGTGAAAGGGCCTGAAATAATCATGCTGTTTTGATACACACAAAAATAACTAACAATAAAATGTTTCTCAAGGTCCTGGCTAATGGAAATAGGCTCCCTCTGTCAAACGTTAACACCCTGCTAAATAGAGAAAGCGGATGATTATATTGTTGTATAATGTTTCCCTACACAAAGGCTCACTGTTGTAATGATTATCATTTTGTCTTGGATATTTACATGTAATAATCTGTAAACCTGTTAGAACTTCCTAAATAAATAAATAGATTTTTTTTAAAAAGCTTCTCAACAGTTAGAGATGGGAATTGAATTGAAATCCCAGTCCTGAAGAGATTCAAATTACTGGCAGTTCTAAATCAAAAGTAAGATCAAATTCTGCACCTGGCCATGTATACGTTGTGGCTAGTCTTATCACTATCAAAAATAAAATATAATTAAAAAGACAGTACCATCTGGTTCTGGGTCGACACACAGCTTGAATAATAGAATCACGCCATTATTATGGAGTCACATCCGTTCCAATTGGAAAATAGCTTTCCAATATTTATAATGATTTTGTGTGCTCAGGGATGGGCTACCAGCACTTTAACCAAGGGCCCCAGAAAACTGTCATCTTTTGCCTGAGCAACCAATACTACTGAGATGCGTGCCAGGGAGTGCAGGAGAAGGATGGGCCACTGGGAACAACAGATGAAGTGCAGAGGCAAAGAACGTCCATGTAGATGGCACAAGCCTACTGTGGATCAAAAGTATTCAACAGGTGAGCTTTTCCATAGGCAAGTAAACCATGCAAAGATGTCCTCCCTAAGAGCTTCCTCATGCGGGTTTTACTGCAGGAGGGGATGATCTCTCTGCAGGTAGTGCAGCACAGTGTAAAACAAATGTGACGTCAGGTTATCTGTGTCTGTGCAGACTTGTAAGAGCCTCCATGGGAATTTTCATAAATATCTGCTAGTTGGTACATTTCAAATGCAAAGTATTTGCTCCTCAAAACAATATTAATAAATGCAGAGATATGTCTCAGAGGTGGCATAGCAGTTTCCAGAAATGGAGCTGATGCCCATTGGTGGTAGAGAAATCAGTCCAGCCTTCCCTTCAGTTTGGGTGTGGGATTGTTAACATGCAACTCCTGGGAGCCCCAAGAACCTTGTCTAGCACCTACAGTTAAAGGACTGTCAGCATTTCCATTATGTATCCCTATTAAAATGGTTATAATACTCAGCAGGAAAGTTGGGTTTCCACTGAAGCCTGGCACACAAAATTTCTGCCTAATAGCACCTTAAGTAAACAAACAAACAAACAACTTGGCTGTTACAGACAAGTGCAGAAAGTTTACCAGATTCCAAAAATTATTTAGTGTGATTGTATCTTAAAAACAGCAGCAAATTTAGAGTTTCCCCTTCTGCTGTTGGTGGCAACCTTGAATACTCATTTGTGTGATTGACCCATAAACATCTCCATGTTTTTTTTCCATTTTAACCTATTATGCATGAAAACCCTTCCTGAATTAAGTCTCTAAACTCTCCTTCAAATTCTGACTCAACACCCACCTCTATAATGATGCCTACAAGAAATCAGCCAACCAGTGATGGCTAGGTTGTACAATTATTTGGGGGACAGCTGATTAAATTTATGTATTTATTTATTTGAAATACATTACAATTTTTAGAATTCTCAAGCTGGAAACACAGGTAACCTATATTACAGCATTATCTTATTATCATTCCCCCATCCATTCTTATTCTTTGTCTTATGTGGTAAAATCGTGGATCAGTTTGCAAAATGAGGCCTTTACATGGTAAACTCTTTGGAGAAGGAAATGTCTCCATTTGTATTTGTACAGTGTTTGTCACAATGGGGTCCTGATTGGATGCCTTTGAGCACTATCACATAACTTGTATTATGTTCAATTTGTTATTAGGAGTTTGTCATTGATTTCAGTGGAAGCAAAATTGGGGCTCCATAAGGGGACCAATACTTTTATGTATCTATTTATTTCTTAATAAGAAATTAAATCAGTTGAGTAATGCAAGTTTGGACAAAGTTTTCTTTTCATAGCGTTCTAGTACACAAGCCTACACTGAGCCATGATTTAAATTCTTTGTATGTATTCAGCCACTACAATGTATTGTATCAATAATCCTCAGAGTAGAAACTTTGTAAATTGATGATACAAGAAGAGTGTTTAACACGGATATCATTAAGCTCTAAATGGAAGCACCTAATAAATGTGTTTAAATAGTACTGTTCAAAGGAAACATTGCACTTTTAATGGTAGACAGGGTTTCAGTGGATAGAGTGTCGGTAGGGTGCAGCTTCCCCTTCAGAGGGCTCTGATAAAGTACAGGCACCCTAGATGTGGTAGAGTCAGAGAACTGTATGCTGCAGAGAAAAAACAGAGTGTACATCAGTCTGGTCTACAGCCCATTCAAGTGTTGATGACAGAGTTTTGCATCATTGTTAAAACAAACACACACACACACACACACACACACACACACTCTCTCTCCCCCAAGAAAGACAGACAGACCAGTTAAAACTGGGATACTGCTTTGAAACCTGTAAAAGCCAGAAAATTCATAGTTAATGTTTTTCATGCCATCCTTGTAGTTAATCATTAATCAAGCTATTGCAAGGATATGACAACAGTATGTGATTTTATACCCCTTACTTAAAGACAATCCATCACAGCATAAATAAAGAAATACACATTTTACTAATTACTTCCTTCAGAGTCTAGGAAAAGCATTTAGCTGGCAGCTTGATACGTGCTGCATTTGCAGCAGAATTTCCAATAAATCTTAATGGGAGCGGCCTACCTGCTACAGTCTGAACTAAGAATTACTGGCTAATGGTTCTGCAGTATCTAGGCATCATGAATGAAGTAAAGATAGGAAGTGAAATCCTGGCCCCATTGAAATCAATAGGGGTTTTGCCATTGACTTCAGTGCAGTCAGGAATTCACACAGAATGAAAATCTCAATTATAAACTTAGTTCCCAGTCCTGCAAACATTTATGCACGTGCTTAACTTTATTACCATGAATAATCTCAGTAAAAGTTAAGCACATATAGAAGTGTTTGCAGGACTGGATTCTTAGAGCCTCATCCAAAGCTTATTGAAGTCTGACTCTAATCACTGACATCAATAGGCTTTGTATCTGGCCCTTAGGAATTTAAATCAGATCTTTTTGCTTATTTTAAGTTGCTACGAATGTGGAGAAGCAGGCCAGCTACACCTGTCATAGTACAGGAAATTAAATATTAAAGAAGACAGAGTACTGTTAAGGAGTGGTTACCTTGCCCTGAAGCAGTGATGTTACTTCACTAGAAAGTTTTCCAAATTTTAACTTTAAAACAATTTAAATTAAATTACAATTAATTATTTTACTTACATGCAGAAACAGTTTTTAGATAAATAGTACTTTGAACTGAAAATTAAGAAAATCTATTTAGTAACTTATAGCTACTGTATATTTGCTCAAGTCTGTCTGGATTAATTTCTAATGCAAGTTTCCACTTTTGACCTCCAGTCTTGAGGCAGTGAATGTGTAATTCATGTCAGTAACTTGTAAGACCTGGTAGCCTTATTGTACAAGTATTTCACAAGATGAGTTCCATAAGCTTCAATTGGAAACTGTATGCAGAACACTTGCAGGGTCAGACCTGGGTTTGCTTATCTATAATTAATCTAAAAAAATCTAACCTATTTTAAAATCATTCTCTGCATCACCTGCTTATATCATGTCACAAGCCTATAATGAACTGTATTTTTCAAACAATCACAGAATCAGAGTGAATGGAGGAGTGCAGATGGACTTAAGGAGTGGGAGCTACCTATCCATCAAGCCATTATTTTTTCATGGATACCAGAACATTTTAAATATTTAAATTAATAATGGAACATGGGAAATAGCTTATTGTCTCTTGCAAAGCATCCAATTGTTTGTTCATTGATTTGAATCAAACATTTACTCCATCACATTTATTTTTATTTTAAACTGAGAGGCATTGTATTCAAAATGAATATCATTAGACATGATTAACTATGCTATGAAATGTTTAACTCATTAAGTGTGGAAATATTAGGGGCCCAGTCTTCAAGAGGACCTCAAAGCAGCCTCTAGAGTTTGCACATGCAAATATCTATGTGCATAAATAAATGAATGGCAGTTTTTGAAAATCTCCTCTTACACTATCAAGGGATGCCATGAAGTTCTCATTAACTTATGAGTCACATGGGAAATCATTTGTAAATAAATGTAGTACCTGTAATCTACTATACTGTCAGTTTAAGACCCTGTCCACAATACCATTTTTATCTAGGTCCCAGTCCTGCAAATACCGGGGTAAAGTTACATACGTGCTTAGGTGTTTCAAAGATCAAGGCCCAGGTTTGTGACAAGCGGCTGACACAGTACACTCTAAGCATGTTTTGTGTCCATGCACCACACGGTTAAAGCTAAATTACCATCACAGCTAAGTATTCCTCCCTGCCAGAGATCTAGCGTTGGACATTGGTTATGTTCATGTAATCAGTATAACATTGTTTTTCACAGTGTGAATGGGACTCCCTATTCATACTTTTGAAATTAATTAATTTAACTGATTTTTCTACGCTCTCTATGCTGTAAGACATCCCAGATGCTACTGCTCTGCGTGAATGTTTTTGCAGAACTCTAACCCCTGCTGAAGTAGTAGAGGATACCTGTCCAGATTTTCCTCAGAATGTACTGATACAAACCCTTTTAGACAGTAGGGCAGTTATATGCACAAACACACTTTTGATGGCAGAAAAAAATGCTGTATGAGCATAAATTGATCCAAGAAGGTTACCATGCTTCTACTAGATTACAAAATCATGTTTGTAGTTGTTGTGTGGATAGGCCATAATTGTATACTATTCGTTGTGATGAACATTCCTAAGGAAAATAAAAATGGGATATCCTCAAGCTCCCACTTGATTTCCCATGACATCCTCTTTACAGAGGCACTATATTTCTGTTCATTCTGTCTAAGTAAGCATAAAGGTTAAAAAGAAAAAAATGAAAAAAGTCATCTCTACTCAAACAGACAAACAAAAATTACAATTGCTGTGCACAGCCACCTACTAAAATCTATCTGCATGTGCAGTAATATATCTATTATATAGGCTGGAAAAGATAAGGCAAACTGAAGAGAATCAATACAGACACTAAAATGTTAAAAGAATAATAAGTTAAATCCCCCTAGTAATTGTAGGACCTGAAAGATCTTTGATTTAATATGAACTGATTGATCTGCAAAAAATATATTTCAATGGGCTTCAAAGTGAAAGCCATGGCTGACTGAAAAGTAGGCATACTTTAAAGTAAAAAGGAACTTTCAGTTCTCCATAAACTTGCCACTTTGAAAAGCTGTCTTTAAATATATGTATTATTTAAATAATCTATCCTACCAGGCAGATTTTATAAAGCCAGTTCTCTTTGCTATAGGTAATAGCCAGTTCTTTTATAAAGTCAGTTCTTTTATAAAGCCAGTTCTCTTTGCTATCTCATCAGGGGTTTTTTGGGTTTTTTTGTATTCCTACTTCTTTTATTATGTATTGACCTATCTGCATGCAACTGGCATTTACTGAAGACTTTTCTTAAAGCCCATATTTTTTTAAAGTATTTTTCATGTTGGCTGTAATTGTGTAGATTAGAAATAAGGATGATTCAGATTGGAATCTGTCAGAGCATAAGGCATAAAAGGAATGTAATGCTGCCCTACTTTTCAAGTGAGTTATGATAGCTAGCTACATTACAATGGCCACTACACATTAGTTGCAAACCTTAGGGCACAAAATTGATCTGTAGACCAGTTATTTTTGGAACTTCCCACCCTCCTGCCACTAAAACTGGTTTAACAATTTTTACCTTTAAAATTTGAGACAGCTATAAAACAGATTTATACATTCTAATAAAATATGAACCATTCTGATAAAATCAGACTACGCATATGTCCCAAAAGCCATAGCCAGGAGAGGAACCACAGGGCACAATGTTTAAATTAATTTCCTGGCTCCCACAAATCCTGTGTAGTTCACTCTTTGCAAGTATTCTATGCACTGAACTGCATAAATACATTTAAGGAGATTAACTAGGGTCAGAGGGCGTGGCACGAGATAAAAATCTAATCTAGATAGCACACCATCTGATCCACTCATGTCTCCTTCTCCCCCACTTCTGCTTGGATTACTCATACTCCTGATAAAAGTAATTTATGTATTGTGGTATGGGTCTGTGTGGGCAGTCTGAGGTCTGCCAGAATATGGGTGCAAATTAACTCTGCCTTAGCTGCCAACCACAGGGAAGGTAGTAGAAAGACAGGGGGCTTAGTAGAGCAACATAACAGAGTTGCCAATCAGAGGCAAAGGAGATGGACCTACTGGATGTTAGCCACACAAATGATGCCTCTGGGGAAGGGAGCAGAGCCAGAAGAAGTAAACCACTGAGCACAGTTAAGGCTGAGGCTGAATCTCAGTTTGTTCATGCTCTAATCAGAGATCTCTGAGGCTCTTTGGGGAGATCAGTGTCAATGGCTTGATGTCAGACCTACCGGCTTAGTTGGTGTGTTCAGATGTCAATGAGTAGGGTGACCATATTTCCCTTTGCTGAATACGGGACACCTGGTAAAATTATTTGTATTCAAGCAAGTTCAATGGCAATCAATCAGAACTATGCAGTACGAACATTCAAATTAACATCAAGTTGACTGAGCCCTGGTTAAAAAGAAATACTGCGTAGTTGAATTCTTTTTATTTACCTTCTTATTTTTAAGGCTTTAGGGTTCATACAGGGAGGGGTGACACACACACACACACACTCCTGTAGACCTCTCCCACACGGTGAGGGTGGGTGATGGGGTGACCAACCAACCCGTCTCTCCCTGCCCAGCGCTCCCCACCCTTCATGCCTGGCTAGGCCTCTGAGATGGACCCACCTCTCCTGGTACCTGGCTCTGCGTCTTCCCGAGGCAACACATGGGGGAACGGGATGCAAGGTCACATGTCCCCGTCCCCAGATTTCTGCCAGGGTTCACACCAGAATGTGGCCAGCAGCAGCATTTCAGTGCTGTGTGGGAGGGAAGGGATGTGTGCTGCTTCCAGATGCAGAGGAGGAGGAGGGAGGGAAGGGATGACCTGGCCCATGTCTCTGAAGAGCTCACCTCTTCTCCTCCTCCCCCCTGCACCCAGTGACTGGAAGCAGCTTGTCCCTTCCTACCCACACAGCGTCGAAAGGCAGTTAACACCACCAGACTGCTAGGGGTCACAGGCATAACCCAGTCACCTCTGTCCCCCCATCTACAGTGCAGGCAGAAAGGGGGTAAGCCCTAAGGATGCATTGTGCATCAGGGCCCAGGGAACTGGACTACAGGGGCTTCAGTGAACCCAGCCGTGTGGCTCAGCAGGGGCAGATGGAGCAGCCCTGTACTCCCTGGGGGCAGGAACCAGGTTGTGGGAGGATAGGGGGTGAAGATGGTGCTAAGCAGCCTGGGGAGCTGCTGTGGAGCCTGCAGGTTCAGGGCATGAACAGGCTGTAACTTGCAGCCCACTCCAGAGCTTAGCTGAGGGACAGAGAGGCTTCCCTGTGCCAGCGCTGTGCAGAGCTTTGGCACATGCAGAGCTCGGTTCCTCCTGGGCAGCACCCCAGGCTTTCCCGGGGCGCCAGCCCAGCCAGAGGTGCGGGGGAAGGAGCCTTCCAGCCAGGCTGTTTGAGAGCTGAGCATGCCAACCAGGGGCTGGTTCTCTGCACAGCGCTGGGAGTGGGACGCGCTCTGCCAGTAGTGATATGGAGGAACAGCTATTGCTGCTGGACATGGATTGACATGATTTAAAAGGGAGAGTAAATCTGGCAAGATATGATTGCAGTCATATAGTTTAAAGGCAGTTATTTTTCCTAAAAGGTAAGCAATAGTTTAATTTATCAATAAAGCTAGAGAAGGCTTTGTAGTAAAATAAACTACAATTTGATTACTTGCTTCTGCAAAGAAAGAAGATTTTTAAAAAATTTTCTGCTAGGAGGGAGATTGCCTGTAAGATTTTTTACTAGGGCTGTCGATTAATCACAGTTAACTCACATGATTAACTCAAAAAAATTAATCGCGATTAATCACACAGTTTTAATTGCACTGTTAAACAACAGAATACCAGTTGAAATTTATTAAATACTTTTGGATGTTTTTCTACAATTTTCAAATATATTGATTTCAATTACAACACAGAATACAACATGTACACTGCTCACTTTATTTTTTATTACAAATATTTGCACTGTAAAAATGATAAAAGAAAGTTTTTTTCAGTTCACCTCATACAAGTACAGTAGTGCAATCTCTTTATCATGAAAATGCAACTTACAAATGTAGATTTTTTTCAGTTACATAACTGCACTCAGAAACAAAACAATGCAAAACTTTAGCACCTACAAGTCCGCTCAGTCCTACTTGTTCAGCCAATCACTAAGACAAACAAGTTTGTTTACATTTACTGGAGATAATGCTGCCCACTTCTTATTTGCAAGGTATATACATGCCAGATATGCTAAACATTCATATGCCCCTTCATGCTTTGGCCACCATTCCAGAGGACATGCTTCCATGCTGATGACGCTCGTTAAAAAAAATAATGCATTAATTAAATTTGTGACTGAATTCCTTGGGGGAGAATTGTATGTCTCCGGCTCTGTTTTACCCGCATTCAGCCATATATTTCATGCTATAGTAGTCTCGGATGATGACTCACACATACTATTCATTTTAAGAACACTTTCGCTGCAGATCTGACAAAACGCAAAGAAGGTACCAATATGAGATTTCTAAAGATAGCTACAGCACTTGACCCAAGGTTTGAGAATCTGAAGTGCCTTCCAAAATCTGAGAGGGATGAGAAGTGGAGCACGCTTTCAGAAGTCTTACAAGAGCAAAAAGAAAAGGAGTACTTGTGGCACCTTAGAGACTAACAAATTTATTTGAGCATAAGCTTTTGTGAGCTACAGCTCACTTCATCGGATGCATGCCTCCCTGTTTGCTGTAGAGGGTGTTGATCAGGTTGTTCCGCAGTTTCTTTGAGAGTGTCTGGCACAAGCTGTCAGCATAGTCTGTGTGGTATGTAGATTGTAATGGATTTTTTACCTTCAGTCCTTTTGGTATGATGTCCATCTGTTTGCATTTGGAAAGGAAGATGATGTCTGTCTGTATCTGTACGAGTTTTTTCATGAAGTTGATAGATTTCCACTCCATACGGCTAAATTCAGTGCCTTGCATAATGACAGGTTTCAGAGTAGCAGCCATGTTAGTCTGTATCCGCAAAAAGAAAAAGAAAAGGAGTACTTGTGGCACCTAAGAGGCTAACAAATTTATTTGAGTGTAAGCTTTCGTGAGCTACAGCTCACTGCATCCGATGCAGTGAGCTGTAGCTCACGAAAGCTTACGCTCAAATAAATTTGTTAGCCTCTTAGGTGCCACAAGTACTCCTTTTCTTTTTGCGGATACAGACTAACACGGCTGCTACTCTGAAACCTGTTAAAAGAGCAACACTCTGATGTGGAAACTTCAGAACCTGAACCACCAGAAAAGAAAATCAACCTTCTGCTGGTGGTATGAGACTCAGATTATGAAAATGAACATGCGTTGGTCCGCACTGCTTTGGATTGTTATCGAGCAGAACCCATCATCAGCATGAACGCATGTCCTCTGGAATGGTGAATGACACATGAAAGGACATATGAATATTTAACACATCTGGTATGTAAATATCTTCCGATGCTGGCTGCAACAGTGACATGTGAATGCCTGTTCTCACTTTCAGGTGACATTCTGAACAAGAAGCGGGCAGCATTATCTCCTGCAAATGTAAACAAACTTGTTTGTCTTAGTGATTGGCTGAACAAGAAATAGGATGAGTGGACTTGTAGACTCTAAAGTTTTACATTGTTTTGTTTTTGAATACAGTTATTTTTTGTACATAATTCTACATTTGTAAGTTCAACTTTCATGATAAAGAGATTGTACTACAGTACTTGTACGAGGTGAATTGAAAAATACTATTTCTTTTATTTATCATTTTTACAGTGCAAATATTTGTAATAAAAATAAATATAAAGTGAGCACTATACACTTTGTATTCTATGTTGTAACTGAAATCAACATATTTGAAAATGTAGAAAACATCCAAAAATATTTAAATAAATGGTATTCTATTATTGTTTAACAGTGCGATTAATCGCGGTAAATTTTTTTAATCGTTTGACAGCCCTAGTAACCAGATTTAATGCCAATACTATGACATATAATTACATTTTAATTTTTAAAATAAATGGAATGTTCAGCATTAGATAAGATAGGGATGGCAAAATTAGCAGCAAGACATGCACACATGAGGGACCCATGACAGCCTCTGGTTTTATGTTGTTATGTAATATGAGCAGTAAGTATGCATGCTAAAATATTATTATAGAAATTAGGGTTGTGAATTATTGGATTGGGTGGACTAGAAATTTAAGAGGTGTGAGGAATGTTAGCTTTAATATTAGCTATACAATTTTTCTTGTGTCCACACTCACTGAGCATGTGGGCCTCTTTAATCTTGCACCAAACTCTGAATCATCATTAGGTAATTCCGAAAAAAGATCTGATTAGAGGTAACAAAACAAAACTCAGTTCAGATAATGAGAACTGTTGTTCCTTATTCTGTTAAGGGGTCTTAGAGGAAATTTGCAAAGAAAAAAGGAAACAAACCAAAACCCCAAAATACAAACAAAAACTTGGGATGGGCCATTTCTTTTTTCTTGGTTTATTTATGATGTATAAAAAATGCCTGAAAAGTGGTGGTAGGTTTTTTGTTTCTGCATTTCAGCTAGAAGTAATATACCTGATCACCGTAACACACACTCTGTGTGGTGGTTTTCCATTTTCCATTGAACATTTTCCGAGGTATTCACATGTCTGTGTTTGCATATTATAAAGGTATTTTGTGCTTGTACAATAGATTTATCAGTAAACATTAGTAGACTGAGTGAATAAAAGATTTATGGAAGTAGATTCTGTGTTGCATCTCCTTTGAGATGTAGTGCAGAATGTAAAGATCAGGAGGAGTGAGGACAAAGGTGGTTTTATGATGGATTCTGAGCTGCTCTGGAGGGCTTACTGGCATCTGAGTTAAGGTCTAGTTAATAGCAGCCTTACCTGTGCTGCCAATGGGTTATTCTGCAGACCAGAATCATCATATCACTGAATGATACAAGCAAATACCTGCCATACCCCATATTCTGGGGCTTACATTGGGGTAATGAATGGCTGTTTATATTAATAAATCTTATGCTGCACTGGTATCAAATGTTTCAGAGTAGCAGCTGTGTTAGTCTGTATCCGCAAAAAGAAAAGGAGTACTTGTGACACCTTAGAGACTCTGGCCCACTGTGGACCGTGCATCCTGGCTCTTGAACATCTGACGATTGTCATATGTGGCTCAGAGGGTCACTAAGTTTGTCCACCCCTGATATAGGGCTCAAGAAGGAACCATAATCTGGGCAAAGGGAATAATGGGGGAAAAAATCTTATTAGGACTGAGGGAAGACAGCAGCCAACCAGCACATTAATTCTAAAAGAGAAAAATCATGAAATGAGCTGACATCTGGATTAGTAGATCCACACCAAATATAGATGTCTGTACAGTTAACATACTTCGTTATTTTTGTAGCCTGTTTTATATACAATGTATGTCCTTGGGATGGAGTTTTAATTTAAAAAGTTAGCTATCAAGATAAAACAAAAAATTGTTTGGCATTTTGAGATTGTTGTTTATGTATCTTGAGGCTGATAATAGATGGCTTCACCATATTGGATTCTTTTCAAGAACTTTTCAGAGTCAAAGATTTTTTCTCTATAAAAATCTAATCCCGTGACAGATAAAAAATAAAATGTTAAAATCACAACTTCTTCAATCAGTTTTCTCGAAAAAAGATTCCATGGTGATATACTGGACTGTTCCGATTTGTAATGCTAACACGAGAAAGGAAAGCTAACAGAATCAAAAAGCCTTAAGGTCCTTTTTTTTTTAAAGACATGGCAAAAGATTTAAAATCCACCACCTCTCATTCACCTCACAGAAATGCCCAGTTTGTAAACTAAACTTCATTTTTTTTTGGACATTTTAAAAGCTATTATATACAACCCCTCTGCATGTCAAACTTGGTATGGTCTCAGGGGTCCTTGGCTTTAGAGCCTAATACTGCAAGGTGCTGAGCATTCTCAACTTCCAATGACTTGCAGAGCAGAGGAAGGCTCTTAATAACATAACATTGGTTTGAAAGCAGGGGGAGGAACCAGTATGGAAGATGGTATGAATCTGCCTACTTCTCTGCTCTGATTCTGCCAAATAGACTTATGCAGAGCCTTGAAGGGAGGATGAGGTGCCTAGTGCTTTCAAACACATATATACGGCAGACTTTTATTCAATGAGAAGACTGTTGGACAACAAGCCTCTTGCTGTTCTTGATGGAGACAAACTCATGACCATATAATGTAAAACAAGTATGGAGGGACTTTAACAATTTGTGACTGTGAAGAACGTGGGAGTTTTCTGTATTAATTGTAAAAAGAAAAGGAGTACTTATGGCACCTTAGAGACTAACCAATTTATTTGAGCATGAGCTTTCGTGAGCTACAGCTCACTTCATCGGATGCATACTGTGGAAATTGCAGAAGACATTATTATATACACAGACACCATGAACCAATACCTCCTCCCACCCCACTCTCCTGCTGGTAATAGCTTATCTAAAGTGATCATCAAGATGGGCCATTTCCAGCACAAATCCAGGTTCTCACCCTCCGCTCCCCCCACAGACAAACTCACTCTCTTGCTGGTAATAGCCCACCCAAAGTGACCACTCTCTTGTGAAGTGGTCACTTTGGGTGGGCTATTACCAGCAAGAGAGTGAGTTTGTCTGTGGGGGGAGCGGAGGGTGAGAAAACCTGGATTTGTGCTGGAAATGGCCCATCTTGATGATCACTTTAGATAGGCTATTACCAGCAGGAGAGTGGGGTGGGAGGAGGTATTGGTTCATGGTGTCTGTGTATATAATAATGTCTTCTGCAATTTCCACAGTATGCATCCGATGAAGTGAGCTGTAGCTCACGAAAGCTCATGCTCAAATAAATTGGTTAGTCTCTAAGGTGCCACAAGTACTCCTTTTTTTTTTGCGAATACAGACTAACACGGCTGTTACTCTGAAACCTGTATTAATTGTGTTACTTTTATCTGTAGGTTTGGTGGTTATTGTGTTGCTGGCTAAATGGTTAAATCAGTCTTAGTTAACTGTGGTTTGCCGAACTAAACTTAGTGATTGCAGCCAGCCCCAGATTCTGGTACTCGGATGGACAATGTAGGTGCTAATTGCTTTGATGTTTACATCTAGCGATATGGAACCAGGACTCTGGTTTATCCCAAGGGGCAGAGGGAAAGTCCCAGTCTGTGTCTTCAGAGGGATTAAGATGGGAATTATTAAACAAAGAGCTTGAAAGCAGTTAAAAGCTGAGCCTCTGACAAGACAGGAAACAGAGGGTCTGAAGAGAAGCTAGCTGTTACTTGGTCCCTAGGAGAACAGGAGTGGAGGTGGGTACCAAGGCTAAATTGGGCCTACTTAACTGCCTGAGGGAAATGCTAAGCTTAGGTAAAACAATGTGTTAGGATTTTCTTGTTTTAAGGTTTTTCCTCTCTGTTTGTTACATTCCTATGGAAAAATAAGTGGTATTTTGTTTTGAACAAGTTGTTCTCTGTCACTGCCCTGTCAAACTGCTCACACCTTCCAGAGAGAAGTGTATAGGATGAACCAAAACTCAGCTGGCCCTGCTGAGGACTCATGGTTGGTGAACAGGGGTGCTGTGTGACCAGAGACCCTGTCTAAGGCTTTGATTACAGTATGGACCTTACAGCAGCACAACTGTACCAGTGCAGCTACACTGCTGTAAGGTTTCCTGTATAGCCACCCTATGCTGGCAGAAGAGAGCTTTCCTGCTGGCATAATTAAACCACCCCCAACGAGTGGTGGTAGCTATGTCAGCAGGAGAGCATCTCCTGCTGACGTAGCACTGTCCATACCGGCACTTCTGTTGGTGAAATTTATGTCGGTGGGGGTGTATTTTTTTCAAACCCCTGACTGACAAAAGTTTTGCCGACAAAAGTGCTAGTGTAAACAAATTCTAAGAGTGAGCTGAATGCAGGATTCCACCCTAAGAGAAATATAGGCATGGGTTTAGCAGTTGGAAGGGGTGCCCAAGGAGAGTCTGAGTGGGGGGCGGGGGGGGAGGGGTCAAAGGTACCACTCATCCTGGAATCTTCTTTGGAGGAGAAGCCAATACCATTTTTGGTCTTTCACTCTAAGGGATCAGTGTATTTGTGGTTATATGTAAGGAAATACTGGTTTGTCAGAACGATACTGCAGCTGGCTATCATATTCCTAGAAGAAAAAAACTTAACAATGGCAACAAAGATATACCAGGAGGTTTGAGGAGGAAGGAGGATATGACATATTCTTTGTCAATATATGGAACTGGACATTGGTTTTGGAAGCAGCCTCACACAGAAAGAATTCAGAGTAGCAGCCGTGTTAGTCTGTATCTGCAAAAAGAACAGGAGTACTTGTGGCACCCCGCCAAGGGAAATAACAAAAAACCTCTTCAATGGAGTTTAGCTCTCCAAGATTTTGATTTTGAAAAACAACACATTTCAAGAGCTTCTAACAAAGTGGAGGATGCACTCTCCCATGAAAGTTTCCCAGAATCAACCGGTTAAAATCATCCTTGAGATGTGGGAAATATGGTTAGTTTTTATATAGTCAGTAGCATATTTAAAAGTACATGTGTCTTATTAGCTCCGTTTCTCCTAGAGCTCCAGGAAGAAATCACAGCCAGCGTGGAACCGGCTGTCCAACCCTATCTGTGATTTGTGGGGCGTGTCATAAATATAAAGGGAAGGGTAACCACCTTTCTGTATACAGTGCTAAAAATCCCTCCTGGCCAGAGGCAAAATCCTCTTACCTGTAAAGGGTTAAGAAGCTCAAGTAACCTGGCTGGCACCTGACCAAAATGACCAATAAGGGGACAAGATACTTTCAAATCTGGGGAGGCAGGGGGGTGGGAAGGGGGAAGAAAGGCTTTGTCTGTCTGTCTGTGTGATGCCTCTGCCGGGGACAGATCAAGAAAGCAAGCAATACAACTCCTGTAGAGTTAGTAAGTAATCTAGCTAGAAAATGCATTAGATTTTCTTTTGTTTTTGGCTTGTGAAATTTGCTGTGCTGTAGGGAATGTGTATCCCTGTTTTTGTGTCTTTTTGTAATTTAAGGTTTTGCCTAGAAAGATTCTCTATGTTTTGAATCTGACTGCCCGTGAGATTATCTTCCATTCTAATCTTACAGAGTGTTTCTTTTATCTTTTTTTGTTCTTCTAATAAAGTTCTGTTTTCTGAGAATCTGATTGGGGTTTTTAATGTCCTAAAAACCCAAGGCTGGTATGTGCTCATCTTGTTTATTCTCAAGCCTCCCAAGGAAAGGGGGTGCAAGGCTTGGGGGGGGGATATTTTGGGGGAAGACATCTCCAAGTGGTCTCTTCCCTGATTCTTTGTTAAATCGCTTGGTGGTGACAGCATACTGAATCCCAGATACAGGGAATTTTGTGTCTTGGGGAAAAAAAAAAGTTTTAACCTAAGATGGTAGAAAATAAGCTTAGGGGGTCTTTCATGTGAGTCCCCACATCTGTACCCCAGAGTTCAGAGTGGGGAAGGAACCCTGACCGAAAGAAGTGATCCTATACGGTGGGAAAACATTTTGGCTGGAATTGTGCGTGGGGAGCACTGTTGTAAATCAAGCCCTTAGCCTTTCTGTGTCTCATTTTACACACCCGTAAAATGAAAATAATGCTCACCATAATTACTTCCCAAGTATGTTGTAATGATTAATTAGTTGTATTCACAGAACTTTGTATGCACAGCATATTTTTACTAATAAGACAGCACTCAAATCAGATAAATATTTTCTTTAAAATGACAAGAAATTCCTTCATTCACTTCTGTTTTCTCAAGCCTATACAACAATAAAAAGAAAATCCCCTGTAACCGAGCAGAAAGCATTCTAAGCAGTGCTGGAGTTGCTCATTCTGGATGCACAACACTGGTCTGCAGAATAACTAAGGGATTAAGCAAACACAAGGCATTAAAATACTACAAAGAGGACCAGACAGACTTGTGACTGAAAAATCATGAACCAGAATTATAATCAGTTGAGAAGTCAAAAGGACATAGAGCAGGTAAATAATAAATCAGGGGCAAAGGAAAGCTGGGGTTATCAAAAACCTAGGAACCATATTAAAATACAAGAGTTATGTTTTTTCTTCAATTCATGCACTTAATTCTCAGTATCAATAATGGGAGTAGCATGTATGCAGAAGATGGAGAATACACATGCAAGGGTAGAAGTATGGCTGTGGTGGAGTGAATAGATCATTCCAGGCAACACAAATAATAATAATAATGCATTATATGTATATGTAAATATACATATAATGAATCTAAAGAGAGAGTGACACTGAAGGTCATGGTAGCCAGGTTCATAGCGCTCCTTCAACCTTCAAAGTTTGCTTGTTCTCAGTCTCCTGGAATCACACTGCCTCTGGTAACCTTGGAGAACAAAGGCTGTACCGCAATATGCTACACCAGGTTTGGCCACAACACAGGGCGGAAACTAGGGCTGTCTCCCTTCCCAACTAAAATGTAAATCTTTGCGGTTCCCAACAAATTATCTGACAAAAGAAGGAAAGTCACCATCCACATGGCCCATTGACATCCCCAGAACTAAAAGCCTTGAGTACTCTGAGAGCAACAGCCAAAGGACTAAAATATGTCACTTGTCATACCAAGGAAAAACAACACATACTTCCAGAGTCCAGTCATACCCTAAAGTAAGCACCAATAGCAGTCTCAAGCCCAGCCCATCAGACTCCATTGGCTAGCACAGAGCATATAAAACAGATCCAATCCAAACTTTTGTATTCATACTGTAAGTGTTTGGATTGTATGGACCAGGACATTTTTTCAGTGTTTTTCAATTTATTTTTTCTCAAGGAAGAAAAAAGCCATTACTTATATGTAATTAAAAACTTCTGTACATTAAGTCATTACTATCACTTACCTCTGGTGCTTAATAGGAAGAGCCTTTAGTGATGTCAGATGGGTTTAGCAGGGGTTAACTTCCTGATGGAGACATTTTCCCCATACATATTACCCTCCCCTCATGTGTTTGTGTGTTTTGAACTGCATATATATAAGAATAACAACTTCCCCTCTATTTCCCAAAGGTAGTCAAGAAAAAAATCATTGTAAGAATAATAATTTAAAATACACAACTCCAAAACAATACCTTCTTCGGTTTAAGAATCACTTCCAGGGCAGGCCACTGCAAAAATATATATAAAAAAAGAGATGCTAGACTTGCAATTCTTGGAGTCTGAAAAACATTTCAAAATACAAACAGATCTGACTGCAGGCAAAAATTGGGATAACTGTAGGATTGAATTACAAGGTTTGGTAGTGACTATAAATAGAAAAATTAAAACAGATTGTTTTATGGTTGTGTACATTCATGCATTTAGAACTAAGATAATGTGTGTCTTAAAGAAATACTGTACTCACCGTGTGTAGTCCAACAGCGTGAAAGTTTTCACAGTGAGATGTCAATGGCACTAAGAACAACCTGTAAACAGTATTAAAAAAATTACGGAGCCAGAGTTTTAAATAGTTTTTGATTATAAAAACAATTTTCACACATTTCCTGCTCCCCTCACAATCCCCCTCACACAGAATCCCCCAAACTAAATCAACCTGCCTCAATTATCTCTGCCAGAGGATATTTTCTAGAAGTTTGTGGTTAATTGGATCAGGTACTTGTCAAGTCTGAAACTGTAGGTTTTCATTTTTGCTAAATTTCCCTAAAACATTTTGCAGCATCATACCTCAAAAACATTTTGGTCTGGAAACTGCACATTGGCTTATCCTATAATTCCTAAGGACTGATGCCTGTGTCTGTTTTCATAATTTTTTTTGTGTTAATATGTTACGTTGAGAGCACCATGATGTTTACAACTGTGCACCTCCCTTTGGTAGTTTAAGAAATTCTGAACAGAACGAGGAGGGTACATGAGAGTTTGAAGACTTAAATCCTTCACATAACTTAATCCCCAATAACCTTATTGTCTGTGGCAGGCTTCAAGTCCATATCCTCAGCCATATGCTCTAGTAGTTCTCTGCAGGGTCTCTGGCAAAGTTAAGAAAACTTCATCGGAAGTTCTAATGAAGGGACCTGCAGAATATAAGCGCTCTACAGGAGTAGAGATGTGCTGGGAAGCTGCTGGAGTTTTTAAGTAAACATCTTGCCTCTTACCTTTCATATACAAATAGAACAAATATCTATCCCTCCCAAACCTATATTCCTACAGCATATTCACAACTTACCCTCTATATACAGTCACCAAACACGCACCACTATCTACCGCTGCTCTAAAGAAGAGCAAATCCAAAACATCCAAGTCAGAACAAAATTAAATATACCCCTTCACTCTTTTTTATGTAAAGTTTATTTTTAAAAAAAATATTTTCTCTCTATTTGATTCAGTGACCCAAAAACCCAAGAACTTAATTCTATAAAGCAGACTTCTCAGGTTAGTAGTTAGGTTTTTACCATGCCAATTTCATGTAGCGGTCTAAGGGGAGTTAATTTGTATATAAAGTATAACAATATTATTGTTAATTATCCCAAGGGTGTAAGTGGTTGTTGTATTTATCACACACACTAAGAGTACATCATATGTATAGTAGCTAACATGGCATTGCTATGGCAATAGAGTTTTGATTGTAGAAACTTAATTTTGAATTTTCAGGTTTTCAAATATTTCCGCCCCCAAAACTTTAATCTTAACATTTCTGGCCTATCAACATTTGTGCTGGTTTATATTTTAGGAAGTTGACAAATCTAATCAGAGGTTTTTCTGAAGTAACTGAAAAGTCTTTATAGGCTAACAACATTTTTGTCTGACAATTTTGTTTTGTTTTTAATTAGGAATGGCTTTGTGAAGCCTGATTTTGGAGGTGGCCATCCTGTGAAAACTGATATTATTAGTGCCAATGACACCTGGTTTGAGGATAGTTCTGGGGTTTTGGCATGAGATAGGCGTCCAGGTGCCCCCCGGAGGCAGCCGTGCACATGTCCAGAAGCAGAAACGTAGATGACTGGGGTACTTTCACAGTGAAAATCTAGGCACAGAGTGAGTTTAGGCACCAATAGGTATAGGTGGCAGCACAGCAGGGATTTTGTAGATTGCATTAGCCCCTAAATCTGGGATTTAGACACATAAGTCTCTTAGTCAATATGGGCCTCAGAGAACTGTTCACATCTGCTATCTATGCTGGTTGACTGGTCACCTAAGTCACAAGGGATTGTTTCTGATCCCTGATTGAGGTACTGATACCTTTTAACAAAAGGATAATGAAGAGCAAGGAGTGAATGTTCTTGGTCACTCATCAGCATAGGTATTCATATAGACAAGTACTTTTTCCTAAACTTTAAACAAAACAAACACCCAGTTGCAAAAATGTTCACAAAGAGCAAATAAGAAGGGACATAAAACGTGTGAATCAAACAAGCATTTGGAAACTGAATCTTTTGTATGAAATGAGACACAATATCTGTATCTTGGTCAGCAATAACTGCGTTAGGTAGAGTCAGAGGTGAAAGTCAGTCGATACAGGTGGTACAGAGTACCAGTAAGAGAGTGGCCGCCGATGTTAAAGTGCTGATGTTAAAGTGCTGGCGTAGCAGTGCTTTAAGGACCGTACCAGCAGGACCGCCAACGTGGGGGGGGGAGGGGGGGAAGAGGGGGGAAAGAGGAGGGGCAGTTGCCCCGGGGCTTGGCGATTTAAAAGGGCATGGGGCTCCCAGCTGCCGTCGCTGCTACTATGGCAGTGGCTGGAGCCTTAGGCCCTTTAAATCGGTGCAGGCCGGGCAGCGCTGAAGGGCTGGCTGGGGAGAGCCTGGCCCCCCAGGCCCACCCATAGGCATGGGAAGTAGGGGTGCAGGGGTTGCTGCAGCACCCCCAGGCTTTGCACCCAGTATGGCCCTGTGCTGGGGTCCCGGCCGCCCACTTGCGCCTGGGGGCCCCGCTGCCACCCAGGGTCCCGGCTGCTGGCCCCCCACCCAGGGGCTCCACTGCAGGCCCAGGGTCCTGGCCGCCAGCTCCTTACCCAGGGTCGTGGCCACCAGCCCCTCTGCTGCCGGCTGTAGGGTCTCAACCGCTGGCCCTGGGGGCTCTGCTGCCACCCAGGGTCCTGGCCACTGGCCCCAGGGCTCTGCTCCTGGCCCCAGCCCGGGGCTCCACAGCCGCCCCCAGCTGTGGTCCCAGCCTGGGCGATGAGGGGTGCAGACAGGGGCAAAGGGGTGGAGGTGCAGCTCAGCACCCCCACCCTAAAAATTGTTCCAATGCCACTGGCTCCACACCTTCTGCCTGAGGCCCTGCCTCTTCTGGAGGACCGCAGCCAGCCACCCGCACCACCACCTTGCCCAGGGGCCCGGCAGCCCTGCGTACCAATAAGAGATTTAAGTTACTTTCACCCCTGGGTATACTCCATCCTGCAGAGGATCTTAATCAGTTCTTGCTTTATGTTTTACAGCTCTGAGTCCATAGTCAACAGCCAGAGAGGAACATATTAGGACTTCTTACTTATACCAAAACATATACCAGTTTCACATTTTTATTATTTTGTTATATGCTGTATTTTAAATATGTTAAATACTAGTATCCTCTGAAGATTCCACTATGCTCATTGCTATTGGTGTAGTAGTTTATATTTTTGTTCCTACACTTAGAACTTATTGGATAAGAACTATTTTAAAAACAAAACCAACCAACCAACCATTTCCATCATCCAGAGTGGTATTAATGTAACTTTCTCAGTCACCTATGGTGATGTTGTTAATTGACATTCAGTGCAAGGCTCACAAAACTCCACTACATCAGAATATATCCCTGACTATTAGAATCTCTCCAGGATCCTAGCAGTAGATGATTTCCCCCTACATGCTTTTTGTACCACTCGCTGTTCAGTAAGTTCTCTAGTTTCATGGTTATTCCATAACTGGAACAAACTGTATTTTTCTGATCTCACTATATGCTGCAGTAACTCTGCCAGGCTCCAAGTATCAGAGGGGTAGCCATGTTAGTCTGTATCCACATAAACAATGAGGAGTCTGGTGGCACCTTAAAGGCTAACAGATTTATTTGGGCATAAGCTTTCGTGAGTAAAAAAACAAGTGGGTTTTTTACCCACGAAAGCTTATGCCCAAATAAATCTGTTAGTCTTTAAGGTGCCACCGGACTCCTTGTAGTTTTTCTGCCAGGCTCATTACACCCAATTTTACCTAAGACCTCTCAATTTTTTAACCTGACAAAATATCTAAGTAATTCCTTCAAAATCTGTTTTCTAGTTACAAAATCCTTACCTACATCATCAATGAAATATGATTCTCATGATTTCTCACAATCACCATCTATTAAATCAAGGATGCCAGAATGCACTGTGTGGCTCAAGGAACTGGGATATATAGAAGATAAGATTCTGTGTAAATCCAGAGTAGCTCCCTAAAGTCAGTGGAGTTACTCAGGATTTATAATTGTGTCTGCATCACAGAAACCACCATCATGTTGATATTAATTGATGACTTTGTCGGCAGTTGCAGCAGAGAAGCTTTAAAAAAAAAAAAAAAAGAGATGATTGGAAAACCCCTTTCATTCTTAAAAGTAATCTCTCCAGATCAGGGTAGAAGCTAGAGAGATCAGTTGTTTGTTATTTTAAGGGATGCCCCTTTCCTAGTGCCAAATGTCCTGTATCATGACAATTTAGGATATTGCTAAAATATCAGACTATCATCACACAAAGGATCATATACTATTATAAAATGTATGATTTTATTCTATGAATAAGATATTCTTAATGACTATTCCCTAAAAATAAATGCTGTCTTGCATTTTTCATACAGTTGTCAGTTGATTCCTTGCAATGTGATGTATTTGTGCTTCTATTATTCTATAATGTGCTGTGATATGGTAAAATCTGATGTAATCTCCAATACACAAATGGATCACATAAGATTAACAGCACAGTTGACCTATGCCAGGCAATTAGGCAGTGGCCCCCAGACTACAAGCAACAGTCGTCCAGATCAAGTGTTGCAACTTGAATATAATTCTTTATTCTCTTTTTTGGATTTGTTACTTTTTTCCCTTTTCGGTGTCAGAAGTTTCTTGTCTGAAACAATGAATTAGTCGTTGTTTTCTTCATTTAGATAAAAGGTTCAAAATATGACATATGCTGTTTCACATCTTACTAAGTGGAACAAAATTAGTCATATGCAAATACCCTGGGCACAGGCCAAGCACTTGGATGCAGCTTCCACAATAGAACTTGTACCATTTAGCTCCAAAAACACAAGCCTCTACTCAATTAACTCAGCAGCAGTTCCACCAGTGCAGCCAGGAGAAGGACTCTTATGCATATGAATAAGTCTGACATATTCGTTTCAGTAAAGGTCAATAGTACACAAACACACAAGCCAGTCTGTCATATACTCTCCCCCAATTAAAGCAAAGCACATTCTCAAACTGCAACTATTTAGGGTTCACAATATTTCAATCCCACAGCCCAGCACTGATTTTAGTGAGGGTTATTGTGTAACTATCAAGCATTCCGTACAGCACTTTGATTACTTAAAGTTTCAGTTCTGTGGGTTGAGGGAGGTTTATTTTGTTTACTCTTTTGGCAGATTTGATATTATTTATTAAGGATAGGTATAAATAGGTTCAGGCAAATAATAATAATAATATTTAACATTTGTATAATGCTTTTCATCTTCCTGGCTACCTTATCTATTCTATGGCACTTAATACATACTACCCATCATTTAATAAATACCAGCCTGAACAGATACCTGAAACTGGAACTAAATCAAACCATTTCCTATCTGTCTACCCTACCTATTGGTATGGCTCTCGTCACCAAAATTATATCTGAGCACGTTCTGAATTTTATCCTCACAAAATCCTGTGAGGTGGAGAAGTATAATCTCCATTTTAATGATGGGAAAGTGAGGCATGGGGTAAACTAAATTATTTGGGAGACCCAGGTTCAATTCCCAGCTCCACCACAAACTTCCTTTGAGACCTTAAGCAAGACACTTAGCATCTTTGTGCCTCAGTTCCCTGTCTATAAAAAGGGGAATAAAAATTTCCTACCTCAGAGGAGTGTTGTAAGGATAAATACATTAAAGACTGTGAAATGCTTTGAGATCTACTGATGAAAAGCCCTATATAAGAACTACCTATTACTATTATTGTATAAGGTCACTGTTGTATTAATTTAGATGGAACGTATGGGCCAAAGGTGTTTAATATTATCCACTTACTGTCCAGCATTAAACAATGTTAAACAAGATTCAGGATTTGGTATACAGAGACCTCAGCCTGCTTAGTACCATGGCAACATGCAGTTAAAAGCATTTTATCCTTTTATTAAAGATAAAGAAAGGAAGGGAAAATTTTCATTTTAACAACAACCCTTGTTCCCTTTAGCTGATGAGAGATGGGCTGGACCTATTGTTATTGCTGTTTTTCTTAAAGTCTGATTCCCATTTTATCCCAGGTGGTGTTTGGGATTTAGATGGAGCTAGTAGAGGTGGTGATTTAATCTTTGTCCCTCTTTCTGGCCCAGTCTGGTCAGGACATCTCTCAGGATCAGGACGACGAAGGCCTGGGGTCCCAGGAGATGGTGAGGGTGTCAGCCATGATGGTGAAGCTCACTCTGGTAAGTCAATTTTTCTCCCCAAAGTCTGTCTGTAAGGACCTCAGAACAATTAGGCCTAGTTTCCAACAAACCAATTTTGGTCCAAAAGATCTTGATACAGTTCTTGAGTTACAGCAATAGGCCTTTTTGTTTGGACTAATTCATTTTCTCTTTCGTACCTTTCCACATCAACATTTGTCATTATAGGTTATTGTGACATCTTATGAATGTATACTCACGTTTTACAGTTGAACTAACAATTAGGGTACATTTTTAGGCTCAATCATCACAACATCACAGAGGGTGTCAAGTTTGATGGATGGCAAAGCATAAACACCACAGTATTTTTCACTTGTGTAACTCCTTCCACTGAAAGAACCTCAAAGAGCTCTACGAATGAGCAAAGTGCTTTACTTAATAATTAACCCTCCCACTACCCATACAATAAGGTAAGTAAATATCATTCTCTATTTTACAGGTAGGGGCATAGAACAGTAAAATAGTTTGCCCAACGTTACACAAGAGATCAAAGACAGAAGTGGGAATATAACTCAGACTACTAACTCTCCATTGTGCTCTATAATCTTGACAACATATCTACTTTCTCATATGACACTCACACATAACATAGTGATGAGACCAATACCTAGTTTAGGATAGGTACCATGGGTTGAGATTTTCTAAACTGTCTAGGGGGTTAGGATACACATTAATTTGAATGAGTATTGGGCATCCAAATCCCCTCAGTAGCTTGGAAAATCAAGGCTCATTAATACAAGAAATTATTCTCACAGAGTGAAATCCATTCCAATGGATATCTGTTATAAGCTCCAACCAGTCCCTTGTCACTGACCCCACAATTTGCCCGCCTGGTTTTGACCTGCCCTGTCCCCAGTGGTCCCTGTTGAACAGGTTCTGGACTGGGCAAGGTCTCTGTGCAGCCAACCAGTATCGCTGAGGCCTTCATGACAGCCCTTTGTGCAACTGCGGCGCAACACAGATGATGACACACATTGTTGATGAACACCTGCTGACTAGGTTCAGCAGTGGCCTAGAAGAACTACATCATGCAACTGAAGATGCCATCGCTTGGCTAGATAACTATGCACATGCTAAATAAATACAGAGTGAAATCCTGGGCCCATAGACATCAATGCGTTAGGGTTTCACCCATTGCATTTCTGACTTGTCTGAAGTTAGGTAACGCTGGAATTGCCACAGGAGAGCCTATTCTCACAAGATTTGCAAACCAAATATGTTGAATAACTTTTAGCAAGCATCTAAACCAAACCTTTGAGTTTTGGCAATCACATTTGTTTATGGAGGAAAAAATGTCCCAGACCTCTGCAGCTTGTTTTATATAGTTTACTATAAGCAAGGCTTTAATTAAGGCTGTGCTTGGTAAACTTGCAAACATTTGGATGGGTCTGATTTAAGGTAAAGGCCAGAGGCCATTTTCAGACCTGGCATAAGTGAATCAATGAAGTAGGTAGGACCTGGTGAATTTACCTTCATGATTCTATGCATATTTTCCCTTCAGTAATCTATTTAAAACATTTTCATGACAGCGTCCATTATTTTATTCATAGGTACAAAACAATGTTACTATCACTCTCCCATACAAACAGGTGAAGAGAAGTTCACTGGCTAATGCCTATTGGAAAAAGTAGCTGTACCGTAAATCCAGGACTCTGAATCTAAATGAAAAGAAGCTGTAATAACTTCTTTTGGGGTAGTTCCATGACAGCTGATTTATTTCTCACCACTGCTGAGCTCAGGCAACCAACCACTGACTGTCATCTCCTAGCTATGATTAGTTGCTAGGCAGGATAAAATTCTTAGGTAAGACATGCTCATGAATGCATTATGACACAACGGCAGGCATTAGGACATTACTTGAATGCAGGGGCCTCCCATTTGGCTTTTCATTACAGTATATGCTATTTCATGACTATAGCATTTTTCTCAAGCCCAGATAGCACCGATATACAGTATACTGTCATGGAAGTTGTTACTCGGAAATGTGCTTGTATTATGGTAAGGAAAATGAGAAACCTCTGTCACTTTATGTAGAAATGCTCTTCTGGAAATAATTTTGGTTCAATATTCCTATCAATAGAAGTAATATCAATTTGTCTGTAATCAATAGCTGAAATAAACCAGATAATGAAGCATGCCAGTCATTTTAGATCCAAATTCACAACCATTTTATGGAATGTGGAGTTAGCTCACTGATTGTTACCAGAGGTTGTCAGTTTTATATGTGGTTTTCAACTAATTTAGGATCAAATTTTCATGTCAAGTTGGGCCTTTGAATCCAATGGGAATTCTCTTGGAAGAAGGTACTACTTGAAGTGTAAATAGCAGAGGCCTTTAGTGTTTAAGCTCTAAGGGTCAAGGGGATTAAGGCTAGATCCAAAGTCTTTTGAAGTCAGTGTGGTTCTTTACATTGACTTCAATAGCTTTTGGATCATGCCCTTGTTGTATATTGACATAGCTCCATTGACTTCAATGGTGCTCATCAGCATAAAGTCATACAGGCTTACATATCCATACTTACAGTACTATCTAAAAACATATATGAATAAAAGATCCAACTACACTTGATTAAGAGTTGAATTGCACATCATTTCAGGCTTCCTCATCTGCTGTTGTGTCCTTGAGCCTTTATTACACATTTAAAATCCAGTGTCGTAAGTCTGGATCTTGGAGGGTGGTAAGCTGCTCACTAGTGCAAATTTTACTGAGTGTTATTTTGATCCGAATAAAGAATGATCAAAATAGAAATACTTAACTGTTTGTGTGTTGGTGCTGTTCATTTATCCTCCCTAGGTGTGGGCTAGCAGAAGGTTTGTTTGTCTGTGGACTTTTTTGGTCCTGTGAGACGGTGCACAGGTCTTTTGGTGATTCTAAAGTCTTATTGCTAACCCAGTGGTATTTCAGAGAAAACCACTCCATTGACGAGGGGAGGACAGGATACTGGACTAGATGGACCTCAGTTCTGATTCAGTATGGCAATTCCTGTTTCCAAATGTTTTTATTAAAAAAAAAATAGTTCTAAGGTGTCATAAAAATAAAGGGAAGGGTAACCACCTTTCTGTATACAGTGCTATAAAATCCCTCCTGACCAGTGGCAAAACCCTTTCACCTGTAAAGGGTTAAGAAGCTAAGATAACCTTGCTGGCACCTGACCAAAATGAGCAATGAGGAGACAAGATACTTTCAAAGCTGGAGCGGGGAAACAAAGGGTCTGTCTGTGTGATGCTTTTGCTGGGAACAGATCAGGAATGCAGTCTCAGAAACTCTGTTAAATTAGTAAGTAATCTAGCTAGAAATGCATTAGATTTCCTTTTGTTTAATGGCTGTTAAAATACGCTGTGCTGAATGGGATGTGTATTCCTGTTTTTGTGTCTTTTTGTAACTTAAGGTTTTGCCTAGAGGGATTCTCTATGTTTTGAATCTGATTACCCTGTAAGGTATTGACCATCCTGATTTTAGAGAGGTGATTCTTTTACCTTTTCTTTAATTAAAATTCTTCTTTTAAGAACCTGATTGATTTTTCATTGTTCTTAAGATCCAAGGGTTTGGGTCTGTGTTCACCTGTACAAATTGGTGAGGATTTTTATCAAGCCTTCCCCAGGAAAGGGGGTGTTGGGCTTGGGGGGACATTTTGGGGGAAGACGTCTCCAAGTGGGCTCTTTTCATGTTCTTTGTTTTACACGCTTGGTGGTGGCAGCATACGGTTCAAGGACAAGGCAGAGTTTGTACCTTGGGGAAGTTTTTAACCTAAGCTGGTAAGAATAAGCTTAGGGGGGTCTTTCATGCAGGTCCCCACATCTGTACACTACAGTTCAGAGAGGGGAAGGAACCTTGATAAAGGTGTTTTAACTAATAATCTCATAATATCCAAATGAATAAGTGTGAAAGGGTTTGTGACATTGGGAGAGTAACCTCTGATGTCACAATCTCAACAAACATTATGTAACAAAAGAGAGATGAGGAATAGGAACTACTTTAAAGGCATAGTTCCATCACCCAATGCAATGAGATTTTCATAGAACAACAGAAAGGGATGAGGTGGAGAATGGAGAAGAGGGAAAAAATGGACAGAGAAGAGAAGGGTTGGGAGAAAAGCAGCAGAGAGCATGGGTCAAACGCCGCACATTTTACTCATGCGTCTATTCCTTGACTTCAGTGGGAGTACTCACACAAGAAAACTATCCAATATCTGGCTCCATGTCCATGCTGGAACTAGGTACTGAGTGCACTGAAACATGGAAATTAACTGAAAATCGACTGTTCTGTATGATGATTACCTGAGTTCTCTGATGTCATAATTCCATGAACCAGCAATGAGGTTTTCAATAGGCATCAGCAATATGCCCTTCCAAAGGAGGATCAGGTGGAGCAGCTCTGATCATTATGGGCAGACTGCCAACTAGTATGAAAACAAACTTAATAAATTGGGCCTGACTGATCTTGCTTGCATGAATGCAAAAAAAAAAAAAAACCCAACCAACCCAGGGGTGAGATTTGACTCTGTCCCTTTGCCTCTAGGCCACAGGTTCTCAAACTGTGGTCCATGGACCACCAGTGGTCCATGAGCTCCATTCAGGTGGTCCGTGGATAGTTCCCTCTAAGGTGCGTGCCTGGGCGGCTGCACACAGAGGAATGAAGGGCCACCCACCTAATTAGTGGAGCCGTGCAGGCGTGTCTCCACTAATTAGGTGCCTGGCCCCTGAGAAGACACACATGTAAGGTAAGGTGGTGGCCTTGGGGGGAACAGGGTGAAGGTGGGAAGGGGCAGTGGGGTGAGAAGAAGCGGTGGGAGGAATCTGGGACATGCAGGGCTGCGGCGGCCAGAGAAAGAGGTGACTTTCCCCAGCTCCAGGACTGTGGCTGCTGGGGAGAGACCCCATTCCCTCCCAGCCCCAGCTCGGGGGCTGCTGTGGCAGGGAAGAGAGGGCACATCCATTGCATTAGAAAGGTAAGACGACGGATATTAAAATATGATTTGTGTGCTTTTATTTGTAGATCAAAGTTTATTATTAAGTTTATTTTTATATAGCGCTTTTATCCAAAGCACTTTACAATAGTTAGCTAACAATACAAACAACATTTGGAAAGATCCTTAAGTGGTCCACTGAGACCCTCAGACATTTTCAAGTGGTCCATGAACAAAAAAAGTTTGAGAACCACTGCTCTAGGCAATTCCATTGCACTATGACTTTGACTGTGATCTATTTCTCTGATGTTTATAGGTTAATTTTTTTCTTGTCATTAGTTGATTTAAATTATCCCTGTGTGATTTATTTTCTATGTTTACGATGCACTAATTTCAAATACAAACTCTCTGATATTCATGACCATTATATCAAGCTAGATGCTATTCTTGCTTACTACTTGTTAATGAGATTTGTGTGTTCATTACTTTGGCCCACTGCTAAGACAAAAGTTCTACTGAGCTAATTTTTACAAAATGAATAATCTCTGTCAAAACAGGTTACCAAAAATGAACAAACAAACCCCAAGTCCCCTGATTTACAGTGATAGTACTGAAGTCTGTGAAGAGCAATGCTGGCTTCAAAGTGTTAACTAATACTACAGAGTAGTTAACTATTTAAAATACATTTTCTGTGAGGAATGGGTGAACCAGTTCAGAAAAAATAAAAACCAACTTGCTCCTTTAGCCATTCCTCACACACAGACCCGAGTCTTTTGTGACTGACAAAAATATGACATTACCATAACGAACACAAAACCTGCTTTGTTTGATCACCTTTTTATGCGTCATAAGTGCCAGGCAGTATTTCCAACCTGGCCAAAAACTAGGAAGTGCTGGAATGCTATGAGCACAATTGTTCAGGTTATATTTCAGACTGGCTTTTCTGTTGCAGTTCTGCAGCCTCCAGTTTTTGGGAAGCACTGCAAGAAAAAAGGTTGCTCCCCAAGGTGGTCATCAAACATCATGTTTGTTTGAAAAAGGCTTCCTTTTTATTGTCCGAGAAGCAGCAGAGCAAGTAGGGAGGTATGGTCTGGTACGTCGTACCAGCAAGATATTTATAGCTGGTACGGCATACTGGAAAGAGGAGCAGCAGAACATGGGGCCACTGGGCAGCCCCACGCTGGCAGCTCCTCTGCCCCCAGCCCTTCCATGCAGGGTTTCCTCCGGCTCCCAGCAGCAGCCCCAACGGAGGACAGGGCTGGGGGTGGTACAGCTGCCAGAGGAGTTGCTGGCATTCTGCTTCTTTCCCCACTGCCCCTTCTAGCGGGGAAAGGAGCAGAACCCCAGCCCCGCCCTTCCACAAGAGCTGTGTCTTTTCCAGCTCCCAGCAGCAGCCCCACCGGAGGACAGGGCTGGGCTGGGGTGGGGTGGGGTGGAACAGCCGCCGGAGGAGCTGCTGGCCTTCTGCTCCTTTCCCGGCTGTGGTTCCCGGGAGAGCCCTGAACTGCAGGGTTTTCCCAGGAACTGCAGCAGGGAAAGGAGCAGAACGTGGGGCCACCAGGCAGCCCCATGCTGGCAGCTCCTCCGGCACGGCTGCTATACTGCCCCCAGCCCTGTCCTCTGGCGGGGCTGCTGCTGTACAGACAGAGGAGATCCTGCGTGGAAGGGCTGGGGCAGTAGAGCCGCGCCGGAGATGCCGGCGTGAGGCCACCCAGCAGCCCCACCTTCTGCTCCTTTCACCTCTGCTGTTCCGAAGGCAAAGCGGGAGGAGGACAGAGCCCCCCCAATCCCAGGTAAGGGGGGTGGATCATGGGGAGGGGACAGGGAGAGTGTGGGGGCCCCAGGCTGGAGGCAGGGTGGGGAGAAGTCACATGGATGGTCACATGAGGAGGTTGCGTGCCCGCCATGGCTCCCCCGCACTTACCAGTAAGAAATGGATTCCGCTGGCACCACTGCTGAGCAGTGGCCAGACAGCTATAACATAAATAATGGAAATAAAATAATCTGGGCCAGTTTCTCATCTAGTGAAGGATGGTGCTATGCTGATTTACACATGCTGAGGATCTAGTCCTGGGAGCAGATCAGTTTCAGTGCTCCACTATAGTAGTTGCAGTTTATGAGGCCAGCAGACCTCAGAACTTCACTTCTCCCTTTCTTCCCTACTGTAATACAGAGTGTGGCAGAGCTCCAACCTTGTCCCCGTGGGTCCCACGCTTCCAGGAGGTTTATGCTAGCTTCAGAGGCTCACTGCAACCCTCCACGTAGCCCTTCTCTCTCTAGGGCCAGGGATATAGTCTATTGAGCCCTCTTCATCATAAGCCAGCAGGAGGTTGGAGAGAGAATTCCCACAGTCTCTGTTGCTCCTACGGCCTCATACCAAAACAGTTTAGCCTCCTCTCCCGACAGGGGCCTGTTTTCCCCTCCCAGGAGGTGTTTCTGTAGTGGTAGGTTGGGGGGAACCTGGGCCCGCCCTCTACCCTGGGTTCCAGCCCAGGGACCCTAATGGTAGTAGCTGTTGGCAGCCAATCTTTCACTGCCAGAGTTGCTACATTTCCCTGGGCCACTTCCCCACAGCTCTCCTGCTTCTCCCTTCTTCACCCTTACCTTAGGGCTCCCTTACCAATGACTTGAGGGTGTCTTCATTAACCAGCCGCACTTCCTCTCCCCTGGCTCTCCTCTGCCTGTCGGGAGTGAGCCCTTTTATAGTATCAGAGGGGCCTTATTTAGAGTCAGGAGGTCACATTAGCTTAATGGCCTCACCTGACTCTTTGCAGGTTAATTGGAGTCAGGTGTTCTTATTAGCCTGGAGCAGCCCCTGCTCTGGTCAGTCGGGGAACAGAAAACTGTTAATCCAGTGGCCAGTATATCTGCCTTCTGCTACTCTGCTGTAAAGGAAACATCTATACACGCTCATGCTCCACACCCTTCACGTCCTCACCCTCGTGTCCCGCTCTGACACAAAGTGGCGGGACCTCCTGCCACCTCTAGAGGGTGAGGAGCCCCGGTGGGCCAGCCTATATTCCACCTTGGTCCCGAGGCCCGCCGGGGATATCAGTTGGCGGCTCCTTCACGGGGCCGTGAGCACGGGCCTGTTCTTGGCGCGGTTCACCCCAATCGCGGACACCTGCCCCTTTTGCGGCGTGAGGGAAACCCTGGCGCACGTCTACCTGGAGTGCGCCAGGCTGCAGCCCCTATTCCAGCTCCTCACAAATATTTTGTTAAGATTTTGGTTGCACTTTTCCCCTCACCTCCTTATCTATGCGCTCCCTGTCCGTGGCCCCACTAAGTCGCGGGACCTCCTGGTCAACCTCCTCCTGGCCCTGGCTAAAGTGGCCATTTATAAAACCAGGGTGAGGAGGTTGGCCGATGGAGTCTCCTGCGACTGTGGGGCCTACTTCCAATCCTCTGTCCGTTCACGCCTCCGGGCAGAGTTCCTCTGGGCGGCATCCACTGACTCCCTTGACGCCTTTGAGGAGCAGTGGGCGCTGTCTGGGGTTCTCTGCTCGGTGTCCCCGTCAGGTTCCCTTCGTTTAACCCTTTGACCGCACTCCTGTCCCTGTTGTTCATTAGTTGTCCCCCATAATTACTTGGTTTTCCAGGTCCTGTGGATCCTTTAGCAGTGGGCGGGCGAAGCAGTGGGCGGGATCCCAATAAGGCTACTCTGCTGTACCTAACTTACCTGGGTCTATCACAAGGGCATTTATATTTTAAGTTACTCTGCTGTTTATTTTTCTACATTCTTACCATAATCATTGTGAGAGCTCAGTGAGGAACTCAGTATTAGGAACTCAAAGGACAAAAAGTGTCCCCATTCCATGACAGTAATCCACATAGTAAGCCTCTGCTATTGCTAATTTTTGTTTCTGGATTGAAAAAGAGAAGTCTGGCCAACTTCCCTCATTTGGGATTAATTTTAAATCAGTTTTTTCTCCTACTTGTGATGGTAGATTCTGCAGCATGTTTCTAATGTGACTGCCCTTTCTACCAACACAAGTGTTCCATTCTGATACCAGTGTCGCCCCTCTGCGGAGCATTTGCAGAGTTCAGGGCCTTGCAGGTCAGCTTCCCAGTGGAGGAGAAATCAGTGATGAGGAGTCTCGGTACAGTCATCATATAACTTATTTAATTTACACACATGCTTCAGTCCAGAAAGAGAGGAGCTCAAATAGTATGCAGGGCATCTCTTCTGTCAGGAACTGCAGCCAAACCCAATTCCTGGTTTCTGGGAGTAACTCTGCCTCAAGAATTGACTCTCATCAGAGACCAAGGTAGACATTAAACTTCTCTGCTGCTCACACTGGTCACTCTCCAAGGACTACCGCTTCCACTCAGAACTTTGCATAACAAAAAACAACACAGTATGCCTTCCTAAGACTGACCATTTGTTCACACCCTAAGAAAAATAACTTGGAAAACTATGGTTAGCAGTGCCACCTACTTGGGCACCCTGAAAAATAGGGAGCTATAGGAGGCATAATCTTCTTAAACAAAAGTAAGCAGAGATACCCTTTAATAAAGAGTAAAACTGCACATACGGCTTATGTTTCTAATGAAAAAAATCACAATTGGGACACATGTCTTGAAGGCATTGGTGGCTTAGATTAGCATTTCTATAGGAGCCTCATGATGCAAATAAGGATAGGTCAAAATTCACCTTTTAATAAATTAGTGCTAGATCCCCAGAAATAGTTATTTGTTTGCTATAGAGAGTATAGGGCCATAGGATTAGAAGTGAACAAGGGTCATCTAGTCCAACCCCCTGCTACGATGCAGGATTTGTTGAAGCTGATGCACGAACAAGTCCTCCATTTAAGACAGTTATAAGAGTGTAGTAGTTATACATGTATGTACAGACACTCGGGACATGTCTACACTTGCACAGACATAATCACATTGGGTCTCATTGAGCTAGCGCATTAAAAAGAGTAGTGTAGCTGCGGTAGCATAGGCAGCAGTGGCACAGCCTAGCTTCCCCAAGCGCAAACCTGCCTGGACCCCCTGGGTATGTACTTGGGGTGGCTAGCCCATGCTGCCACTTGCCACTGCCCATTCTGCTGTGGACACACTACTATTTTTAGTATGAAGTATGTCTACAAAGGCTGAGAATTACGGCTCTCGCTCCAAATGTAGACATGGCCCAAGTGTTATGGGACTGGGCCATCTATGCCTCTTTTATCTGAAAAACCTACTTCCTACATAGTTGTAAGGAAAGATATTTGGAGGCAGAGAATGACTCTGTTTCTAGCAACTGAGGCTGACACCACTACCCTAATCAAAAAAAGTTTGCCTGCTTCTTGCTAGAACATAAAAAATGAAAGCTCTTTGCCAGGTATGTACAGTTATTCCAATTATAATGCGTATCCACCATCATGTACTTGTAATATGTTGTCCTGTTTCATCTTGTATTGTATTGCAGCCATTCAAATAGCTCTTCGACACAGAGTACATATTCCTTGTTTGGCATGGCTCCCCAACAATACAGTGCTGTGTACACACTAGGAGCTATGCACATAATGTACTATTGAAGTCAGAGTGACTATTTGTATGTGTACAGTACTATGCACAGTTAGCAGAGGTTGTAAAGTTGGATGCTATGTTTTTGATTTCCACCCTCTTTATGGCACTGTAATAGTGCTCAATGTTTGAAAGATAAAAGTAAATCTAACCCGACATACTAGAATTTCAGGTAATTAGTTTTAACCTTTCAGTTAATAAATAATCAATAGTTCAAGTTATCTGCTTACTCACAATAATATTACCAACTGACACTGTAGATCTTTAGCTGGCTTCAGACAATCAAAATGCAAAGAGTTACTTGTGCCAGTTAAAAATTAGCATCTGTAAACGTGGCATTCTTTCTACACGTAATACATCTGTGTATTTTGTGAAGCTCATGCACTGGATAGGGCTTTGTAATAGTAGTCCTTTATACTTAGTTTATTAGATATTATTACTTATTAGAAAAGTGCATATTATGTTGTGCATTATAATTTTGAAAAGTATATATTACATTTATTATTTCTTTAGTGCCATTATAGTCTTCTGGGTTAATATGTATATGGCTGAATGCCTATTTTAAAAACATATATTGATTTCCTTTACTAGATAAATACAAATATAAGTAGTTTTCAAAAAATGGACTTTAGATGCCATTAGAGCCATTATGATTTAATAAGTTATTGATCATTTATTTCAATTTACAAAGATACTTTCCCGGAGTTATTGTTGTATCTCAGTAGACTTCACTAATTAAACTTGGTTGGAAATAGTGAAGTAAACCAACTGCACACTTTTATTCAGTGGCTTTTAGAAAGCAAATGTATATTAAAAGTAGAATATAGCTAGGCAAAATGTATATAACTTTTCTTCACATGAAGTTACTTTGATGGTTTGTAGGAATTATAACCAATTATAAATGTAATAAGCTATACTCCTGTTTTTGTATTACATTCTTAAATCTGTTTTCTTTATAGCTTGAAATCAGTGTTATGAAGGCTTCAGCCTCCGGTTAAATATTATATAAAATTTAATTGATTAAATACAAATGGAAACATTTCTTACCACTAAAATCTGCAGAAATTGACTTTCAAGGGCTTCTTGTATGAAGTTCCTCATATTTATGAACTCAGAATAGCCTGGTACAAAGTTCATGTGACATAAAACAAACTGTGTAATCTGTCACAGAGTTAGCAACTATCAAATAAGTTCATATCCAGTAAACTGGAAATCTTAGTAATTTTTTTTTGTTACTTTTTCTTCTTCCATATCTACAACTTAAAGTAACCTCTTTTGTCTCTGCTTCTGGGTATGACCATGCCTGTCTTTGGCTAACACTATATCAGAATGAGTTAAAAACAAATCAGCATTTAACTCTGAATTTTAACAATGCCCACTGTAAGACTACAGTTCAAGTCTTTGGATTGTATTTTTTGTGCACTGTACTCTTTTTTAATTATTTGAATACACATTATGAAGTATGGGAGAGATATTTGTATTCTTTTTTATTAATATGATATGAACCTGTCCATATGATTACTTTTTATTGGACTAACTTCTGTTGGTGAGAGAGACAAGCTTTCAGGTCAGACAGGTCTGGGAAAGGAACTCCCAGCTTGCAGCAAAATGCAAGGTGGAACAGATTGTTTAGCATAGTTAGCACATATTGTAAGAGACTATTCAAGGTAGAGTGGCCCGTTAAAACTTCTGCAGTCAAAGACATAGTGGGTTAGTTGGTTACAGATTGTTGTAATAAACCACAAATCCAGTGTTCCTGTTCAGTCTATGATTTTCAGGACTGGTCTACACTGCATGGATAGGTCGTATAATGGTCCCTCGCTCTCCCATGGGGAGGAAGGCCACTCAGTCCGGTCCTGTCTGGCTAAAACCAGAGTCCGCAGGATTGTCAGGAGCCCACAATAGGGCTGGACGACCAATAGTTACCATCACGCTTTAGCCTGGGTTTGGGTGGCTCAAGCTGCCAGCCCTTAAACAGAGTCTACAATGGAGCTAGGGGCCAGGGCTTGAGGAGGCTCAGGCAGCCAGCAACCAAACAGTCTACAGGTGAGCTGGGGCCTGGGCTTGAGGAGGCTCAGGCTGCCAGCAAGTGGAACAGTCTCAGGGCTGGCTTTAGCCTGGGTGGGACTCAGGCAGCCAGCAAACAAACAGTCTATAAGGGAGCTGGTAAGGGAGGCTCCTTCTTCAGGGCTAGAGCTTCCTTGCACAGTATAGGGTGTCAGCCACCCCGGGGTGGGGTGTCAGGGGGACATGGGCCCACCCTACTCCACTGTGTCCCAGCCCAGGGCCCTGGCAGGGGCAGGATTAGCTGCCTCTGCAGGTATCCAGCTGCAACACACCAACTGAGCCACACCTGGCTCTGAAGCTGGCTGTTCCGTGGCTGCCCCTGGGTCACTTCTTGCCTCCCCGGGGTTCGGTACCTGTGGCCTCCAGGCCTCTTCCAGTTCCTCGGGGTACACAGCGGCAGCACTCTGGGCCAGTCCTTGTCGGCATCTGGGGATTGGGAACAGCCAGGCGTAGGTTCCCCTCTGGGATGCAGCAGAACCGGCGAAGCATCCTGCTCTCTTCCAACTGTGCTGCAGGCCCTGCCTTTTATACTTCCAGCCATGCCCCGGTACTTCCGGTGAGGGAGGCGGGGTGATCTAGGCTCCACCCCCCAAGGGGAGTGTAATGGTCCCTTGCTCTCCTGCTTGGAGGGAGGCCACTCGGCCTCACTACAGGCCGACATAAACTGCCTTGTGTCGACCTACCTATGGAAGTGTCCTCTCTTAAATTTGGCTCCCACCAACAGAAGTGCCTCTCTATGCCAATTTAGGCCAGGTCTACACTACAGACCTATATCAGTATAACTACGTTGCTCAGAGGAGTGAAAAATCCACACCCCAGAGCAACGCTGCTATACTGACCTAAACCCCCACGTAGAGAGTGCTATGTCAATATAACTCCACCTCCCAGGGAGGTGTATTTAACTATGCTGATGGAAGAAGCACTCCCATCAGCATAGGAGCATCTTAACATAAGCGCTACAGTGCAATGCAGCTGTGCCGATGCAGCATTTTAAGTGTAGACCTCCCCTAAGTAACACCACCACCCCAAGTGGCATAGAGTCACGGCTGATGTAATTAGGTCAACACAGTGACAGTGTAGACACTTCCTTGCTTACACCAACTGTTACTTGCTTTCAGGAGCTGTCCCAGAATTCCCCACATTACAATACAATCAATACAAGTGCTCCCGCTAAGGACACGCACTGCCAGCACAAGGAACCAAGTATGCACACACACAAATGATTTAATAACTGCGGTGAATGTATGCCAATGTAAGTTAGGTCAACATAATTTTGTAGTGCAGACATGACCTTAGCATCTAGCAGAGTAATGAATTTAAGATCCCTGGCTCATCTTTTGAAAATGTTGTGCAGGTTTCCTTTAAGGATGAGAACTGATATGTCAGTGATCTGGTAATTCTGTTCTTTACTATAGTTTCAACCAATTTGCCAAACAGAAACAACTAAGATGTTTGTACACCAACGCAAGGAGCCTGAGTAACAAAATGAAGGAACTAGAACTACTGGTGCAGAAAGTGAACCCAGATATTAGAGGGATAACAGAAACATGGTGGAATAGTAGTCATGACAGATTACAGGTATTGAAGGTATGCGCTGTTTAGGAAAGACAGAAATAAAGATAAGGGTGGTAGAGTAGCATTGTATATTAATGATGAGGTAGACTAGAGAAATTAGAAGTGATGGAATGGATAAAACAGAGTCTGTTTGGGTCAAAATTACTTTGGGGAAGAAAGCTACTAGACGTTCCTCTGGAATAGTGCTTGGGGTATGCTACAGAACCCCAGGATCTGATCTGGATATGGATAGAGACCTCTTTAATGTTTTTAATTAAATAAATACTACTGGGAATTGTGTGATTATGGGAGACTTTAACTTCCCAGACATAGATTGGAGGATAAGTGCAACTAATAATAATATGGCCAATATTTTCCTGGATGTGATAGCTGACACATTTCTTCACCAAATAATCATGGAATCAACAACAGATGATGCCACTTTAGATTTGGTATTAGTGAATAGTGAGGATCTCATACAACTGGTTCTAAGGGACAACCCCTTGGTCTGAGTGATCATGAGCTTATTCAGTTTAAACTAAATGGAGCGTTAAACAAAAATGGATCTGCAATTAGGGTCCTTGATTTCAAAAAGGCAAACTTTAAAAAATTAAGGGAATTAAGTGGACTGGACAGAAGAACTCAAGGATTTGAATGTGGAGGAGGCCTGGAATTCCTTTAAGTCAATGTTGCAGAAACCATCTGATGTAATGATAAGGCCGTTTCCTGTAGCCATATTGTAAGGCCTCAGGCCTTTGTCTGCAGTCATATTAGGAGAGCAGCAGCTGTTAGTTAAGAACCAGGAAGTGTCATCCTCACATTCTATCTAAATTACATTAAAACAATATCGGGCTGTTAAGGAGATCCTGTCCTAATAGCACCCACTATCACCAGATAAAGAAACAGCTCTTAAGATGGTTAAAGAAAACTTAGTTTGATAGCATTCTGTCTGGCAAGAAATCACTTATCAATAGTTGTGGTTGTGAAATCTTCATTTCTTTATTGTTTTCTCATTATGGTCCTTACTTCTCTATTGTTTATCTGTATAATCTCTGTCTGGTTCTTTGACTGTTTCTGTCGGTTACATAATTAATTTTGCTAGGTGTAAATTGAGGTGGTGGGGTATGATTGGTTAGAGAATTTTGTTACAATATGTTAGGGATTGGTTAGTAAAATGATTGGTTAGGGCAGTGGTTCCCAAACTTGTTCCGCCGCTTGTGCAGGGAAAGCCCCTGCCGGGCTGGGCCGGTTTGTTTACCTGCTGCATCCACAGGTTCGGCCAATCGCGGCTCCCAGTGGCCGCGGTTCGCTGCTCCAGGCCAATGGGAGCTGCTGGAAGTGGCGTGGGGCGAGGGACGTATTGGCCGCTGCTTCCAGCAGCCCCCATTGGCCTGGAGAGGCGAATTGCGGCCAGTGGGAGGTAAACAAACCGGCCCGGCCCAGCAGGGGCGTTCCCTGCACAAGCGGTGGAACAAGTCTGGGAACCACTGGGTTAAAGTATAGCTAAGCAGGACTCAAGTTTCACTATATAAACTGGGGTCCAAAACAAAAGTCTTAGGAACCAACTCCAGGACACAGCCCCAAGATCAGAGCTGCCAGACCTCAACACTCTACCAATGACATCGTGCAGAAACTGGAGTCCCCCAGAGTCCCCCGATCAAGAAAAGTTCACCTGCCTCACTGGGACTGGGAGTGGTGAGCATTGTATGTTTAGCGTGTGCATTTTTTTTTTTTTTTTTTGGTAATTGTTAATAAACAGAGGTTAAGTAGAACATTACTGTGTAAGGCTCTCTCACTAGTAAAAGACCCCGCAAACCCGCAGAGTGTAAGATTACGCTCGGAGCCCACAGCAAGGTAAGGGTGGGTGCCTAAATTAAGAGGGTTATGCCTGAGCCCTAGGAACAGGGTAAGGGTGGGTGCTCTACAGTGTAAGGTTACGCCTTGAGCCCTAGGAACTGGGTAAGCGTGGGTGCCCCTAGGGTATGCAAGTAACAGAGAATTTTGTGCATGTAACACTGAAGCCTGCATCCCAAGCAAGGGGAAAAAATCATAGGGAAGGGTTGCAGACCAATCTGGAGGAGCAAGCATCTCAAACAGATTATTCAGAGAAAGCAAAATCCTACAGGGAATGGAAGATGGGATGGATGAGCGTGGAAGGCTACCTCTTAGAGGTCAGAAAGTGGAGGGATAAAGTGAGACCTGCCAAAAGCCAAGCAGAGTTGGACCTTGCAAAGGAAATTAAAACCAATAATAAAAGGCTCTACATAGCCATATAAATAAAAAGAAAACAAGGAAAGAAGTGGGACCGCTAAGCACTGAGGAGGGGGTAGAGATTTAAAGACAATCTAGGCACGGCTCAATACCTAAACAAATACTTCCCCTCAGTTTTTAATAAGAGTAATGAAGAGCTTGGGGTAGTGGCAGGATGGCGAATGGGAATGAGGATATGGAAGTAGAAATTACCACATCTGAGGTGGAGTCAAACTCCAACAGCTTAATGGGCCTAAATCGGAGGGCCCGGATAATCTCCATCCAGCAAATATTAAAGGAACTGGCACATGAAATCGCAAGCCCAATAGCAAGGGTCCCTTTTCCACCAGGCGTTCCGGTTGAAAACCAGACATCTGCCAATCCTATACAGGAAGTCAGACTAGATGATCAGGATGGTCCCTTCTGGCCTTAAAATCTATGTGGCCAGTCAGACGGGCCTGCACTGGCAGCCAATGCCGGTTGTCATGGGTACGGAGGCTCAGCAGTACTGTGCACTGCAAGCTGGGCCAAACTGGGGTGAACTCTCTTGGAATGCACTTTCCGATTCAAGTCTAATAACATGGAAAGAGCCATTTAAAAGAGTCTGCCTAGAATTTAAACTCTCCTACTCTCAAAAGTTAGACCTGAACAGGAGCCTATTGAAGCATATAGAGTGGACAGACTGTCAGTCCTGAAGCTTCAAAAAAGTAAAACTGCACTGAAATCCTTGTGCAGCATTATTTTGGGTATTTAAACTTTTAAAAAATATTTCAGATCAGCTAATTTAGGGCCAAATTGTGCCCAGCCCATGTGTGGTACAAGAGGCTTCTCTTTCATAACATCCATAGAAAGAGCTAACAACTGCAGTCTTTGTGCTACCCTATGCAGAAGGGGAATTAGCTACTGTAGATTCCCCAAAAGGAGGAGAGGGACGGGGGAAGGGCAACATCTTGCTCTCCCTCTAAACTGTCCAACATAACTAGCCACATGCAAAGGAAGGGTACACCGAATCCCCCTAAAATATATAGCAGTGAGTACCTTTCCCACCCCACACTCCATGGTTCATTGTGTACTTTTAGCATAGGACAATGCTGAGTGCTTTTGAAGATATCCCTTACAGGCACAATTGGACTCCTACTTGATAAAGAGTCATTAGACACAATGACAACTACCTTTGGGCATTGTGCATTTTTTTCAACCAATGTGATACCGCCACACCCACCTTTAGGAATCCAGTACTGAAGACACCTACAATTAAATTTTAACAAAAATGATATTTTAGTCCCAACAATTCATTCTGGCTAGTCCTGTTGTAACACACCAGCATGTATCATTCTGTGACTTCACAATCATCAACAATTACAATGGACAACTGAGCTAGTTCATGGGGCAGAGGGATGGGACCCCACAAATAAATGTCTTTTTAATAGGAGGCAATATTTTTTCAATATATCTTCTAAAATATTATTATAGAACAATAAAATAAACATGTTAAACTATCCCATATACTAAAATCCACCACTTAGTGGAGTTCCTATATGTTGATCATTATTTTAGGAGTGGAGTCAGGAAACTGTTGTAGATCAAATAAAACAAAGCTTACTGGTGCATCAAATGACTGTGGAGCTAGTCAGAAATTATGGGAACATAAAAATGTCAAAATAGTTTCATATTTAGTTATTTAGGTGCTGACTTAGCCTAATCTAAATACAGTGCTGAATCAGGTCTTCCCAGCCTGCTTGGTGGGGTCATTTAGGATACACAATACTGTTGATCCAGTGTAATTTCCAGAGTTTAAATATGAGGCACCAATATACAGTAATTTTAAAATGTCATCTTGTCCATCTAACAACTATCTGTTGTAATGTAAATACAAAAACCTCTTCAGTAGAACATCTAAACTAAATGGAACAAAAGGGAAACCAAGATAGAAATAAAAAATAAAGTGAGGAATCATATTTTGATTAGAGGATCTTTCTTAGATATTTTTTAGGGGCTAAAGTGTACCATGTAACTTCAGCCTGAAGTAAAAGGTGATGTCAGGTGCAGGGGAGCAATCAGAGGCATTGCTGTAGAGCCACAATTCCTCTCAGCATCTCTGGTTGCGCAGAAGGTGTGAGTGGGGAATTTGTGACACCCCTTTATGGCATGCAACTTATTACTCTACAGGCTCCCATGGTGGGGAGAAGAGGAGGAGCAGAACCATGCCTGCAACTGCTACCTAACTCTACCTGCCGATTTGCATTCAGGAGTAACACCAGGTGTTCAACTACTGCTATCACCTGAAGGCAAGACCTGGGTAGCCTTGCAAGTGAGGGGAATCTCTACTCACTCCTACTGTCTTGGGCAGTCATGCTAGAGCTAAGCACAATTTAGCCCTTTGTAAGCAAAAAGGTGTTATTAATGGTGTATGCAATATTTTCTCTGCAGAACATTTCTGAAGAAGGTTTCATTGTCAGACTCATGCTACTAGGTTTTCTCCACCATTTTCAGTGGATTTCTTTTTTGGTTAAAACTAAAATCCCAGAAATGTAAGTATTGTTTAGAAGCAACTAAAAATCATAGCTCCCCCACAGAGTGGACAGTTCTAAAAAGTAGCCCATGAACAATAAGTTGTGGGTTTTGGGGCTAATAATATTTTTGGAATATTCATGGCATTTTAATGCACGTATTGACACACACGGTTCACACATATAAGGTTAACATTGATAATATATGAGAAAAATGCTACGCCACGTGAGTCAGGTGACAATTAGCCGGGTGTGAGTGTTCAGGGAGTCAGCTGCTATCCATTCAACTTCCTGTTGAATTGTAAACTATTTACAAGACATTTTTTACATCAATAATACGTATAATTGGTCTTCTCCCCCACTCTCTTCTGAGTTCCAGTTGCAGGAAGGAAGGTAGTTTACCAGTTATTGGAGTTCACTGACTATACTGTGTTTGCAGAAGCACACCATTGGAGTTGTATGTTAAGCTTCACAATCCCAGAATCATTCTTATTTTAACTTTTAGGGTGCATGCACATGCACTGACTCACAATCCAAAATTCTAATAGCAGCTATACAAGGCCCCACACCACAACCACTCTAAATAAAATTATAATAGTCCAAAGAAGTGGGAAAGAATAGAAGGCTATTCCTATAATTAAATATTTGCATAGCACCATAGCTTTACAGAGCTTTACAAAGATGTTAATAGATATTATCTCTGGCCCCTGTGTTCCAGGTTCTGTAGGGTGTCGTTACCACATACAGTCAAGGCTTTATACACAGCCTAGACAAAAGAGAGAAACCAGGAATGAGGAGAATACAGATGGCAAGGAGTATAATGAGGGAGTGGTGGGAAATGAATAGCCAAATTCATCCCAGCTATAATTCCATTTAGGTCAAAAGAGTTATCATTAGAATTAATTCAGCCCATTTTGTTGGCGGGGCAGAGTGAGAACAAGTTGCAGTCTACAAATCAGCATTTGCTAACTTTTGTCTGAATTCTGAACAGTGTTAAATTTGACCATCTCATTTACAGTGGAGCATAAAAATCAGTAAAAATCATACTGCTTACAGAAATATATTAGATACAGATTCTCTAATTCACAAACCAGTGTAGTTCCAAAATGATCCAGCAGGGGACAGGATGTACATATTAAATCATTTAACTCAAAAGTTTTATTTTTGTAAAAATGCTTCATGTAAATTTTATATTGTTAGAAAAATACAAATACACAGGTTGTTATTCTTAAACAATCCTTTAAATACTCTTTAGGTTTTTTTTAAAAAAATTCAAATAGTTTTATATTTGCAAGTAATGATACTTTGCCAATACAGTTCTAGTTAGGTAAAATAATAGCTTTGTAGGGGAATTCAGGGTTGTTCACCAATGATATAAAGGTTGAATAGATTATTAAAGATCATGGAATGAGCCGTTAATGCTAACATAATTCTTTAAATTAAATATCCACTCTGAAATTTTCTGGTTTTTTGGCTATGGAATTCTGGGGAGCTTTGTACTCACAGGATGGTATCTGTTTTTAAAGATTTACCTTATATCTGCACCTAGGATGGTTGCTAATGAGGGAAACTAGATGGACAAGGCTCTGAGATTTTGCAAAAGGGGCTGCTTTGTGACATCCACTTATAAAACCCATTTCTCCCCTTTCCTCCTGAGTCAGCTGCAGCTCAGAACTGTTTTTTCAGTTATTGTAAAATATATTGAAACAAGGTTTCAGGAGTTCTGGGCACAAATGCAGGAAACCAGGAAATATTAACCTAATGAAAGGTTGTATAAAATGTAAAAGGGTTAGAACCAATAGGATTCCATTGAAATCACTATAATAAGATCAAAGAAAAGGAGTACTTGTGGCACCTTAGAGACTAACCAGTTTATTTGAGCATGAGCTACATGCATCCGATGAAGTGAGCTGTAGCTCACGAAAGCTCATGCTCAAATAAACTGGTTAGTCTCTAAGGTGCCACAAGTACTCCTTTTCTTTTTTCTTTTTACGAATACAGACTAACACGGCTGTTACTCTGAAACCTATAATAAGATCAGTCATCAGATACCACAGTGATGGATGCAGTATAAGAAACTGAATAGAACTCTAAAAGCCCATAGAATATAATAAAATTGAATTTTCTTTTCATATATTTTCAAGAATATTATGGATTTCTATAGCAAGAATATCCTTTTCTATTTAGTTCTATAGTGCTGTTTGATAAGAGTAAATAAGGGCAAATACTGCAAGTATTGGAATGAGCCGGAGAAACAAGACGGCTGGGCCAGGTCTCCTCACCAAGGGTGAGATTCTGTGACATGCCTAAAAGTTACAGCACAAAGCTTACAGCAGAAGTCCTTAGCATAACTCAGGGCTTGTCTACACGGGGAATACACTAGTGCAGAACAGTTATTCCATATTAGTTCCTCATGTGGACACTCTCATTCTGCATGGAGTGCTTTGTGCAGTTTAGGTTAATCCACTTTGAAAGCGGATTAACCTAAACCACAAAAAGGAAGTCTCTTAAAGCTTGACAACCTGAATACTTAGTTCACAGCAAACTGGGGTGTAAATCTACCCTGCATTAACTGCCATATGGACCCTGCCTGCTGCTGTGCACTAAAAGTTCCCTTTTTGATCTAACAAACAGTAGGGAACTTTTAGCGCTCAGCAGGGTCCATATGCACACTTAGTGCAGGGCAGGCTAGTGCATGGCAGATTTACACCTCAGCTTGCCATGAACTTAGTGTTCAGATAAGTCCTTACTGCAGAATAAGTGTGTCCACAAGGGGAGTTAGTGAAGAATACCTGTTACACTTTAAATTCACATCCTACTTTTTCACACTAACTTCCCGTGATTTTTTTGTGTAGACAAGCCATTGTACAGAGCAGGGAGCCTGTCTAAGTTATGGTAGCCTCTGTTGGGCTCCCCTATGGGATTCAATGCAGCCCAAAATCTCCAATGCTCCTTGCTGGAGCCCTGCACCTACACAACTCTCCTGTCTCACCCCTAGCATGCCCCTGTGCCAGGGCTTGAAAAAAGATCCTCAGGAGCTAGCATATGGCTGTCCACCATAGCATATGCCTGTGCAAGGGGAATCATCACCTAGCCAGTAATGAGGTTTTTAAGGTGCTCTGGTCCTTTTATCCAGTGAAAAGGGGAAGAGTAGGTGTGAGACTCTCACCCAATGTATCTTTTTCCTGAATTTCTGTATTTTTCCATTGGGGGCTGGCAGCCATGCAACCAAACAGAGACTAAAGCAGATGGTGTTTTGCCATTTCCTGTGTTTGTGCAATGCTAGATTACGATGGTCATTTAGCATCTCTGGGCAAGTCAAGATGTTTTCCCTGTTAAGTGTAGCTCCTAAGTGTAGTCGTTGCTAAGCAGCTGGGCCCTCACTGTCCTTCAGAGCCCATTCATCATGCAAGGGCCAAGTAGTGCATGCAAGTCCACCTGTACCACAGTAAGATGTGCTAATGATTGCTTTTATAGACAAACACGGCAGGATGGCCTCATTGGATAGTGCTGAAACAGGCAAATTACTAAAGCCAATCAACAGATTTTTAATATTCTTGATCTTGTTTGTTCTTGTCATTATATGAAAAGGAAGTTATTTCCCCACAAATGAAATTCAAACCTGATGAATACAAACATAACCTCTCTCTTATTGGGTAAATGAAAGCAATTAAAAAAAATCACCAAAATGTTGCTGATTTCCAGTAGCTGACAATGTAGCACAATGTTTAGAAGACATATAAGAATAATTTTTTGTTAGAAAAAATTACAGTAGAAAACAGACAGATTAGTTTCTTTGCCTTTTTCTAGAATTCTGAGACGTTAACTAATGATTAGTTAACTCATGTTTCGGTCTACTGGAAGTACTTTTCATTCAGCATGTGGTTAGCAATCATATTACAGTATTTGCATGTTCATTGTGAATGTTTCTATATGCTGTAAATCTAGCCATCTTTTCATAGACTGTTATTATTGCGACAATTCCTTGTGTAAGACTTGAGGTCAGAGTCTTATCTCAGTTATACGAGTATAAATCAAGAGTAACTCTATTGTAATTTACTGATTTATATTGGTGTAACTGAGATCAGAATCTGGCTCTGAGATTTTAATTCTCTATAACATTGCTAGTATTTTGTGAAGTGATGCTGGTTCATACACAAAAAACAAAGAGATTGCTCCAGTGTTGTTTCTGTGCTATCTGTAAGGCACATAAACCAATAAAGAGGGAGTAGACATAATTCAGCAAATTATAGAGTAGCTTTACCATTTCCACTATTTGATAATTTCAGAGCTATTGTAAGCAGTCTTCTTTAAATATTTTGCAGATGGTCAGTTCAAAAGGGAGGCATCAGTGTTGAATTTGTTCCTACTCAGAGGAATAAACAGTTCAAAATTTTAAAAACATATATTGAATGGAGATCCTTTACAATTTCTCTTTCAACTCACCACTACTTTGGGTGACCAGATAGCAAAGGTGAAAAATCGGGATGGAGTGAGGGGTAATAGGCACCAATAGAAGACAAAACCCTGAATATTGGGGCTGTCCCTATAAAATCAGAACATCTGATCACCCTAGCACTACCCTGTGTGTGTGTTCTTACAAACTATCTATATATACACCACTTAATTCCGAATTGGAAGTCTATCAAATAGGGAATATTATACATTTCAAATCCCCAACCATCTATAAAAATAAACTAATTTAAAATATTGCATGCAGAAAACCCTTAGGAAGACAAACATAAAACTAGATGACTAAAGTGTATACTTATATATGAAAACATTCTTGGTGTGATCCTGATCTCACTTACTCTGGATTTTTATTGGTGTAACCAAACTGACTTAACTGAGGTTTCTCCTGATTTATAGCATTATAAGCGAGAGATGAATCAGGTCCAAACTATTTGAAATGGAATCTTCTGTCAACTGAAATATTCTTAGCTGGCCTAGAAGCAGCTTTGTGGGATGGATCTAGGGTGACCAGATGTCCCATTTTTATAGGCATTTTTTGGGACTTTTTCTTAGATAGGCGCCTATTATCCTCCACCCCGTCCCGTTTTTTCACAGTTGCTATCTGGTCACTCTAGATGGATCTGTGCTGGCAAACAGGAGAGCTAGGGTGAAACCCTTGCTGCACTGACTCACTATGGTCAAATTTGACCACTAGTTTCAAGGGCTACCTCAGAATTCTTAAAATTCCGGTTGGTGAAGTCAGGATGTTGAAAGAAGCTGGTTGGGTTCTGAAAGAAGGTTGAAACTTGGTGTGGCCAACTCTCATGATTTCATGAGCCTTGCAATACCGGGTGTTTTTCTTAAAGCTTTAGCTCCTGAAGTGAAGTGTGAGAATCCCAGTTTATTATTTTTTTTAAAGTAAGTTTCTAGTCCTCATGGTTGCAAAGTTTGAAAACATGAATCCTAAAGGCTCAAAAACCAGAAGGAAAATAAAAAGAACTTATGATTTTTAAAATCTCATGATTTTGGGGGCCTGACTCATGAGCTGGCACCCTCAGCTGTTTTATAGAATGGCAAAAACTGTCCCAGTGAGAACCACACATCCCTGCTTCTCATTTAGCAGGAAAATTCAACACAGAATGGCATTAGTGCCATTTTACCCAGAGACAATATTAAAACACCCTTAGAATTCAGCAAGGTGTGTTTTTCAAAAATATATATTTCAATTCCTTTATTCATTTTCTAAGACCCACCTTGGATCAGTGTTCTCTATGCAACATTATCTATGCATTGGCCGCAGACCAACTTTTATCTTTGTATTGAACACTTTTTTCGGTGCTTAAGAAAATGAACCAAATCAGCAGCAAAGATTCACACTTCCTTTGCTTCTAGAAATCAGTTTGTTCAATAAATCATGACATCAATGCATCAGCTCAAATTCTTTTGGTTACACTATTGCAGCCCCATTGATAAAAAGGAATGGATACAAGGATGAAAGTTGCTCTAATGCTAATGCACAGATAGTGCACAGTACAACACCTAGACAAAATGTTGATATGGGTGCCTTTACAAAAGAATAAAGGAATTGGAAAATATTGTTTGTGGCAACATGTGTTACTAAACTTTCAGGATATTTTTATGTTGTATTTGGCATTAGTGCTATTTTACCATTCTAGCTGACGTTGCTACATCTTACTTCTACATGCCAAGCAGCGACACATGTCTCTCAGTGAGATAACTTTTTTTGCCACTGCATGTCAGCTGATATGGGTTGAACCTTCCTTTTTGGTTCATAATTTGTCAGTACTTCATGAAGGGGCAGACTGTGGCTGCTTCTGTGCAGGTTCATAGGGTTAGTGAGAACGAGTACAAGCAGTTCTCCCATTCCTAATGCCCTTTCATGGGGCAGCCAGAATCAGGGTGGGGAGTGTAAGCACTGCATTAAGACAATGTCTACACTACAGGCACTACAGTGAGCACAGCTGCAGCAGTGTCGTAGTGCAGACACTTGTTACAGTGACAGAAGAGATTTTTCCATAACTGTAGTAAATCCATCCCCTCAAGAGGTGTTAGTTAGGTTGATGGAAGAATTCTTCCGTTTACCTAGCTGCATCTACAGTAGGGGTTAGGTCAACCCAGCTACATTGCACAGGGCGCAAACATTTTCATTGCCATGAGCAACATAGCTCTGCTGACCTAAGGTTTAAATGTAGACCAGGCCTAAGATAGTGCTAGACTTACCAAAAGGGAAAGGGAAAGTGAAGTGAAAGAGTGGCCATGGCATCATTCTTTTCCCCACAGGCCAGCAGAGCACAGCCAACTAGCACTGAGGGTTGTACACGGAACTTGGTTCAAAGGGGGCTTGAGTTCCCACCCTGCCAGAGCTTCAGAGGCAGTCCTGCTCTGTACAGCTCATTCGTACCCTCTGCCAACACAACCAGTGGAATCTGTCTCAGCATTTTATTAGTGCGATGCTAATGGCTGTGTCATTATTTCCACTGTGAATCCTGTTTTTCAAGGGTTTATAATTCTTATAAAAATGTGCTTCACTCTGAAACTTGGCATATACAAGGTCTCTGCCTAGGAGCAAATTCTGATTTACACAAAATTTTGCTGACATCACTCTGATTATTTTAAAGTTAAAGGAATTTGGAAAAAAAAAGTTTCAGGATTTCAGTCCCTTTCAGCATTCCTGTAGTTTAAAAAAGGAAGTGAAAGGCTAAGTCACTGGAGTTTGAAATGAGGCTAGTGCTTTTCAAAAGGATTTTTACTATAAAGATGTATTTCCAGCACATGTTGTGCTGTACTGGCTTCTTTAGATAATATAGTAGGCTGAAAATCTATGTTTAAAACAATACATATTTGTAGCCTCCATCATAGTAAATGCACACTGGGCCACATTCTATCCTGACAGAACTCCAATGAAGTATGGTCTTGCTTACACTAGTCTAAATCATGAGTAACTCTACTGATGCCAATGGAATTAAACTCACGTAAATGAGATCACAATCATGTCTGAGGAGTATAGTCAAGTCAGAATGTGGTCAACTGACTTACATGTGGGGTTTTGACTAAATAGGAACTACAGAATCTGGTCCCAAATCTACGGACTTGGATTTAGTGAGCCTGATTTACTTTTCATTTATATTTCAACTTTCACTGTCAACTGTCAGTAATGAATCTGCATATTTTGAAGAAGATATAAAATGGATAAACCGACTGTTAAAGAACACTTTGGATCTCATTTTCTATCATATCAATCTGTGTATGAGAGAGATAAGGTGGGTGAAGTAATATCTTTTATTGGACCAACTTCTTTTTGTTGGTGAAAGAGAGAAGCCCAGACCTGAAGAAGAGCTCCGTGTAAATTCAAAAGCTTGTCTCTCTCATCAACAGAAGTTGGTCCAATAAAAGATATTACCTCACCTACCTTGTCTCGCTAATATCCTGGGACCAACATGGCCACAACAACACTGCATACAATCTGTGTATTAACATTTTCCTTAAATAAACACATGCAAAAAAACCTGTTTGTATAATGCTTTAGGTTGGATACAAAGTAGAAGAAGCAAGGAATCTCAAAGGTGATGCTGACAATCCATTCTTAAACTCACTTTGATAACCCACATATTGCATATATCTTGCTAAATTGTATGGTTTGTATGTGCTATAATGGTGTGAGTTAAGAACAGACTGTCCAAATTTACTGTGAATGCCTTACTTTTTGCTAGTGTACACCAGTTAGTTACATGGCAGTAAGCTTTTATGAGCAGTGTGGTATATGTACATAAGGTATATCATCATGTTTAGAGGTACATTTCTTTATAGTGACTCTTATGCAGATATACATCTCACTTATGCTTAGATTTTTTCTTAAAACCTTTATGGTGTCTAAGCATACTGAAGACTGTTTTTTGTAAGATCTAGGCACATGCCTTTTCAGTATGGAGAGAGCCAATAGCTTTGTAAGTATTTGCAAGTACAATGTAGAAACACAGAAAGATACCAGCTGGGATATCATAATTAAGAGATCTTTTTGAACAGAAAGGATAATGTTAGTTAAGCTCTAGAAGAGATATAAAAGATGGAATAAGTTTTCATCCATGATGGATCCATAGTAGGCTTCAGAACATTAAAATACTGTAGGTCTTTCAGCAGCTGGCAATGGCAATCCAAAAAAGCATATAATATTGGTATAATATTAACCAGTTAATGCCATGCCTAGAGCAATATCTAACCATGATACTTTTGAAACCTGATTTTATATTAAGCATCTCTCAGTATTTTACTTATTGCACAGGATCCTGCTTAATGAAAAGTTAGTGTTAAGAAAAGGCAAATTATTAAACATTTTACATAATACAAGTCACAGTACTTACAATACAGTAAACTAAGTATGCTGATTTTGATATGTACTGATAGAATAACTGAACAGGCAGCCATGCATATTCCTTTTAATCATACATGGTTGAAATATTTCTTACAAATATTACTTTTGAATTTTTAATTTGCTTTTCCCCCACTAATGTTTAGCAAAGCTACACAGAAATATATAAATAATGTTCAATATATTGCAGTTATTCATCAATATAAATCTGCAGAAAAATGTACCTAATATATTTAGGAAGTAATATTTTTCATATATGGTAGTAATAATCTTTGTATTTTTAAGAATATGATCTTTTTTCAAGAAAAAATATTGACTGGAGTTTTTAACAGTTTCAGGGACATATGGATTGATTCATAATAAAAGAGAGTTGCTGCTTATTTAAGAATGGCAATGCTATGCTTCAGTACTGCTGCCCATAATCACTGGAAATATATCCTCTTCAGTATGTGAGGAGATATCCTCTACAGAGTGGTCAGATAAATCAGTTCACCCTGGGCTGTAACAAAATGCTGTCTAGTGACTTGTGACAGACAGGGCTTTAACCTCTGACAGCTAGATTCATTGTTGGTACAACAGCCAATCATCGGTTTTGACGACACGAGTCTAACCAAAGTTGGAGTATAAAAGCCCTCTTGGAAAATATATGATTCACCAGTGTGGTAAGTTGTTTCTCGGATTATACTTGCCTTTAGGGATCTGTTTAGTACTGAAAGAAAAAAATAAGAAAGCAAGGAAGGGAAAAGACTGCACTGAATGTGAGATCATGCAAAAGCTACAAATCTGTGTTTATATTTACCTGTTCATGCTGATTATACTTGGTCCAGTGGCTCTTAATGACAGTAGTCAGCCAAAAGAGAATGGAGAAAAAGATGAACTATGCATTGCATGTACATGGAGGCAAAATACAAAATCTTCCAGAATAGAAGCCATAAAAATTCAAATCCTCAGCAAACTTCGTCTGGAACAAGCTCCTAATATTAGCAGGGATACTATAAAACAGCTTTTACCCAAAGCTCCTCCATTGCAAGAACTGATTGATCAGTATGACGTCCAGAGAGATGACAGCAGTGATGGTTCTTTGGAAGATGATGATTATCATGCTACAACTGAGACTATTATTACAATGCCTACAGAGTGTAAGTAGTCCTGCTACTTTAATATCACACTGTTCTACTGATAAACAGTTGTCCTAGTGCTTAAGAGCAACAAATCTTGTCTCAGTCTCTTCTAACAGGCTGCTGGCAGAAGTATGTAAGAGGGAGGGAGAAGAACATATTTTTAAATAATTTGAATCATCATCCAATGACCTCACTGTGATCTTTTATTTTATTGTATTATTTTCCTGCTCCCTTATAACATATACAGGAATAGTCCTTAGTATCTTGCCAATTGCCTAATATACTAAATAAGATTTGCAGTTTGCTGACCTCGGTATTTGCAGTATTCAAGGTATTTCCTACAGTAAATATAGGGAAGTACAAAGAAATCAGTGCAAATAATGAGGTAATTATAACTCTTAACAAGGATTTTATGAGCCACCACTTTTTAAACATTGCACTAGAAACAGACAAAAAAATGTCACTTAGAACATTACAACCACTTAACTATAATACACTATAACAAATGCAAATAAAGGTTTAAATACTTGTTTCCTCTGCTGATCTCAGAAGCTAGTACCGCACAGCCCAGCTAACAGTAAACAGTGAATGTAAACTATATATTTAAAGTAAGCAGAAGAATGATAGATTTTAGATGTTGAAATGTCCATGTATATCTATCAACTCCAGTAGTTGTGTCAGGGAAGAATGAAGGCATTTACTGAATGAGCAGATTCTTAGTTATCTTCTGAGTGCTAAACATCTGCCATGACTCCTATCAAGTATCTTTTGCACAGCTAATACTATAGTATCTTATGTTCTTAATCAGCTAAAGTATTTGGCTATGGCAGCTGTTTTTCAAAATAACACTTATGAATATGATGACAAAAGTTGAAAACAAGACAGGGCATATAAGGCATAGATATATTACCAGCAACAGAGATATGTAGTACACAAACCTAACAGAATATCAGCTGCTGTTGCTAACTACAAAATGTACACATTTATAGAAGTTAATTGACTATAAAATATATAGGTTAAATTAACAGTGTAGGATACTATATAGCAATACTGAATGACTGTATTACAGTAGCTTGATCATGATGATGTAGGTAAAGGCCAGTTAACCAACATTTATAATCAAGCCTACTATTTAAAATAGCCTACTATTACCTAATTCTTCTTTGCTGATTGAAGAAAGGTGATCTATGCTCTGTTTATTTGTCACTTCACAATTCACTCCACTCTTTTCATAGACAGCCTAAAGAAAACAAATCACCATTTTTAGTATATTAGAAAAGCAGATATCTGAAGAGATGAGGTTATGAATATTGGAGCTCTGCACCACGAGAGATTACTACTTCGCCCTCCTACCCCTTAACATGGACAGTTTCATCTGGGTCTAATAGATTTTGCACCTGTACTGTATACCAAGGGTAGTTAGATTACTACAATGAAAACACTTTACCATAATATAATTTAAGCCAAAAGAAATAAAGATCCATAGGTTAAAACTAGTTTATTAACAGATAGATTGATCATAAAACAAAGGAGGGGAATGTAGGTGTTACTGTAGCTTGAACACAGCTGCCTCTTTTTATATAATATGCTGGCAAAAATGATAATGTTTGACACATTAGAAACATCTATAACATCACAGAAGTGTGTCGTTAAAAAGTATAGGTTTGCTGTTCAATGTGTTTTTGTAAAGATACTGCAGGAGTTGAATGCCAGAAAGGTGTTAGTAGTTAGTCATTCTTAAGCAGAGTAGTCTGTACACTGTGTTCAGCCTGCAGGTAATTTTTAGCTGGAGGAAGTGTTTCTGTCCCAGACTGACTGGTACAGCTGCTCAGTTAGTATAAGTATTCAGATTCCCAGAGAATTCTAAGGAAATGTTCCCCTACAGCCTTTTTCTATCTCAATATTCCCCATCATTTTTTAATTTCAGCATGTGCTCACCCCTTAGCTAAAGAAATCAAAGTGAACAGCTTACACAGCATAAAGATCCTACTAGATTTAGTTGGAAAATGGTAAATCTAGCTTAAAACATGGTTGTTCAGAAAATGACCGTCAATTCCTTGTGATAATATGTAGTAGAACCTCAGAGTTACAAACACCTCGGGAATGGAAGTTGTTTGTAACTCTGACAAAACATTATTTATGATTGTTCTTTCAAAAGTTTACAACTGAACATTGACTTAATGCAGCTTTGAAACTTGACTATGCAGAAGAAAAATGCTGCTTTTAACCAAAACAAGCACAGAAACAGTTTCTTTACCTTGTCAAATCTTTTTTTTTTAAACTTTCCCTTAATTTTTTTAGTAGTTTACATTTAACACAGTACTATACTATATTTGCCTTTTTTTTTTTTTTTGGGTGTCTCCGCTGCCTGATTGTATACTTCCAGTTCCAAATGAGGTGTGTGGTTGACCGGTCAGTTCATAACTCTGGTATTCTTAACTCTGAGGTTTTACTGTATTACTTCTAGATAGCTTAAAAATTTGAGGCACAATGATTCTGTTAATTTCAGTTAAATAATGCCATACCGTACAAACCCCACAAAATCCAGAGTTGAGAGTTTATTTTATAGTGAATTAAGTACATGCCACTTTTGCAGTCAATATTCCACTGATAACATATCTTACCAAGCTATACTATACAGGCTGGATATTTTTTCTGATTTGTTTATGCACGTTCCTTTCTGCTCCAAGGTCAGTAATCTATTCTTTCCATTCATTTATAGCTGATTTTCTTGTGCAAATGGAGGGGAAACCAAAATGTTGCTTCTTTAAGTTTAGCTCTAAAATACAATATAACAAAGTAGTAAAGGCCCAGTTGTGGATTTACTTGAGGCAAGTCCAGAAACCTACAACAGTATTCGTGCAGATCCTGAGACTCATCAGACCCATGAAAGACGGTACAAGATATACTGGAATTCGATCTTTGAAACTTGACATGAACCCAGGCACTGGTATTTGGCAGAGTATTGATGTGAAGACAGTGTTACAAAATTGGCTCAAACAACCTGAATCCAACTTAGGCATTGAAATCAAAGCTTTTGATGAGAATGGACGAGATCTTGCTGTAACTTTCCCAGGACCAGGTGAAGATGGACTGGTAAGTTCTACTGGAAAAATTCCACAGAGATTTTTCTTATTGTATAGACCTTTTTACAATAGTTGGAATTGGAAAGCATGTTTTATGTTGTATTTCGAGGAGAGGAAGTGGAATCTTTGCCTAGGGGTTAAAATATAGGAGTGAGGGTTAAGAGAAGGGTTCTGTATGCCCAGTTCTGCAACAAACTTGCTCTCTGATCTTGCACTTAAATCTCCCTGTGCCTCAGTTTCCCCATCTGTAAAATGGAGGTAATATTACTTTACCTAATTCAAAGGGATGCTGGGAGACTTTATTACCTTGTTTGTAAAGGGCTTTGATATTCAATGGAAGATTCTAGAAAAGTGCAAAATATTTGTTATGAAATCCAGGAGTAAAGAAAAGATATTAAAATGCTGCTTAATGAAAAGTTATTTTTAAGATATAGCAAAAAAATGAGGGCTCCTGGATTCCTGCACTTGAGAATAAACTGCCTCAAATCTGGTACTGCTGACCAAGTTCTTGCACTCAAAATAAGACGGAGCTTCTTCTCTCTCTGAATACATAAATTTGCTGTTAACTATAATGGAAATTTTGCATGCACAGAAAGGAGACAAAAGACCACCTCACAATGGGTCTTGAATTAAGGACATCTTTATGTAATGCTGGAACATATCATGCCATCACGAGATTCTGCTTAAACATGAATGGCACAATTTGCTTTATGTTTATGACAAAGTACAAAACTAATTGACAATACTGTATTTTATTATACAACTCACTCTTTAAATATTACAGTTTTGAAAATGCAGTACTTTTTATGCCATATTATTTTCAAAATTATGTCAAAGCAGTCAAGGACCCAAAATAGGCACTTTTTTTCTTTTTATTGGAAATTTAATTGAATAAAATAAATTTGGAAGTGTTGCAGTTAAACAAAAATGGTAAGGAATTTCCTTCATTTTTAACAATCTTTGAAAAGCAATAATTGCCTACAATCTACGCAAGTATATTTTTGAACCTATTATCTACATCAGTAAAGCAATATTTATCACTTGAATCCTACCAAATTCACAGCTGTGAAAAATGAGTCATGGACCGTGAAATCTGGTCTCCCTTGTGAAATCTGGCTATTGTAGGGGGTTCGTGGTATTGCCAGTCTTCTGCACTTCCTTCAGAACGAGGTGGCCAGAGAGCAGTGGCTACTGGCCGGGAGCACAGCTCTGAAGACAGCACTGTTGCAAGCAGTTCCGCAGGAGTGAGGGTGGCATGGTATGGTACTATCACCCTTCTGTGCCACCACCAGCAGCAGTGGAGAAGTAAGGGTGGCAACACCACACCATGCCACTCTCACTTCTGTGCTGTTGCTGTGGTGGCTCTGCTTTCAGAGCTGGGCTCTCAGCCAGCAGCCACCACTTTCCAGACACCCAGAAGTAAGGGTGGTACTACTATGACCCCCCACAATAGCCTTGCGACCCCTTTTTGAGTTGTGATCCCCAGTTTGAGAAATGCTGACTTAAGGGCTTTACATGTTTGTATTTTTAAATACATAATCATGATTTGTGACAACACAGTGAAATTCAAGATTTAAATATCCGTGAGCATGAAATTCAAGATTTTTTAAATGGCATGACCATGAAATTTACCAAAATGAACTGTGAATTTGGTAGAGTCCTACTTATCAGTAAATTTATACTTTTAAACAAAATCCTGAGAGAATATGATTTCCCTCTTTCACTATAATGCATAATGTGCTTGGATAAATCTAAATACTTATAAATTTGATTTTTATATATTTTCTTAGCAATGTAATACAGTCATATTAGCTTAAAGACAAAATGTATTGTGAAAGTTTGATTAAAAATCCAACAGAAAAAATATTCTTATATTCCTACTCAGTTGGAATAGGCCAGTTGTCTCCTCTAGTGCTTCAAACACAATCATGCATACAAATATCAAGTACTGACTATATCAACAATGCATGAAATCATCCCCTTCTGCAGAGATTTACAGGGGTGGAAAAAAAAGCTCTCAGTTTCTTTCCACTCACAATTATGTTGCAACCATCTTCTTTCCTCAGCAGAGGTGTTTGGTCTGCATGCCTGGGATAAAAGAGGTGGCCTTGATAACTATGGAGCCCCAGGGTCTGCAGGGAATTCCTTTCCCAAAAGTGTGGATCATGGGTCCACCACACATGTGATGGCCCTCTGTGCCACTCTGAGCTTCCTTGGATGTATGACTCTCTCAGGAGCCACAATATTAGCTTCTCTTGCAAAACCTGTGCATAGTTTCTGAGAGAGGTGAAAGGTATGGAGTAGAAATACAGGAGTAGGATTGCTAGAAGCAGCATTTATTTTCCCCCGTCATTTCCAATAGTATTTTCACCAGTTAGGCAGGGTAACATCAACTGCTTCAACTTCTTCCCTCCTCTGGCTAAATAGGAGGCCCTTCTCAATGCCTGCCGAGCTTCAGCTGCACACTTTATGTGCAGGGACATCTGCAAACTCTTCAGGAAGGGGGGACCGGAATGTTAGCCTACATGTTTTCCCTTCTGCAATTTTTGGAGCTGCTTTTTTGTGTGTGGTTTGCTTTCTTCTATATCATGTAGGTGGAGGGAGCTTTTGGCCCAACGTCCATAACACTGATCAAAGCCCCGCCTATCAGCTATTTGGGATGCTCAGGAATGGTAGCTATTGCATAGTGAATAGTGGGGAAATTCAGTTTCTTAGTATGAAATAGTGGGATAAATCTTGAAAGTGGATGAAGTGTAGCCAGGGACACCTAGAAGAGGACATAGTTACCTTAAAAGAAAACAACACACCACTGTTACAGGATTAGAGCATTCCAGAAACTTTTACAAATATGATTTGAAAATATTAGTTTAAAACAATCTGCACGTCTGAGACGTTGCATATTTTTTCATGTCTCCATCTGTCCCTTTAAATGTTAAATACTTCATGTATTAATAATATTTCCAATTCTTTTCCTTTCCCACACAGAATCCATTTTTAGAGGTCAGGGTTACAGACACACCAAAAAGATCCCGCAGGGATTTTGGCCTTGACTGTGATGAACACTCAACAGAATCCCGATGCTGTCGTTACCCACTGACTGTGGATTTTGAAGCTTTTGGATGGGACTGGATTATTGCACCCAAGAGATACAAAGCCAATTACTGCTCTGGAGAATGTGAATTTGTATTTTTACAGAAATATCCACACACTCATCTTGTCCACCAAGCAAACCCTAGAGGTTCAGCAGGCCCCTGCTGCACACCTACCAAGATGTCCCCAATAAATATGCTGTATTTCAATGGAAAGGAACAAATAATATATGGAAAGATACCAGCCATGGTAGTAGATCGTTGTGGGTGCTCATGAGCTCTTTGCTAGATCCATTACTTCATAAAACATGGAATCTACCAAAAAAAGTTCTGTCCCCTCTGCAGTTTTTCAAACTGTGAATTTATGTACAATAGGCTATAGCCTACATCCAACAGGCTGTACAAAAGGGTACTGTACGGTACATATTCAGTACAACACAAGCTACAGAATGTGAACTAAAAGACAATATATGCAATGGCTGGTTTTTAACCAGTGAAAAAGATAAGCTACAATCAAAATCACCGGATTTCTCAATGAATTTCTTATTCTAGAAGGGAATCAGTTTTCAGTTATTCAGATACCAAATTCATATACAGGTTTCAACATATACAAGTAGACAAAAGCAACCTCCTTATCCTCAAAAGAACGAATTTCATCACAGCTTCATTTAGTATTGTATTTCAAAAACATATACTGGTACATTTAGGATTGTCACAATACCACCATCTGAATTGTCCTTAAACACTTGAATTTTTAGTGCAGAAACACAAAACTGATAAGACGAAATTCCACAAAAACAGATAAATTCAGAAATTTGGGATGGCATAGTGTGTGCATAATGTTTCCATTCCTTTTATGATTAGTCTGTTAGTAATCAATATCAATGGTGCTATCACAGCAGGTGGAATAAAAATAAAAGCAGTTATCAAGCTGAAAGAACAGTACAATAATGAATTCCCCCTCTCCTCAGGTACAGTAATATTCCACATTCATATGAAATAGTTATTTTTTAAATTTAAAGGTGAATCATTTTCTTGACCTAGTGATATCCTCAGAGAGACTGCACTGCAGTAAGACAAAAGGCAGTGGAGGAAAAAAAATTAAAATATGAATATCATAATCCCAAATTATAACCTGCCTTTGCAACATTACAGTTTGCACTTTGGTAAACCAATGCAAATAATTGGTTGCTACTAATATTGTAAAAATATATACATAGACTTTGATATAATAGAATTTGTGTAATATGTATACATCATTATTTTGTAAATAAATGTTTCTTTTTTATTTACTGTTGGTATATGTTTATGGTAAGAAAGATTCAAGTTAACCTATACTTTAGTGTATACAAATACATATTCTAGCAATAAAAGCAATTTTGGATATGAGTGCAAATAAATAGTAGATAAAATAATGGACATAGCAACAAAGTAATCCATAAGGTGGTTATGCTAATTTTTTTATATTGTGGATAAATGATGGCTGTTTACAAAATTTTTATGGGTTACTGTTATCATTTTGATCAACCACTGATTTTCCATACTTTTAATGTTGTACCCATTTATGATGATAGTACCAAAACCTCCTATTTCATTAAAAGCATTTTTTGTAAATGTAAAAAAATTTACAACAAAATATTACCTTTATTTTATAATGATATGCAAACTGATTTCCACACATTATGGTAGCAAAATATACAGTAATCAAAATTAGAAATCCACCTATTTTCTAGAAAGTGAATTTAGTTTCAAATGTGAAAAATGAATAATACAGGCATTGTTAAAAACAACATAATTTCTGTTAAAATATTTTCATTTTTTGTATGATGCAAAAGGTTGCAGGTTTTATTCGTTATTCTGGCTTTCAACTTACATTTTTCTCTGTGTGAATTTACAGTAAAATATTAAGTTGTTTGTCTTTTTTCCCTTCCCCTTTACATTTATATCTCTGTAAAAGTCTAGGTAAATGTTTTGTAACACTATTTTCTATTTAAGGAAAGAATTTAAAGTTTGTTTACTAAGATTTAGGTCTTGAAATACCTATCTTCTAGTGCTACTGAACGAAATTCATTATTGAACTACTGGGCATATTACTAAAATTGTTGCCACAGATATGCATCTCTGTTCAATTTCTGTCTAACTTGATGACCATATTAGAATCCTAGGGCTTTAATTTTATCTTCAAATTAGTTTACCAAAACCAAAATTGCAGACAATACTATACAACTTTAAAAGCATCCATGGGTTTAGAATCTGAAGTATTGCTGAAAGCAGGCAGAAAACTAAAAATTAACTGTGAAATCCTAGACTCATTGAAGTCAGTGGCAAAACTCCCATTGATTTCAGTGGGGCCAGGATTTCACCCTCAGGTTTCAATCCTGTAAACACAAAGTATGTGCAACTTTACCCATGTGAATAATCCCATTGAGATCCATGGGACTACTCATAATGTGTGTTTGCATGATCAGCGTTAAATGATATGAAAAGACATTTGAACTCCTTGAGCCAGATCTTTAATTTGATGGCAGTTTTGCTACTGACATCAGTGAGAAGAGCATCAAGCCTTTAAAAAAAACAACAGAAAATTCATATTATGAGTTTTCCTCTTAATATGCATGTCACAGAACCCCTACAGAGGTCTACTCTAGCTGGTCCTGTGCCTTGAAATTCAGCTAACTTTATTAGATTGAAATTACATACACCTGGTATAGTTCATTTTTGCCAAACATGACCAAGAATACATTATTATAAGGCCGTACTGATTTGCATATTGTTTACACAATGACCTTATGTAAGTGGCAGCATTTGAATTGTGCACTGTGTATATCTTGTAGGGTCCTTTAGTGCTTGTCGCTACACTCTTCCAATCTCCCTCAATGCAACAGTAAGCTTTTCCAAATTTTCCACTACACTGTAGAACAATATAAATCTACAATCACACACAAAAACTACATTAAAATAACATTATTAGGGTTGCAAAGTCAAGCACTCAAAAATTAGGAAATGCCAGAATTAACCTTAAATTGACCCCCATGTGAGGATGCATTGTTAGTCTTTAATTACATGTTCATATGCTGTTTTTTCCACAGGATGCCTGCTTCATTCAGTGCACAGAATGGACTGTGCTCACTTAATGATCAGCTATTCCATATTTTGTTTTCTCCTTGTTGTTCAAAGTGTGGCCATAGGGTCTATTTACTGCACTATTCAAACCCTACTCAAGACAGAATTATTAATTTCCTTATGGGCTTTTCTATGGCACCCATCACTATATCAACTGAATACTTCACAAATATTAATTACTTTATTTTCACAACAGCCTTGTGAGGTGAGGAAGGTGGAAATATCCCTTTTTACAGATGGGGAACGGAGGAGCAGAGAAATTGAGGACAAAAGTATCCACCTACTTTTGGGTGACCAATTTGAGACACCTATGACCTGATTTTTCAGAGTACTTAGCGTCAGAGAACACTTTATATTTTCAACACACAGATCCCATAGGTTTCCACTGCAGAGGTAAATGCTCAACACTTTTGCAAATCATACCAAACAATGAGGCGCGCACAATTTTTGGTTTGGTTTCAGTAACCTGCCCAGCATCACACAGAAACTCTGTGGAAGAGACAGGGGTAGAAATCAGTCATCCAGGGCAGGATTCAGCTAATTTAATTCTGAGACCATTCTTTCTCCTTCAGCAATGTCCTGCCTCCTTCACTATACAGGAGCAACTTCCTGTTCCTGCTGCTGGTGGTGTTGCAGCTGCCTGGTTATTACCACTGGGGATGGAAGGAGGGGAGTGGAATGGAGCCCTTCCTCCACTCTACCATTCCCCTACCAGTCGTGATTGCCACCTGACTGCCTAACTCTACCCACCTTGGGACTGCAATGGTATCATTGCCTTCAATGCAATCCCTCCCCACTCAATCATTGGGCTGGTGGGCCTCCTCCTCCCTCTGCTTGCCCTCCAGTCCCCTCCCCGCCCCGCGCCCACACCTTGTAGTTCACTGCCCTGTCTTGCATGGTCTCCTCTTCTGGTGTCATCAGCATCCCCACCAGGGCAGTGGCAAAAAGCACAAGCAGGGAGTCCATTGCCAAAACTATCACCACCACCAATAGGACCCTCTCAGTCAGCAAGATGACCCTGGCAAGAAAAAGGGCAAGGGTCCAGACTGGAAGGCTCCTTCCATGGCAGCAGCTGCTTCTGGTACAGCCCTACCAGTGGCCGTGGCTTCCCCTTCATCTGCTGTCCCTTTCACCAGATCTGGGGGCATCTGCCTTTCAGTTCACAGAGCATATGCCCAGGTAGCCACAGCCCCCGCAATTATCCCCAGACCTACAGCTTGAGGTATTGGGAGTTGCCAAGATTTTGCAGGTCACCTGCTGCACCTCTGGGTCCACGTGGAGGGGCTGATCCTCAATCTTGTCAACATCTAAGCTCCAATACCGGTCATCTGCCTTCCTTGGGACCTTGGATCCCAGTAAGTGCCTGGACCTACGGGGGGATTTTAACATCTCCTAGGATGTATGGGACTGCCTCAGAATAGAGAATGCCAAGCTGTCGCACACATCCTCAGGGATTGTCAACCTTCCTCATGGACGTCTGACATGACCACCACCTGGACCACTCCAACACCTTCACTTATGTTTAGGTGGAGGACACTTGATTGTACCACTCCTGATTAGACAACACTTACATTTCTCGATTTCACACCTTGCGGGCCCATTCCCCCACCATCAGGCCTGACCCGTTCTCAGACCACCATCTTGTGGTTGATACGGCCTTTTTGACACCTGAGCTGCTGTAAAACTGTGTCGGGTGGCAGCCCCTCTTCCAGAACATCTTACTGAAATTCTGGCTTCACTTTCCCCCCACACCTCCTGATTCTTGTACACCCCATCCGTGCCCCACAAAGTTGCAGGACCTCCTTGTCATCCTCCTCTTGGCCTCAGCCAAAATGACCACCCATCACTCCAGGAGAAGAAAACTGGATGGGGGGCTACTCTGTGACTCTGAGGCCCATTTCTGGTCCCTTGTCAACTCATGTTTCTGGGCAGAGTTCCTCTGGGCAGCACTTACTTACCCCCTGGACACCTCTGAGAAGTTCTAGGTGCTGTCCAGGGTACTCTGCTTGGGGTCCCCTTCTGGTTCCCTGATTTTCAAATCTTTAACCTCACTCTAGGCAACCTATGGCATGCATGCCGAAGGCGGCACGCAAGCCGATTTTCAGTGGCACTCATACTGCCCAAGTCCTGGCCACCGGTCCGGGGGGCTCTGCATTTTAATTTAATTTTAAATGAAGCTTCTTAAACATTTTTAAAACCTCCCTCCTCCCCAAGTTCCATAGCCTCCTCACCCAGATGCCCAAGAACGTGGTGGGGGGGAAAGGGGGAGGGCGCTCCAGGCACCCAACCACTCCACCCCAGAGAACTGCCCAAGCAACAGAAGGCTGGCATTCAATAAGTTTTGAAGTGCAGTGTGGCCTTGTCCTTCCCTCCTCTCCCCCTCCCCCACCCCACCAGGTGTTTTCCTCATCCCGCACCCCTCTCGGGCTACCTTGGCAGTTATCCTCCTATTTGTGTGGAAAATTAATAAAGAATGCATGAATTTGAAACAACGACTTTATTGCCTCTGCAAGTGGTGATCGAGGGGGGAGGAAAGGGTGGTTGGCTTACAGGGAAGTAGAGTGAACCAAGGGGGCAGGTTTTCATCAAGGAGAAACAAACAGAACTGTCACACCGTAGACTGGTCAGCCATGAAACTGGTTTTCAAAGCTTCTCTAATGCGCAGCATGCCCTGCTGTGCTCTTCTAACTGCCCTGGTGTCTGGCTGCACTTAATCAGTGGCCAGGTGATTTGCCTCAACTTCCCACCCCGCCATAAATGTCTCCCCCTTCCTCTCACAGATATTGTGGAGCACACAGCAAGCAGTAATAACAATGGGAATATTGGTTTCGCTGAGGTCTAACTGAGTCAGTAAACTGCGCCAGCGTGCTTTTAAACATCCAAATGCTCATTCTACCACCATTCTGCACTTGCTCAGCTTAAGGTTGAACAGTTCCTGACTACTGTCCAGGGTGCCTGTGTATGGCTTCATGAGCCATGGCATTAAGGGGTAAGCTAGGTCCCCAAGGATAACTATAGGCATTTCAACATCCCCAACAGCTATTTTCTGGTCTGGAAAGTAAGTCCCTTGCTGCAGCTGTTCATACAGACCAGAGTTCCTGAAGATGCGAGCATCATGTACCTTTCCTGGCCATCCCACGTTGATGTTGGTGAAACGTCCCTTGTGATCCACCAGTGTTTGCAGCAGCATTGAAAAGTACCCCTTGCGGTTTATGTACTGGCTGCCTTGATGCTCCGGTCTCAAGATAGGGATATGCGTTCCGTCTATCGCCCCACCACAGTTCGTGGATGGCTTTGCTACAATGGGATTCCCTATGACCTGCACATTTCCCAGAGTCACTACCCTTGACAGCAGCAGCTCAGTGATTGAATTGGCTACTTGGATCACAGCAGCCCCCACAGTAGATTTGCCCACTCCAAATTTGATTTCCGACTGACCGGTAGCTGTCTGGCGTTGCAAGCTTTCAGAGGGCTATCGCCACTCGCTTGTGAACTGTGAGGGCTGCTCTCATCTTGGTATTCTTGCGCTTCAGGGCAGGGGAAAGCAAGTCACAAAGTTCCATGAAAGTGCCCTTATGCATGTGAAAGTTTCACAGCCCCTGGGAATCATCACAGACCTGCAACACTATGCAGTCCCACCAGTCTGTGCTTGTTTCCTGGGCTCAGAATCAGCATTCCACAGCATGAGCCTGCCCCATTGCCACCAGGATGGCCAAATTGCCAGGGCCCATGCTTTGAGAGAAGTCTGTGTCCATGTCCTCATCACTCATCACCGTGCTGCCATCATATCCTCGCCTGCTTTTGCAGGTTCTGGTTCTGCATATTCTGTATGATAACGTGTGAGGTGTTTACAATGCTCATACCTGCTACGGTGATCTGAGCAGGCTCCATGCTTGCCGTGGTATGGCATCTGCAGGAGAGCAGAGTTGCAGGGGAAGCGGTGGTTGGATGACCAGTTTTGCAGACCTACTGCACCGTCTGCTGCCAGGACACAACAGTTGAGCGGGCTGCATGCTTGCTGTGGTATAGCGAGACAAGAGCAGCCGAGCAGAGTTGCAGCGGAAGCGGCCCTGCGAGACCACCAGGAAAGCAGAGTGGCAGCGGAAGTGGTGGATGATGACGGTCATATAGAGGACCTGCAAGGTGGATTCATAGCATAAAGAGAGCAGTGTGACAGCAGAAGCGGTCATTCTATGATGACGGTTAGCAGTCCTAGTGCACCGTCTGCTGAAAGCAGTATGGCGCCCGCACAGAAAAAAGGCACAAAACGATTGTCTGCTATTGCTTTCACGGAGGGGGGGGCGACTGATGACATGTATCCAAAACCACCCTTGACAATGTTTTTGCCCCATCAGGCATTGGGAGCTTAACTCAGATTTCCAATGGAGGCGGAGACTGTGGGAACTGTGGGATAGCTACCCACAGTGCAATGCTCCGAAAGTCGAAGCTAGCCTCGGTACTGTTGACGCACTCCACCACCTTAATGCGCTTAGTGGGAACACACACAATCAACTGTATAAAATCGCTTTCTATAAAATCGACATCTATAAATTCGACCTAATTTCATAGTGCAGACATACCCTATATGAATTCTATGATTTCACTGAGATCAGCAGAATATCCTTTTTGTTCTGGAAACTTCCTTTCAAATGCCAAGCTGCTAGACTTAACTTGTTTGGAGTCTGGTGAAAAATTTGACCCTGGGCTAACAAATTGGACCTCAGACTCAGGAACAGGTGGCTTCACTGATATATTCAGGAGGTTGGGAAACCAAGATCTCCTGGACCAATGGGGTGGCGGCCACTAAAATCACTTCCAATGCCTTCTTTCTGATTTTCTGTATTATTCTGGTGATGAGGGACATTGGGGGAAAAAACAAAGTAAGCCCTTAGGCCACTTGAATGATGGGGCATCTATGCCCCGGCTCCTGGCTCCCTTTTATCTTGAAAAGTATTGGTGAACTTTCCAGTTTGCCTTGGATGCAAAAAGATCCAGAATCAGAACTCAGAAATTTTTGATGACCAATCAGAAGGATTCATTGTGAAGACTCCATTTCACCTGAACAATTTTCTTTCTGCTCAGCCAATCAGCCTTCACATTGCTGGTTCCCTTGATATGCAAGGCTCTGATAGTCCAGAGATAGGCCTTCACCCACTGCATCAATGATGCTGCTTACTTTCGTAGATCCCTTGACCTCACACACACCCCTGATGGTTTACATACGCCATAGCCAACATATTGTCCATCATTACCAGAATGACCATTCTGCAAAACTAGGGTCAGTTGTTGAACAGCTTACTTTATTTTCCTCAGCTCTAGAAAATTTATACTATTCTTTCATTCCAAGAAGGACCATGTCCCTTGAGCCACCTACTTCTTGGAGAACACTCCCCATTCTTCAAGACTGGCATCTGTTTTTATGGTAGACCTCTCTGTCTCTCCTATGCCCATCCTCCATGAAATCTCTTTGGATTCATCCAGCATTCCAGGGATTTCAACACAACTGATGGAATGTTCACTTTCTGAGATGGAAAAAAATCAGCAATTGGCAGGGAAGGAACAGCAGGAAACTCTGGAGAATTTTCATATGCTTTCTTGCGCAAGGCACTACCCCTAGGCACGATATGATCATCTATAGAACATTTATTAGGCTGCCTAACAATGTCCTCAGGCACCTCCTCAGGAGGGTAATTGCTGATCTGATCTTTTCATGGCTTTTGGCTGACAAAAATATTTTGTGGGCCTCTGTGTCTAACACTTCAAGATGAACTAGGAGTTGAGATGCTTGATGATGACTCATTCCAAAAATTACTATAAATCCATTGCTGTTGCAATCAGGGCCATCCCTAGGGGTGTGCAGGGCCCAGGGTGGAAGTGACGAATCCGTCAGTTCTGGGACTGACCGCACATGCCAATCGGACTGGCCCATGGGGCCCCCCAAAGCATGGGGCTCGGAGCAGTCGCCCCGATTCGCTGTACCCCAGGGATGGCTCTGGTTGCAATGTTTAGATTATTGAGTCACTCAAGTGGACCCCTTCTTGAATGTGGATCTGATTAGAATGTCATCCAGAAAAGGGTATACCCAAATCCCCTTCTGCCTGAGAAAAGCCACCAGAAGGAGAACTAGACACAAATAATTTTAATCTCTTTTTATGATACTTTTCCTTTCCATGCATGAAAACTTTGTAAGCAGAGCTTTCTGCTCCGGTGCCCTTTGTGATGAGTCAGAGGAACGCTATACCCAGAACAGGAGAGGAGGTGGAGATTGGGAACCCGAGTCTCATGAGGAGTCCTGAAAACCTGTTCTGCTAACATGCATCTCTTTAGCTTTGCCCTTTGGAGAGTGGATAGAAAACCTGTAAGGGAACACTAGCAGCTGCTGCCTGGGGCTCACAAGATGACAGCCTCTGAGGAAAGGCACTTTTTGCACCAAATCCAAGAGCTCCCTAGACAAAGAGGGGATTTCTTCCTGAGTGGAAGAGTCCCTTCTTCTCCCCTCTGTGCAGAATTCCCAACTTTCCCTGGGGCCAAGAAAAGGAGACCAAATTGGCAGATGAGACTAGGGGAGAGTGAGGGCAAGGAGATGACGATGAGACCTGTGCTTGGGAGGGTGCGTGCCTGAAATGGTCTTACCAGTCAGTCCTTGCTCTGTTTATGGTGGATTCAGCTGGTCCCGCTTATGGTTTCCCCAGGCTGGGCCACTGTCCTTTGATATAACCGCCTCTGGCGGGTCAAGGGTTTTCTTCATTTTTCTGCCATGCTTCAAAACATTTGTCAGACTCCCTGCTTGTGGGGAATTCATAGACTGACAGATATTAAGGTCAGAAGGGACCATTATGATCATCTAGTCTGACCTCCTGCACAATGCAGGCCAAAGAATCTCACCCACCCATGCCTGCAACAAACCTCTCACCTATGTCTGAGCTACTGAAGTCCTCAAATCGTGGTTTAAAGACTTCAAGGTGGAGAAAATCCTCCAGCAAGTGACCCGTGCCCTACGCTACAGAGGAAGGCGAAAAACCCCGAGGGCCTCTTCCAATCTGCCCTGGAGGAAAATTCCTTCCCTACCCCAAATATGGTGATCAGCTGAACCCTGAGCATGTGGGCAAGATTCACCAGCCAGATATCCAGGAAAGAATTCTCTGCAGTAACGCAGATCCCACCCCATCTAACATTCCATCGGGCCTATTTACCATGAATAGTTAAAGATCAATTAATTTCCAAAATCATGTTATCCCATCATACCATCTCCTCCATAAACGTATCGAGTTTAATCTTGAAGCCAGATAGGTCTTTTGCCCCCACTGCTTCCCTTGGAAGGCTGTTCCAGAACTTCACTCCTCTGATGGTTAGAAACCTTTGTCTAATTTCAAGTTTAAACTTCCTGATGGCCAGTTTATATCCATTTGTTCTTGTGTCCACATTGGTACTGAGCTTAAATAATTCCTCTCCCTCTCCGGTATTTATCCCTCTGATATATTCATAAAGAGCAATCATATCTCCCCTCAGCCTTCTTTTGGTTAGGCTAAACAAGCCAAGCTCCTTGAGTCTCCTTTCATAAGACAGGTTTTCCATTCCTCGAATCATCCTAATAGCCCTTCTCTGTACCTGTTCCAGTTTGAATTCATCCTTCTTAAACATGGGAGACCAGAACTGCACACAATATTCCAGATGAGGTCTCACCAGTGCCTTGTATAACGATACTAACACTTCCTTATCTCTACTGGAAATGCCTCGCCTGATGCATCCCAAGAACGCATTAGCTTTTTTCACGGCCATATCCCATTGGCGGCTCATAGTCATCCTGTGGTCAACCAATACTCCAAGGTCCTTCTCCTCCTCCGTTACTTCTAATTGATGCGTCCCCAGCTTATAACTAAAATTCTTGTTAATAATCCCTAAATGCATAACCTTACACTTCTCACTATTAAATTTCATCCTATTACTATTACTCCAGTTTACAAGGTCATCCAGATCCTCCTGTATGATATCCCGGTCCTTCTCTAAATTGGCAATATCTCCCAGCTGTGTATCATCCGCAAACTTTATTAGCACACTCCTACTTTTTGTGCCGAGGTCAGTAAAAAAAAAGATTAAATAAGATTGGTCCCAAAACTGATCCCTGAGGAACTCCACTGGTAACCTCCCTCCAGCCTGACAGTTCACCTTTCAGTATGACCCACTGTAGTCTCCCCTTTAACCAATTCCTTATCCACCTTTCAATTTTCATATTGATCCCCATCTTTGCCAATTTAACTAAATATTCCCCATGTGGCACCGTATCAAACGCCTTACTGAAATCTAGGTAAATTAGATCCACTGCGTTTCCTTTGTCTAAAAAAATCTGTTACTTTCTCAAAGAAGGAGATCAGGTTGGTTTGGCACGATCTACCTTTTGTAAAACCATGTTGTATTTTGTCCCATTTACCATTGACCTCAATGTCCTTAACTACTTTCTCCTTCAGAATTTTTTCCAAGACCTTGCATACTACAGATGTCAAACTACAGGCCTGTAGTTACCTGGATCACTTTTTTCCCCCTTTCTTAAAAACAGGAACTATGTTAGCAATTCTCCAGTCATATGGTACAACTCCTGAGTTTACAGATTCATTAAAAATTCTTGCTAATGGGCTTGCAATTTCATGTGCCAATTCCTTTAATATTCTTGGATGAAGATTATCTGGGCCCTCCGATTTAATCCCATTAAACTGTTCGAGTTTCGCTTCTACCTCGGATCTGGTAATATCTACCTCCATATCCTCATTCCCATTTGTCATGCTATCATTATCCCTAAGATCCTCATTAGCCTCATGAAAGACTGAGGCAAAGTATTTGTTTAGATATTGGGCCATGCCTAGATTATCCTTAACCTCCACTCCATTCTCATTGTTTAGCGGTCCCACATCTTCTTTCTTTGTTTTCTTCTTAACTCCTAGGGAATGAACTCTTGGGTCAGGGTAATGCAGCCAAAGTGAAACCTTTCCGACTTGGCAGATGAGACAACTGGAGTGCAAAAGGCACAAGCATGTCCTTGTGTCTCTGGCACGGATACAGAACAGGAGGCACACAGCTTTTGTCCCCTGTTTGGACCTTTCTCCACCATCCTCCTAGCCCATCACCTAAGCAGTGGGGGAGGGAGAGGGTGCTGTGGTAATTTCAGGCAGGAGACAAACCACCTCTTCAGCATTGAGGGGCTTGGGGGTTTGTTTTTAATTCTCTCTTGCAGTAGATGCTGGATTCCACTGCCCTGACAATAATTACAGGAGGCAGAGTCAAACTGAGGGAGTCTCCAGAAGGTGGAGGCCAGTCCCTCATCAGCCATCCCATCAGCTTTGATTCAGCTCCCTACAGCTACAGACCCATGCTGAGGAATCGGATCTGTGGACCTAATCCTGACAGAGAATTTGAGTTCTCCTTTCCATGAGACATATCCCAAAACTATTTATATGCTAGAGATGGTAAAATTAAAGCCTAATTTAGTTTCTGTTCGGAATAAGAATGACTTAACTTCATATCTTTACTAAACAATAAAAAAGTGCTTCCAGAAATTTTTTTTTATTCCGATTACAAAAGAGGTTTAGTCAGCACAAAATTTAATTATGCCTTTTTCACCATGCAGCATTCATAAGGCTTCTCCAAATCCACTCCCATAGGCCCTAATTCTGATTCAGAAGCCAAATATTTTTGGCACTATTCCTGTGGAACTCAGAGATTTGGCAACACCTCCCTCATCTAGCATAAAACAATCTCTCATGCCTCCAATATACCCATATAAAGAAAGAATTCCCTACACCAATGTTATTAGGCTTATGTTTCAAGGTCCATAAACAGAGGAGCAAATCCAAAATGGCAGCTACCAATAGCATGGCAGAACTGCAGTTTCTATAATGCAGAGTCCCTTAAGAGAGGTGAGCCAATCTTAAAGTGGGCTATGGTTCCTGGGTTTCTATGCCTGTCCAAAACAGTAGAGCTTCAAGTTGAACTTTGAGTACTGCTATTTGCTGCCTGGGGTGTCCAGTTATGCTAAGATGCCATGGTGTGTTCATCCCCACTTTTAAGAGAAAGAAAGCATCCTCACAGTATTTAAACTACCTGTACAAGCCTTAAAATGTAGTTATGACAGGTCTACCCCAGTTTTAAAGTGATGTTGATTGTCAAACTCTTGATCAGAAAAGGAAGTAGTTAGTGGGCCAAAGGTGGTGCAACCAGCTCTGTCTGTAATACACAATTTGGATTGCGTGTGAGTTAAGGTCGGTCTATACAAAAATATACCTAACACAAAGCCACGACATTAAAAGGCAAAGCACCTAAGAGCACATACCCTTTTCTCCTCTGCCCAGGGGGACGCACCTCACCATTAGTATACCCATCGTGCATCACAGACAACACACCACAGAATTAATACTGCTGCAGTAAGGATGTCAGCCTTCTAGCACCCTCTTCCTGAAACTCACCACCACCACAAACAAGCCACACCAGATTTCCTTTAGACTTCTGCCCTACTATCCTTTTTGCACAATTAATTTTGTGTAACTATAAACAGCCAGCACACAGCTCAAATAACCAGGACATGCAGGGAGACCTTGGGAGGTGTTGGACTCCCCTGCAAGTTGCTCTGGGGTTGTTATTGCAGTGTAGAGGCTACAGAAGCCCCAACAACTCCTATGTCATCCCTCTGCAGAGATGCAATGACTGATGGACCCAGCTAGTTTGTAGACCACCCAATCTCCAAAACCCACCTTACATTTCTTCATGGCATCAAGTTAGAATGATAAAAAGTTTGCTCAAAGTTAGAAGCCTTTCTTTTAAACTATACAGAAATGAATTAGGTTTGGTTACTGTGAGAAAATTTAAGGCCCAGAAGAAAGCTAAAACAAAATTTAATGTATGTATTGCTTAGAAGAAAAACATTGTTTTCAACATACTACAAAAAATAATGAGAGATTGTAAAGAATATTTGTAAAAAAGAAATACAAATGAATGTTATAACCTAATTATATTCATGGCATTACCTGTTGAGAAGAGTCAATACTGGGACAGTTCAACAATTAGGATGTTGGGGGACAGTGAAAATATTTGGGGAGGGGCAGGAACAGAAGAGACTTGTCTGTCTGTATTCTTGTGTAATGGTTTTGCAGAAAAAGCTTTCCATTCCATACACAATCATTTTAAATGCCAAAGGAAATCTGTATTTTGAGTCAGATTCAACTGCAGGACAATATTTTCCATCTTCAGTCTAAATTGATTTTTCCTATGTGGTAAGGATTTAGTGCTGTCCATATCAATAGCCAAAAGGAAAATAAACTACCCAACAAAAAATTAACTCAAAATTTTGATTACTAATTCTTTGCTTTTAGTGTTCCTGACATTTCTGGGTTGTTTCTTGCAAACTGGAAGAAACAAATTAGCAGCAGCCAGAACTGCTTGAAGCCAGTGAAATGATTTAAATCTGTTTGTTTTAAAATATTGTTTTAGGTGCATTTAATCAGATCAGAAGTGCCAAAAAGTCAAAATATGGGTTAAATGGGCAAATTAAAATGGAAACAGTTACATTCATAGGAAACTTTCAGGAATAGTTAAGACAAAAAGAACAAGCACAAAGTCCTCAGATTTAGACTGGTTGCCGCAAGTCAATACAACTTATTGTATGATGCCAATAAAGATCCAACGTCTTTACTCAGTGAAAACTCCTATTGCCATAAGTCTTATATTGTTACACAAGGTGACCTACAAAAAAGCCAATTACCATCATCAGCCCGTTGATCTCACATTTTAATAGTAATAATAAATACATATTGAAAGGGACAGTAATAATAGCGAGGGGCTATCATTGTTTCTTGAGGCACTAATATTTAGATGTCTAATACTGAGATGACAGTTGTTAGCCAGTTGTTCAGGTATGATGGGACCAAATTTTCTTCTCTTGAAAATGATATAGTTGTTACAAACACCACCTTCATGAAGACTTGCAGAGAACTGGCTAAGTCAAAGTACAAGGTAGTGTAGCATCAGTTTGGAAATGGAAGGTGTTCACCAAAGATGCAAATACTTTTGATCACTGCTGAAAATGTTGACATGGAAATTTGTATAATTCAGATCAGTGGAAGCTATGGTTCCACTGCTTCTCTCATTTACTCTGAATAACTTGATTTTGAACTTCTTGTGCCCAATAAATGTGTTGACCCATACTATGCTCTGTACTGGACAGAAATATGTGAACAGAAAGTGTTGAATCATTTCCAGGAGAACCTTCTCCTCTTCTGGGTTCTTGAGGAATGGAGAAGTAACTAGTTGAGGACAGGATTCAATGCAATAGCTGAATGAATGAAATGAAATAACTGATCTCCCATTCTGACCTGAAGTTATTTACTTTCCACTTCTGCCAAAATGGGGCAATTCTCTCTTAGGATGAACTTCCTTTTGGAGAATACATAAATCATTAAAGTTTCCTTTAGGGTCCTAAGAAGCTGATGTGGTCTTGGACCAGGGTCTTTGAAAATTCTTCTGGTATTGGTATTCTCCCTCTTTGGCACCAGTATATTTTGTAAGTGGATATGTACTTTCCAGAATTCTCTCTATTGCCAGCCAAAGGGTTGGAAATCTCATCCTTTCTCTTTCTTTGAAGCTGAAGGATGGACTGGTTCTCAGCTATATCCTGATGGATGTGGTTAAAAAGATACTGTGGATTTGTCTTTAGAGTGCAGAGTCAAAGCGGAACTTTGTATGTGCTGCAACAGGATCCACATGACCTATTAATACATGACAGGCTACAGCGATGATTCACACCAGAGCTTGCTGCACACTTAATCACTGTGTAGACAAGCCCTTTGATAAATTTCTCGCCTAGGGGCCTGAACAAAAAGTCTGTGGTTGGCTGGAAAATCGTGTTATGTTAAAAACCACTGCTTGTAATTATCCTGGAAAATATTTTGAGGAATTCAATAGCTGCCTCATAGGAAAAAAAAGAACAGAAAATGAAGGAGCGATATATTTTTAAAATATTCCTAAGATTTCAACTCAGAGGAGAGCTCCTTAACCTAGATTGGTAATGAGCTCAGGATATCGGACACTGAGACACCTATGCAGAGAATTATCAATTTTTGTCTGCATTGTCTAACAAGGGGATGTTGCCCTCATGCGAGAAAGAAGATTTCTTTAGGCAGTAAAAAACTGAGATAAGAGCTTGGAAGCCCCAGCTCTCAAGTTTCTTGGCTGCCCAGATTCCCTGGATCCCCAGCTTCAGGGCAACCTGCCACTCAGACTGCCCTGGAACTGGGGCTCTCAGGACTGCCAGGCCCCGTCCCTGGCAGGCTGTCGGGGGCCCAAGAAGCTTGAGGAGCCTAGGAAACATTTTGTAAAAACAAAACAAAAAAATCCAGTGCTGCATAAAAATATAGGGAGTGAAGTTACCATAAAAAAGAATAATGCATTCATTGACGACAGTCTTCTCTATGTGTGTATGTTGAAGCCTAATCGCTTCTGCCAACATTAACAAACAGATATATTGGATTATCCCAACCCTACCACACTATTTTTCTCCCACAATTCCTCAAACACATACAGATTCAAAAACATTTGAGGGAAAGAATGACATACCAGTTCATGATTCAGAAATCACTGAGGAAGACTCATATGTAGTGATACCACCAACTTTTAGTGATCTCTTCCTGTAAAAGAAATATTGCATCAGGGCTAGTCCTGCAAGATGATGAACATCCTCAACTCCCACTGACTCCAGTGGGGATGTAAGGTGCATTACATTGCAAGAGCAGGCCCTTTGAAAGCTCAGATCCAAATCTAGATGGGTTTCCATCCTTAGGTAAGGGACACTGTAGCTTCTTTGTTAATGTAAACAAATGTGTTCTATCTGAAATTGTGTAATACAGTGCTGTAGCATAGCAGATTCTGAAGGACTCTACTGCACTTCATACTCCTCTTAGGTCCAGGAAATTGAGGGTTACCGACTTTCAAGAGCACAGTATAAGAAAAATCCTAACAGACAAGAATTTGCAGGACATGATTTTCTTACAGTAGGTGAGGTGCAAAGGGAAGGGACCTATTTGTGCTGTTGGGCAATTTAATGTGATCATTGCTGTTAGTGCATGTCTAGCATCCAGGTGTCATAGTAAATGATCCATAAGAATTTCAAATTACCAAAAATGAGATTCAATTTTATCTTTATCTTTTATTGGGGCCAATGTATTAGACACATTTGGCAGTTTATGCCCTAAGTGGAACAACTAGGAAGACTTAATGTTGTTACTATGAAAGGATCACAGAATGCTTATCTCTCTTATCTGTGCTAAACTGTCAAACCCAAGCAGTCATACTTAAAGCAAACAGTAAAACACTGAGGGAAAAAATCGCGGCTTTACCATTTAAGTGGCAGCTTAGACCTGGACCTTGAATACAGTTAAATTCAGATGACTTAACTGTAAATTGATTTACTGTTATATTATTTCACAAGTCAAGTCTCAGTTCCAGATTTTGTTTGCACCGGAAATACTTAAATAGTGTTTGTTACATGTATATTGAAAATTTGAGAAGATATTCCTATGCTGGTGGTTTGCTTTATGGAGACTACTGAGGGTAAATGTACCCCATTCTCAGGAATTTAGGACAGCTGGTGAAACTGATTGAGCTACAAGGACAATTAGATACTAACAAACAAACAAACATTTGACCTGATACTAACTGCTGCTGTTTGGAAATGACCTTGCTAGAAAAGTGGTATTGTATGTTGGTCAGGATCCTGGATCTTGTTTTGTTTCTTTATATCTATGTTCCTACATGGACCTCGGAGAATCTGAGCACATCCCATGAGTAAAAATGACAATCACCTCTCAGAAAAGCCTGGGTGAAGAAGTGGGTTTTGCATTTCGCTTTGAGTATGGCAGTATTACTGAAATAATAATGAGGACTAAGTTTCATAGCCTTGGTCCAGCTCTTGAAAAAGTTGTCTCCTACAGTCATGAGCATTCCTCTAGTGGTCAACGGTTTCAATGTTCTAATGTAACATAGCTGTCATGGGAGAACAGGATTTCACGAAGAGAAAGAGAGAGAGAGACTCCTGCAAGCAGTTAGGACCAATTTTGTGCAGAATTTTGAAAAATCAGAGAAGTGACCATTGACCAGTTAAACTGGAGGGGCTGTGCAGTGGGGAGCCTGGAAGACAGCAGTGAAAGGGTGATATGTTTCCACTAACTTATGTTGCTGGACAGGCAGGCTGCTGTAAATCCTAACCAGCTAGAATTTTCTCAGGATATGGCACATCATTCTTTTATGACAGAAAAGTGAAGGAGGAGGAGAAGGATGGTATGTGAATAAAAAAAAATAGTAAATAGGTTAAATATCTCTAAAGCTTATCAAAGAACTGACTGTGATTTATATTCAAACTGTACTTAAATATAGTTCTCTAACAGTCTGTAATACTACTTTGTTTTTCAGTGGACCATGCATATAATCCTATTCTGTAATCCTTAATCAAATAAGACTTTCCTTGATGTCTATGGAAATTCTCTCAGCAAATATACCGTAGAACATGCTAGTTCCACTGGTTCAGGATTTGCTCTAGAAAATGCCAGAATGATCACACCATGTGTCAGCATCTCTCTGAACAGGAATATAAAGATACCAAGGCATATAATTTTCTTACAATATTTATTTCATTTGATAAAATAAGAATGCATACTTGTCACTGATGACTGACACTTATACTTAAAAATATACAGCACAGTAAGGTACATTTACTCATCATAAATATAAATAGTTACATATTTCAGGGATATATTTTCCTCTCAATGTGAGCACATAACATCTATGAACACTAATTGGAGTTACACATGCACACTGAAAGGAGATACACCCCTTTTCCTTTTAGGTCACTATCCAAAAACATTAGAGTATCACCAGCTGCCACAAGGATCACACTGCATTTTTTGGGCTAATAGTGGTGGAGCTATATCAAGTACTGTATATAGAAATAAAGTAGTCATTTAAAACATGTTTTTAACAGAACATTTCAAACACAAACAGCTTATTGTATAGCTGGCAAAGAGAGATCAAATATTCTTGGCAATTGTTTTAGATGATTATTTTAAAAATTTTAGTAACATTGGAAATATAATTATTGCTAGAATATTATTTTCTAAAAGTTTTTAGTTTGCATATAGAAAAAAATTATAGATTAACTCATTTACAATTCCATCCCTTTAAAGTTTTTAGCATATGTATATTTAGCATTAACCATAATATGGGCAATATTATATTAAATAAAAAAGAAACATCAGAAAAATGTTTTAAGAAGTTTTGTAAATGTTAACAGAAAAAAAACCAGAGATCTAAAGTATTACCCAAAAAATACTGCAAAGAAAAAGAAATGATTAACGGCTATTCCATTTGTTTTAGTGAAGTTTTGCCATCAAGTGAGAAAGTATCTGGAAGATAAAGAATCCAGTTACATCAGATTATTTATAACAGAGTTAACTAATAACTGTGACTCTTCATCTGAAAATATTTAAAAGCAGCTCATAAAATATGAATTGCTTTAAAAAGACATATCATATTATGCTTCTACCAGAAAAACAACCATGACATCATGGTCTGTATTTGTGCAACACCTACCACAGCAGAGTCCCTCACTAGGGCTACGGATTATAGTGGAAGAAAGAAAGAAAGAAAGCACAAGGATGCTGTTTATAAAAATGTATAAAGCACTATAAATAATTCTCAGCAAGTAACAATCCTGCTAAAATATATCAAGTGAAGAATAGCAACTTGGTTTGCATTTTTATTTTTAATGAAGATTGAAATATTGCAAAATAATTTGTTTAATAAAAGACAGTATTTCAGACATTAAGATAAAATTTTATGTCACCCTAAACTGCATAAATGATGAGCTGAGAGAAAAAGGCTTAAGTACAAGATTATCTGGAATTTCAATGACTGGAGATTTCCCAATTAAATTGTAATGAGTCTTAAGAGACAAGGTGGGTGAAGTAGAATCTTTTATTGGACCAACTTCTGTTGGTGAGAAAGAGAAGCTTTAAAGCTTATGCAGACAATTCCAGATCTGAAGGGCTCTCTGTAAGCTCGAAAGCTCCTCTCTCTCTCTCTCTCACCAACAGAAGGTGGTCCAATAAAAGATATTACCTCATCCACCTTCTCTCTCTAAATCCTGGGCCCAATAGGGCTACAACAACAATACTGCATACATGTAATGACTTTGGATCTCATCTCAATGGCCTAGTCCCTGAAATACCCTTTGTCAAGATTTTCCATTCCTTTTTACTAGGCAGCCATTCCTGGAATGTTGAAATCTGGAAACTTACCTCTCTCTGTAGTAGCTATTCTTGACCAAGTCAATAGTGTCAAGAAATTAAACCCTAGTCCTTTGGTTTAGCATACTTTACAATTTAACTCCCAGTTAAATAATACAATATAATTGCAGGGAAAAAATCTATTTTAAATAGATATATTTACAAATATTCAAAAATATATCTATAGACTATTCCCCTGAAGCAAGATTAATGGCCAGCATGTGAATGGAATTTTTTTGAGGCATCTGTAACACTGTAGGAAACACAAGCAGCTTCTCATCTTGCTGAAATTTCTGCAGATGCACTCAGTACATTACTATAACTCCACTTGTTTTGTGACAGGCTTGTAATTACTCTTAAAACTAGAAAGAGTATTCAGACTCTTGAAGTACATAGAAGATCTCTTTTAATCTTAACGAAATGTATATATATTCTTGTTGGCAAAACATATATTATATCACCTCTGTCATTTTTAATAAGTATAAGAATCAAAATTATGTAAAGATGGTTCATATTATTGCTCACAAACAATAAACTAAACAGTATGAATGAAATACAAACATTAGCAAGAGTCCACATCTTCAAGACAAGGGAGAACAGGCAGCAAAACTGAAACCTCCTGGCCCTAAAGATCTACATAAAAACGTTGGTATGACAAAAATACATGTGGCATGTACTGTGTTACAACACTGTTTGACATAAGAATTGCAGAGAAAGTCTGAGTTGTAGAATATAGCACAGTGACCAACTGAAAAATGTAGGGACATAGATATCAGGTCTATTATAAAATTATGAGCAGAACTTCAGAACAATAAGACTGGACACCGTTTGATTAAGTGAATTTGTCTATATCCCAACTTCTGGAGTGCATTATATAATATGTTTAAATTACATCAATTTAGACTGCATCTAGATTAATTGAGTAATTTATGATCTCATAAAGATCAAGATCAAGAGAAGATCAAGAATGAACTCTCAAAATTAGAAGAACCACCTGAGTAATTTAGGCTCTCCTCTAAATTTGCATCCTGGTGTTGAGATTGGTAGCAAAGACATCTGTAGGAATTACACCATATAACATCAACTGAATTTACTACCATGAGTGATCACTCATGCTGACCCAGGTTTGTTGGTGTGCATGTTTTTTACACTATCTAGTGCATCAATAATGGAAATACTATATTTAGTTTGGGATGCACCATTCCAGAAGATGAGAGGCCTCCTAGAATAGTGGAAAACTGAGGCTGTTTCTATACTGACGTTATTCAGCAATGTAGCAACACTGTTATACCTACATGGATGCAAACCCCAGTTTAATTGCAATGCACCAGTGTAAAATGGGCTTTGCATTTGTACCAGTGCATCATAGCCCAATTTCAAACTGGGATAAGCCATACCGGTGCACTCCCAGTTTTACATAAAAGCGAGTTATTTATATTGGGGACACGAGTGAGACAATCCTGCAGAGACAGGGCCTGAAACTCCCTTTGTGATTTAGATGATAAAATGCCACAGTGTTTACTCTGAGACTCTGAATCAGTTTGCCTCTGATCAGACAAAGGAGCGTTCACGAGAGAGTGCCAAAAGATTTATTTACAACCTAGCCTTCCCTGTTTTCCTGAGGCTGTTGGTCACCAGCTGGCGTGGATGCACTCCCTAACCTAAACTGAAATTATCCGTGCCTGTGATGAAAGCAATATTGGACAATATAGAAATGATACCTTTGAGGATACTGTTCTAGTAGGACTATCAGTAGCCGAGACTTAGGTCTTGTTTAGACAGGGAAATTGACCCAAATAGCTATTTCGGAATAGATCCTCATATGGACACACAATTTCTGAATAAAAGTCACTTTATTCTGGAATAATTACTCTGCTCGGTCCCAGTATACTGAAAAGGGAAGAAGCTGTCTTGTGACTTTTTGCTTTGCAAATTGTGAAGACAAACATTCAAAATATCAGGAGCCCAGAACAAATCCTAAGAATTTAAAGAGAGGATGATACTATCAACAAACACTACAAAACTTGATCTTTCTAAATTGTTTGTTCATTTTTCAGAGGTCTAGGTCTAGGTCATTTTTCAGAGGTACATGCTCCCTTTTTTCAAACAGGAAACTAACTACTAGTAATAAAATTTCTCTCCAGAAAGGTCTTTGGTTCCATAGCACCTCTCAACAATATGATGTGTTAATTATATCTTTTGAAAAGTACCCCTGAAAATGGATGGAAAAGTAGAATTAAGTTTTGGAATGGATTCAAAGTGGATAGTATAACTCTTTTGATGTCTTGGTCCAAGTAGTCAAATTCCACATTAGAAGAAAAATAGAACAAATGGCCCCCAGTTGGTAGAGAAAGGGGAAGTCAGGACTGGTGTGAGGTTTCCTTCTCAAATTCTTCTAAAACTGCTGTTTTTAAATATAATATATTGTGGATGAAAGATCAGAAGCAAAAAGATCTATTATGCCTATGACCACGATGGTATGATTTCCCAGATGTCTATATCTTCCCTTCTAATGAAAATAGAAGCCTGATGGGAAAGAATACGAGAGTCATCTGTAGCAGTGTAGTGCTGCCTCATTTGCTTGTTAGATAATTTAGCCCTCCAGCTAACCCAAAACTCCTTCTTCTTAGATAATAAAAGTTCATATAAAAGTCCAAAATCTTCACCTAGTCTTCATCCCTGAATAACACCCCTCCCTCCAGTGTCAATTTAAACCTTCAGCTCTTCTTCCCTCTCTGAGGTATGAGAGCAATGCCCCTTGTAGTTCTCTCAGTGTCAGAGAGCAGCTCAAATCCTCTTAACTCCAGTCTTGGGGCCTTTGACAGTGCAGGAAGCATCAGGTCAGATCACCAACTCACCTTGTTTCTCCTTCTCCAGAACTACTTCCTGAACTCTCTCTCCTTGGAGTATTCCAGAAACCCTCCTGTTGCTAACTCCTGTCTGCACAGCAGCTGGAAAGGTGTTTCCCAGCACTGGCAGACAGACATGTCTTAACTCTACTGAAGTTAGCATTATAAAAATAGCTGCATGGATACGGCAGCATTGGTGGTAGTTTAGACTAGCTGTCTGAGTACCTACCCAGGGGATTGGGCAGCACTGTACTAGGGCGGCTAGCCTGAGCTGCTGTCTGTGCCACAGTGGCCACACCGCTATTTTTAGTGCATTAGCTTGAATCAAGCTAGCATGTCTGTCTAAGTGTCCTGGGAAGCACCCTCCCAGCTGCTATGTAGACATACCCTGGGCCTTTGTCCTATGATCCTTTCACAATATCCTTCTCAAAGCGCTTTTTACAGGGAGACCAAAAGCTCCTGCCCTTTCTGGTTTCCATCCTCCCTAGAGAAAGCCAAAGGACATGAAGAGAAGAAATTCTTTAAATTGGCTATGCCCCAGTGCGAGAAGCCTGGATAACAAACAAGAAGAATTGGCTTTGCTCATTTAGGAGCATAAATGAGATCTAGTTGGTACTATTGAAACCTGGTGGGATAATTCACATAATAACCATTTATTTTTAACATGGAAATCTATTTAGGAAGTAGTGAGTGGACAGAAGGATGGGGCCACTCCGTCAAAATTGGCATTACCTGTTTCTAAGTTACTGACAAGTCAGAAGAAAATTATCTTGAATGCTCATGGATCAATGCCCTAACAAATAAAGCACAAGATGGGGTACTAGTTTGGTGTCTACAACCAAATCACACTAGGGAACAGGATGACTATCTCCTTAAACACCTGTAATGTGTAGTAAAAAAAAGCTGTGTGATCATGGGAGAACATCAATTTGAGTAATAAATGCAGGAGGTGTCAAGCTGCCAGTACTAAACATTCTCAGAATTTCTAATTATTATTGATGACAATTTCCTAACTCAAAGTGTTGAATCCAACACAGGGGATTCTATATAAGATCTTGTCTTGACAAAGAGGAATTGATCACAGAACTAAAAATTAGTGGCAATTTGTAATGTGCAAACTGGTAATATTTGGTGCTTCAAAAGAGCCACTATCAGAAAGCTGCAAACTATCATGAGCCAAATCATAGAATCATAGGACTGGAAGGAACCTCAAGAAGTCATCTAGTCCAGTCCCCTGCACTCATGGCAATATTATCTAGACCATCTCTGAGAGGCGTTTGTCTAACCTGCTCTTAAAAATCGCCAGTGATGGAGATTCTACAACCTCCCTAGGCAATTTATTCCAGTGCTTAACCACTCTGACAGTTAGGAAGTTTTTCCTAATGTCCAACCTAAACCATCCTTGCTGCAATTTAAGCCCATTGCTTTTTGTCCTATCCTCAGCGGTTACGGAGAACAATTTGTCTCCGCCTCCTTGTAACAACCTCGTATGTACTTGAAAATTGTGATGTCCCCTCTCAGTCATCTCTTCTCCAGACTAAACAAATCCAATTTTTTCATTCTTTCCTCATAGCTCATATTTTTTAGACTTCTAATAATTTTTGTTGCTCTTCTCTGGACTGTCTCCTATTTGTCCACATCTTTCTGAAATGTGGCACCCAGAACTGGACACAACACTCCCTCATCTGATAGGCAGAATTTAAACAGAAAAATGTGAACAATAATTGGGAATTATTTAAGAACCCTTATAGATGCCCCAAAATCTAAAATCAAGAAAGAAGGCCATACTGGTTAAAAAAATTAACCTGGCTTAGAGGGGAAGTGAAGGCAGAAATAAAAATAAAAAAAACCCAATATGTTACAAAAGGAAGAAAGGGGAAGTTTATAGTAATGAATAGAAATCATAAGCTAAGACTTGTAGAAAACTGATAAGGGAAGCAAAGGAACACAATGAGAAATATATGGCAAGCAGAGTTAGGGAAATAAAGAGTTTTTAAAGTGTATTAGGAACAAAAAGAACACTAAATTATATTGATCCATTACTAGATAGAAATGGCAGAATTAGCAGAAATAATGCAGAAGCATTCAAAAATGTTTCTGTGTTGTAGTTGGGAAAAAAAGATGTAGTCATATCATATGATGATGACGACATTTTTCGTTCCAATAGTAACTCCAGAGGATGTTAAACAGAAGTTACTAAAGTTAGAAATTTTTAAATTAGCAGGCTTGGTTAACTTGCATCAGAGCATTTTAAATGAGCTTGCTGAAGAGCTCACTGGGCTATTAGTGTTGCTTTTCAATAAGTCTTGAAACACTGGGAAAGTTCCAGAAGACTGGAAGAAAGCTGATGATGTGCCAATATTTTAAAAGGGCAAGGGGGATGACCAGCAAATTGTAGGCTTATCAGTCTGACATCGATCTCAGGCAAGATAATGGAGGAGCTGATAAGAGACTCAAGAATTAAAGGAGGATAATGTAATTAATGCCAATCAACAAGGGTTTATAGAAAATACATCCTGTCAAACTAACTTGATATCTTTTTTTTAATTATATTACAGTTTTGGCTGATAAAGGTAATAGTGTTGATGTAATATACTTAGACTTTTGTAAGGCATTTGATTTGGTACCAGACAACATTTTAATTAAAAAACTAGAACAATACAAAATTAACATGACACACATTAAATAGATTTAAAACTGGTTAACTTATATGACTCAAAATGTAACTCTGAATGCGGAATCATCACAGATCAGGCATGTTTCTAATGGGGCCCCAGATTAGTTCTTGGTGATATTCTATTTAACATTTTTATCAATGACCTGGAAGAAAACAAAATCATCCCTGACAAAGTTTGCAGCATACACAAAGATTGGGGAAGTTGTAAATATTGAAGAAGACAGGTCACTGATAACAGAAAGATTCTGATCACTTGGAAGGCTGGGTGCAAGTGAACAATATGCATTTTAATAGGGCTAAATGTAAATGTATATATCTTGGAACAAATAACATAGGTCATATTTACAAGATGCAGGAGTCTATCTTGTGAAGCAGTGACTCTGGGGAAAAAAAAAAAGCTGAACTTGAGCTCCCAATGTGACACTATGGCCAAAGAGCTAATGCAATCCTTGGATGCATAAATTGGGAAGATGGAGTAGGAATAAAATAGTTATTTTACCTCTGTATTTGGCATTGATGCAACTGATACTGGAATACACTTTCAGTCCTGGTGTCCACAATTCAGGAAGGATAATGATAAAATGGAGAGGGTTCAGAGAAGAGCCACAAGACTGATTTAAGGATTAGAAAACATGCCAGACAGTAATAGACTCAAAGAGCTCTAGCTATTTAGCTTAAAGAGAAGGTTAATGGGTGAATTGATTACAGGCTATAAGTACCTACCTGGGGAACAAAAAATTGGGCTCTTTAATCTAGCAAACATATATGGCTGGAAATTGAAACAAGACAAATTCAGAGTGGAGATAAGGTGTAAATTTTTAACAGGGTAATTAACCATTGGAACAATTTGCTAAGAGTCATGGTGGATTCTCCATCACTGGCAATTTTTAAATCAAGATTGGATCACTGTAGTTCAAAAGGAATTATTTGGGTGGATATTGAATGGCCTGTGTTAAACATGATGCCACTAGATGATCACAACAGTCCCCTCTGGCCTTGGAATTTATGTATAAACTTACTTCTTCCCAAACACTCTTTTGGTCGCTCCACCATAGCTTGTTGCTTCCCAGGATCTCCTCAATAGAAATATCCTTGCTCCTTTCCTTCTCTCTCGGGACTATAACCCCCAGAAAATTCCTTTGTCCTGAGAACTAACCAAATATAGAATTTAGATGGACCTGGAACCTCCTCTGAATGGCCAGCATGTTTTGTATTACATTCTAAGACACATAAGCTGATGTCACTGAAGGCCAAACTATTCCACAGAATGATCAGCTTGCCATGGATAGCTCCAAACAATCCCCGATCACCTTCATTTTGATGTCAGCATGTCCACATTTCTCAGCATGGACAGGGAAAAGAACTCATGAAAAAGAATTCCCTCCTACATTCCACAGCTCAAAATTTGCAGGATCATCAGTGGTCCTGAGAAGTATACCTGAGTTATTGCACCTCTAGAGCCGATATAATGCCTTTGTATGAACACATGGTGGGCACTGGGAATGGCATTGAATGGACAGCTCTGGAATTGGATTGGTTTCTTCAACAAAGAAATTATTTGAAAAGTACCATGGTTGAAGGCGAGATTCACATGGCTCTAGTAGCAGTCCTTACTGACTAAACAACAGAAGCAATAGAGAAGAGTAGAGAAGAATCACGGACTTTTACAATCCTCTTTGGGGAAAAAATGGTACTAAAATTACTTTGTTAAAAAGAGATTAATTATGATTTTACCACATAAAATGTAGTATGAGTGTCTTAATTATTTTTTAAATTAAGATATTAGAGGAAACAACAGTTTTGCCTTATCCACAGAGGGAACTGGTTCCACATTGTTTTTGTAGTAGTAAGGAAGGGGCTAAAAAGTTGTAAAAAGAGGATGGAAAGCAATGGGGAAGAGAGATTTCTGAAACCCTGAGGATGTCCATTGTTGATGTTTATCACTTGGAATCCTGTTTTTGCCATGTAAACTGTTGCCAGCAAAACTAGACACCTGTCATTCCAGAGCTTATAGGTCCCCAGTGAGCCAGGAATAATCTAATTTACTTAAGTAGTGTTTTGTTTCCTTCTGCATCCAGGAGTAATGCAATTTAAAAGACAACATCAATTTTGAAGGTAATAAACGATGTCTGTTTTTAAACATAAAATTGTGGGCACGTTACTTTTTATAGAAGTGTCTAAAATCTGTGTCCTATCTGGCTAACTGGCCAAAAAGAAAATTGTATCCTGTTTTCTCAATACACAGGTTATGTTATTCAAGCTGAAATATCACTTGATAACAATGCAAAATAATGTGCTGTATATATAAGCTATAATTCATTGGGTTGTTTTTTTTTTACATGTTCATGTTTTTATTTCTTGAATTAAAAAAATTAAAACAGCTTGGAAAAAAACATTACTGGAAAGAGGAAATATATTTTATATTACAAAAATGTACTGGCAGGTCCAATATACTGGAAAATTAATACATTTCCAAAGTTCATAACTTAACTAAAGAATATTCATTATGAACCATATTTTCTACTGCATACTTTCTAAATTTAAATGATAAGATAAGCAGCTAGAGCATGTTGAGCTACATTTGGTGTCAAGTATTTTCAGGTCATTGTCTCCACTAAATCAATCTAATTTGACTTATTTTGGGTGACATATACTTAACTTATGCCTGACTACAAATTTTGATCATCATAATATTACACACAAAAAGCTATTAAAAGAACATTATTAAGGTTGAAAAGTCAAGGATTCAAAAATGGTTAGGTTTAAGTGACTTGCTTAGCATCACATAGAAACATTGTCACACAGGCAATTCGTCAGTGAAGGATTCAGTTGCCTTACCCATGAGACTGTCCTTTCTCTTCCTGCAATCCCATTCGCTACACACCTTCAAAATTTTGCAAGAAATGAAAGAGGTTCCTACCGTCCAGTGGTTCCCAACTCTTTACTAGGGCAACCCAAACAACTGCATTTTGTCTTTTTGGGGGACCCACCATTACCTCCAGCCTGCCACTCCTCCCCCTGTGACTGGGCCATGATTGTTATCAGGCTGCTGACCATCCACTTGCTTGCTCTGGCTGCTTCCTCCACACTGCCACTGCCTGGGCCCAGCGGAAGTGAGATCATGGGGGAAAGGGAGAAAGTGCTGCCCACCCATGTCACTCCCTGTGCGCAGGGCAGGGAGTGACATGGGTGGGCAGTGACAGGCCTTTCCCTTGACCCACTGGTGGGTTGGGAACCCACCATTTAGGAAACACTGCTACAGACAGATAACAGCCTCCTTTTACTGCGAAGCACTGAGTCAATTCCCAGAGCAGGTCCAATCTGTGCACTGAAGAAGGCATGTGTGTTGTGAAAAAAAATAGGATGTGATCATGTAAGTAAACCATTATACATAGACACAAGGAAGCTGAATTAAGGTAGCACAACCTGAATTCTCACATTTCTGGCTTCTGAGTGGCTTGACTTTTCAACATTAACGTTCTTTTACTGTAGTTTTGTGTGTGTAATTTCTAGATTTTTTTAAAAAGCAAACAAAAAGATACCATAATGTGGCATCGTATTGACAACCACATAGGTCATCAACAGGGTTGCTACCTTGAGATCCAGCATACAGACCTCTGCAACTTGTGCTAACAGAGTAACTGATAGCAACAGTAGGTTGTCATCCTGAACATGGACCAGCACTAGAAGAGGATGAGACACACACTTCACCAGTAGGTTTCACAGGCAGTTGCTGGCAGCAGAGGCATGCCGAGACTCAGTAATACTGGGCTCCATTCCAAGTTCTGGATGGCGAGTGTTTTCTGTTGGGCACAGCTTTCTGCCTATTTCCCCCAAGCTTGACTTCTTCTGCCCTGTCCTGTCTCTTCTCCACATCTGTTACCTTGTTTTTGTTCCCTTTTCCTTGCCTACCCAGACTCAGACTCCATTCCTCAGGCTTCATATCCCAGTCCCATTTTCCTTCCCCAGCCAGTCCTAGTCTCCCCAACCAGGTTTACAGTTTGAGTCCCATCTCTTTCCCTACTCCCAGTCTCTCCCCCTCCCCATACGCAGTCTGGGTCTCCTTGTCCAGCTAATACCAAATCCCCCCACACACTGGCTCCCAGTCCCAGTCTCCCCCCCCTTCCAGTCTCAGTCTCCTTCCACCCGTACCAGGAATCCTTGTCCCAGTCTCTTTTCCCAACTAGAGAGAGGCTCCATGTTCTCAATTCCAGTGCTTGGCCTCACCCCAGAACAGCCATTACAAGGAAAGGCCAGCTCTGCTCCTGTTGTTCGGGGCTGGAGCATGCTCAGTCACTCTGTGAGGTTGACACATGTGCAGAGTCTGTGGGAATGGTGCCTATATAGTCTGATCAGCACTAGGATCTGTAAGAATCTCAGGAATGCCTAGTGAGGGCAGAATCTTTGAAGATTTTAGTAGCTCAGCTGTAGCAAGTCTCTACCGATAATGTGCAAAGTATGATTTTTCAAAGGCTTATTACTCGGACAAATTTGGACAGATTTTCACAGGGACAGCAAAAGATCCATCCCTGATACAAAGGCAAACCCACACCAAATTTCAAGACCCTAGTCCAAAGAATGGGGCACTAGAGCATTTCAAAGAAAAGGTCTCAAGACTTAAAGGAAAAAAATAAGATTTCAGTCCAAATGGTTAAACTCTGGCAAAAGCATAAGCAACTGAAAACAGGATCACATCGGGCAACCTTAATAATAGGTGAGCCTACCAGCCTCATGTATTATCTAACAAATTAAAGTAGAGCTTCAAAGGTTTTATAGGTCTATTTCACTCCTTAATTTGGCTATAAAAATTATAGATAAAATCTTACCATATTGACTAATTACTTATACAAACTTGTTCACACATGATCAAATCAGTTTTACTTAAAAGTTTTAAAAACTCATTAGATCTCATTAATTCATTTCATTCAATCTTCAAGTTTGGAATGTTTAATCCTTTTTCTAAATGATAAGAGGCTTTTCAATCCGTTCACGTAAGAGAAAGTGTGTTTGTACGAATTTACCTACAAGAGAAAATTTTTCATTTGGGCAGAGGAGCAGAGTTAGGTGGGGGTTATTTGGTGTAATAAGTAGTACACTTAAATATCAGGTTTTGCCATAATATTAATAATCATCCCCAGCTGTTTCATCTTTGAATGCCAAGTGGGTCAACAAATTCAAGCTCATCCAGGAGGCTGTTTGACTAAAGGCTAGCTCAGTACCTATTCTAAATTAAAACATGGTATAAATCCCCACCAGACCATGAGCTCTAGAGAACAATATAGTGAGCCTGTCTATACTTTATTATTCTACATAATTCCAATTTTGCACCCAATTCCTCTTTTTTAAAACAAATTACTACTGTATGTTTTTATTTGGAAAAGTGGAAAACCAAAGATCAAATTAAAAATTTTAAAAATCTTAAAATCAAACAGGAGACAAACACGATCTGATTTCAAACTGTATTAACAGGCAGCAACACTTTTATTCCTTGTCTCCTGTACACTGTGCTTACATGGATCTATGGCTGAATTTGGAGTCTAATGCTTTAAAGGGTTGGAGAGTACTCACAGAATGGAGCACTGTGTTATAATACTCTTATATCTATGTAATACATTCAGGGTGGTGGAACAATTTTTATAGTGGGGGTGCTGACAGCCATAGAACCAAACTGTAAACCCTGTATATAATGGAAACCACTTCAAGCCAGAGGGTACAGCAGCACCCCCAACACCCTTAGTTCCAGCACCTATTGATATATTTCAATCTAAAGTAATCTTAATGTGCTTTAAAAACTAAGCACAGAGATCATTTCATCAGCCACTGAAACACAGCTACCTCGGGAATGAAATGCAACAACTGTTTCACAGTATACAGCACAGGACAGGAAGCGAAGAAGAATGCCATATCTAATTCAAATTGCCGGGGGAATTTAGTTAGGAAGAATGTAATTATCCAGTTTGGAATTTGGCCAGGCCATTAGGGTTAACATCTTATACTTATAGAGTCCCATGGGAATTTTAACATCCACATGTGTTCAGGACCTTGGTTTCACATCTCAACCTCCAGGAGCACAGGGTTCTATAACACATGCTGGGCCACTGGTTTAGTATGGAATTAAAGGGAAGGGTGCCATCTGCTGAATTACCATCACTAGTTCTCATAAGAACTAGTTGTTCCTTAAAGGTCTTCTATCCAAGTAACTACCCAAGTTAATATTGCTTAGTTTGTGACATCTGATGGAAACTTAGTAAGTGATAGCATGATTGCAAGCTGCACAATATACAGTACATCAAGACAATCTCAACTGTTTTTTTAAAGGCAGGCAGAAAATGAAAAAGATCAAAGAACACATAAAAGACCAAGACCTAGTCCATCATTTCAATTTCATATAAATACTAAGAATTATTATAAATGAAAAAGTGTAGGGGTCTACAATTGTCTCAGCAGTTAGGTGAAACCACTGAATTAACAATCTTCTAAGTAACAAACTGAGATCAAATATCTTTGTTAATGTAAACATACATCAACCAACAAAACACAACTCAGATAACCTTATTAGCAATAACTCTTTAATATTCAGCAGTCCAATATAGACTATTTACCAAGCTCAAGGAGCTCTGAGAAACATCAGAAGACCAAAACAACATCACTATGCTGCTCTTTCATCTCTACACTAAATATCCATTGCTGTTTCAAGTAAGGTTGCTTGAGATGTTTCTTGGTTGATGTATCTTTTATGTTCTCAGGGGTATTTGGGGGTGCTTAGACTCTTTTTGCCTAAAATGAAAATGAAAAAACAAAAAAGCAATCCTTGTTTTATGTTACTGCTGAGAATTTTGGAACTCAATCAAGATAAAAAAAATGAGGGGTAGGAGGAAGCATCAGCCTACAGCCCACATTGTTTTCCTTCATTTTTCCCCCTGTAATGTCTAAGGAACAATTCAAAATTTGGTCTTGCTGCTGCCTCTTTGTGGCAGGTGTTCAGTTCTGGTACTCATTCTATAGCAGATCTGGTTCCCTGATAAACTGGAATTGGAAGTGGACATAAGGGGATGGCATCCATTAAAGAAGCTGGGGAATAGGGCTAAGAGTCCTAACATTTGGTACAACAACAAGACGACCCCCTGACCTCAGCCCCTTAATCTTTGTACAAGGGGAGGGTGGTTGGATATCAGTGATGGAACCAATTGTGGAGGACTAGGAAGTTGATATTCCACTAGGTGGACATGATTATGGAAGGAATTATGCCCTGCACTGTACAAATTACTGCAGATTAATTTACAAATGAGTTAAGTAATAAAGTTGTGGCCTAATTAAACATCACCACTTGTATCTTATCTTTCTTTCTTTGTGTCCAAGACAATGTCCAGCACATCTATAATGGTAGATGAGCCTTTTCCCTCTGGGAACTGGAAGCATCTGGATCTAAGTTCCTGTAGGAAGTACGAAGGCCTCTAAATGTTCCTCAGCATTGTGTCTGCTATATACTCATGACCATGCAGTTGCTTTACATATATCTTCTATCATATTTAGGATGATGCAATCTTCCTAGCATAGTATACTTTGAGGCCTGGCAGATGCTTTTGACTTATTGCTAAGCTTTTGAATGTTTGTAACCTGTAAACTTTACCACCATGTTCTTAGCCAATTTATTCTCTTTACATCATAAATAAAAGGCAACAGAACAAAGCAATAGATTTTCTAAAAAATTCTATCATATAGGTATATATTTTGAGAGTGTCTATCTTACTTTCAAAATTACCCCTTAGGATGTGGGAAGCTATTACAGAAGGAAGGTAAAACTACCTCTTGAGACCTTGGAAAAGTTGGACATTTGGGGTTGTAAGTATTCTGAGAATTTTAGAACTTCCTTGTCCATATAGAGGGTTCAGCATCTTCTACTGATAATGATGTTTGCTCACAGACTTTCCTTGCAAGTTATAGTGAAGAGAAATGCTGTGCTGAGGTATAAGAAAACACAAGGGTGCCTCTAACCTGGTTAAAAAATAGCAGCATTAAGACTGAACATTTCACAGAAAATACCACATTAACTAGGTGGCTATAGCATTCTGTAAACTTTTACGAATCTTGCAATATGGCAGTGACTGTATAAGTTCTTCTCTGGGCAGGAATAAGTCACCGAAGTATTAGCTATGACATGTAACTTAAAAGAGCTGGGGCTCAAGTCTACTTATTGGCCATCTTATGGGCACTATAAGGTTCTGAAGACTGGAAAGTTCCTTATTTTCCATGAAGATTTGTGATACCATTACTTTAACTGGAGCCACATCCCTAAGTATGCATTCCAGGAAGTTCTCCAGAGTCCTTTCTATGGTGCTCATCATGGTAATATGAGTGTTTCACAACATTAAAGTTACAAGGCAGAGCTTGATTGAGTGAGAGCAGGAGGTTGATTCTTGTTTAGAATATCTTTTATTCTCCATTATTTCCTTTTATAGGGTTAGGTTGTAAGTTTATGGTGAACAGGTCTGAGTACCAGACTGGTTCCTATTGTAGATCTGGGGTAAAATTTTCACAGGTGCCTAAGTCCCATTTTCAAAAGTTGTTTAGGCACTTAGGCACGTAGCAGAATCAAAGAAACAGATTATTAAAGGAATTTAGGTGCCTAAAGATGCAGATAGGTACCTCACGGAATTTTCAAAAGTGCTCAACTCCCATTGATTTCAAGTCACTTTTGCAAATTTTACCTCTGATCTGGGAGGAATCTTTACCAGTCCTTGCACTACTATATGTAAGATGACTAAAAACAACGGCCTCTAGGACCAGTGGTAGTCAGTGATTTTCAGTTAAGCTTCTCTCTCTCTCTAGTTTTTGTATTACTCTTGGCAGTAAAGGAGTCAGAAGGAAGGCATATAACAAAAGCCCAAGCTAATCCTGAGGCACTGTATCAAGGTCAGTGTATCTACCCCCGGTTCTGGAGGAGGTTTTTTTTTTTTTTTTAAACTTCTCTCTGTTTTAGACCTAGGGGAATTCTCTCTCCTAAAATGGGTTTTTGAAGGGCATACTCAGAAAGGCCCTCAACTCTTCAACTTCTGCTACCCTCACCACCCATCCACCGGTCTGAGAGAGCCTCATTCTGTTAATTTTTAGGGCATGATGCAAGGCCCATCAGCTTGCCTGAGGAGTAGATTAGAGAAGGCTTAATATCTGTGGGATTGGGGATTTTATTAACATTTGTTAATTAGGTTGCTGTTGAGTTCTTTAATTGACATTGGTTTCTAATCTGTGTTTTATTTTTGTGCATGTGCTCAGAGATATTTGTTAAGCATACCTTATGAATTGAAAAAAACTGTTACATAAACAGATTTTATATGCTAGAAGGTCCATAATATATTAACAAATCTTTTTATGTGGATTTCTTTTAGATACAAGAGATTTTTTCAGCCACATTAAGTTTTTCTAATTCTTTCTTTTTTGTTCCTCGATTTAAAAAAAATCGATTCTGGCCCTGTTCCTTGTTTGTTTAGGTAGTAAACCAATATATATTGGTTGAGGTGTAGCAAATGGAAATGCACAAGGGTCAGAATTTGTTGCTTGGAGCTCTAGCTGGTTTATTTTCTAATAGATTACAGTGTTTACCATACTCCCTGGTTTAACTGTGGCCCTAGATACATACCTCAGCATATGACACTGTGATTAATTTTTTTCCTTAATAGTACTAGGAATAGAGACACCTGCTCCATTATTCACAAAGCCAATGAGGAGAGTACCTCAGTACAATTTTCACCAGTCTCATAGCTGAATCTCAGTACCACTTCTATCTTTTTTATGCATGGTTTCCTTCTGAAAGAAATACTCTTCATTTGGGAAAATAACTTCTTTCATGCGGGATGCCAATACTGCATCCTGAGAGCCATGACATGTTATTTATCTATTTTTGATGTCCCTTTGGAATAAATAGAATTTTCAGCACCAGCTCTTAAACCATCTAAACTCATTAGATTGTACCCATCCTCCCTTTATTACAGTTGCTAATGTAACATTTAGTCCTTTGAGCCTAGGAAAAAGTGGGTTGATTCTCCCCTGTAGTGCAGCCACTTTCCCCAATAGTATGGTATAAACTGGCCCTAAAGTCAGCATTACTAGCCCAGGGAAAATCACCCTAATGAAAAAGGGATCTTATATCCCTCTGCCACACTGATTTCTGGTTGCATTTCAAGCCCCTTGGAGCGGTTTGTAGCCCATGTAAGGCTATGTCTACACTGCACTTTTGTCAGTCAGGGGTGTGAAAAAACCATACCCCTGACCAACAAAAAAGTTTTAACAAAAAGCACTGGTGTGAACAAAGCTGGTGTCAACAAAGCTACCGCTCCCTCATTGGGAGTGGTTTTATTTTGTTGGCAGGGGAGCTCTCTCCTGCCGACAAAGAGCAGCTACACTGCAAACTGTGCAGTGTAGACATAGCCTAAGTTACAGTAGTCCTTAGATTGTTGTAACTTAGTACAGAGTGACTGGCCAGACCAGGTTCAGCACCAACATTAGGGCACTGCAACATACCTCAAAATGCTTTATTAGGATCACCAATTGAGAGTCTTGTGAACAGGACAAAAGCTTTAATATTAATATGCAACATACTTATTGAGCCAAGAAGCACACACCAGCAAACAAGACTAAAGTAACACTACTACAAAAATGCCCGTTACCTCCATTGCAAATGAAAGAGTATATTAGATGTTGAAGGGAAAGTGGCTGGCAACCTGCCATGATAACCACCATGCTATCTGCACCAACGTTGTACACCACAACTCATGAGGGACAGTTCTACAGAAGGAACTAAAGATAATAAATAAAATCAAGGATGACACTGGATCTCTGTTTCTGAAGGTCATCCAGAATGCTGTTCACAGACAGAAGTAATACATGCCTACCAGGAGGAGTAAACACAGGCTCCAGATAGTGGATAACTCTCAGCACTGCACAGGCCACCACAGAAGGAGCTATTCCGAAAACAAAAAAGTGGCTCTGCAATTATGAAGCCATGGAGGTTCCAAGACAGTAGTCTTTGCCTGATGTCCAACAAGAGGTCTTTCATCTGTCAGGAGGTTCAGGTTGTCTCTTCTGACCTTTATCCTTGGCATCTCAATTTATGTTTTTTATTGATCAGTTGCATTCATTTCTAATTATTTTTGGTTGGTATTCTATTTAACATCCTTTCTTTAAAAAAAAAATTAAGAAGGAAGACAATATTAATCACTGAAGTCAGTGGATAGTGATCCTTGTTTAAGCAACAGCGGTATTAACTTTTATAACCCTGACCAATGGCTGGTGACTACACAAGGAAATAAAAATAATTAATCTCTCATCAGCATTCCTGTTTGTCAAATTTTTAAACACAGACTGCACAATGTTTTTGCTCAGTTTGTTTCCTATCTATGACTTTAGAATGAGCAACAGTCAAATTGATATTCTGAGTGGCCTATTCCCTTGGCTCTATCGTAACAAGAATATCATCCAGATATTCTGTGGCTATATCTAATTAATATCAAGATTTTTTAGATTACAGTAATAAAAAACCTTTATGAAGATCTAGACATGATGCCAAGCTGAATGGAAAGGAAGGTTACTTACTTTGTATGATAACTGGAGTTCTTTGAGATGTGTGGTTCCTATCTGTATTCCACTTGAGGTGCACATGCTCCATGTCCCTGAAATCAGAGGATTTTTCACTACATATGGCCATTGGTCTGCACCTGAGCCCTTCTCCTCCTAGTACTTTGAACTGACAGCATAAGGGGCGGTGCAGACAAACCACCTCTTCAGTTTCCTTTATACTTCGAATAGCCCTAGGATAAGACTCCACAGCAGAGGGATAGAAGGGCAGGTAGTGAAATACAGATAGAGATCACATATCTCAAAGAATTCCAGTTACTGTAACAAGGTAAGTAATCTTCATTTCTTCTTCACGTGATGGTCACTATATACATGGGTTTGGGGGTGTGAAGAACCTTGCTTCACCAGTGATTATAGGACTGCTCTGCCGAGAGATGCAACTGCTGTAGAAGCCTGTACCAAGGCACAATGTCTCACAAAGATATGAACAGAGCCCCACATTACTGCTCTGCAGATCTCTAGGAGAGGGATGTTTCATAGCGAGGTCACTGATGTAGCCTGGACTCTAGTCAAGTTGCCCTTACACCTTGACAGAGAGGGGTCACAGTCAGCTCACAACAAAGCAGGTTGCAGCCTGAAATCCATTTGGACAGTCTCTGTGAGGAGATGGGTAGCTTCCCCTCTCATATGATAGGCAAGCAAACAATGAATCTGGGAAATTTTCTGAAGACTGCATCCTCTACAGGTAGGCTAAAGCTCTACAGACATCCAGAGGGTAGAACTTCCTGTCCTCTATGGTGGCATGGTGCTTCAGATAGAAGACAGGTAAGTGGATGACCAGGTTCAGGTTGAATTCCAAGATTACTTTAGGAGTGAACTTAGGGTGTAAGCTCAAGGAAACTTTATCCTTACAGAAGACTGTATAGGAAGTGATAGCCATAAGGGCACCCACCTTACCTACTCTTCTGGCTGTGGTGACTGCAACCAGAGATGCAACCTTCATAGAAAGATGTGTGAATGAACATGAAACTAAAGGTTTAAATGGGGTATCGATCAATGCTGATAGGACAAGATTGAGATCCCACATCAGGGTAGGTTTCAGCACATATTGGATGAGTCCCTTCAGAAACCTTATTGTAGCAGGATGAGCAAAGATTGAATGGCTCTCCATTGGAGGGTGAAACGTGCTAACGGCTTTCAAGTGTACTCAGAACGAGCTGATGGATAGCCCTGACATTTGCACAAGGAGGTGGTGGTCTAGAATAGTAGGGATCTCAGAACCTTCCAAGGTTATGTGACAATGCAGGTTACAGGTAGAAAAGCTTTTCCATTTTGCTGTGTAGTATATTTTCATGGAATCTTTTCCAGTATTGTTAAAGATGGATTGTACCACCTCTGAGCATGACTTTTCTAGGTCCATCATTTATCCAAATATCATGCTCTTAGATGCTGGGTTGGGATGTTTGCTTTTGTCCTGAGTCAGTAGGTCTGAGAAGAGCCAAATATGCATGCGTGGTCGCAAGGACATCTGAAGAATGCTCAGGAACCAGAACTGCATGGACCATTGGAGAGCAATCTTGTCTGATCTTCCTCAGGCATCAAGGTAAAAGAGAGATGAGCAGAAATCTGTACATCAGCTGTTCTGACCATTGAACTAGAAATGCATCCCCTCTGGAGTTGTGGAGCCACCGGTTGGGTATTTCTTGACCTCCTGAGATGGAAAGAGATCCCACAATGGTAATCTCCACTGCTTAAGGATGTTCTATATCATCAAGTTGTGTAGTTCTCACTCTTGAATTCTGAAGAAATGTCTACTGAGACTGTGTGACAAAGTGTATGCATCTGCTTTGCACCAAGATGCACTGCTGAATTGCACCAATTCCAGCGATTGACAGCTTCTATGAAGAGACGGGTAGACTTTGCTCTTCCTTTTTTGTTGATATAATAAACTGTTGTCATGTTGTCTGACTTAACCTGAAAGTGCAAGGTTTGAATAAATGGTTGGAATTGTTTTCCAGGCTTCATGTACTGCACACAACTCCAGAAGGCTTATGTGCAACTGCAATTCTTGGTGGGTCCAATCTTATGTGTTTGTCAAAGTGGGTTCCACACCCTAGCAGGGAGGCATCTGTAATCATTCTTTCTCTGGGTGGAGGAGGGACGATGGAAGCCCCCGTGCACACAGTTACCCTGTTTCCCCAGCAGGAGAGTGAAGTAAGAACTCCATGGCGGAGCAAGAGCAGTTTGTCCATACTGTGCTTCCTTTGCACATAGACTGTGACAAAGCCTGTAGACAACAAAAAATGAAGTCTTGTAAAGGGAGTCACATAAGTACATGAGGCTATGTGTCCCAGAAGGGTGAGACAAGTTCAAACTGTTGTCCGCAGGCTCAGCCAAACTGAACAATGAGGTCTTTCATAGCCTGGAATCTGTCCTGAGGTAGGTATGCTTTGGCTCTTATCGAATCTAGGGTTATTCCAAGGAAGTCTATAGTCTGTATGTTTATACGGAGCCCTACAGAGTGAAGAACGGTAAGGACAGGATTGTCATTCATACTTTGTGATATGATTTCCCTGCGAGCAACCAATCATTGAGATAGGGAACATTGATAAACCCTGACAATGCAGATGACCTGTCACTACTAACATTGCCTTTGTGAATACTACTGGTGCTGCCAAGAGGCCCAAGGGGAGCACTCTGTATTGGCATTTGTTTAGGCCTCCAGTGAAGCATAGGAATCTCCTATGTGGAGGGTAGATGTCTTTGTGGAAACAAGCATCCTTTAAATCTACAGCTGTGATCCAATTGCCTTAGTTTAGTGAAGGGATTACAGAGGCCAGAATGATCATTCTGAACCCCAGACAGCTATCTCAGAGCTACTATGTTCCTCCAGCCTCCCTTATTCTGGAGGATGAGGAAATACCTTGAATAAAATCCTGTTCCTCTGCACTGAAGATGTACTAGTTGTATGGCTCCCAGATGGAGCCGGAAGTCTATTTCTTGTCTGAGAGTCCTCTAATGTGAGGGGTCCCCACAGAGGAACAGGAAAAGGGATTGTAGGGATAATGAGGCAGTCCCCATACAGAAGGGGGTCCAAAGTTGGGCAGTCCACTCTATGGGAGAGGAAAGGTGCCCATGAAGTCTTGGAACCTCTGTTGGGGCTGACTACCCATCTTGATAGTGATGGTGAAGCTCTCCTGCTGATTCTGGATTCATCAGAGGAGAAAGATGACTCTATATCGATGGGCAGTGCTGTCAGTACTGGAATTCTTCTTATGCCTGGTCAATGGTACCAGTGAATGGCAAATTGATGGTTTAGGGACCTCCCTAGTTGGGACTGGATCCAAATAAATCAGTGATTCTCAACCTATTTACCATTGTGGGATGCATATGCACCTATCTATGTTATGTGGGCCACAGCCACACTATATATTACCTGTATGGCCCTGAGAATGTCACATGGGCTGCAGCTGTGTGCTGATTGGCCCTCAAGCAGCTCGCAGGTTGAGAACCACTGGTATAGATAGTAAGATCTTCTGGATCAGTGTATCTAGCCCCTCCTGGAGAGCAGGCTGGGCTTCTGTCTTCTGGCAGTAATGGCTTCAGATAGGCAGTGGTTTTTGGTAACGACAACTCTGCTTCTCTCAGCATCAGTAGTGTCGATGTAGGAGGTGTCTTCTCCTTTCTTTCCTTTGCTAGTGCTAAGGATGGTCCCACCTCCATGGCTCTGGCTAGTTTGGGGGCACTTCTGATTCCCAGCGCCAAGGTGGGATGAAGCATGCTTCTTGTGAGCTCCTGACACTCTGATCTTGGGGCACAGAGTCTCAACTGACTTTGACAGTGTCAGAGAGGGGGTCTTCTTTTTTGTATGAGGACTTGGGAGGGAAATTTCTCATATTTCTTTTGAGTCTGTGTGCTTTTCCAATTTTTCTACACAACTTCAGGTGTGCAGCAGGGATGCATTCTTGTCCTGGCACTATTCTGTTCAACTATTGATTGGTTTAGAACATGCTGCTCCACACATTGGACTCAAGGTTGGTCAAGAAGTGTTCACTGACCAAGACTATGCTGACAATGTTACCTTGCTTGTGGAGAAGTTGGAGACCTTGGAGGGCTTAAATTCTCGAAGACACTACTTGAACTATGCTGAACATCTCCTGGCAGAAGACCTAGGTTCAGAACCTTGGAACTGGGTCACCAGAATCCCCAGTGTAGGTGGGGTCAGGTACCAAGAAGCATGTTGACAAGTTCCTCTTACCAGGTTGCAAGCAGAGTTCCAACAACTGCAGCAAACTAGACGTTCTTTGATGACTAGGTCTTGTCACCTCCTGCATGAATTCTGTGTCTCACTTACTGATGCAAAAAGTCTGTGTGTTGAGACAAGATTCAGAATCTATCAAACCTATGTACTGCCTGTATTGCTATATGGGTCAGAAACCCAGATGTTTTTCAAGGCAGACTTGGAGTGACCAAAGACATTCCATATGCACTGTCAGCACCAAATCCTGAACATAAAGTGGTTTGAATTTGTGTGAAGTGTCACTCTCACAGAGATCTGGTCTTCCTTCAAGCACCCATTATATTCAAAAAAAGCATTGCATGCTCTTTGGCCATGTCACCAGGATGGACAAAAATACCCCAGCATGCCATCCCTCAAATGCTCCATCACTGTGCGAAGGGGTGCATGCCTGATCCTACCCTGGCACTGCCCATAGGACTGCCCCAGCGATTTGTGGATTCGCAGGATAGAGCCAGATCTGGGAACTTTACTATACAATGTCTGGTGAGACACCATCAACTGTGGTCACTCTGACTGGTGCAACGGTCCTCAGTAGACTATACCTGTTTGATGATGATAATCCTCTTACCCTCCTCATGTCTCTCTTTGGAAGAGACTTTAGCCCAGCTCTGATTAGCCTGGGAGCTGGAGACCACCATGCTTCTCAGTGCCTCTCACCGAAATACAGGGGAAGGGGAGTGACAGGCCAGGAGTAGGACTCATACGGTATGTCTACACTGGCGGTGGGAGCAAGTCTCCTAGTCCAAGTAGGCAGACTCAGGCTAGTTCTGCTTGAGCAAGCATCCTTAAAATAGGAGTGTAGATAGAGTGGCTCAGGTTGCAGCTTGGGCTCAGACCGGGGGTCAGCTGGGTTTGACAGCCAAGCTGCTGCCCAAAATGCAACATCCACACTGCTATTTTTAGTGTGTTAGCTTGAGTGGAGCTAAGAGAGGTTAGTCTATCCAGGCTGAGAGGCATGCTCCCAGCTGCACTGTGGATATATGCACTGAGTGGTCCATTAGAAATCTTCTAACATTGAACACATGGTATTGATGCATTTGGCAAGGGAAGGACCAACATATATGGCACTTTGAGTGGATATGAGCTTCCTTGAGGCACTAAAGGCAAGTTCTGTGGTCGTCACTGACCAGGGGCAGGCAACACAGATCTTGAATCACAGGATCTTGGGCATAACTGGCACCCAATAAGGGGCTGGGGGAAATAGTAGGGCTACCCCCAAAGCCTACAAACTGTTCTGTCTTAAAACAGATTTAATAAACTAGCTACAATTATCTACTATTTTAGAACATAGAATCCCAGCTAAAGCTGAGGACACTGAAGAAGGTCTGTCTCAGAATACAGGCAGTCTGCACCACCTCATATGCCACCGGTTCTGAGATCAAGGAGGGGAAGGGTACAGGCATGGACTAAGACACTACTATTGAAAAAAGCTTCCGGTCTCAGGTGCATGGAGTGCATAAGCACCTCAAGTAGAATACATATACAGCAATAGGGACCATCTCTCAGAGAAGAAACATACTTAAAATGTTAAACGAAAGGAATCTCAGTAGTCATCACCTTATCAGGATGCAAAGCCACAGCATTTACCTGTATACCTAAAGGGAAATGGAGACCTTTGCTCTTGAATCTCTCCTAGGACAGCCGTATGAAACAGACTTAAGGTTTTAAAATGAATTTTCCTTATCAAATCATTTAATTTACTACAGGATTGCAGCACCTTCTTCTCTCAGAAGCAAAGCAGAAAGCAACCTTGTGTGATCTTGTGACAATGAAAATTTAGTATTACAGGTGCTTTTAAGGATCTTTTTCAGGCATATAAAATATAATCTTTAAAGGCTTCTTTGATGTGCTCTTGTTATCTAATGATGGATGCATTCAAAGTGTACTGTGTATGTTTATCTACTTTTTTTTAATAGAAAGTGATAAGATAAATGTAATGTATTTTTAAAAGTGGAGCTATTTAGCTTTTTTAATCAACTATGAAATTAAATTCCCCTTAGATAAGTGATCACACTCATTAACTTTTTTCCTATTTCAGATCTTGTTTTCATTTATATTGGAATGAGCTGGCTCCCAAACAAAATACCAGTAGGCCACAAAAGAATCTGCTAAGGCACAGAACCTTAAGGATCTCTCTTTATTGCAGCCAGGTGGATTGTTATACCTTCTTCAAACTATTTTAGTCTCCTGTTGTGCAGAAGAGAGCTATCAAGGATATTTGCGGTGCGTGACTGAAATACCGAGGTACAACTGATTAGGAGAGTTTGCTACTAATTCTGTCCAGTTGGAGAGGCTTTCTGACCTGCTGAACTATAATCCAACTACATAAGAGTAAGCATAGCCTATTTCAAGAATGGGTATCTCTTTGATGGGATTAAATTGACTGACCAAAGCTTTTTCATTTGCGGGATCAGCACTTTTGTTCTATTTTGGGGAAGGAACACTAAGGAGATACTAAAGATCTCCTTTTTACAAGCTATATAACATGACCTGTGCTTATGCTGTATCCTGTATTAACGACAATTATATGCTATGACATGTTTACCTAAATATTTTCTGTTTCATCCACAGTTATACTATATTTATGATCAAAACATCATTCTGAAAATGGACTTAATAAAAAGGTTAAAAAATGTCCAATTGGTTAAAAGTGAACAAATGTGGCCATGTATCTTAACACCTGGAAAAACTCAGAGCATGCCCAGCTGGCTGCTAGCTGGTCACACATTCCTAAGTTTACAATTACTACCAGTGTTCTCAAACCAGGCTCATTGACAAACAGTTGCAGATGGCTAAAATGCTCATGTTTGGAAATAGCTTTACTCAGCAAAATCTTAGAAAAATAGTGCATCAATAGAAGCATTTGTATATGGAAATATCAGCATATGAGTACAGTTTTCCAGTGTTGTCACATATGACCTGCATGATGGTTGCAGCATATAAAATGAAAACATATTTTGTGTCATATCATGTACAAGACAAAGGGAGCTAACAAAAAATGCAGGTTAAATCCACTTACATGGAAATACAGAAGTGGGAAATACTTGTAATGAGACAGGGACAAGAGCATGAGCATGAAAATTTTCCCAACTTTTAGTAATAGTACCATATAGCACACTTCTTAGAATGCTTGCAGTGACTGTTTACCTCACAGTTTTCTTTTAAATTGCACTATTCCAGCTATAATTTCTTAAAGGCAGTGTCCTTGAAGGCAGTGTGAGGTGGTTCTCTTCTTACGGTACTTGGTCTTCAACGATTGATGGAGGTTGGTACCAGGAATTTCCCCCCCTGTGTTAGAGGATACAGCACACTGGCTTTAATGGTTAGAGCAGGGAAATAGCAGTCAGGACTCCTGCATTCTGTTCCCAACTCAGCCACTAACTTGCTATGTGAATGTTTACTTCTCTGTGCCTCAAAGCTTGTCTACATGGGGAATTCTTGGGAAAGTTAGTGTGAAATAACTAGGGTGTGAATTTAAAGCACTATGGCTATTCTGCACTAACTGCTCTTGTGGACACACACATTCCATACTAAGTGCCTTTTGCAGTTTAGATTAATCCATTTTGGATTCAGCAATAGCTGTTCTACAGTAACTATTCTGGGTTTCCCCCCTTGTAGACAAGCCTCAGTTTAACCACTTGTCAAATGAGCGTAATATTACTTACCTAGCTCATACAGGTTTGTGAAGCTTAATTAATGTTTTAAAAACTACTTTGAGATGCATGGATGGAAAATTCTAGATACCATAACAGAAAAGTATTATCATTGTATACTCTGTGTAACTAATTTGAGAGTAGTGTAACATAGTGTTTTTTTCCCTGTTCAGTAAATAATTTGAAAAGCTGAATAAAAAAAGAAATCAGTTGTTTGGGAAAAAAAACAAAAACAAAGAACTATGTTGTGCATACTGTAGTAATTGGAAAGTTCACACAATGCAAAATTATTCTGTTCTCACTGTTTACAGAAATGATAATATACAAAACAGAAGTTTCAAAAATTGCATTTGACATTTCTCATCAATGTGCAGGTGGGAGCCATCTTACTAAAAAAGTGACACTATTTGTGACTCTGGCGTTGTGGGAACACTTATGAAAAGTGGTATATTACATGTTATCAAGTTTAAATACTGTGACAAAAATAAAAACATAATAATAAACATAAAAGCAAGAAGAATTTTACTTTGAATTATCACACTTCTGACCATTAAGTGTAAAGCATGCTAGAAACTGATTTGACAGAAATTATTACATATCACTTTTCAGCAAGATGGCTATAACTAGCAATTACAACAGAAACATCTACTGAAAACCCAGATTTCTAAATATCTAGACCACTTAATGTTCTGATAAGAAAACAATCTGACTATTCTTTCTTCCATAATAGAACATGAAATTCACACTAAGTTAGATCATTAAAAGTCAATTATACAATTTCCTAAGTAAAGAAATTATAGGAGAGCAAATAAAGCAAATAAAAGTATTCTGCTGTCTTCTGCACAAGAGTCACACCAGAATGATTAGTACAGATTAACAGGTGATCATCTTCATACATAAACAACATGATCAACAAGACCAAGGGTCACCATGGTTTTAATTTACCATATGCTACAAAATTCATATCTTAAACTGACTTAACATACATTTTTCAGATATTATGCATGCCTTGGAGTCAGCAAATCACAAGTCAGATTACACATCAGTCACTGTAAACTCCTATTAATATTCTGACCCAACACAGCATGTAGTATAGAGGAGCTCCCTAGAACTTTAAGCCTTCTGTTTACTTGGGCCTGATCTTGCACTCCTTTACACTGGCAAGCTCTCAGTGGAGATGATAGGAATTTTGTCAGGGTAAGGAGGGCAAGATCAGCCCTATTATTCATGACTGTACTGATAATTCACTCTATACTGCTTATTACTACTATTTTGTGCCAGCAATTTATAAACTCCCAATATTTTAACTTCAGTTACAAAACATTGGCTTCATTCTGGTAAAGGAACTGATAAATTCTATGCTTGATGCTTTAGCTTGTTTAACCCTCTTTCAAGAAGCTTCAAACATATTTCATGAATATTACATGACAAATTTAAACATCTAGTGCCCTGTTTTTCTAGTATTACTTTATTCAGCCTGCAACTCCATAGGCCAATGCTGATTCTAAATAAGTCTGATGAACTCTAAATGACTTCTGTGTATATAAATAGAACATAACAAGCTATTAAATCTTCCTTACAACAAATTGTGCTATGCCAAAATAGTTGCTCTGGATTTTTGATCAGCAATTGAAAGATCTGTGTTGATAACCAACCAGCAACCTGGTAAAATAATTATGGTTGCAATATTTTTTTTCAAATTAATCTTTCCTTAAATAATACATTTAATTGTATTCCATTTTTTTCCTTCTACATTCCACTCAGGTAAAAAGCACAAAAGAATAAAATTTATTAGTACCCTAAAACTTTCACTAGTGTATATTATGTCACAAGTTTGGGATTTCAATACAGGAGTGCCTTACTTTTGATACATATGCAACATAGAAATCTAAAATGAAATGGTAAGGCTTAGTATATAAAGAACAAAATAACTATAAAGTATACAACATTTAAAGAACTAAGGTGTTGTAAAAAGAAACTATATATTTTTAATATCTAGAGAAAAGGTCATAATTGGGAAAGAAAATAGTGCATCTGCAATTTACAGTAGTTATGTGTCTGTCTAGTGGTTAAAGCAGAGTACTGGGTGACTGGAGGCCAGTCCCCTCACCCCACCACTCTGCATTTGACTGGATGTGTCACCCAAGGAAAGTCTCTTATTTACTCCGTTTTTCAGTTTTCGTATCCGAAAAATAAAAATAATGATCAAATCTTGATACTAGTTCAGATATCACTATGTCAAATTTTGAATACTATTTGTAAGCAGAGGCAAATATGTGATTCATGTGGTTTTGTTGTATTGAGCAGTATGCTACAAATGAATGTTGAAGGTGTACAATGTTCAATAGGGCTATAGTTATCCAAATAATGAATTAAACAAGCAAGGTATGTGTGAATGATTGTAAGATAGATATAAGAAAAATGGCTGCAAATGCATGGTAGTATGAAAGGTTTACAGCCTAAAACCCTAACTGTAAATAGTATTTGAGCATTTTAAGAGTAAAGATATCTTACCAGTGATATCTCCATCTAGCTCTAAGTATCTTCAAAAATTGTCTGTCCAAACACAGCATTATTGAGTTGCTGCACTGTTTTACTGCTGGATGCAAATCATTATGAGATTACCATATAAAGCATTTTTATGTGAATTGTAAACATGCATTGGTGTCTTCAGTAGAACTAATTAAATAATTAAAGTTATGGGGCTAGATTGCCTCTTCAACCCAGTGACCAAGTTTTGAGGTGCAAAGGGTCTGCTCAGCAGAAACTCCTGAAGGCATTGTGGCTGAGGCAAGGAAAATGTGTCCAAGAGTGCTTGGAGTGCACATAGTAGTAGGATTTGCTACACACATTAGCAGGGTACAGCATGCATTCCCCTACAACAGCCAAGCTCTTCTAGTTAGGAAAGAACTGCCAGCAACCTTCAAATAAACAGTCATTTGTCAGTTTCTTGAGTAAAGATCTTGGGACATTGATAATCTTGCCAATTATTGTCTTGAACTTTTCTTTTGTGGAGAGGAGGTTGTTACCAAACAATTTGGGCATCGTCTGAAATTTTAAGATGTCTTTGACCACTTTCAGTCTGGTTTTCAGCTTGAGTATGGTAAAAAGTGTATTGGTCTCATTGGGTCATTCTCTTCTGCTTGAGATGGACAATGATGAGACACAGGTGCTGGAACAAGGTGTGGATTCCATCATCCGATGAAGTGAGCTGTAGCTCACGAAAGCTTATGCTCAAATAAATTGGTTAGTCGCTAAGGTGCCACAAGTACTCCTTTTCTTTTTGCGAATACAGACTAACACGGCTGTTACTCTGAAACCCATCATATATAGGGTTTACAGTTTGGTTCAATGGCTTTCAGCTCCCCCCTATACAAATTGTTCAAGCACCCCTGTGATCAGGTGCCCATGAAGATTCTTTTAAATCTATCAGCAGTTTTTAATAAATTGACAATGGGGTTTTCTTCACTTGCTTGTGGACCAACTCCTATTCTGAATTTAACATCTCAATCTTATCACCATTTAATACAATTCAATAAATGATTATTTCTAAATGTAGAATTTACATTATGTTGTGAAATTATGTAATCTAAACCTATATCTTTAATGATCAATCCTGACAATATTAGAGAGAGGATCATGAGGACATGTTCTTTTGAAACTGTCTTCTATTCATCTTTCCTCAGTAATACCCAGATTAGTTTCAGATGATCCAGTATACAGAGCATTCAGGTTAAAAAAAAATAGTGAATGTCCCCTTCTCTCTCTCACTCTCTTTTTAATGTCATAAACAGGTAATTTTATGTTACTTGGCCAGAATCCCTCATAATGAGTTTTCTAGGGCATTAAAATCCATAAAAATCTTCTCGTAAGTCCAGGTTTTTTTTAACCTTTATGGTCTTCATTAACACTATGATTATTTGACAACAGAAGAATAAACTCATATATATTTAATACAATATACTGTACTCAGAATAATGCATGCACCTTATACAAAACCATTTAATACATATTTTTAATTTAAATGGTGAAGCATGAAAGATTCAGGATCTGAAGAATGTTTTAAAAATGCAGTGATTCAATTAATGCCCAGTTTCTGCATGCATGAATGAACAATTTGACCTGGGTTTGAGCACAATATTTTAATAATGCAGCTGCCATATTCATTGGTCTCTACATTTCCTGGAAGCTAATCTGCTAAACAATTTACAGTATTAATATGCTGTGTTTCCGTTCTCTGAGTGCTGATTTGGTAATGCTCCACAGTTGCATGACATTTCATTAAATCTCTACTCTTATTTAAAAAATGTCAAAAACACCTACAAATCCTCCAAAGTTAAGTGAATAAAAGTGTCTTTACAGATAACATGTTTCCAGTTGAAAGCAGACTAATGTCTGAGATGCAGCTGATTATAATGAAGCTCCAGTCCCATTTGATTTGTACTATAATTTCTAAAACATTATACAGTACAGCCCGTGCAGTTTTTAAAAGGCAGGCATCACAGTTTGATGATGTTTCTTTTCCAAGAGACTGACCTGATCACAGCATAGTCAAAATAAAGGAACTGTATATTTCAGCACATCAGTAATAGAATCTTTATAATGAATCATATACAAAAATTAGATGAACTATTATACTGAGATTAGATAAATTAACATTGCACAGAATTACCTATTAGATATAAGTAATCCAAGACACACACACACTTATTTGTACTGACATAATGGCCCATTCAACATTTAGTATTATTTCCATATAATCAAAGATAATCATGACTTGAATTTTTGAACCTGATCCAGCCTGTTCTGGAGAAGTTTTATGGAGGACGGCCATTGACTTTAAAAGGTGTTTGAGAATAGATTTGCAGGCTTAGATCCTAAAAGTGTAATTATTTTTTCTCAGAAGTTTAGATTTGTTTCACAAAAGAGTAAATTTGAAAGTATATAGATATAAACCCAAATTCAGGATCTGATCCTTCAAACATTTACACACATGAGCAATTTGGTAATTTCACTCATATGAGTAATCCAAGCCAATTGAGTCATGAACAAAGTTATTCATATGTGTAAGTAATACAGGACTGGGCCCTCACAGTGTAAAACACTAAAATAACTTTGGATAAACATTTTAGAACTTCAAATATATTCATATTCAGAAAAGAGAAATTAACTAAGAAATTCTATAATTGTAAATGAGAGCAGCAATACAGTGAATATTTCATCATATATTGTGAGAATGTTCAGTAGTGGAAGATAGGATTAACATATTACTTTAAAACATTCCATTACTTTCTGCATCTGTTTACTGATAATAAAAGAAACAGCTGTTCTAAACATAACATACTAACAGGTGTAAACTGTTCATTTGAGATTTTAAACAGGAATTATATTCCATTTCCCCTTTAGCTATTTTGAAATTATATTCTAAATACTACTCCCATAATTTTAAACCATTAACTTATATTTGCTTAACTTCTGGTCATTGATTAAAAAAAAATACACATATGGAGTTAGCTTACTTCTAGTTTTGTGCAAAAGAGTCTGTTCTTATACAGTACACATCCTGAACTAATTATGCCAGATGTTTTCCATAAAATGTTTGGTCACACAATTAAGCAGCTTTGCTTTAGCAACTGTTCTATATCAAATTTACTGCAGAAAAGCATCATAATTATGAAGTAACACTGTATCAAATTCACAGTACTAATATCTCACCATGTTTAGTTAAGCTATGAATGATAATGGAGCTTGAAATTGTGTATTTACCTTAAGTAAGTCCTCCAAATCATCTGTAACCATGTTGTGCTTAATTCCAAGCCATTAACAAAAGATTTAATATTTCCATATTTAAACTCCCAATAATTTTAGATACGATACACATAGCACTTAAACATAACAAAAAGCCACATCTGATAGCTTTCCTTCTACAAAACAGTGTATGCACTGCAACTTTGTTACAACCCAGTCAGTAACCCCATCTTATCAATGCTTGAATATAAATTAAACAAACAAATCCTTTGTATTTTTATATTAAATATTGCAATATGCTTGGACATTTATTTCAGAATTGTATATTTATAAACAAGCTTCACTTATAAAAAATGCATCAACTATCAAGGGTCAGATTTGTGACCCTGCCTCATATCAGTGAGCACTTACACAAGTAGTAGCAACGTGTGTACTTAGAAGCCAAGGGTGAAATGAGACTACCCTTGTAAGTGGTCACACTAAGGTGAGGCTGCTTATGTAAATCCTAGCCAATATGCAAAAAAAGATGTACAATCAAGTGCTAAATAGTTAAACCCCTTAAAAATACAACTAAAAACCCAGTTCTACAAATACTTATCACATAGGGCTTATTGCTACCAGTGATTTGGCATTGCTCATTGAAATAAGCAATACACCTCTTTATGTTTACTGTACAGTACCTCTCTGGAAATGTTCCTCCCTTTGTTCTCCACATTTAAAAAAGGAACAACCCCAAAGAAGTCTGAAGTATTCCACTCACTTCTTCTTTTCCTAAAATAACATTTCTCAAATTAACTTTCAGAAGTTTCCTTTCACAAACATGCTAATTATATAAATCAGTAAACATTACCTTGACAGCTTCACATTTACACACACAGGGACAAGAACGACCTCTCTCTTCTTTCTCTCAATAAGATCCTTCTGTAGTTAAAAATAATTTTTTTAGTATTTTTGTATTAAAATACTTTCTAAACTTGAGCTAGGCTGATGCTTGATCTGGAACTACTTCATAGAAGTTGCCATACTCGACCAGATAGTGGTACATCTAGTCCAGCAATGGCTGATACCAGACACTTCAGAACGTTCAAGGTTTCTTGAAAGCAAAAACTGTTTTCTAAATGATCATGCTGTTGACCATTCTGGGCATATTTTGGGAGAAATTGCTGGAAGTATCATCAGTGATACCACATTCATGTGACTGAAGATGAGAAAAGAAAGATTAGTTAGGATGAAAGATACTTTGGCTCACCCATTGCCAAACTCAGATTATATTCTGTGCGTTTATCCATTCTAATTGTAAATAAATAAAACAGCCAGCAGAGGGCAATGTAAATACTAGCAGTCTAGTCTTAAATGTCCAGCACTCTACAGATGTGATGGAAATTACTCTGTGGATGATGGTGAATAATGCATACCAGTTTAACAACTGTAAAAAGACAGTGCACTTGCAATCTACAATATTCATTTCAATCATTATCTCGTTGCACTGACAATGTTAAGAACTCTGAAAGAAGAGTTAGGCAACAAATATTACTCAAGTATAACACGATACTAGTATCGGAAAGTAAATTAGTATAAGGTGAAATGGTTTAAAACAGTGGTTCTCACCCAGGGGTACGTGGACCCCGGGGTGCGCAGAGGTCTTCCAGCATTTTTACACCAAGCTAAGTAAAAAAGCACTAGCGAAGTCAGTACAAACTAAAATTTCATACAGACAATTATTTATTTATACTGCTCTATATACTATACACTGAAATGTAAGTACAATATTTATATTCCAATTGATTTATTTTATAATTATTTGGTAAAAATGAGAAAACAAGCAATTTTTCAGTAAGTGTGCTGTGACACTTTTTTTATTTTCATGTCTGATTTTGTAAGCAAGTAGCTTTTAAGTGAGGTGAAACTTGGGGGCATGCAAGACAAATCAGACTCCTGAGACGGGTACAGTAGTCTGGAAAGGTTGAGAGCCACTGTTTTAAAATATTAGTAATCATTTTATAAATAAGCAGCAATGCTGTACAAAAATTAAAATGCCTTTGCAGTAATAGAATCTGTTCATAGAAGAATCTCTTAAAGGAAGTAGTGGAAGACATGTGACTTCGGACAATTAGAAACAGATTGTAAGGGAACCACAAAATATAGTGTAAAGAACTATATTGTACTGGTCAACACATGTACTAGAAGACCTAATAGTTTTTTTCTCTCTGTTTTTATAATTCATGTTAATACCATACACCAGGAGTGGCCAGCCTGAGCCTGAGAAGGAGCCAGAATTTACCAATGTACATTGCCAAAGAGCCACAGTAATACGTCAGCAGCTCCCCCATCAGCTCCTTCCCACCCACCGGCAGCCCCACTGATCAGCACCTCCCACTCCCTCCCCACACCTCCTGATCAGCTGTTTTGCTGCATGCAGGAGGCTCTGGGGGGCGGGAGGGGAAGGAATGAGGGCACGGCAGGCTCAGGGGAGGGGGCAGGAAGGGGTGGAGTGGGGGCAGGGCCTGTGGTAGAGCCAGGGGTTGAGCCATGAGCACCACCTGGCATATTGGAAAGTTGGCGCCTGTAGCTCCAGCCCTGGAGTCGGTGCCTACACAAGGAGCCGCATATTAACTTCTGAAGAGCCGCATGTGGCTCCGGAGCCACAGGTTGGCCACCCCTGCTACACATAGTTGACATTATTGGTCTCCTAGATCTCAAATAGCTACTAAGCACCCCTGAGGGAAGTCCCCATTCTTCAGTCATCTGACAGCACCAGCTAGTGAAAGAACGTACATTTACTGCAGGATAGCAGTCCCTGATACAATACATTAATGAAAAAAGATAAAATAATTCCCAGATCCTTGGCCAACATCTGCATGCCAGGTTCTTCTTATTCATCTTGGAGCCATGAGAATGACATTAATCTTGCTTTATGTGACTTTTTTCACAACTTTGTGCAGGAATGGGACTAGCTAAAGGTATAGGTTTGATTAAAGCACCAGAGAATAGGTAGAGCATCCATTACAACTCTTCCTTACGTATACCTATTGGAGAAAGAAGTCAAATTCCTGCACTCCCTTCTGAAGAGCTGGTCTCTTTTTGGCCAGCTTCACTTGTGAACTAGAAAGTGAAATAAGGTGTTTATGCAAAAGCCACTCTCCTGAGTGGACCTACCAATGCCTCAGTCAGTCTTCTACATAGAAAACCTGCCTTCAAAAATGTGTATTTTTACTTTGCTCAGATTAAAGAACACCAATCTTCATACCACAGTGATTCACTCCATATCTTGCACAGGGCACTCTACCCATTGCTGGGTGGCATCCCGTTTGGGCGATTCTGGGGATTATCTCTGCACAGTTCAGCACCCCCTTCTGTCCCTTCCACCATCTGCAGCTCTCCTCTCTCTCAGAGTCACAGCATGGCTGCTTCACGACTCAACCTTCTGACCAGGTCACATTGTGATTCTCCCTCTGGAGGGGACGGGACAATTCTTCAAAGTCTTTCTGCTGAAACAGCATCAGGCACTCCTCATGCCTGGTACCCTGACCCTGTCACTTCTGCAGTGATCAAACAATCTTCTAGGTCACTGCCCCAAGTAGTACTACGCTGCAGTGGTTGGTAGGGGAACCCAGGCCCACGTTCTACTCTGAGTTCCAGTCCAAAGCCCTGTAGCAAGCAATTAAAGCCTGTGGCTACACTCACTGCTCTAGCCCCTGGATTATTTCCTACCATGTTTCTCCAGTCTGCCTAGTCAGGCCCCTCTCAGGCCTATTAGGTCTCCAGGGTTCCTATCCCTCCTTCCTTCTGTCTTACTCCAGGAAGTAAGACTACACACTTTTCCCTCCTATACTATCACCAGCTTCCTGGCTTTATAGAATTCCCTACCTGTTCCCTCACAGGTGAGCTTCTTTCTAATTAAGCCTCTCCACACACCCTAAATCTCTCTTATTTGCTGCTTAGTAGGCTGATTGGGCCCACCAGGCCTAATTCAGCTCTGTCAGGGTCAGTGTGGGAATGCACTCCATCATGCCATCTTTCCTGTGCTTCTTCAGGTAGATGACAAGTTAAGTGTTGTGTAAATAAACCATTACAATAAAATAGCTAGCACTTTCCCAGAGACCCATAAAAACCAGCCGTTTTAGGATGCTTGTATCAAGAGCTGCATCTGTGGACAATTGCTTTTGTTGTACAATTATGGAGGCAAACTGGGTTATCCAAATAAGGAAGTTTGTTGTATCTTTGATTATCATTATATATTAAGACGCTCAGAAATGTACCCTTGACATTTTTCTTTGCAGCCTCCCTTAATAGTAAGGATGCCTTCAGAGGGAAAATAGTGAGCAAAACCTGTTTATGACCTAATGTTCCCTGCTTTTTAAGAAACTCTGCTTTGAGGACCAGCCAGATACCTAACAAGACTTGCAGGATTATGGAGGTGAAAACTAATATAGTGCTCTCCATTCTAAAGTTATTTTTTATTGTTTGTAATGTGGTACTGCCTGAATGGACCCAATCAGAATCAAGGCCTTGTTGTGCTAGGCACTGTATAAGCAGATTTTATTAAAAAAAACAAACAAACAAACCCAGACCCTGCCCTGAAGAGCATACAAAGATAAAAAAAAGCTGATCATAATGGTGTCTGTGACACAATAACACATTATTTTGTTTTAAATGTAAGAATAATACATGGATAAATGGTGGCTTTTAAATAGCAGCCACCACACACGATTGAGACTAGCTGACAAGACATATAGCTGACAACATATAATACTTCCTAAGAGGCTGTCTGTTGAGGAAATTTGAGTGACATAACACTATACAAAGGTTTGAATGACTTCTTAGTGCAAGTGATCACCAATAGACCCACCTTTGGTTTGTGCCTCATGCCATTATTGCAGTTTCTGAGAGGGAACCAGTATGTTGTACTTTGTTTAGACTTTTGTGTAGCAAAACCTGGAGTTGGGAGAATAGTAGTGTTTAGAAGAAAGGGCCTTAAAAAGTAGGGTAAGTCATCTGGGCCTTTTTAGCCTTTACCTCAGGAAAAGCAAACAAAACCACTTTCCCAACTCAGTATTATTGAAAGTCAAATAGAAATTATCTTAAGTACTTATATAGCTCCTATCATTAGCATCACAATGCCTCACAATCGTTAATGTATTTATCTTCATAATAGCTCTGTGAGGTACTATTGTATGGCTGCCAAGCATAGCCTGCAGGGCAATGCTTTCATAGTGTATGGATTATATTCTCCTAACTACTGTGTGTACATTAAATGTCTTGATGTTAGACATAAGCATATACACAAAAATATAATGGTATCTATGTATGTTTGTTGTAAGGATGTGAAAAATCTTTGAATGGGATTCAAATCATTAATCCATTCAAATCACAAGTATCTGAATTCCTCAGACCTTAATCCACAAGACTATATGCCAATCCTTATTCAATATATATTATAAAAATACAAGGTTTCAGAGTAACAGCCGTGTTAGTCTGTATTCGCAAAAAGAAAAGGAGTACTTGTGGCACCTTAGAGACTAACCAATTTCGTGAGTAGCTCACGAAAGCTCATGCTCAAATAAATTGGTTAGTCTCTAAGGTGCCACAAGTACTCCTTTTCTTTTTATAAAAATACAAGTATCTTTAACTGTAATTTGTATTGTTTTATATCTTGAAAAGGAAACAACAGTTCAGTAATCAGCATACTGCATGTTATACAGGTTACAAGAAGTAGCTGAATAAGGCTGGTAAATATATTTGTTTAAACTGTATCCAAACTCCAGAAATCTGTAGCCTGGTTCAAATGGCAGGGAGAAGTCTCCCTTTCCCAGTTTGCATCTGGTTTTCTTGTTCCTTCCCTTATCCCTGGGGACTGCTATTCATAGCCTAGCAGTCTGTACTCAGGGAAGAGTACAAACAAAGCTATAATTTTTCCTCTTTCCTGTGCACAGAAACACCTGTGCTCTCCACCCATCTGCCATTTACAATGAGGTCTGCCAACTCTCTCCCGAGTCCCCATATTCCCACCTCATCTTCATTCTAAAGGGTCACGTCTCCTGGGTCCAGTGATATTTATGGTCAATGTATTTGTGTATATTTTCTAAATAACTTTCTTTTCTTACCTCTGGGCCTCTATCACTCAGATAAAGTTTACTTTTCTAAGTTGTCTCTCTCTCTAACATCTCCCACTTTCACCAAACCTCTACCTTAGGGTCCCCCCCCCCACCCTTCATGCCTCATCCCCCTGGCAACTCCACGCTGTTTCCCCTCTCCTGGGTCTTCTCCCTCTTCTTCCCATACAACCCATCTCCTTCCCTTAGCTCTCTGTTCCTCTCTCCTGGGTCTTCTCCCCAGCCCTTGTGGCTTAAATCTCTCACATCCAGCCCCTCCTCTTTCCCCTAGGAAGCCTCCCTTTTTAGGCATCTCTGGGCCTACTTCCCAGGGTCTTTCCACTCTCATTTCTCCCCCAGGCTTTCTGCCCCACAACCTGCACTCATGGCTCTCCAGCTTCACCCAGCATCTTCAGTGCACCAGCACCTTTACCTTCCACCAGCCACTCAGCTCTATCCACCCCCGGCAGCCATTTATCCCCTGCCAGTATAGCACCTGTCTGTGCCCCTTAGCTGCTGCCTCACACACCTGGGTTGGAGGAGTGGTGTTCTCCTGAGTGCTTCACCCCCACGGGCCTCTGAAAGGAGACAGGCGGAGCTGAGGAGCAGGCAGCAGGAAGCGCTCTGGCAGCAGCCTCTCATAGCACTCCCCCTCCCCCGCACAGCAAGGGGCCTGGGCACCCAGAGGAGAGCCCTTGTTGGGTGGAATAGAGGGGAGCAAGTTCCTTTGTCAGGCAGAACAGGATGATAACAACTGTCCTGACAGCTCTGCCTGGGGGGGAAGTACAGTGGGGCTGGGCCAGGAGAGGGCAGAGCTAGGGCAGAACTGACCTGACCTTGGGCCAGTCAGAAAGGGAATCACCCTGCTGGCCACTGCATTAGAGATTTAAAATTAAAAAGGTAACAGCTGGAGCCCCAGGTGCCTGGCCTCTTATAAAAGCCTGCGGGTGGGGTAGGGGAGAGAGACTGGCAAAAGAAACACCTGCAGCAGGCCCTGCTCCCACTGACAGGCCTCACAGCTGCAGGGCCCTCAAAGGCCAGGACCCATCCAGTAAATTCTCTTACCCCCTGCATCAATCCTAATGCCTCCAGTGAGAGAGAGTCCCGGAGCCGAGGTGAGGGTGGGCTGTGACGCATCCATGAGCAGCAGCCACCTGTCAGCAGCTTCTTGGGGCAGGTTCTGTGGCAGTTGGTGGAGGGTTAGTGAGGACACAGCAGTTTGAGGAGCTGAAGGGAGCATGGCAGTGGAAGGAAGGTGGGTTGAGAGCGACGTGTGGGGAGCCATAACCACTGGCCTTGTGTTTGGACACTGAAGCCCCCATCTTCTGCAGTTCTTTAACGGGACCTTCAGTAAGGCAGTTGTTTACTGATGAACCTCTCTCAGTGTTAAAGGCGATAGCTGCTTTAATAAGGCAGCCCTTTCCTCCCATCCCTCCTCTTTGACTCCTAATGCTCTTCCACAACAGCTTCTCCACTTGAACCCCTTTACACTCGCTCCCATTCCCGTACCTCCAGTGCTACGTCCTGATGTTCGCCATGCACAAGTGTTAGACATCAGGCAGCATGTCTATGTATGTGGGAAAGTGAGAGGGCAGCAGAGGAATCAGCTAACAGCTCCTACCCCTTTGCAGTTGCTAAAATCTCACATACCAGATATTAGCCAATGGAAAGGGAAGATGAGACAGGGAGACCTAATCATCTGTCTCATCCCTTTACCCTACCCAATTACTCTTCAATTGATGAAGCAACACTTGTTCACATTTACCACTGTACTCTCTGTGCCTGGGTTTCCTTCTGTTTAAAGGGGAATGTCTAATGTGCAGCTCAACCCAATTGCAAATACATCTCTCAGCCCTCCTCAGATTCACTATCAAGGTGCACCACCTGGAAACTATTGTGGTCCAGCTGCTCCCATTTAGATGGAATATTGCACACTGGCATCTCAAAGACATAGGCCACACTTTCATAGTTAATATGGGCCAGGCTGAGATCTGCTCTATTCTATGCTAATTTAGAACCATGCGCAAGCTCCTGCCAAATTGATGTCAAAGACTTCAGATGGGCAAAGACTGGGAATCTTGGCTTTAAATTATTGACAGCAGCAATGCTGAAACAGGAAACTGAGGGTACGTGAAACCTTATACAAGGGAAATATTTAATCCCACCTCCTGCTGAGATTCTCTGTCTTTGTGAGGCATTTACTACTTTGGTGGTTGTCATTTGCACATACTGAAGTCCAGTGTTATATGTTTAGGTTGAAAACTGTACACATATGGCATGAACTGTCAGCATAAGATGCTGAAGTAGTATGGTTCACTACCCAAAGGAAAAATGAGGGCCCACACTCCAAGTACAGTGCAACTTGGATCCCGAGCAGTACAGAGAAATTCGAAGAAGAAAATTTGGAGCCAAATTTGCACGTATAGGTGTGTTTGCATTGTGGAGTCACAATGCAAATATATATGTATAGTTTCAGCCTCTATTTGAAAATCTGACCGTCAGTGGGAATCACGTGTAACGATAAATAAGTTAAGAGAAATTTACAGTCAATTTTTCTCTCTCATCTTAATCAGACAAATTCATGCAACTCCACTGAAGTCAGTGGAGAGCAGGTCTGAAGCTGGCCCATTGTGTTTCTTTTATATTTCTTTATTGTTTAGAGCAGGGGTGGACAAACTGTGGGCCAGATCCAGCCTGTCAGGACTTTGGATCTGGCCCACGGGATTGCCAGCCCCGTGGCGCAGCGGGGCTAAGGCAGGCTCCCTGCCTACCCTGGCCCCACGCTGCTCCCGGATGCAGCCAGAACCACATCCCTGCAGCCCCTGGGGGTGGGGCAGAGAGCTCCATGCGCTGTCCTCATCTGCAGGCACCACCCCCCACAGATCCCATTGGCTGGGAACGGGAACCTCAAGGTAAGCAGCGCCAGGCCGGAGCCTGCCCCCTGAGCCCCCTCCCACACTCCACACCCCCTCCTGCACTCTAATCCCCTTCCCTGAGCCGCCTCCTACACCCCTTGCTCTGAGCCCCTTCCTGTATACCGCAACCCCTCCTGCACCCCAACCCTCTGCCCCAGCCCTACATTCATGGCCCTGCATGTAATTTCCCCACCCAGATGTGGCCCTCGGGCCAAAAAGTTTGCCCACCCCTGGTTTAGAGACTCAAGGTGGATGAGGTAATATCGTTTATTAGGCCAGCTTCTATTGATAAAAGATACAAGCTTTTGAGCTTCACAGAACTCTTCTTCAGATCTGGGAAAGATAATCAGAATGTCTATTACTTAGATCAGATTCAGAGGAATATATAAAGCAGTGTAAGTTAACCCTCAGTAAGAGGTATATGCTTAAGTAAGTAAGGCTAAAGGGGTCTAGAGGTTGTTAGGCACATGTTCTACAGGCAAAACTATGTAACATGCACTGAAAAAACACCATGACAGTTGCAAACATTTATTAACTAAATTCTTAATGGGAAAAAAATAGCAATGAGTTGTTGCAAATAAGTTTCTGTACATTATTCACAGTTTATTTTCAGTTTACAAACAGTAGCTGAACTTTAAAAAACAAAAGACATTGAACTTAAGACAGTGAAAAGTTGCTGTATAAAAACTTTGTAGAAAACAGGCTGACAATACAGAGTACAGGTCAAAATTAAGGAGAAGAAATACAAACCCAAACAAAATGTTCTACTTTACTGAATAACTTCCTTGGATTTGTGCTTGTTACTTAAATTCTGGAATATCTGTTAAGTGATGAAAAAATGGACGACCATGAACACAGCCTTTATTTTCATTTCCAAGCTGTTGCTTCATCCTGTAAATTGTGTCCTCTACATCCTCTTTTGACATATACAAGGGTAGCTGCCGAGACATACGCACTGCTTCTCCCTGTGGAGAGGAAACCGCCCCCATAAATTTTATAGTGCTACCTTGTATCAGATTAACATGTGGCTTCAATAAACTCAATAGGCAGTAGTAGTATATTCCATTTTTCTCTTTCCTAGTGGTAAATTCTATTTCTTATTACCAGTATATTCAACCCCAGCATCCAAACTACAACTCTAAGCAAAAGTCTTACAAGACATTTCAAGGTACTAAGCAAGGTATCAGGTCAAATCACAATGAGAAAGAATGGCATCAAATTAACTTGTTTCAGAGTAGCAGCCGTGTTAGTCTGTATCCGCAAAAAGAAAAGGAGTACTTGTGGCACCTTAGAGACTAACAAATTTATTTGAGCATAAGCTTTTGTGAGCTACAGCTCACTTCATCGGCTGCCAATGAAGTGAGCTGTAGCTCACGAAAGCTTATGCTCAAATAAATTGGTTAGTCTCTAAGGTGCCACAAGTACTCCTTTTCTTTTTGGAAATTAACTTGTATTGCCAATCTGTTGGTCATGTTTGTACTCTCTTTTAGGGTCCAGTCTTGCAAGATGCTGAGCACCTTTTGATCTTTTTAGTTCCCTTAATTTATTGATTTCATTGAAAGCTGACAAAATACAAAACCTTAAGGTCTCTTTAAAGTGGCATTGCTGACTTGGTATTTTAATCATATTACTTAGCCAGTATTCCTCACCACTTGCCTGCTGCCTTCCTTCACAATGTACAAAACTGAACATGAGTTCAGGAATTTTTAAGCTTGAGCTACTTCATTCCCTCCCACTGTCCAGGGATGCCGTCCCTTTTTCTCCCAGCCTGAAAGGTCCTGCATCATTGTGGATTTCCCTCCAGCCAGGAGGTCTGAATGTAACTCCTTCTGGAACTAGTAGTCAATACTGCCCCTTGGAGCTGCCAAACGAGGATCACTGGAGAGAAAGGCAAAGAGCGTCCAGTGTACTGCCATTAGGCCACCAAGCTGGCCTCAAGCCCACATCAATTTTTTTAATTGATTTTTTAAAATTATTGCAGGCCTTATGTCTCCTGTTTAGTCTCTCTACGTGCCTACTGCTGTTATTGCTGTGCAATATCTTTCCTTGTAACAGAAATGTTCACAGGCCCAACAAATGCCCTTATCTGCTCTCCTCCGTTTCAGATAGATAATTTCTTGATGAATCCGTTCATCAAGACTTGTCTTAAAAAACTAGTCATACAGGCCCAAATCCAGCATAAGAACAGAAGGTTACTTACCCTGTGCAGTAACTGAGGTTCTTCAAGTGGTGTCCCTGTGGGTGCTCCACTTCAGGTGTTGGTGCATCCTGGCGCCGTTGATGGGAGATCTTCTGTAGCAGTGCCCAGTTAGGACGAGTGTGCGCAGTTGGTGTCTTGTGGAGGCATTGGAGTCTGCTTGGCGTGTGCGCATTCCGACTCCCTCAGTTCCTTCTCCACCATGGAGTCCTTTAAGTCTAACTCCAAAGAAGAGGGGAGGGGCGGTGGGTAGTGGAGCACGCACAGGGACACACATCTCGAAGAACCTCAGTTACTGCACAGGGTGAGTAACCTTCTCTTCTTCTTCAAGTGGTGTCCGTGTGGGTGATCCACTTCAGGTGAATGTACAGCAGTACCTACTATGGTTGGGGGGACTTTGGAGTTGTGGGTTTGGCAGTGGCAGCCAGTACTGTATGACCTATGACAGTGTCTCCTCTGGCAACTTGTATGCTGCTGTAGTATTTGGCAAACATATGGTCTGATGACCATGCAGCGGCTTTGCATATGTAAATAATGGGTACGTTGTGTAGGAACGCTACCGATGTTGACATAGCTTGAATGGAATGAGTTCTGATGCCGTCAGGATGTTCAATGTCGTGGATCTGGTAGCAGGACCTAATACAGTCAGAGATCCACTTGAAGAACTACTGTTTCGAAATAGCAGCTCCTTTGGAGCATTCTGCAGTAGATATGAAGAGTCTAGGTGATTTATGAAATGATTTTGTTCTGTCCAAGTAGAAGGCAATCGCCTTTCTACATCAAGGGTATGAAGTGCCGCTTTCTGTGGGGTTTGGGGTAAAAAGTGGGGAGGTGTATTGTCTGGTTAAGGTGGAAAGAGAACACCACCTTTGGCAGAAATTTAGGATGGGGTTGCATCGTGATCTTGTGCTTAAAGAAATTGTAAGCACCTCATGTGTAGCCTGGCGTGTTTCACCACGAACATGGCAGCTGCCATGTAGCCCAGAAATTGCAGACATGTTCTGGCTTCGACCCCTGGACAGATGGACACCGTGTGTATGAGGTGTCTGATAGTGAGGAACTTGGCCTGCGGGAGGAAGGCTCTGGCGAGGGTTGAGTCCAGGTAAGCCCCAATGAATTCTATTTGCTGTGTAAGCATCACAGTTTATTTGCAGTCCGAGCCTTTGGAAAAGAGCGATGGTCTACAGTGTGGCCATTTGCGTTTCTTCGTATGATCGGCCCTTGATGAGGCAGTCGTCCAGGTATGGGAAAAATATGATCCCTTGTTTGCGCAGGTGGGCTGCTACCACCGTGAGTGTCTTGGAAAACACCCGCGGTGTGGTGGAGAGACCAAATGGGAGCACTCTGTATTGGAAGTGGTCGTGTCCCACTATGAACCGTAGGAATAGTCTGTGTGTTGGGTGTATTGAGATATGGAAGTATGCATCTTGTAAGTTGGGAGCTGAGAACCAGTCCCCTTGTTCCAGCACTGGTATTATCGTGCCCAACGTGACCATTCTGAATTTTTGGGAGCGGACGAATTTGTTGTGTCATCGCAGGTCTAGAATAGGTGACCATCTTCTGCTTTAATTCTGGGTCAAGAAATGGTGGGAGTAAAACCCCTTCCCTGTGTGTTGTGTTGGAACTTGTTCCATTGCACCTAAGAGGAGTAGTTGAGTTCTTCCTGAAGTAGGTATTCATGAGAGGGGTCCCTGAAGAGGGATGGAAAGGGTAGGGGGGCACGAAATAAAGGGGATGGAATAGCTTGACTGCACTATTTCCAGGACCCAGCGATCCTGTGTGATGTTTCGCCAAGTGCGGTGGAAGCGTTGGAGAAATTGGCCAAAAGGGCAAGTAGGCACTGGTGGTAAGGACTGGTTGCTCAGACCCTCAACCAAGACTTCAAAATTGCGGTTTGTTGCTCGACTGGTGGGACATAGGTTGTTTTGACTGGGTTGTTCGACCTCTGTTAGGCCTGCTGAGGGACCTCCCAGTGTCATATTACTTGGACTGTGGGCAGCTGTATTGCTCTGGTAAGGCTGGTATCTCTTTCTCTTGGAAGGAGGGGTGTAGATCCCTAGTGTTTGGAGGGTAGCCCTGGAATCTTTCATCATATCTTTCATCATGTGAAGGACTTCATCCGTTTTTCAGGAAAAAAGTTTTTTTGTCGAACGGTAAATCCTCCACTTTGGTCTGTAGCTCTTTAGGGATGTCAGATGAGGAGAGACAAGAGGCTCTATGCATCACCACCACAGTAGCTGTGGTGCGAGCTGCCATATCAGCCATGTCCAGAGATGCTTGAAGCGCCGTTCCAGATACTAGCTGTCCCTCTACCAGGACCGATTTAAAATCCGCTCTTCGGTTCTCTGGGATGTGAGAGGTGAATTCAAAAAGTTGGTTGTAATGATCAAAGTCATAGCTAGCGAGAAGAGCAGTGTAGTTGGCAATTCTAAATTGGAGAGCAGAGGATGTGTAAACCTTGCGACCTAAGAGGTCAAAGTGTTTGAAGTCTTTTTCTTGGGGTGTGGACCGGTAATGAGGTTGTTTAGCCCTATGGTTAGCTGCTTCAACCACAAGGGAGTTGGGCTGTGGGTGTGAGAATAAAAAGTCCACGCCCTTAGCTGGGACATAATATTTCCAGTCAGCCTTTTTACATGTTGGCGGGACGGAGGCTGGTGTCTGCCAGATAGTGTCAACAGGTTCTACTTTGGCATCGTTTATGGGGAGTGCAATCTTTGAGGATCTTCAAGAGCTTATGTTGATTCTCCTGTACCTCCTCCACTGGAATGTCCTGGCTGATTGCAACCCTCTTCAATAATTCCTGAAATTGCTTGAAGTCATCTGCCATAGTTGGTGGGGGAGGCATGATGGCTTCATTAGGCAAAGAAGAGGAGTTGTGTTTGGGCAACTCCATGTCAGGTCCGGGCTCTTCACACGGATGGCATTGGGGATCCAGATGGAGAGCGGATCTGCGCTCTATGGGGTGAGGAGGTGCAGGAATAGTGGGCCTTATAGGGTGCCCATGGGTCCAAAGTGCCCATTGCATGGGGCATGGTAGTTGAGGTCCCATCCTTGGTGGAGCAAGCCATGGGAAGCGCGGTCGGTTGTTGTGATGCACGTTCCTGTGAGGTGGTCTTTGTTGTGGCGGAGGAAAGTCGGGTGGAGAAAAACTGCGTCTCCATGGTCATTGCCATCACTGTCTGTGAAGACAGAGCGTTCAGTAGGAGAGGGTGGCTGGATCAAGGGTGAGCCCTCGGTACTGAGTAGAGGAGAATCCACTGAGATGTCTTGATGCGTTAGAAATTGCATCTGTGCTGGAGTGTGCGGCACCAAGGATTTAGAGTCAGAAGCCGTTGGTTTAAGCAGTTTGTTTTTGGTCTTGGCTGGTGCCGGTGGCCCCATGGCAGCACCAGATAGTGTGTCAGTGCTGGTGGAGTTGCTGGTGCCTATGGCGTTGTCCGTTCTGGGGCTATGTGTGTGGACAGTACTGACTCCGGCACAGGTACCGGCGCCTTTGGTGCCAAGGAGGAGACCTGGCCATGACGTAGCCTTGACTCCTTACATTTCTACACTACATACCCGGTGCCAGAGGCGCCGGGAACGTCACAGGTGCTGACCCTTGAGGCAGTTGGCACTGCTGGCAAGGACCTTGCTGGGGACCATTTCTTTGTGCCCAGTTTCCTGTTTGTGGAGGTCGAGGGTCTCTTCCTCTTCTCATGAGATGGTGGAGCCATGCTCTTGGTCAGTTCCGACCTGGTCGGAGAGCACCTAGGAGAGGGTTTTGTTCTGCCTGTCTCCAAATTGGGTTGGAGGGATTTCTCCATCAGAATAATCTTTAAACGCAGGTCTTGGTCATGGCGAACTCTGGTTTTTAGATTATTGCAGTGGACTCACTTAGTTGGGACGTGTGTCTCACCGACACATGTGACACATTGGGAATGTCCATCCAAGCATGGTATGGGATCCTTGCAAGAGTCGCATTTTTTAAAACCAGGAGACCCCAGCATCTTTAATGTGGCCCACTGAAGAAGGTCTAAGAACGAGACGTTAGCAGGGTTCACTCCCAAAGGGGGAAGAGGGGTTAAGAAAAACTTGGTTTGGTTTTGTTTTTTAATGAGCTCTATGCAACTGTCTAAAGGTAGAGTAGTAACTGGGGAGGTTTTATCTAACTAAAGCTAATTTTCTCTCAAAATAGAGGAAGAGGTTCAGCACTGCCCCAAGTTTCATCTTCAGCCAAGGACGGCTGAGAATGAACTGAGGGGGTTGGAATGCGTGTGCGCCAAAAAGATTCCAACGAAGCTGTGAGACACCAACTGCACACGCACATTCTGACTGGGCACTGCTACTGAAGATCTCCAATCAGCGGCACCAGGATGCACCGACACCTGAAGTGGAGCACCCACAGGGACACCACTTGATGAAGAAAGTAGGCTGGTTGCTTGGTAGCTTGTGGGCCATTTGGCAGATTTGAAAGATGACAAGGAATAATGGAAGGCAGGCTTGTGCACTTCCCCATCCGTTCCTGTCAGTTCTCCAAAACCCTGAACTGAAATGGGAAATGGCTTATCCAAGTAGAAAACCACAGCCGTTAGGCTAGTCATTCAAAGGAAAGTGACCTTTTAACGTCAGTGCTTGTGCATGCACTTACTTCCTATCCCCCTCAATCATGGCTCTTATCAATATGTTTAATACACAAATAGGGAGTTACTGCCCTTTGGATGGACAACTTTCAGCATGAACAATTTCATATACAAACAATACATAGAATATTAGATAATTTGAAATATATAACAATATACTGTTTCCCTCAGTGTTATGTCACTTTTCTTGCCTCTCCATAATGTGTTGATTGAAGATTTGCTGTCTTAGGCCCCTATACAGGAAAACACTTGAAGTATATACTTAAGTCCACCCCTATTTAAGTTCATGCTAAAGTGCTTTCTTGAATAGAGATGCTTTCTCAACTTGGGGTTTGAGAGAGAGAGAGAGAGAGAGAGAGAGAGAGAGAGAGAGAGAGAGAGTGAGTGAGTGTATGTGTGTGTGTACGTGTGTGTACAGCTAATGATTAAATACTGTGGGACAAATCCTGCCTTGTTTATCTGGAGGTGGAAAGGGTCCACTGGCAGGTCTGCTGTCCATAGGAAGGCACACAAGGGTGAGCAACCATGGGAAAAGCATACAGAGGAAAAGTGGGTTAAGAAGCGGTGTGGCATGAGTACGCCACAGTCTGAGGGGAAGAAACCTTCTTTCCTTTGCCCTGAAGCTAACAAAACAAAATTTTAAAAAATAAGACTATTATCCCTGAATTTATGCCACTAAAACTTGTATAATTCAATTTTGTGGCTAGAAATAAAGTTCTTTTTCCTAATTATTATTTTATCTACCTCTATTGTATCTCTACTCTCTCAACTTTCTCTTTCCATGAATTGTAGAAATTTTATTTATTTTTGTATGAAAGCCATGCACTTTCAGATTGTTTGGAAACTGTGTGCATCTCACTGTGGTTTATTTAAACTTTAGATGTAGGTCTACTTTCCCTAAATTGATCCCTTAAATCATTTCATAATTACCAGATTAGTTATGGTGGAGCTATGACACTGGCAGTCCCGGTGCCAGCTCATGCCGAGGCCCCTAGGCCTCACTGAACAATGATAAAGGCATAGCTGGAAATCAGTCTGGCTCACCTGTGTGTTACTATTGTTAAAATAGGAATTAGATTTATAGAGAAGTGTTTATTGTTGGACTTTATGAAATTCTTGTGAGTTGCTGCATACATTAATTTCATTATAATATCTGTATCCTGTGTTATAAGGTAATATTTAAGTGTTTGCTTTGTAACTATAAAAGTTCATGCTATGAAATTGGAAACCCCCACATTCAGGAGAGAAGCATTATCAAGTGTGAAAAATTAGTTTACCATAAGTAGTGTCATCTCCTGCACAATAAAAGAAGGCCCATAGACACCAGACAAACCATTGTGGAACATCAGCAGATAAAAGACTTTGTTGATTGCTCCCACATACACCCACCCATGAAGAGGGGACATGCACAAACTTTCCTTCCACCACAGTTTGAACTATGGGGGGGAAGGGAATAAAAATTGCTTACCAGAAGAATCTGTATCACTATGCTGCTTGGCATTTGGAGAGGGCAATATTTCTAAGTATAAGCAAGGGATCCCCAAGCTGCTTAGCTTGGGTTAGCCCTAAAGGACATACAGAGCTTGTGCATTACAGCAGCTTCTATTACAGTCTTAGGTTTCAAAAAGTAACTCATTTGTGTGTGTATGTTCACCTGCTTTAACCTTGTAAATAGCTCTAATTTCTTTTTCCTAGTTAATAAACCATTAGTTATTTTATTACAGGATTGGCTACAAGTGTTGTCTTTGGTGAGAGATCTAAGGTACAATTGACCTGGGGTATGTGACTGGTCATTTGGGACTAAGAGTAACCTGCTTATTGTGATTTTTGGTGTAAGGCACTATCTATCTATTGCCTGGGTGCCCAAGGGGACTGTCTGTGACTCCATATTAAGGCTGTTATAGTGCTTCAGGAATCCACACTTGATACTTGGTTGGCAAAGGCTAATTATGGAACACACAACCAATTTGGGGTTTGTGCTCTGGTTTGTAACAATCTGCCCTGAGGTTGGCATCCATGTTCGAGCCGCTCCAGACAGCTTGACAGGAGTTAAGAATTTGTGGCTGTGATACATAAAAAAGAACCAACCACTTTCTGGAAACGGTAAACAATTTTATGATGGGACTGCACTGTAGCCTGGAAAACTGCCTCTTTATAGTGTTTTTATATACTGTCTTATCAGGTCACAGTTCATTTATTCAAACTGCATTTCTTCTTTGAAAACTGCCAACATAAAAAGAGTACCTTCTTACTGAAATATGCTTCCTGAGCATATTCAGAGTCATATCTGATGACTAAAGTGACAAACATGTTCTTACTCCTTTTAGCAATGCACAGCCAATTCAACTGAGAGACAGTATATTGGATTTTATTGTTTCTTGTTCATTATCATGAGTCTCTCATCAGAATAAAACTGCATTTAATTAATGCTGAAAGCTAGAGAGACTTTCAAATGGCTTCAACTATTTATTTAAAAATAAGATGACCAATACCTGAAAGCAAACCAGCTATTTCTTACCTCCAAGTAGTTTATCACTTTGAGAGGTCTACACTCATATACTTCCTTTGCATTTTTGTTTATCACGGCATTCAGAATTTCTTTTAAATCTGATATACCATAGTATGGCAGACAATTAGCCATTCCTTCTATTTCCAGCTGGTTTTCTGTAGCTGAATATCCTGGCAATAAGAAAAGAAAATAATTAGTATTCCTGATATCAATAAACAACATCTATGTCACACACTGTTTTGATTTATATCCCAGAATAAGCCCAATGAAAATAAAACTGATGTAAAAACACTTAGTAAACTAGTCATTAGAATTCAATACAGTTAAGACAATTAATTTTGCCTTCATTGGAATGAACAGCATGACCTCCTCCTGGGTTTCATATTAATCATGTGTCATGAGTGCCTTTTCACACCACATGTGCCACAGTTTACTTTAGTTCAAATCCCAGTTAGAACTGTTTAAATGCTTACACCACTTTACAGTATTTCCTCTTTGGGCAGGCATTGTAATCCCATAGCTTTTAATAAAACAAATGAAATTAAAGGTGAATATGTAATGATTTCAGCTTCTACAATTTGTTTTTATGAACAGTGTGTTGATGCTAGTTCCTATGCAAATGGTTTAAACATCCGTCCAACTCAAACTCAATTATTTGGGACAGATGCAATTCCCGTTGAAATCAAAAGCAGTCTTTCCATTGAATTCCACTACCACAGAGATTGAAGAACCCAAGTCCTCACAACTGAACCATTCCACAGGGCCCTCCACATCCATCAAGGGGTTGCCACCACTTCAGCTGAACACCTGAATAGGGACCTCCAGGGCATGATGCAAAGACCATCTTATTAATGTAACCACCTACTCCCCAGCAAAAAAACTCAACTCCCTACACCATGGGAATCCAAACCTTTAAACAAATCCAGACACCCACCCTACTATTAAATTAACCCCACCCAAGCACTCTCCTTCCATCCCAACATAAACTTCTCTTTTCTTTAGGCTCAGCCTCTGCTCACCTAATTTCCCACTCAACAAATCCCCTATAAATGGCATAAACCTTACTCTTGCTAGTATCTGTCTCAGACCCACAAAGGAATAGTGTTCATGACAATCTCAGTCCATTCCCCTGTGCCAGACCTCTGTCATGCCAGCTCCAATTAAGGGAGTTAGATTGGAACTGCCTAGAGAAACCTGCACCTGATTGGCAAAGGGGAAACAGCTGCCAGCCTAATTAGCCTGAGGTTGCAGAAAAGCCTCAGGGGAAGGAAGTCAAAGGGGGAAGCCAGAGAATGGAAGGAGAGGGGTAGTGCTTCCCTCCTGGCTACAGAGATTGAGAAGTCCTTAAGGCTCAAACCCCCAAGCTGTAGATAGTGAGAAGGTGGTGGGATTGCACTCTGGAAATAAACTGCACTGGTGAATGCTGAGCCAGGTCTTTTTGTGTTTTTTGGAGCAGAGCAGAGGCAGGACCAAGGGGGGCCCTACTATGCCCTGTTACACCTAGCTACTGCCTATTAGGGAGGTGGATTAAATATAACAAGGGGAGACCCCCTCCCATCACTGTAGTGTCTACACTGAAGCACCACAGTAGTGTAGCCTAAGTTAAAAGAACAGTGAAGAGGGGTCTTTAAGGCTCCTGATAAAGTCACAAGTTAATAACAACAACAAATTGAAAGATTCTATACGTGGGAGGAAATGTTTACAGCTGAAATCACAGAAATGTGTCTTAATGGGTTAATATTAATCAAATGAGGTTGCCATCCCTTTTTTGCACATTATTTACCTGGTGGTCACTAAATGGTAGTGAGAAGTTTGTGCATGCTGACAGGAACAAGCTTAACTATCATCGCTGGCACATCCACAGTCTCCTGAGACCCCAGGATCCTTGGACCTTCATCATCCTGATCCTGAGAGATGTCGTGCCCAATTGAGCCAGAGAGAGAGAACCAATGACATTCCCACCTTCACTGGCTTCGGCTAAATCCAGACCATCACTTTGAATGTGAGACTTATTTTTTCTTCCCTAGCTCCTTTTGTCTTCTGTCTCAAAAGAGTCTGGCCTAGACAGCCAAGACAATTCCATCTTTTGCAACATTGTTATGCGTCTGATCAGAGAGGCAGCCTGACACTGGTACAAGTTTGCCAGCTCTTATAGTGGCTGACAAGACAATGTGCACTGTCCTCATGTTTCTCCAGCAGGGAAGCTGGAAGTGAGAGTCAGCACAAAAGACAGAAGCTGCATTTTCTATCTTTGCTATTCTTTTCTTTCCCCTTTTGTGTGTTTGTTTAGTCTTACTGTAAACAGGATCAGACTTCAACAACAGCTCCAGCCCACTTCAACTAACTTTCTCTTTTGCCTGAAAAAGGACACAATCCATCAAAGGGGGAGTTCCCTATAAAGTAGTTTTCAGGCAAAAGGGAGCAATGGAATATTGTTAAATTGAAAGCCTTATTTAATACTTTACATTTCAAATGCTATAGCTGTTTTTCCTTTCTGTACCCTTGATGAAAGGTTACAAAGATTTTGAATGGTAGTCGTTACAATAAGAATAAGCCAAAGATAAAGTAACATAAAACTCCTGACCATTCATTAATATTGTAACAACAAACAAAAGTTTCATTAACATCTTAGCCCTTGTGGTCCCGAGACACCCCCTTTCATAACACAATACCACCCTCCTATGCAAGCATATCATCTTTGCTACTAGGTGAGAGATACCCAATCCCTTGCCACAGACTCTGGCTAGACATGTAACTAAAACTGCCTGAATGGTTCCTTTGAATACCGACTATCTAATCATGAGACTTAAACTAGATGTTTAGTGGCACATATGAACGGGATGCCAATGGCATCCCATAGCTACCTGATAGTCATATTTTTCTTGTGTATATTATCCAAGTAATTCCAAATGTTTTCACCTTCTATGTATTTGTAAGTGTGGATTTTAGTGTGTCTATCTTCAACATGGCTGTACGTCCTATAAATAAGTTTCAATAAGCAAACTGTTGAACTTTGCTGTGAAAGTAGTTTTGCAATAGTAAGTAACTATTTTGACTTTTGAATGTAAGCTCCGAGTGCTCAAATCTCTCTGTGAAAAATCATCAACTGTAACATCCCTACATCCACATTTGGGTTCTAGTTCACCAGACAGTGTATTCCTCTTAAAGCTCGAGCTAAGGCTGAGAAGTATGACTTCCATGATCTACAGATACAGCAGAGGCAGAAAAGGACACCCACTCTGAGTGTGGTTATATTCTGTAGACTGAAAAGTGGAATACTGTATACTGTTTCAAATATTTTCATCTGTAAATCTTTGCAAGAACAATCTGGCAACCTCTGAGGAAGTGAGAGGACACTTAAACCTCACTGTACATGTAAGCTTTTGATAAAGTATAAAGACATTCTGGAGTATTCAAATATCAGTCTTTAGTTTCCACAAGTGATTTCTGTGAAATAATGTGCAATTTCCAAGGAAAATATTGCCAAGTGAACAAATGACTAATTTTCAACTGGCTAAAAATGTGGATTTCTCATTGCTGCCAGTGTTCCTCTTCCCTTTTCAAACAAAGCCCTCGTGGTGAACTTTGGAGCATTTTCTCTCACTGGCCATGAAAATCTGCTTCCTTTCAGCTGCCCCACCTACAAAGTTGTCTTTTTTCCACTCAACATCAAATATACCAAGCTTCAAAAAAGAAGAAACTTAGTTATTTAGTGGGCAGTGGGAACAGAGTTCACCATGGGAGCTCTGATCACAAACAAAATGAGAGCTAGAAAGCTGCATCACAGCTTGTAAACTCTGGCTAGTAAGGCTTATGAGACAGCTAGTTTGCAACCTGAATGAACAGAGGGGTGGGAAATATATATTTTTTTTTTATACAATGTATGTGTATATCTTTCTGATGTGACCGGATATCTATGGGGGGTGGGGGAGAGGGAGGAATGAGAGATAAATTGACTTAATTTTGCATAAAGGAAATGAACTGTATTTTTGTTCCCTGAAATATTTGGACTTAGTGTGTAAATGCTTTCAGCAATCTTCTAATATCCAGTTTATAATATAGAGCTTTCTGATTTAATAACTGTATATACTCCAGTCATAGTTGCTGAATTAGCCACACCTTTCTCAGGCAAACACTTTCAAAGCTGAGAGAACAATCGCTGCTATCTGAGGCTCAGACCGAAGAAAAGATGGACCACCAGCTATTGTGCAAATGCTATTATTGTGACACTTAACTCAGTTTGATATGGCATCCTGCCCTAAAATAAAGAAATACAAGGACCATCTCATGCTAAACAAACCAAATATGTAAAATAACACATTCAACTTACATTAAAAAAGGACATTATGGCTGCAAAGTCAAACCCTCACAAGCTAGGAAAAATGCCAGAACTGAAGCTGCCTGTGCTACCTTAATTTGGCTTCCTTCTATGTATGCATTTTGACACAGGCTTTAATTACATGAGCACATCCTATTTTTTCCACAGGACCCCTGCCTCATTCAGTGCACAGACTGGAACTTCTCTGGGGATGAATAAGAGCTGTGTAGTGAAGGAGGCTGTTGGCTGTAGGAAAAAGAATGAAAATGAATATTTCCCTCGCTTGATTCTTGGAACTAAACCATTTTAACTGACCATTTTCCAAAACAATTCAGCCTGAGGCAGACATCTGGCATGGAAAATTTCACCTTGCATATATTCCAAAGCCAGAAAGGTAATGTAGGCCATAGGATTACCCCAAAATAATTCTGAGAACATTTCTTTTTAGAAAAATATCCATTCTTGATTTTAAAATAGTCACTGATGGGGAATCTCCCACAACCCTTAGTAAATTGGTCTAATGGTTAATTATTTTTATAATTAAAAATGTATGCCTTATTTCCAGTCTGAATTTGTCTACCTTCAACTTCCATCCACTGGACAGTATTATACCTTTCTCTGCTAGATTAAGAGCCCATTATTAAATACTTGTTCCCTATGTAGATACTTACAAACTGTAATCAAGTCACCCATTAACTGTCTCTTTGTTAAGCTAAATAGATTAAGCTCCTTGAGTCTATCACTATATGGCATGTTTTCTAATCTTTTAGTCATTCTCACGGCTCATCTCTGAAACCTCTCCAATTTATCAACATTCTTGTTTTGAATTGTGGACACCAGAACTGGACATAGTCCAGCAGGAATTGCTCCAGTGCCAAATATAGAGATAAAATAACCTCTGTTCCTGCTTGAGATTCCCCCATTTCTGCATCCAAGGATTGCATTATCTATTTTGTCCCCAGTGTCACACTAGGAACTCATGTTCCCTTGTCAATTTTCTACCATTACAAACTTTTGATTTATACTAATTATCAACTTCCCCTTTCTTCCATTTGTTTTTTTTATTATTTTTTTTTTTACAGCTGCCTTCACTTTCCCTCTAAACCAGGCTGTTTTTTTAACCAGTTGGGCCTTCTTCTTCGATTGTGGCTTTCTGGGTATCTAGTAAAGTATTCTTAGACGATCCCCAATTAACATTCACATTTTTTCTGATTAAGTGTTGGATGGCTAAAGTTTGGCAAAGTTATAAGCAACTGAAAACAGGGTCTTATAATGGGAAGTTTCAGGGGAAACAAATTGATTGTTTAGAGTTCTCACTATTCCAAGATGGACTAGTCTAGGGTTGGTCTGCAGGTAATTTTATCTGCAGAATAAAAAATATCTATGTCTATAAATAAAATAATCCCAACTCACTACCTTGCAGCTGAAGTGAGTGATGAGAAAGGTGAGCTAGAGAGTAATTAAGATGACACCAAGCTTGCATGCATATCTGAAAAGTAGCTTTAATGAGTGCTTGCAACAGAAATGGACCCTGGCAAACTTCAAGGAGCCCCTAATAAGCACTCTGTATCTGGGAAGCAAGCACAAACAACTATGAAAAAGGAGCAAATGAGGAACTGGCCCCTTCTGCAGGAAGAAGCCACTGGGTTGGGATCTGCTAAAGAATGTCCTGGATTAAATTCCATGTACTTGTTGTTATTGACTTATTGCCTATTGATTTAACCAGTTTGCCAGCATCCTCTGTTCAGGCTATATGTGGCCCAGAAGGAAGAATAGCGTTCTCCTGAAAGAACAGTTTGGCCTTTCACTAATGACTTGCTCCAGCATCTTTTTTGGACCTGTCCTTGAAGGTTTCCATATGTTACAATACATCTGTCATCACTCTGCATATGCATGATGTGGTAACACATGAAGCTACAGCATTCCCAACAGCTCTTACAGTGAATCTCTGCCCTGGATCAAGTGAATTGCCATCTAGGCACTGCACCCCAAGAAACTAGCCTCCGTGGGCACTATGATAGAGGAAATGTCTGCAATTGATTTGCCTCTGCGAAGCCTGTCTTTGGATTTCCACTGATGGCGGGATGGCTGTAAATCATCTAGTGTAAAAGTATACCCACTCTTTACTTCTGGGCTATTAAGGTAATAAATGAGAAAGAATCTATATCATACCACTAACATATTGGAGAGTAGACTGACGGGGGTTCTAAAACAGCCCTGCTATTGACCCCAAAATAAGTGCTAGCAAAAATTATGATGATGATCCTGAAGCAAAGGCAGACCAGTGTTCAAATCTTAAAACTGCCTTGCTGGGCCTCCAGAGCGTCGCCAATCCATTGCACAGCAAACCAGGAGACATCCTGAACTCTGGAGGTGTTGGCGGTGGGAGTGGTAAGCACTAGGAAAGGCTGTTGGGCTTGAGGAAGACCCACCAAAACACTGACTTCCATTCCAGAAGATCAAAGAACAGTGACTTCCATTCCAGAAGACCAAAGAACAGTGAGGCAGGAAAAAGGCATGGATTCTGGGGCCTTCCTTCAGCTGCTGAGATGCTGAGGATACAAATAGCCCACCACAGATATTTCCTTTATTTTTTTCTTATGCAAAAATTTAAAGGTTTTCCACTTGTTTCCTGTGGCAAAGAACCGCTTGCAAAAGACTCTTTCACAACATCTGATCCAGCTCCCACTGAAGTCATTGATGCCAGTGGGATATAGATCAGGCCTACAGAGAACAGAAGAGGAACCATTCCTGCCTTCCAAAGGCCTGGTTAGTTTAGCAAGTGTGCCAATAAGGAAAGCTTCACATTTCAAAGAAAACAAAAAGAACTCTGTCCTTATTCAGCTGCATTGCACAGGGATATCCATGAATTATGACTCCAGTCTACGACAGTGGCTTCAATACAGGAAAGACTTTTATGAAAATAAATCTGAAGTGTTATGATGTGGGTCAATGTCACCAAGGCAGAGCATGGGTCTAACAAAGTCCTCTGCAAAACATATAATGAGTGCTTCCCACATCACAAGTGATAGATTTGTCAACATCAGTTGCAGCTTGGGGCAGTGGTCAGAGCACAGGACTGAGAATTAGGAGACCTGGGTTTTATTCCTGACAAAATGTTTGTTTGAAGCTCTGCTCTACTGCCTCACTAACCAGCCATCATTTTCTATTTCCCAATGCACTGAGTGACAGAGATGATGCTTTTAGCCACATAGGAATACCTTTGAATGCTGAGGAACTGAGGGTACAGATGGTTTGATTGGTGAGGAGATATAGATTTGCAATATATCATATATGGAGTCATTTCAAATGTGAAAGAAAAAAGTTTTAGAGTCAAAATAAATACAAAAATACATCATACCTGGTATTAGTTTTATCCTAAAACCATTTGCTATAAGCCTTGGATCCGACAAGTAAATTGATCCATTTAATTTTTGGCAATCCTTTGGCATATTGTAGAGAGAATCCATATAATGAGATCCGTTGAACAAACTGAAAAACAAACAAACAAACAATTTCACAAGGCTTAAAATAAAAAAGAAACTATAATAAACAGAGAGACAGAGTGAACAATAATATATTTACTACCAGCATGACAATTCCAGGATTACAGTCTGTTAACCAAGTAGTATAATCTATTAGACATTTTTAAAATTACATGTACATATGAAAAAATCCAGGAATAAATGGATTTTTATTTGTAAAAGGGCAACATTAGATTTTTTGGAAAACAGAAGTACCATAAAAACTCCAGGTCAAATAAACTTGAAAAAGACAGACTTGAGTCTGACAATTTTCTTTTTATATTCCGAAGACCTGTGTTTTATTTTTTGTAACTGATACTGCTAACAATAAATTACCTAAATCAAAAGTATATTCCTATTATTCCAAGAAAAAAGCATCATGATTTAAAATTACAATTGCTAGATAATAAAGCTGTTATAAAAACTAGATGGCAAGAAGGATCCAATTAAATCAAATCAAAAAATTATAAAGCATAGAAACTGTTAAGGTAAGCAGAGATAAGGATACGGATACGAATTCTCTTACATTCTATATAGAACCCCAAAATCTAGATTGTTAGAAATTAACATTAGACAGCACCTGCTCCACAGCCAGTAAAAGTTGGTGAGGAGCTGCGGAAATAGGGAATATTTAGCAAAGCTCTGGGTGATGAATAAAATAATTTATTTTAAGAAGTATCTTGCCCTCACTTTACAACCCTAAAATCAATGACAAAATTCCTAGTAACTTCAATACAAGCAGGACTAGGTCTCTTTCTAATTTTAAAACATGGTGTAAACTGTAAAAGTAACATTTCCCTGTAGATTTAAAAAGAAATGTTACTTACCTTACAGTAGCTGGAGTTCTTTGAGTTGCATGGTCCGTAACTACCTCATGACAGAGCCAGTGGTGCTGATTAAGGTCAGGTGATGAATATTGGTATCACCAAATCCCCTTTTTGATGAGGGATGGTACTGTTGGTGTGGGCAGCATCGTTCCCTTCTTTTGCTTACTGGTATTGGAGGTGGTCCCACCCCTTCAGGGGTCAGCGATTTCAAAGCACTTTTGGCTCCCTATACCACGAGCCAGACCTGTGCTCCCCTTGAGATCCTGACACAACTGTAACAGGACGCAGAGTCTGACCAGATTGGTAGGGTGCAGGGGAAGAAGTCCTCTTCTTAGATGAGGACTTGGGAGGGGATTTCTCCCTTTTATGAGAGTGTTTGCTCTTACTCTCCTCCCATCTACTGCGCCTGCTCAGGTCCTTAGCTCTGTCCTCTCATGATCCAGAACAGGGGAGTACTGCATTCAGAGGGGCACTTCTCAGCATCTACAACCAATGATGACTCAGGGTTGGCCTGGGGGATTGAGCAATCCAGCAGGAATCTTCAGAGCTGGAACTTTCAAGATTGCCAGGTTCAGAGGGGAAAGGAATGCCAAATATTGCAACTTGGAGGGGACGTTGATCTCCCCAGGCAATAGAAACAAGTGTCATGGAAGTCACTAACTGGGAAGACCTGGGGACAGGCCACATAGCTCTTGAAGCCAGGGATCTTAGACATACCAAGTACTCCAAATAGTGGGAATATTGGGATGGAGGAATTCCCCCAAAACCTCTACTAACACTAGCTAACTAAACACTACCACTAACTAATTAGATAAAGGCAAAAACTTTTTACAGAAATATTTGAAATTGAAGCAGGAATGCTAATAAAGCTGTGGACACTGGAGGGATTCCGTCACAGACCATGGATGGTACAAAGGAACCAAAGAGGCAGGAAATCTGCACCACCCCCTATGCCCTCAGTTTGGAGCACAAGGAGACGCAGGCACAGACCAATGGACACTGCTAATAAGTCTTCTGGTCTCAGGTGCATGGAGCTCTTGAGTGAGGGACCATCACTTAAAGAAAAATTTGTGCCTCAGTGTTTACAGTACATAATTCCTAAATGATACTTAATAAAACAAAACCAACCACAAAAAAAACAAAACAAAACAAAAACCCTCAAAACCCCACGACAACACCCTTGGTCCACACTACGATACCTGTCAGTTAATACAATTGGCTTGTCCAGTTTCTCTACAGGAAGTTTGTGTTGCTCCAGTAGTTTTTTATAAAGTAGGGCTTCTTCCACTCTATACGGATTTAGCAACATGATTTTTTTTTCAGAAGCAGTTATCCAGGCATCAGGAAAACTCAGATGACAGATCAGGCAAGACTCGTCTTTATCAAAATTTCTCTTCTCAAGTCTTTGAAGTTGACGTTTGAAAGAACTCATAGAAAAGGGCACCTGTACAATTTTCATAGCTTGGTTATGGCTGTGTTTCTTTTCAATTTGAGACTGAAAAAGTTTGTCAAGTTTCTGCTGGTCAGAGAGAGAAGTCTTCAGTTTGGGCTTGTATCTTTTTTCTGTCTCTTTTGTTGATCTCTGTATTCTCTGCTCCACAGCTTTCTTGGTTTGGTTGTTGTATCGTTCCAGGTCTTTCATGGCTTTTTCTTCATACCTAAACAGAGAGTGGGGCAGAGTATGGGAGAGAAATCACAAATGTAACAAACTAAAGGCCAGATTGTGACACACATTCTAATGCAGTCATGCACCTCCACTCCCTTTCACAGCCACATTAGCTTTCTCTGCATCCTGACCCATGTACTCAGATCCCTGTACTCTACCCCATTGACCAAGTGGGAAAGAAGTGTCTGAACAGTGGATGGAGCCTTGCCTCTACCCCAGTGTGACAGCCAGAGGAGCTGATCTGTTACTTATAGATTCATAGATATTTAGGTCAGAAGGGACCATTATGATCATCTAGTCTGACCTCCTGCACAACGCAGGCCACAGAATTTCACCCACCACTCCTGCGAAAAACCTCTCACCTATGTCTGAGCTATTGAAGTCCTCAAATCGTGGTTTAAAGACTTCAAGGAGCAAAGAATCCTCCAACAAGTGACCCGTGCTCCATGCTACAGAGGAAGGCGAAAAACCTCCAGGGCCTCTTCCAATCTGCCCTGGAGGAATACTTCTGCTTTACACCTAAAGGCTCACTCTAACCTTAAATTTATAACCAGAAATACTGTTTCAGAAGTAGATATTCAGTTTATAGGCACTTAACTTGTATTGCAGAGTAGTGCCTCTTGGCATTTTGACTTCAAATGGTTTTAAATTCTTTGACTGCAATAGGTATAAAAAACTGACACTGATACCTACATTCATAATTTTGGGGGACTACTTGTAATAGCCATATCAATCAACTTATCAGAGAAGCACAGGCATTTGGTAGCAAACTGCTACTGATTACTGCTTGCCCGGCCCCACGGCTAAATTATAAGAGCCCCAAGAAAAGACTTTCTTCAAGCAGGATTTCAGGAAGAGCCTAGTCTACGAAGATCAGTTTGAATAACTTTATAAAGAAATAAAATTACACTGATATAGTTTATTGTAGAGATTCTTTAAGCACGTTTAAACTATACAAACATAAAATAATGCTATGGATCAGACCATCTCTAGAAAGACTTTAGTTTGAGGAGAATTTGAAAAGACAGATTGCCAGGTATTCTAAACTAAACAAACACCTAAATTATGACTGACGCAGAGAAGGTAAGTAAGGATCTCCTATTTACGCCCTTTTATAATATAAAAGCAAAGGGATACTAAATGAAATTGAAAGCAAAAATTTAAAAATGATTAACTTTTTGTTACCCAATGTATATATTATTATCCTGTGGAATTCATTGTCACAACAGATCATTGAGTCCAAGTGCACAGCAGGATTCAGAAAACCATGATTCATTTATATGAATAATGAGATGATCCACAGTTACATTAGATAGGATAAAAATAATACAGGATATAAGTTATTTTGCTTAAGCCAACCACTAACTGACTGGGGTTAAGGAAGAAACTTTCTTATAAGCAGGCTATTCTTTAACTGTCCTCTGGGATTTCTGAAACCTTCCCTCAAAGCGTCTAGTTCTAACCACTGTAAGAAACAAGATACTGAACTACACTGGCTACTAGTCATTGCTATGGCAATTCCTTTGTTCCTCTGTGGCTGTACATACAGGGTAACACTCAGACCCTTAAAGTGAAGACCTCTTTTATATCAGTGCTTAAGTATAAAGGGGATTGAGATCATGTATCTAACTATGCAACCTTTGCATTTGCTGTTGGTGAGCACTTAAGTGAGTAATCGTATTGACTTCATGGGAGTAAGCAGGAGTGAATGCTGAACAACAGGGATGGGTATAGCACAGTCAGGCTCTACGACACTTAAAATTGCTATAAGCTTTTTAGTGGGTATGACTAAGATAATAGTCTTAACATTATTTTAGGTTATATAAAGGCAGGGACTTTACACTACAGACCTGTAGGGCTGGTTGCCTCCCAGATATAAATCTTAATATTTAAAGACCTTAGCAGCAATTTGCTCAATTCTCCTTTCCTACCCCCATTCAATATCCTGGATTCTGTCTAGTAATACAACTGATTTCCAGTAAGAAGCAGTATTATCCTATATCAGTATTGGAGATAAGTATTTTAACTGGTCTTATGTTAATTTATTCACTGATACTTGCTGGAACAGTCAGATTCAATTATCTGCACGTATGGTGGAAAATAAGGTCAACAGAAGGGTTACCATTTGTAATTAATTATAATGTGCTAACATTCACATATGGTACTAATATTTAGTTTACTAAAGCAGTCATCTTGGGATGAGCAACAAATCATGTCCAAGGAAAATATGGAGTAAAGGTTAAGATAAAAAACATCTGCTACTTGTAAAATTAATGGGTGAAATCACTTAAGTTTTTCTGTTCAATCCTGAATATTGGGTTATAACTTTGACCTGATCCATACTCTTTCTGCTTTCAATGCCAGTTTGTTACAAAGGTGAACATTTAATTATGTGGCTATTGGGTTTACAATGACATATTAAAACTTTAAAAACCCATACATTTAAGGAACACTTGTTATTATAAGTTTAATTCAGGAGGAACTCCAGCCCTGCAAGTGTTGAGTCTGAGGGCTTTGTAAGTATCTGACAGCGTCCAGTCTAGATTCAGAAAGTAAACAGCAGGGTCACTAACAATGAAAGCTACCCATTTCCCTTTTCAAGAAAGATCTTTCAGCATAGTCAGGTGTGATCCAGAGGGACCAGGAGAAATACAGGTAGTTGCCTCCAGGCTAGTTAGAGGTGTCTTAGGAAGTCTGATTAAAGATGATGCTGGAATTCTCAATTCAAAAAGGAGCTTTGCTCAAGGACGAAAAATAAGGCTTCCTCCCATGTGACTTACCCTACATTGGACTATTTCTGACTTGTACTTTAAGCCCAGATGCAAAGATTTAGCAAAGCAGTGAGAAATCCATGAGATGGGAATTCTGAGACTGTTATAGAGAGGAAGCAATAGGGCAATTTTTGGCAAAATTTGACTCGAAAGAGCCCCAAATACCCCAAAATAAAATAAAGAGGACATCCTTTTCCAATGTCAGCTCATCCAGATAATGCAAGTCAATTATTTCAAACTCTACTGTATTTGATAAGTATCACATTCTAGGGCTGCTTTTGAGAAAATATACCTCTTCTCTGACAATAGCTTTTGTCTCTTGACTTTTACTGGCAGCTTGTAAAAGTGTATGGACTGTGGATGACAATCTGTATTTTCTTAGACTACCCTTTTAAATGCACAATCCCCTTATTACTATAGGTCAGTGGTTCCCAACCAGGGGTCCAGGACCCCCTGAAGGGGCCACGAGCAAGTTTCAGGGGGTCCGCCAAGAATGGCCAGCATTATACTCACTAGGGGCTAAGGCAGAAAGCTAAAGCCCCATTGTGCAGGACTACAGCCCGGAGCCCTGAGCCAATACCAGGGGTTGAACACCCGTGGTGCCCTGGGCATCTGCGCTGCTTGCCACCCCTTAACGTTGGCCCTGGCTTTTATATCGAGAAAAACAGTTGTGGCACAGGTGGGCTGTGGAGTTTTTATAGCATGTTGGATTGGCCTCAAAAAGAAAAAGGTTGAGAACCCCTGCTATCAATGACCTAATTTATCCAGACTGTACCTGGTAGACAGAATTAGTAGATAATTACATTTTTTATTAAACATTGAACAAATCTTCAAAATTGCTATCTTTGAGAAGACAACTATAGATCTTTCTGCTTTGTTAGCTTCTCTTAGATCTTTGATCTCTTGGATTGTTGCTTGCCTTAGCCAATACTTAAGCACTGAACCAGAAAACTTAGCTGTTATATCCATCTGAAGGAGGGAAATCTGTAAAACCCCAGACAATAGGTCTGATGAAAATAAAGAAAACATTAGGGCACTGATCTTTGATAATAGGTAATTTTTTGCAAATGGGAAATGTCTATAATAAATGCTAATAAATGTTGGATATTCCTTATATTCTGGGAATTTCTCTCTATCTAATATATCTTTTGGATGGAGTTATATTAAATGTTGCTTTGCTGGCAGAAGATGACAAGCGTTACCTCTGGTGTCTATCACAGACTATTGTTCAAAGGTATTATTAATTTAATTAAATTATACGGAAATCAGCTTCAACAGATATTCCATATATAGTGTATATTCACTTTCTATCCAAGAGCAATCCAATTTTTGTTTAAAAATAAATGCTAGTAGAATATTAAAACTGAGATTTTAATTGCAGAAAAGTTAAGAAAAAAATAGAGTTGAGGTTCCCATAACAACGTGTCTGGCTTAGGTAACCTGCCAGGAGTTAAAACTCCTATTGGCACAGCTCAGAGGGTTATTGGTGCACACAAGCCTCTCCAATGCATCAAGGTTCAGTTTGCAGGGAAGGCCATATAATGCAAGCAAGCAACATTTTTAAGGTCTTGAAATGTTTGAAAATTTTGTAAAATCAGATTAAAAAAAAATTTGGTGTCAATATGAATTACATACCTAGAGATCTTCATTTTAGGTAATATGGAGATTCCAGTATTCGGGATTTGGTAACTCAGCTGTAAATTTCATCAGAGGTGACATTTATAGTGGAAAAAGGGCAAACTGGACATAAGTTTCAATGATTTTATGACCAAAAGTGAGTTACAACTACGCAAGTTGGTAAGTGTAATTGAGTTGCATGCTTCATAGTACAAAATGATTACCTATGAGTCAAGAAGGAACTGTCCTTCCCCCGCTCCCATTGAATAGGACATTGCACTACATATCTGACTAGGTGCATTAATGACTGTTTTCTTTCCTCAGCGTCTGATACTGGCTACTACCAGAATCAGGATGTTAGAGATAATGGAAGAGTTTGAATTAGTATGGCAAATCCCATATTCCCAACACTGTTTTAGCTTTTAAAAGCAACTTCTCAGTGGCAAGCTTCATAAGTGACCATCACATCCCACACAGGAAACAGTCTCTCATTCTTTTTGCTCCTAGCAGGAGTTCAGAGCTTAGTTCTTCTCCCACTAAAGTCAATGGCAAAACTTCCACTAACTTCAGTGGGTAGAAAATCGGATGATTAAAGAAAAATATGAGCAAGGGACTGTTTAGAGATATGGTTAATTTAATTCTTCCTTACAAGACACAGAGCCTCTCTGTGGCTGGTGCTCAAGACAATCTACTTTGTCTTGATTGGATGCTGGGGAGTGCCCAGATCTCTGAATTGGTGGGGATTTGGCTAGCATGAAATACTTCTCAGAATTCATTATCCGATGCAGTTTTTTATGCATAGTTATGGGGGTTGGGATACCTTCTGGACTTAAGGGACTTTGGGTTTTTTTTAAATTGTATTTAAAAAAACAGAACAACCTGTTCAAATTCCTAGAGTCTGGGAAAAGTTCTTTTTGTGTAGAGCAATGAAAAAAATAAATAAAATAGAGGATGGAAGAGAGAAGGATTGGGGAACTACATGGTGGTGGAGCCTCAGCTGCTAATCAACTCCTCCCACAACACACCCAGAATGACAGCCTCTTGGTAAGTCCCTGTAAAAGTGGGCTTCATGCAATTCAGGCGCTGTACACCTCCTGCCTGATTATCCTAAAAACTGGACTTACTCAGCCAGCAGAACTGTGATAGCTCAAGAGCGTGGGGGGACCCCAACAAATGCATAGATGGGGCCAGGATTTTGCCTCTAAAAACACATGAGAATGACAAGATAGTAATATTTTATTGAAAGTAATGGAAAGTAATTGTTAAAAAAAAATGCAGTGACGTTCTGTGCAATCTTATACATCTGTGCAATCCCACTGACCACAATCCAGCTGAATGGGATATAAGTCAGCACAGTGAATCTACCAGCCCTTGGAAAAAAGTTGCCCAAAACGTGCCTTGGTATTTGGCAAAAGAAGGTTGGTGATAGTAACTATCCTGAGATGTCTACAATGGCACAGAGAGAACACACAACGTGTGCCAAGTGTTTAAAGAATAAATCAAAAATCTACTGAAGTAAGATGGCAATTATACAAGGTCATTATCTTTGTCTACAAGAAAATATAATTTTAATAAGTTGCAAAAATTGAAGTATTTTACGAAAGACAGCAACATATTTAAATTGAAAAACAGAATGGAAAAATTAGTAATATCAAAATGAGTAAATCAGAAAGCAGTACATATCTGCGCACAGTAAACATCATAATTAGCAATATAAACTTTAGCCAGGATGGTGTTCTTGGCCAGCCAAAAATCATTTTCCATCCTGTTTTTTATAAATGATGTGGATGTAATTTTTCATTTTTTGGACCCAATGAGTCACCCAGAATGGAAACTACATGGCTTAGAGGTCAGGTGCAAACTCTGGAAACTTACTTCTTTCTCTCCTCTCTGCTCAGTTTCTCCCATAGTCCTTCAATTTTCAGCATCAAGTCCTCCATGTTGGCCTTTGGATTATCAGTTAATAATCTAGAACGATATTCTTGGTTGAACAGGGCAACTGCTGACATGGGTTTCCGGATTATTTGATTACTAATTAAATCATAGGCCATGATATGTCCTGCTTTATCATTAATTACATTCGGTTTTTTAATACTTTGATTTGCACTCTGCTGATCATGATCTTGTTCACCAGTATTTTCATTTGCCTTATGATTTGTTATTCCTCCTACTTCAGGTATCAAAATCTTTACAGGTTCCAGGTTCTCTCCTGTAGGATTTTTAAGTGCATTCCCCTTGCTCCAATTATCAGCAGAGATTTCAGATATATACTCAGGGACTGTATTTGCCTCATTTTTTTCCATTTCATTAGTGTGACCGGCTCTTAAAGGATGCTCACCTCTGTTTTTAGATTGAGTGTCCATGTGAGTACTGCCATCTAGGGTTAATGTTACACTATATCCATTCTGGCTGTCCTCACATGATAAATTATTTATGGAACTGTCTTGAGATATATCACTCACAGTCACGTCAGTGCCAGAAATTTCTTTTCTATTGAGGAGACCATGAGTATTATCACTAGAAAATCTTTGATGATTTAAGCAGACCTCGGTGTTTTTTCCTGCTTGCCCATTTTGCACATCATTACTGAATGAAAAGGATGAAGTATGTGCATGTGGATCACTATTCCCAAATGGTTCCATTTTATTAACAAGCACATCTGTTTGTTCTGTTTCATTAACAACCATGTCCACTGAGGTAACATCTGTTTTATTAGTTTCACAAGAAACTGTACCAGGTAGTAGCCCATACAGCGATGTCAATACATTTTCAACAGCGGATAAGACAGATTCCTGAAAAGAAAACTCATAAGCATTAGGACAAATTGTTAATGAAAATGTACTTGACAGTTGTTGACACAATAGCAATAAAAAAACAATTCTATTAACTGTATTTTGTGAGTAAATTTAGATTGATTGTATTATGAAGCATTAATAGTTCATACGTTCGCATTAAAATACTCCAAACATTCACTAATCAGTGAAATCCTTTAGCCTTAAATCTTTCACTATAAATACTTTTGCTCCACTGATAAATTTTAATACCACAAACAGATGTACTACTTTCTTTATGACCTAGTACTCATATGTTGTTTCTTTAGAACAGTATTAACGTATCTATTCTCACTCAGTATTTGCTAATTGGAGTTAGAAACACACTATCAGGGTGGAATGGACGAACAACCAAGTCAAGTTAGCATCATGATTTTAGTGAGAGTGTTCATTCACAGAATGGTTCAAAGACTGTTTTTACATAAATGGTAGAAAATTCTAAAAACAAACAAAAAGAAAGAAAACTTCCTTAGAGTAAAAGGAGAGTTTTAATTAAACTTAAATGTGAAAATAACCTGCTTATGTTTATTTTCACACAAATTATATTGAAATATCATTTAGCCTGTGATTCTAACCCACAAAACCAAGAAAATGCACTGTTAAGAGAGGTGGCAACATATTAGTCTAGATTGTGCCACCCTTAGGGCTTGTCTCCCGTAATCCACGCTATGGGGGTATGATTTCTAAGGCATACTAACGTGCTGTGCATTAATTGGGCTGTTTCAAACTGCACTACATTAAACCGTGCTAGGGAACCTTTAATGTGAATCTAGTACTATGCAAAACAGTGCACTTTAGAAATCATACCACTGTAGTGTGTATTATCTCATTGTGCAGAGAAGCCCTTATTTACCTTGAGCAGTCTAAGCAAACCCACTGATTTCCATGGTAGTACTTATGGTCTAAGGTGCTATTCAGTGATAATAAGTGTATCACAATCTGTCTCTATGCGATCTCTAATACAAGATTCAGTGGGCCAAGTTTCAATCTCAGTCATGAATATTAAATCCTGTAGCCTCCACGATGTCAAAGGGCATGCCACGCACACACAATGGCAAAATTTGGCCCTACAACAGAAACAACTCAAGTTTTTAATATTAATATTTAAATATTAACCCCCCACTTAATGTAAGTAACTATAAAATTATTAATAGAATTGTGTAAAAAGGACATAAATCATATTTCTGTTTACAGACTAGTCAGTCATTATAAACCCATTTGACGATGAAAAGTGCTAGTGTGATTTCAGCAGCTCTGTGAAGACAAAAATGAATGTATGACTTAAAATAATTGATGTTATAAAGAGTATAGCAATATATCCGATGTTATAAAGGGTATAGCAGCAGGAATATACTACCAACACCTGACCAGGATGGATTAGAAGGGATACAGAAGCAGAAAACAATAATAATAGGGGATTACAACTATTCTCATATTGACTGGGTATATGAGGAAAGGATGCACTCCTGAGGAAAGGATGCACTAACAACATTTCTAGACACCATAAATGACTGCTTCTTGGAACAGCTTGACCTGAAACCCACAAGAGGAGAGTCAATTCTTGATTTAGTCCCAAGTGGAACACAGGGTTTGGTCAAAGAGGTGAATATAACTGAATTCTTTCAGTAATAACAACCATAATGTAATTAAACTGCATGAAGACTAGTTAAAAACACCATAATAGAGGCTCAAACTAAATGTATACTCAATATAAACAAGCAAACAAACAAACAAGAGGACCAAAAAAATGCTACCATAGCTAACTAGCAGAGTAAGAGATGTGGTTAGAGGTAAAAAAAGCAACCTTTAAAAATGGAAGTCAAATCCTAGTGAGGAAAAATAGAAAGGAACATAAGCTCTGGCAAGTCAAGTGTAAAAATATAATAAGGCAGGACAAGAAAGAATTTGAAGAGCAACTAGCTAACCATACAAAAGATGACAGAAAAAAAAAATTAAGTACATCAGAAGCAGGAAGCCTATGAAACAGTCAGAGGGGTCACTGGATGATCAAGATGCCATAAAGGAGCACTCAAGGAAGATAAGGCTGTTACAGAGAAGCTAAATGAATTCTTTGCATCAGTCTTCAGTGCAAAGGATATGGGGGAGATCCCCACACTCAAGTCATTTTTTTAGGCATCAAATCTGAGGAACTGTCCCAGACTGAGGTGTCAATAGAGAAGGGTTTGGAACAAACTGATAAGTTAAAGAGTAATAAATCAACAGGACCAGATGGTATTCACCCAAGGGTTCTGCAGGAACTCAAATATGAAACTGCAGAACTATTAACTGTGGTATGTAACCTATCACTTAAATCAGCCTCTGTACCAGATGACTGAAGGATAGCTAATGTAATGCCTATTTTTAAAAACTTTCTACAGGCAATCTTGCAATTACAGGCCAATAGGTCTAACTTCAGTACAGTGCAAACTGGTTGAGACTATAGTAAATAACAAAATTATCGGACCCATAGATGAACATGATATATTGGGGAAGAGTAAACAAGGCTTTTATAAAGGGATATCATGCCTCACCAAACTATCAGAATTCTTTGAGGGAGTCGGCGTGCACGTAGACAAGGGTGATCCAGTCAATTCAGTGTAGTAGAATTTTCAGAAAGCTTTTGACAAGGTCACCCATCCAAGACTCTTACACAAACTAAGCAGTCATGGGATAAGAGGGAAGGCCCCCACGGTTAAAATATACAAAATGTCAGTAAACAGGGGTCAGAAAAAGTAAACAGTGAGGTGGCAAAATTTGCAGATGATTCAAAACTTCTCAAGATAGTTAAGTCCCAGGCAGAGTGCGAAGAGCTACAAAAGGGTCTCTCAAAACTGGATGAGTGGGCAACAAAATGGCAGATGAAATTCAATGTTGATAAATTCAAAGTAATGCATATTGGAAAACATAATCCCAACTATACATATAAAATGATGGGGTCTAAATTAGCTGTTATCACTCAAGAAAGAGATCTTGGAGTTACTGTGGATAGTTTTCTGAAAACATCTGCTCAATGTGCAGCAGCAGTCAAAAAAGCTTACAGAACATTAGGAACTATTAGGAAAGGGATAGATAATAAAGCAGAAAATATCACAATGCTACTATATAAAGCCATGGTACACCCACACGTCCAATTTTGTGTGTAGTTCTGGTTGCCACATCTCAAAAAAGGTGTATTAGAATTGGAAAAGATACAGAGAAAGGCAACAAAAATGATTAGGGGTATGGAATAGCTTCTATACGGGAGAGATTAAAAAAAATCGGGGACTGTTCGGGTTAGAAAAGGAGATGATTAAAGGGGGATGTGATAGAGGTCTATAAAATCATGAATAGTATGAAGAAAACAAATAGGGAAGTATTATTTATCCCTGCACACAACGCAAGTATTAGGAGGTCACACAATGAAATTAATAGGCAGCAGGTTTAAAAAACAAACATAAGGAAGTACATCTTCACACAACACATAGTCAACCTGTGGAACTCTTTGCCAGGGGATGTTGTGAAGGCCCGTAGTATAACTAAGTTAAAAAAGAATTAGATAAGTTCATGGAGGATAGGTCCATCAATGGTTATCAGAAAAGATGGCCAGGGATAAAACCCCATGCTTTGGGTGTCCCAAAATCTCCAACTGCCAGAACCTGGGACTGAATGGCAGGAGACAGATCACTCTGTTCATTTCCTCTGAAGCATTTTGGACTGGACACTGTCCAAGATAGGATACTGGGCTAGATGGTCCACGGTCTAACTCAGTATAGATGTTCTCAGGATGTTGGGCTCTGAAAGGAGCATGGCTGAGACAGGGGCTAGTACGACAGTACACAAATGATCTTTAAAATCAAATAAATGGTTACTCATTTGATTCAATAATTTTCAAAATAGTCATGTTACAAGGGCAGTCTATCATATATGAACTACTAAAGCCTCAGTCCTGTAAAGGCTAATGCACGTGCTTAATTTCAAGTACCTGATTAGTCACAATGAAGCCAATGAGCTATGCATGAGCCTAAAATTAAACGTGGTAAGTCTTTTAAGATCAGCGCCTAAGTAAGCAAATACCAGTTTAAAAATAAATTAAAATATAAATTACCTTATTATGAAGTAAAACTTGAGTTTTATCAGGTGTTAAATTAACATCCACAGCGGAGGCAGGTACAGTAATATGAATAAAGAAAACAGGGTACGAACGAGAAGAATCTTTATGTGACTTCAGATTATAGTACTGTCGAACCAGCTACAGATAAATACAACAAAGGAAAGTCAGTAAAAGTAATAAAATAGACCCAAAAGGTACAGAAGCAAAATACTACACTATACAAACAGTTTTTAAATTGTATTTTGTCAATTAAAGAAGATACTAAAACAATTAAGTTAAAAATGTCCTTTTGGGGAGATCTGCGCACCAGGAAAATCCTCAGTAGGGCATTTGCACGTGGTTTCCACTGCCTTTGTGCCATGTAAATCCCAGAAAATCTGCTCCAAAGTATAAACTGTGGCTCCATGAACTTTTTGAAATAATATATGTAGCGCATTTGATACATTTGGAGAAAAAGGTCCTGTACAGTTCTATTCAGTGCCCAAAGTGGACAGGAGATCCAGCACTTTTTTCTAGGACAACTGAACACCATTATCTTAGAATTTAAAAAAAAAAGAAAATATATGTATATGTTGTAATATTTTGAAATAAATATTGTTTTCTTTGAGAAAAGAAAAAGAATGAGAAGGTGGAACCCTAGCTGCGCTTAAGATTTTCTCCAGGTCTCTCTCCCTGTTTGGGATATAGGAGGGAGAGGACTTTTCTGACTTGACTCTGAGGTTATGAACCTGATTTCAGGTTGTGTTGAAGAAAGTTTCACATAACTTTGGGCCCCAAGTGAGAATTATTTGATTTTCTCCATCACAAAAAAAGGGGCTTCGCTGTAGTCTTTAATTTTGTTCCCACAATCAATTGTAGTGCAAATAATAGTGTTTAGATGCCTAAAGCACCCAATTTGTGTATGCATTTAGACTTTCAAAAGCTAACGTTTGCATCTTCAATTAAGTTACACCAGCTATCAATTGTGGGCAGAAAGTTAGAAACCTCTCCTTATTCTATTGAATTAGAAGCTGGGGTATCGTACCTTTAATATTTCCTTTTGATGTACTGGCCGACTGTTTATATAGATGAAACTCCTTTCTGAACTTGAAAGACTTGTCAAAGAATTGTCTGATTCAGGTTTTGGAAGAAATCCAGACAGAAATACCTATAATTGTAAAACAAGTACAATGATCAATAAGAGAAGTCTCCCCACACATTTTATTTGTAAAGAAAACAGATAACTCAAATTAATTAGCGCAAGATTCAAATGACCCAAACATTCATTATCAAAATTATCAAAGAGAAATCAATAAAAGAATTCTTTAAAAAGAGCTGAAATAGTTTATGTTTTGCCTCTATTCCTGTTGAATTTTTTGGGAAATCCTAGGCCCAGATCCTCTGCTACACCACAGCGTCACTCAGTGCAGTGGAGGGGATGTTGATTGGGGCCTAGAGAAGTGGCTTTACGCCATCTTTGCTCTCTCCCTTTCTAATCCTTGGAGCAGTCTCAAGGGCTATTCTGCAACAAGGAACTGTCAGAGCATGATGCCACCTTTGTGTTCGTCTGATACCTATGGTTGCCAGTTTGACCCCTGTACATTTTAGAGGCATCATTACAATGACTGTTCCATAGGCGGGAATTGCTCCAGACATACCCACCCTCTCCTGCTCTTGTCCATCCTCTACAATGGAGGAAACCAGGGCGACTGTAACATAAAGCAGGCTGTATCAGTTCTCTGCTGGCCAGGGATTCCCCCACATTAGGACACCCTGAAGTGGTTTTGTGTGGCCAGCAGCACAAAGCAGCTTTAAAAAGGCCAGCATCTGGTCCCCCAGGTCAGTCTTACAAACAGATGAATATTCAATTCACTTTGCTGCATAGTTTTAAAGTGATGTTAAATTTACGACATCTAAACAAGAAACCCCTGAGGCATTCTGATGCCTGTCTGAGGCATACTGATGTGTTCTTTTATACAGATACTAGGGTAGTCTCATTTCAAGATGCCAGCACATTCCTTGTGTTCTGCCTGGTAAAGCTAATGTTTGATAAAACCAGAACTCAGAGAATTGATAAATGATTAGCAATGGAATATGGGGCCCTTTGCCCCATCATCTCTAAGTCATCAGTTCAAATTCAAGACAGACTCAACACACATTAATGTTACTACCATGATGCTATACCATTGCCTGTGTGAAACTGGTCTCCACTCCAGTTCCAAATAGACATCATCCACATTGTAAAATTTTCTGCAACAACTGGCATGCTAGTTGGCAGGTTCAGCAGGGAAGCCAGGGAATGAATGGAATGGGGATTAAGCCACTAGCTCACTTCCTTGGTTTAGGGCTGAGGCACACTTGCAGGCAGAGTGGGGAAACTTGTTCTGCAATTGCCTCTCCTGTACGTATTCTACCTGTAACGTGGGTGAAATAGTCAAACATGGACGTCTAAAGTTAGGCACCTAAAATCAAAATGGCCTGATTTCAAAGATGCTGAGCACCCATGACTCTCACTGACTTCAATGAGAGCTTTGTCAGCATACTGGTATTGAACCAAAGCCCACTGGTTCCTTAGGCAGCACACATAGCCTCTGTGCCGCAAGGGTGTGCTGAACATCACCCCAGGTCAACACTAGTCACTGTCAGGATGCCAGTATTGAACTCAAGCCCAGCACGCCCTTAGGCAGCATCTCTAGAAGCTACACCACAACAGTGCACTGTATTGCTGCCCCTGACCAATAGCCTTAGTGCTAAAGGCCTGCAACCATGCCCAAGGCCCCAGACTGGCTGGATAGAGAGCATTCTCTTTAGGTACCTGGACTATATAAAGTCCTCAGGAGGAAGTGGAAGATGCCTGAGCAACGGGCCATTGCCTGTGAGTTGCTGCCTTGCCTGACGCTGCTTTGCTACCTGACCCAACTTTGCCTACCGATCCCGCCAACCCACATCCTTGGATTGGATCTCCCAGCTCCTGACCCCTGCGAGAAATCCAGCCATTGCCCAGGACTCCCTTTAATACTTATAGACTTCCTGGCTAGCATGTCACCCACACATCACTTGAACACAGGGCTCTGGTCTGCCTTTAGCCCACTTCAGCCACTGGGCACTACAAGCTGTGAGTGCTCAGCACTTTTGAAAAATCAGGCCAGTTTGATTTAGGTGCCTAACTTTTGGAACCAAGACTGAAAATTTTGTCACAGCCTTTTTATTAACTTAAATCAAAGCTAACAAACATATGAAACAGAACAGATAATCAATCCTTTGGCTTCAGTGTAACCCTTTGTGATTCCTGGTTAGCTACTTCACTTCAGCAAGCTATTCATTCCCCTAGCCCTGCAACGAACATTCTGTGCCAAAGCTGGAGTGTTCTGGTCAGCAACAATTTACACATAACTAAATGCCACTGGTCAAATTAAAGAGGTGTCAACTGTCTGTTGGATCATTATCAGGAAAAACAACTAGCTGCTCTCTTACATTATATTCTGCAACTCTTTCACATCCAATTAAATGTCACTCTGTTTTATGTTTCAGCTTCTTTTTTAAATTTTAAATACTAGACACAAGTTAAGTCACTTCAAACAATAACTGCGAAACAAATGGACAACATTAAAAGACAACTGGAAGGCTCTAAAATCAGGCAGTTAATAAGTTGCCATATTCAGACTTAGTTGACTGTTACTAACTGTTTAAAACAGTCATAAATATAAAGGGAAGGATAACCACCTTTCTGTATACAGAACTATAAAATCCCCCCTGGCCAGAGGCAAAACCCTTTCACCTGTAAAGGGTTAAGAAGCTAAGATAACCTCACTGGCACCTGACCAAAATGACCAATGAGGAGACAAGATACTTTCCAAGCTGCGGGGGTGGGGGAACAAAGGGTCTGTCTGTCTGTGTGATGCTTTTGCCGGGAACGGATCAGGAATGCTCTTCAGAACTCCTGTAAAAAGTCAGTAAGCAATCTAGCTAGAAATGCGTTAGATTTTCTTTTATTTAAATGGCTGGTAAATAAGCTGTGCTGAATGGAATGTATATTCCTGTTTTTGTGTCTTTTTGTAACTTAAGGTTTTGCCTAGAGGGATTCTCTATGTTTTGAATCTGATTAACCTGTAAAGTATTTACCATCCTGATTTTACAGAGGTGATTCTTTTACTTTTTCTTTAATTAAAATTCTTCTTTTAAGATCCTGATTGCTTTTTCATTGTTCTTAAGATCCAAGGGTTTGGGTCTGTGTTCACCTATGCAAATTGGTGAGGATTTTTATCAAGCCTTCCCCAGGAAAGGGGGTGTAGGGCTTGGGGGGATATTTTGGGGGGAAGACGTCTCCAAGTGGGCTCTTTCCCTGCTTTTTGTTTAACACACTTGGTGGTGGCAGCATAGGGTTCAAGGACAAGGCAAAGTTTGTACTTTGAGGAAGTTTTTAACCTAAGCTGGTAAGAATAAGCTTAGGGGGTCTTTCATGCAGGTCCCCACCTCTGTACCCTAGAGTTCAGAGTGGGGAAGGAACCTTGACAAAAACTATTTGGGAAGTCAGCATGCACCGTAACAGAGTTAATGAGTGAAGATTTCTAAAACTGGATTGCCCTGGTAAAATTGTCACCTATTAAATATGATACGAGGTATGTCATACATATGTATGATAATACAAAGTTTTAGAAAAACAGATAAGCAAGGAATCTTGATTTTAAGTTAAACCAGTTGTTTAAAGTGACACGATTATTTTATTATATTATTATAGGTGGGGTTTGTAGCCCCACTTCCCATTATATGACCCTTTTTTCAAGTTGCTTACAACTTTGCAAAACTTTGTTTGGGTTGCATCTGACTTTTTGGGGAACATTTCACCTAACATGGTTCAGCTCATTCAGAGGAGAGAGGTAGGGAAAAACATATTTTAAAAAAATTATGGTGAGCTCTTTCTTTAAGAAGCTCTAGCCAACCCATGCTTTGGGACCTTAGATTTGATGGGTGGGTCTTTGAGTCAGGGATGTGCCTTTTGCAACCCCCATGAAAATTCACCCAAATTTGGTCAAGTTAGAAGACTATGGAAAAAAATCAGTTTGCACATGCTCAGTAGAGACTTTCTAGATCACAGTTTAATTCCTCAAAGATTCTGTCCACACTGGGCATCCTCCAGGTATGGGCTGAGGATGACTTTCCTTGCAATTGCAGTTCCCAACTGTTCTGGGCCATGCTGGGGCCAGGTCCAGACCCAGCAGCTGGACTGAGAGCAGGGAGCCCGCCTCTCCTGTGCTCTTAATGCCCTGCTGACATCCAGGCAGCCACTGAAGTGGAGGGTGCCCGATGCAAAGGCAGAGGACACAAGAGCTGGACCTGGTGGGGGAGGGAAAGGAGTAGAATGGGGCAAGGAACCTGGTGAGGGGAGACTGAGGCTGGTGGGGGAAAGGGAAACTGGGAGTTGATGGGGGAGACTGGGAACTAGTAAGGTGGGGAGGAGGTGATAGGAATAAGGGAGAATGAGAGATCACAAGAAGCCAGGGTGCAGAAGAAGAACTGGGGCAGGCTGGCAAAGAGATTGGAACAAAGAGCTTGGTGGAATATTGAGACTGGACAGGAGGTCCAGTGAGGGAGAGTGGGACTGGGAGCCCATGGGGTATGTGAGCATGGGGATGCCTGGATTCGGGGTGGGCAGCACAGATCAGATGAGGAAATGGGAGAGGGGAACTAGGAATGGCTGGGCAAGGAGACTAGGACTGGGAGTCCAGAAGAGGAGACTAGGACTTGCTGGCAATGAGACAGACTGGGATGAGAAACCTCAGAGTGGAGACAACAGGTTGGTAAGGAGAATGTACATGAGACAAGGAGAGGGAGCAAGGCAAGACAAGACTGGGACAGGTTGGAATGAAAGGCAGAAGAACCTGTGCCTACTAGAGCGTACTTCCCTCCACAGTCTGAAATGGAACCCAAGATTCCCGAGTCTCACAATTCCTCTAACATAAGTAAACATATGTAAAACTCTCGGGCAAAGCTTATCATCCCCCTTTAGTGCTGGTCCATAGAGGATCACAACCTACTACTACTATCAGTTACTCTCTTAGCTCAAGTGGGAGGGGACGGTGAAGTGGATCCAAAGGTTCCAACCCTGCTGATGACTCATGTGGCTCTCAATATGATGCCACATGATAGAATCATAGAAATGTAGGGCTGGAAGGGACCTTGACAAGTCATCAGGTCAGCCCCCTGTACTGAGGCAGGACCATGTAAACCTAGATCATCCCTGTCAGGTGTTTGTCCAACCTGTTCTTAAAACTTCCAATGATGGACATTTCACAATCTCACTTGGAAGGCTATTCCAGAACTTAACTACCCTTATAGTTAGAAAGTTTTTCCTAATATCTAACCTAAAGCTCCCTTGCTGCAAATTAAGCTCATTATTTCTTGTCCTACCTTCAGTGAACATAGAGAATAACTGATCAACATCCTCTTTATAACAGCCCTTTACATATACAAAGACTTATCAGGTCCCCCCTCAGTCTTCTTTTCTCAAGACTAAATGTGCCCAGTTTTTTTAATCTTTTCTCACAGTCACGCTTTCTAAATCTTTTATCATTTTGGTTGCTCTCTACTGGACTCTCTCCAAGTTGTCCACGTCTTTCCTAAAACGTAGTGCCCAGAACTGGACACAGTACTGCAGCTGAGGTCTCACCAGTGCCGAATACAGGACAATTATCTCCCACGTCTTACATACAACGCTCCTGTTAATACACCCCAGAATGATATTAGCCTTTTATGCAACTGCACCACACTGTTGACTCAATCAATTTTTGATCCTATTATAACCCCCAGATCCTTTTTGGCAATACTACCACCTACCCAGTTATTCCAAATTTTGTAGCTGTACATTTGATTTGTCCTTTTTAAGTGAAATATTTTGCACTTGTCTTTATTGAATTTCATCTTGTTGAATTCAGACCTATTCTCCAGTTTCTCAAATTTGTTTTGAATTCTAATCCTATCCTCCCAAGTGCTTTCAACTTCTCCCAGACTGGTGTCATATTCAAATTTTATAATCATACTCTCCATTCCATTATCTAAGTCATTAATGAAAATACTGAATAGTGTCAGACCCAGGACAGACATTTGCAAGACCCTCTCAGTTGATGAGTACTCTTTGAGCCTGGTCTTTCAACGAGGCGTGCACCTACCTTATAGTAATTTTATCTCTAGACCATATTTCCCTAGTTTGTTTATGAGAATGTCCTGTGGAATGGTCTCAAAAGCCTTACTAAAAATCAAGATATATCACCTCTACTGCTTCCCCCTTATTCACTAGGCCAGCAACCCTGTCAAAAAAGGAAATCTGTTCTTGACAAATTCATGCTGGCTATTCCTCACAACCTTATTATCCAACAGGTGTTCACAAACTGATTGTTTAATAATTTGTTCCAGTACCTTTCCAGGTATCAAAGTTAGGCTGATTGGTCTACAATTTCCCGGGTCCTCTTTGTTTCCCTTTTTAAAGATAGGTACTATGTTTGCCCTTCTCCAGTCTACTAGGACTTCATCCATTCTCCAGGAGTTCTCAGAGATAATTGCTAACAGTTCCAAGATTGCTTCAGCCATTCCTTAAGTACTCTAGAATGAATTTCATCAGGCCCTACTGACTTGAATACATCTAACTTATCTAAATATTCTTTAACCTGTTCTTTCCCTATCTTGGCTTGCATTCCTTCACGGAGAATCTGTTTTTTTCATTTTGATTGTTTAAACAATCTAGGAAATTATACACCCACATCCACGCAGTTAAAAGAATGTTAAGTTTGCAAAGTGAAGCACTCAAAAGTTAGGAAATGCCAGAATGAAGGTTAGCTGTGCAACCTTAATTCTGTTTCTGTGTGTGTGTGTGTATGTGTAGTATGGTACAGCCTTCAATTACATGATCAAATGATATTTTTCCAAAAAGATGCTTGCCTCATTCAGTGCTCAGGTCAGATGAATCAGGGTGGGGATGAATCAGAGTTGTATAATAAAGGAGCCTTGTCTGTAGGGATCCTGCTTCATTTGTTTCAAAAGTTGGGAGGTGTGTACTGAATGAGGCAGATAACTGCAGGAAGAGAAAGGACAGTCTCAGAGATAAGGCAGCTGAATTCTGCCCAGCAGAACTAGATTCTATCCCTGCCTCTGCTACAGAGTCCCTGTGTGATGTTAGGCAAGTCACTTAAACCAAATTTAGCAAAGGTGGTCACTAATTGTGTGTTCCTCATTTGCTGGGTGCCTCAATTAAGACCCTGAGGTATGATCTGTAGAAGTTCTGAGCAGTCATGGAAGACGGGAGATGTTCCAGAAGACTGGAAAATGGCAAATATGGTGCCCATCTATAAAAACGGAAATAAGGACAACCCGGGGAATTACAGACCAGTCAGCTTAACTTCTGTACCTGGAAAGATAATGGAGCAAATAATTAAGCAATCAATTTGCAAACACTTAGAAGATAATAAGGTGATAAATAACAGTCAGCATGGATTTGTCAAGAACAAATCATGTCAAACCAACCTGATAGCTTTCTTTGGCAGGGTAACAAGCCTTGTGGATGGGGGGAAGCAGTAGATGTGGTATATCTTGACTTTAGTAAGGCTTTTGATACTGTCTCGCATGACCTTCTCATAAACCAATTAGGGAAATACAACCTAGATGGAGCTACTATAATGTGAGTGCATAACTGGTTGGAAAATTGTTCCCAGAGAGTAGTTATCAGTGGTTCACATTCATGCTGGAAGGGCATAATGAGTGGGGTCCCGCATGGATCGGTTCTGTTCAATATCTTCATCAGTGATTTAGATAATGGCATAGAGAGTTTCTAAAGTTTGTGGACAATACCAAGCTGGGAGGGGTTGCAAGTGCTTTGGAGCATAGGATTAAAATTCAAAATGGTCTGGACAAACTGGAGAAATGGTCTGAAGCAAATAGGATGAAACGGTCTGAAGTAAATAGGATGAAATTCAAAGAAGGACAAATGCAAAGTATTCCACTTAGGAAGTAACAATCAGTTGCACACATAGAAAATGGGAAATGACTGCCTAGGAGGGAGTACTGTGGAAAGGGATCTGGGGGTCATAGTGGATCACAAGCTAAATATGAGTCAATAGTGTAACGCTGTTGCAAAAAAAGCGAACATCATTCTGGGATGTATTAGCAGGAGTATTGTAAGCAAGACACGAGAAGTAATTCTTCCGCTCTACTCCGCACTGATTAGGCCTTAACTGGAGTACTGTGTCCAGTTCTGGGCACCATATTTCAGGAAAGATGTGGACAAATTGGAGAAAGTCCAGAGAAGAGCAACAAAAATGATTAAAGGTCTAGAAAACATGACCTATGAGGGAAGATTGAACAAATTGGGTTTGTTTAGTCTTTCGGAGAGAAGACTGAGGGGGGACGTGATCACAGTTTTCAAGTACATAAAAGGTTGTTATAAGGAGGAGGGAGAAAAATTATTCTTCTTAACCTCTGAGGATAGGACAAGAAGCAATGGGCTTAAATTGCAGCAAGGGCGGTTTAGGTTGGACATTAGGAAAAACTTCCTAACTGTCAGAGTGGTTAAGCACTGGAATAAATTGCCAAGGGAGGTGGTCGAATCTCCATCATTGGTGATTTTTAAGAACAGGTTGGACAAACACCTGTCAGGGATGGTCTAGATCAGGGGTGGGCAAACTTTCTGGCCCGAGAGTCACATCGGGGAATAGAAATTGTATGGAGGGCCATGAATGCTCACAAAATTGGGGTTGGAGTGCGGGAGGGGGTGTGGGCTCTGGGGTGGGGCTGGGGATGAGGAGTTTGAGGTGTAGGTGGGTGCTCTGGGCTGGGACCGAGGAGTTCGGAGGGCGGGAACAGGGGTGAGGGTAGGGGACTGGGTTCTGGCTGGGGGTGCGGGCTCTGAGGCGGAGCTGGGGATGAGAGGTTTGGGATGCAGGAGGGTGCTGTGGGCTAGGATTGAGGGGTTTGGAGAGTGGGAGGGGGATCAGGGCTGGGGTTGGGGCATGGGGAGAGGCTCAGGGGTGTGGTCCCCGACCCAGCATCCCGGCCGGAGCACCAGAGCGGGGCTGAGCAGCATGGTGCAGCTCCCAACCCAGCTCCCCGGCTGGAGAGGGCCTGAGCCACTTGATGCAGCTCAGGGGCCAGCTTAAAATGGCTGTAGTTTGCCCACCCCTGGTCTAGATAATACTAGTCCTACCTTGAGTGCAGGAGACTGGACTAGATGACCTCTCGAGATCCCTTCCAGTTCTATGACTCTATGATTCATAGATGCAATGGAAGCTGTGCTTTGAACACATAATGTACTTTGTAATGCTAAATATTCTGGAAAATCAGATCCTGAGTGTTTCAAATTGGGCACCCAAAATTAGTGGATACTTTTGACCTTAATGTTTCTATGTCTCAGTTCCCCATTTGTAAAATGAGAATAATAATATCCCCAAACCCCATGGGGTGTTGCAAAAATAAATTAATTAATATTCCTGAAGCATTCAAATAATATAGTGATGAACATCATAGAAATCCAATGAGGAAATTAACAATTCAGCCTTTAGACCAGGGTTTGAATAGCATAAAATATAAAAGGCATAGGGCCACCCACTGAACAATAAGGAGAAAACAAAATATTGAATAGCTGTTCCTTAAATGAGCATCATCCATTCTGTGCACTGAATGAGGCAGCAGTCTTGTGGAAAAGACAGCATGTGATCATGTAATTAAAGCCTATATTAAAATGCACATGCACAAGGGAACTGAATTAAGGTTGCACAGGCAACCTTAATTCTGGCATTTCCTAACCTCTAGGAAGCCTGAGCTTGGGCTCTCTTGCTCCTCCAAGTTCTAACCAAGGCATATGTAATACCTCACTGATCTACCAGCTAGTGGTTTGACGATTTGTCCGCTCAGGTGAACTCACATAGCTTCCACTTTCCTCTTCATTCCATTCCATTCCCTACTTATTGCCTCAGAGTCCTCCCACATAAATGCTGAATGCCCACCACATACCACAAATACTGCGTTTGCCCATTGGAGTGGTTTCTTTATAGTCCTGTTCCTATGCCACCTGTCAGAGGAGAGCACAAAATCTAAAGCAGTTTCACCATCCTACTTCGTGTATATGAGGGTTCACATAAGATCAGTTTAAGAGTGACATCTGAATGAACAAATTAATAAAACAATATTCTTACGGACATGCTAAATAACCATTTTCACTAGACAGATTATGCTTCAATACTCTTTATGCTAGTCTAGTCAGCCTTTATAGCTGCAAGATAAAGAACAAAATTAACCATTACTAGACAAGAGAGGAGCGAGTCATTCGATTAAGTGATATCTACAACCAAGCAGAGGCTTTCTGAGTTAAAATATACCTCCGAAAATATTAGTAAGGTATCTCCTGCAAAGGAAGCAGCAATTGCAAAGCTCTCATTAACATCAATAGGAGCACAGTAAGATCTATGCAGAGCACTTCTGGAAATTGTACCCATTAACTCCTTTAAATTTAGATTTAGGGGAAATTTTGCACATCTTCCTTTAAAAATAATTTTTGTTGTTTTTGTACAGATACCTCTACGCTCTGTATTGTAAGATCCTGAGATGCCATGGTGATGATAATGATATGAAAGTATAGACAACTAAACAGGCCACCCACCTGCACATAGGCCATGTATCCTACACTAGCGAGTACACAGTAATCAGTAATTCTGCATTTGTCACAATTATTTTTGCTGCCATTTGGTCACTGCCACGTGAGTCTTGATTTGATGATTCTTGGAGAGCACTTTCAGTCATCAAACCAATTAATTTTAGGGACAGAGCAGAAAAGGAATTCAATCAATTTTAGAAGCCTTTTCCTTTTAAATGCTGGGTTTTGTTCTTTATTGGTGGGTTTTTCGTGGGGGCTGGGAGAAGAATGTTTAAAAATTTACCTCAGGATCTTCACAGCGATGTTGAAAAGGTACCATGCTGCCCATAACGGCAGTTCCCAGAACTGACATAAAGGACATTTTGTGATCTGACACCCTGGTCTTTTGCCAAATAACTGCCTGAAACAAAATGGCACAGAGTCAAATTTTTGACATTATATTTAAGTTTGTTGAACTCAAGTCATCTGCAACATTACATGACTGAAAACATATATACACAACTGCACACTTATCCAGGACATGTAACATTCTATACTTTGATCCTCTTGCATTCATAGCTTTAGAATGAACATACATGTGACAGTACTTTATGATATATCATCTCATAAAATCTTACTCCTAGTTTAAATAAAGAACAAGAAAATGAAGGAATCTGTTCCCACATATATATATATATATATATATATTAATCATGGATGTAACTTTAACTTACGAGGATTTCTGCAAGAATTGAAATTTGTGCAATTGCTGAGAAGTAATCAGTAAAAGAATTTATTATGGATCCACTCTGCCCTCACATGCATTCATCTAGTCAGTGGGTTTGTATGGCTGTAACTGTATCAGATTGGGGTCCTAAAAATGCATCTTGCATATTCTTTATACCGGCTGGCATCATAATATAGAAGTTGTGATGCTTATAGTACCATGGCCAAAGTATAAATCACTGGCCTGGGAATCATTAGGTTAGATTTCTGTTCCTAGACTCAGTGTCTAACTATCACTCTCTCTGCCTTAGCTTCTTTATTTGTGTAAAGAAGGAAATTGTGCTTGCTTACTTACACCTTTGTAAAGTGCTTTGAGAAGAATAAAAAAAAGGCTATATAATTAATTATACACCTTGCTATGCTGGTGTAAGCCACTAGATAGATAAGTTACACTGGATTTCAGATCCCAGAGAAGACAAGGCCCAAGACAGAAGTACGGTCTTAGCTTTGAACCTCTTAGCTTTTGTCATTTTGTGCCAATGTTAACATAGAACCTTGCATTTTAGTTAATCCCCTATTTTTGGGCAAATTAGAAGAAGAAATGGGTGGTACGTATTACGTGCTTTTTTTTTTTTTTTTTTAAACTGCTCCTAGATAGCTATGAGTTAATATGAAAAACGCAAAGGACTGCTGCTCCTGTTACCATCTATCCTGTTCAGCGACATATTCAGGAGTTTAAGATACAGGTATGTCTACAAGAATTTAGTTTTTGGCAACCTGGGATGTAAATCTACCCCACACTAGCCCACCATACATTAGCCATGTGGACAATGCTATGGCACAGTTCCCTAGTGTGTTTTAATCTACTCCCATTTCAAAGTGGGAGAGATCAAAGCACACTAGAGAACTTTTAGTGCACAGCAGCAGGATCTATACAGACACTTAGCATGCAGCAAGCTAGTGACAAGTAGATTTACATCCCAGCTTGCCACAAACTAAGTGTTTGTGTAAACAAATCCACAGATGAATGACTTGACAAACTACAATAGCTTGAGCTCCCTCAGAACCATTAGTCTCTCAGCAAATATCTGTTACAGACATTATTGACATACCTTAGTTGAGGTTTTCAAAGTAAACTAGAGGATTTAGCCACACACCTCAGGTTGAAATTAATGGGAATGGTCTGACTAATCCCCCCTCCTAGTGAGCACTAAACATCTTTATAATTATACATAGACTTTAACCAGTGTTTCATGTTGACTACAGTCATCAAATAGCTGCATCTAAATGTATTTTAGTGTGCAACATTCCCCAAGTGCTTCAGCACCTAAGCACAACAGGATAAATTAAGATTAAAAAAATGTTAGATTTAACCTGAAATTCCTTTGCGTTACAATGCTGAATTTAAAGTGTCCTAATATGTGCAAGGAATCCAAGAAATACAAAGTGAGTTCATAGTATTCAAGTACCGGATAGGATTTAAAAATATGGTAAGTGAGCAACAAATATACCTACAACCTCAAGAAATAAATACAGAACCTTAAAATCCCACCTGTCCTCCAAGGTATTTCCTTGCCTTGCAGGGTGCATTCCATTGAAGAACACTGAATTCCTGTAAAAATGATACTCGCTTTCTGCACAACAGATGGAATGTTCAGGCTGCAGGACTGCAGATATAGGAGACTACAATTGCTCCCCAGTCTTTATTTCTTCTAATTACACATCAAACACTTTGAGCACCATTTGGACTGCTGGACTTGCTACTTGAGTCTAACTCACTTAAAAAGTATAAGAATATAGTCATAAGGGGCACTGTGACCATCACCTTCTCCTTCCACTGCAAGCTTGAAAAGCCCTGAATTTAGTGGCTTTGGTTCACTGGTGGTGGACAGTGGGATGAGAAGAGCCACGTTTCTAGGAATTCCATAGGGGCTCCACTGAGGTTTCCACTGTGCTACTGAAAGGCGAGCACAGTAGACAGAAGGACAACGGCTGCCTTGCGGATTTAGCAGCAGCTCTGAAGTGGTATTGCTGATGCTTCATAGAGTGAGTAGTGGAGGAGGGAAATTCTTCCTCCCTGTGCCTATCTCTACTCCCTGCCCCATAAACATCCTCAAAGCAGTGAGGAAAGAATTTTCCCTTTAGAGTTCCTCTTTAAAAAAACATATTTGTTACTGCTTCTATTTTGAGTTATATCTACATTTTAAGTGATCAAAAGTGCCAAGCAATTTATCTTTACTAGATATATTTTAAATGTGTGTGACCAAACTGAGAAAGATGCTCGTGACACAACTAATATAAATGTCACACTGTTTATTTTAGCTTGTATTAACGTGATGCCACAGGTACAGATATAAATCCTAGCTGCTGATTAATGCAAGGATGTCCTTACACTGCCTGACCTGCTGAATGGCCGAAAAAAGCTCATTTCAATAAACTGCCTTAAGAAAGGTATGGAACATAAAAACTTACTAAATGCAAACTCTGTAAAAGAGGAAACTGCTAATAATTTGGGGGCACATTTTTACTGATCAATTTTTTCTTAAATATCAGGATTAAAAGCTGTAGGCAAAACTCCTAAATCTAGTTACTAGAACACGTTAGCTCAAACTTCTCACATTGCAGAGGTCAGTCAACTAGTTAAACGTGCGTATCAGATAACCACACAACAGATTGGTTTAGATTCATTTTCAGAACTGGCTGCACACTATGAAACAACACAGCATGATGCTTTAAAAATAACTGGTAATCTAAAGAATACATTATAAATGAACTGACTTCACCAACAGGTTTTGAAAAAGAAGAAGAATCAAAGCTGTTAAGAAGCAATGCTACTTATATTTATTTATTTTTGAAAGTGTCAGTACTTCCCAGTGAGTTTCCTGCAACAGTTGATTTTTATAACCTTGGTTATACGCTGAAATTGTGCTAAAAATATATACACACACACACCCTTATATTTTCTAGGTCACATAAGCCTAGTGTCTGTGATGAGCCAAGTAAGAATCTGACTCTAGTCAGTATGATGACACTGCAAAAACACCCTAATTAAAGATATATTATTACATACAGACCATCTTAGGTTTTGTTGGAGCTGACCAAATATATCCTGCCTCCCTCCCCATTTCATTGAGGGGCACTGCATGAATTAGAAGGCATAAAAAGCCAAATGCATATAAACATCTATTTCACGGGCATAGATTAGTGTATTGACACATTCGGTATTTGTGTATACAGTACATACATTTTCTTTAATTATACCCCCCCCCCCCACACACACACACACTTCATTCAGACCACACATCTCTGTTGCTAAATTTTAGAGCACATACATATAGGCCAAGATTATTCCTGGTCTTTTGAGCAGGTGCATAATAAGTGGGGGAAGAGTCCCTCATTTGCATCCCACAGCAGAAGCTGGGAACAATGCTTTTATGCTCGGGAAGAACATGAGTTCTTCAGAGTCATCCTTTCCAAAGACAGTAAGGAAGGTCATAGGGCCAGATCCCGCTCCTCAACCAGCCTTGTTTTTTAATACTCTGACCAGCAGCCATGTTAATACTTTTACCAGAATAATTGTGCTGGTTTACCAACAAAAGAGAAAGCTAAATCTAATAGTCAAAACAGAGAACTGGAGGTCAGGGGAACCGGATTCTATTTCTGACTCTGTCACTGATTCACAGTGTAACTTTCAGTTAACCTGCCTGAACCACAGTTTACCTAGCTGACAAATGGGAGTAATTAATGTTTCCTGCCATTGTAAAGCACATTGAGATCCTTAGCTGAAAGGTGATACATCCATAAAGGTTATGTCTTCACTGCCAAAAAAAAAAAAAGGTGCTCATTTACCAGGTGACAACTAACCCGTGCTAGCTATCATGCTGTAAAATCCTAGTGGAGACAAGTTTGTAATCTTTACTGTAAAGTAGCTAGGTGAGGGAAACATAATGTGGTAAAAACAAGAGTGCCTTGTCTCAACTGGCATTTTACAGCACAATAGCTAATGCATATTACATGTGGTCCTGAATAAGAATGGATTTAAGTGCATGCTTAAGTGTTTCTTGAATCAGGCCATAAATCTTTTTTTGAAAAGTGGAAAGAGGCTGCTAGCTTTTGTGGGGGTTTTACAGGATGTGTATATAGACACACTGCAAATTTCCCAAATTTTCCTATAAAACTCCAAATTAGCTGGTTTATTGAAACAGAAAAGTGACAAGCTGGCGACAGCACTCAGCAAGTGTTACGTAAAGTGATGACTAACCACTGAAAGATAAATATTATAGCCTGTCTACTAGGAGATATGGAAAATGAAAATAAACTGGCAGGAGAAGTGGTTGGAGCCGTAGGGAAGGTAAAGAAACAATTACACCACCTTCTTACGGTGAATCAATAATCATTAGTACATTTTTATGGGGAAGAAATTATAGTTGAGAGTCTTGTCAAGGTAAACCTAAGGGCATCTAAATTAAACTTACATTACCAAACTTTCTTCTGCTTAGCAGGCATACACATGCATGTTGGATTGTCTCCCTGTTCTTGTCAGCATTAGTGTATTTATATGTTTAACAATCTGCCTTGCTCCCAAGAACAGGGCAGACAGAGCAGAGACTAAGAAGCCTGGTCCAGCAATCTGGGTTTGTTGGCGGTAAACTGCCAAGAAGAATTGGTATTTTACCTGTGTGGCAGGCATAACTCACAGATTTTTCTTCAAGTTCAGTAGATTTCTTTTTAATTTTAATTTAGGGTACGTGACCTCTTGAGCCTTTCAAACAGATTTAAACTACTATTTTTAAAAATATCCTCAACAAGAATGTGCTTGTATGTTAAATTTCAGCTCAAAGGAAAGGCCCACCTAAAAAGACATATTCCCACAACTAAAACCACCACTGTTTAGTTTAAAAAAATATATTGACAACAGCAGCAAACCGAAGCAGAATCTAGAGTTTGCATTTATAGGAAGGAAAACATAACAAAAAGAAGAGGTCTCCAAGAACTTGCAATATGTGTAAATTCTTTGTTTATAGTGCACAGACACCTAGCTGCAAGAGCAGGCATATTTTTTAGGGAGGAAAAACAGCTGTCAACTAAATTCAAAAAGACAGGAAGATAAAATAATCTTAATAACCACTTTCTTTAAAAAAAAAAATTCAGTTTTAAAAATTGTCAAGGTTATTTTATTTAAACCAAGCTAAAACTGGAGCATTGTTTTTAAATAAATGGTAAATTCTCTCTCTTATGGAAAGAGATCCTTTGCATAATCATCTTTTGGAATTAAAGTTTAATAGCAAGTGCAGTTTTTAATAGTAACTTAAAACGGGGGAGGAACCTCTCCCCCAACCCTCAACTCTTTCAAATATTTTAAGGATTCCCTAAGGATTAAGGGCCAATTGTCCTATCCATTCTAAAGGTGGAAGGGATCCAAAAAGGTGTGGAATGGAAGACTGCCACCTTCATGGCATTAGCTTCTCCTTTTCCACATACATCTTCCCCTGACCCCCAACACAAACACATGCCTCAGTAGGTATCAGACACTGCAGAAAGGAAGGGGTGGGCTACAGGCAAGTTTGGGGGATAGTAATTTTCCACAGCATTATCCTCCCCCCACCCCACAACAAACCCAAGGGATTTCCTGAGTAAATTAATGCTGACTCCATGAGCACTCACTTACTCACTCAGGTGTCCCCTTAGCGATGTGAGCACACCCTCCCAAGGAGGGAGACATTTCAGAGAAGCAGGTGGTGGAGAAGCTCTTGGCAGCACGATGCCTATAAGAATCATGCTTGCTAAAGAACTGGAAGGTGTCAAGAGGAACTGGAAAGCACTGCAGGGTCACAAGGCCTCCCTGTGGATAGCCCTAGCCTCCAACAAAGCCCCCAAAATCCACACAGATTTTAGAGGGAGCTGATCAACCCACTCTGCCAGTTCCATAGGGAAGGAATAGAGAAACTCTGCTCCCATGCATCACAGAATAAGGAGGCGATTCAGCAAGTAAAACTTGCAGTGTCCAGTTGTCATATCTCACCAGGGGTGGTGGTGGTGGTAATGTTTTAGCATTAAAACAGTCATGTGTATGGATTCTTAAACTGTAGGGGAAAGTTCATAGGTCCATGTCGTTTCTGCAGCAGGGTTGATCAAATAAAAACTCCTCTGGGGCTTTGTCAACACAAGAGGTTTTTTTTTTGTTTTTTTTTTTTGGCAGGAGAAGTAGATAGTTCGAATCAGTGAGATTACACAAATTGCAGTGGGAGACTGAGAACTGAAACCCATTTTTTAAAAGCATTTAAAAGCCTTTTTAGTATTTATTATTAGTCAACAAAAGCAACACAGGATATAGCATTGTAACAAAACACAGTGGCAAGATTATAAAAAGGCACACCTCCAAGAAATTATTATAAATAATTTCCTTACAGCTTCCTCTCCTAACCCTCCCCTGCGTATACAAAGTAAAGCAGTCTGAATGCCCGCAAGAGCTGAAGACATGTATTAGGTATTGCAGTACATACTGTACACTTGAACCAGTCATTGTTATGAGATTTCTCATATATGCTGTGCTGTCACTTGAAAAGTATGATGGATGGGAAACTGGATGGCTCAAGGAATTAGTAATAGGATACACAGCATTTCACCTCCAGGTCACCAGTTCGGAATTCAGTCCAGGTTGGTAGTGACCAAAGGTTGTTACCATCTGACAGCTGTTTGGCGGCTGATGTAAAATGAGTTGATGGTCTCTGTACAGTTCCTAGTAGACAGGTGCTCACATCACAAAAAAACCACACCATAATTAGCACCCTGTTTGGCTTCCTCGGCAAAGAGGCTGTAGAGTGACTGGACATAAAGACTAAATTACTCTCCAGGTTAGGGATGAGGCACATTGGCAGGGCAGTTGGGAAGCCTACACCACCAGCATACAGGCTATATCGCTTCTGTGGGTATGCAGTTTGCAATGTTGCCAATCCAGCACCTTTCACAAAACCCAAAGACCTTTTCAATTAAAAAATAAATAGGTTGGAGGCTCATGACAAAACAAAGTTTGCAGTGTCCTGACTGCACCCACCATGAGGTAGCCACCATTTTAGATTCCTGCACACTCATATGATTTACGATTGTTATAGTTTTAATGTGCTTCGTTGAGGATTGCATGTATGAAGATTACAAACCTTCGAACACAGCTGCAGAAGACTTGCTCCTTGGAGGAAAAATTCCAAACCAAAGGGCCTGATTCTCCATTTGTTGCACCTCATTTGGGTCTAATCCAAAGCCCACTGAAATCAATGGAAAGACTCCTTTGATTACAATGGTCTTTGAATCAAATCAATAGTCATATAAAATACACTTTAACTCTAGAAAGTGCAAGGCACTGGAGGAGCAGCCACCACCCTGTGATGTAAGCTGTTTTTGGGCTCCTGAGTCCTGCACAGTATTTAAACGACACTGTTAAACAAAAGCAGTTAATAATGAAGTAGTAAACTGGAAAATTTTGAAGACTAAAACCACAGATAGTCAGCTGTAACTACACAAATAGGAATTCAAAGTGCCTGACCAGATTCACTACAGCATTGCACTAGATCAGCAGTTCTCAAACTGTGGGTCGGGACCTCAAAGTGGGTCACGACCTTGTTTTAATGGGGTCGCCAGGGCTGGCTTAGACTTGCTGGGGCCTCGGGCGGAAACCGAAGCCTGAGCCCCACCGCCTGGGGCCAAAGCCAAAGCCCGAGAGCTTCAGGCCTGGACAACAGAGCTCAGGTTACAGGCCCCCTCCCTGGGACTGAAGCCCTTGGGCTCTGGCTTTGTCCCCAGTCCCCGACCCAGGCAACAGGGCCTAGGTGGGCTCAGGCTTCAGTCCCCCCAGTGTCATGTAGTAATTTTTGTTGTCAGAAGGGGGGTTGCGGTTCAATGAAGTTTGAGAACCCCTGCTCTAGATTTATGACAGAACTCTATTGATAACAATTCTAATTTTCCCTTCTGAGAAAATATTACATTGTAAATATCCAAAGCACCCAAACCTACTAAGTTATGAGCCAATTCTCAACCACGATTACCCTGCATTCTTTACAACTTCTAGTTTAGAGGCCTAATTTACTACTCTTATGCTCCAATTTTACATCACCACCACAAACTGGCATCTAAATTAATCTTATCAATTGAGGAAAAGGACTTGAGCATTACTGTGGATTGCTCAATGAAGATCTCTGCTCAGTGTGCAGCTGCGATCAAAAAGCAAACAAAATTAGAGGATGCATAAGGAAAGGTATGGAGAATAATACTGAATATATAATACAACAGAACCCCATTTATCCGACCCTCCCTTAACCAGTTCTCCACATTTACCAAACAACCAGGACTCCAGGGCCAGAAGTGGGTGATCTCTCTTGTGTCCGTTAGATGGTGCTACAGCATCACACTATCCCATTCTCTGGTTTATCTGGAGTTTTGATTATCTGATCTGGCCCTGGTAATTAGACCGGATAAATGGGGCTCTACTGTATCATTATATAAATAATGGTTCATCCCCATCTCAAAAGAGATACTGCAGAATTAGAGGGTGCTTATGAGACAAGCAACAAAATAATAAGAAGCACTGACAAATTCTTATATTGAGAGACTTGAAAAGTTGGGATTCTTCACTTTAGAAAGGAGACAAGAAGGGACATGATGAAAATATACAAAATAATGAATGGTATAGAGAAGGTACATGCGTAACTTTTAGTCATGAAATTTTATGATACAAGAAATAAGGGACATTCCATGAAATTGAAAATAGCAAATTCAAAACTGATAAAAAGAAATACTTTTTCCACACAGAACATAATTTGACTGTGGAACTCATTGCCACATGATGTCACTGAGGCCAAGAACTCACCAAGATTCAAAAAGGAACTGTACACTGATATGGATAACAAGAATATCCAGAATTATAATAGTTAATATGTTTTAATAGATGTTTTGGAAAGGAGACAAAAATGCTTCCAGGTTTAAGACGATCTCCAACTACTACAGTTTAGGACTACACTTTCATGAGGGGCAGATTATTCCACATCTGCCTACTGTGAGGTTTCTTGCACCATCTCCTGAAGTATCTGATACTGACCATGGTCAGAAACAAGACACTGGACGAGATAGGAACTGTCATACTGGATTAGGCCTATGACAGATCTTTTTATAGCTGAATGTGGAACTACAAATTGTAGTGGGTGCACGTCCCCGAGACAAGTGCAAATTTTAACCTTTGGAGGGGAAAAAAGCCAACAGATCCTTAATTTGTGAATTTTCCCATACCATAAATGATATTTATCCCTGGGCAAAGGGGCCAGCACAAGACTTATCCAACATGTAAGCCCTATTTTGTGCACTGACGTGGGAGTTTCAAGTGGTCCATGGGCTGGCCATCTGCCACGGGGTGAATTTCACCCCACTAGAATGTATGACAAACATATTGAGCTGGTTCTGTTTGTACGAAGATAAAATTACTTTCCGGGTTCCAATACCATTTTTGCTGTCTCTAAACAAGTTTTTTCCCTTCAGCAGAAAATAACACTAGATTTATATAGTGTGCTTGGGGGGTAAATCTTAGAGAATTTGACCTGAGCAATGCATTTTGCTTCAATATCAATTTGAATTCCATTTTATTAAAAAGGTTCAAATTGTGTTTTACAGTTCTCAGTTACCACATTGCTCATCTTTTTGGGGGGCAAAGATGCTGGATGTGCTAACCAAGTTAACTTCACACAATCTAACTCATTTAACATATAAGGGAAAGTATTCTTATCTAGGATTATTTTATCTAGCCCCCTGCCAAGAGTTGAACAAGTAAGTGGGTTTTAGCCCAAGAAAGCTTATGCCCAAATAAATTTGTTAGTCTCTACGGTGCCACAAGTACTCCTGTTTTTTTCTGCTGATACAGACTAACACGGCTACCAGTCTGAAACAAGATGTTGTGTAACTTAAGCAAGACTCATATACAGGAATATCCAGCTACACAGCTTTAAGATATGCCAAAATATGTTTCCTATTGATTGGGTTATTTGATATTTATTTTTTACCCAACAAAAATACAAAGTTTGGAACAATTAAAATAAAGCTTGAAACAATTTAAGATGGCTGAAAAGTTTGTATCATCCTAGCTCTCTGACTCAGACTTGGAAATCAAGCTTTAGTGAAGGTTTTGTTTCAAACAGGAGTACACACTTGGTAATAATGGAGAAATACAATCAGCCTTAAATAACTTATATAGAAAAGAGCAAAGAAATAAGAATGACAGAAATAGTGGACATATTTGCTTTGCAAAAATGTAACTGTGCCACTCAATTCATTTAAATTTACTTATCAACTCACATTTTTGTCCAAATACTTACTATCACGTACAGTACTGCACTAACCTCCTACGTGCAGAAAAAATGAAAGAAGGGACTATCAGGATGGACAGTAAAAAATTAAGACAACTTTTGGTCAACAATATTTGTGTCAAAGTATCATAGAGCCCACAGCCAAACAAAGATGTATCACCACACATGTTCCAGAAAAGACACATTCCAAAATAGGCTAGGCTTGAAACTGTTGGGGGAAAAGCTTTAGAATACTGCATATTAAAGATACGGAGCTCAACTGTCCCCCATACTGGTTTTTCTCACACAGGAAATGGGAAAGTCTGTTGCCCCAATCTCGGGTATGGCCAATCTGTGCTTGATGTAGGACTTGGGAGTGGACAGGTCTAGAATGACACAGATGGTAATATCCTAGCTTCGAGCTCCCCCAACATTAGGGGCTGCAAAGTGATAGTTCAGCCCTGATTCAAATTAAAGCAACCGTAAGTCTTCTCTAATGTATAATGGCAGTAAATAGGATTTTACATCAGCAGAGAACCACAGTGCAGTGCATTCAAACCACACTTTTTCTCTTCCCTGACATGCCCCTGATGCTAGCTGGGGAGCCCAGGAGGGAGTGTTGTCGATGTCTGAAATGGCGTACAGCTAACTATGCCAATGCAGCTTTGTGATCTTTAAGGATCATATTGGGAATCTCATCCCACCTATCTTAAGTATCTTAGAAATACCTATCATGCTGGTATTACTTGTGGAGTTTCCATCTGATTATTCCCTTAAAAGGGGTTTAATCCTGAAACCCATTGATCTACCAAGATCTGCTGGGGTCTAAAACCATCTGTTTGGAATCCCTTTATCCCTGAATTATCTTCTAGTCCCATGGAGGCAGCTGCAACTGCCACGCTGGTTGCTGCCTCCAACCCCTCTTTGGAGGGCAGTGGTTCATTGCAGGACCTGTGAGAAATGACAGCTCATAATCACTCCAAGATGTTGTATCTGAAATTGTTAGTACTTCTACAGTAACTTTTGCAAACTAAAACACATCTCTACCATTTGTGGACTGATATAGATGGCTGGAATGGAACTATTCATTGTGACCCACATGGAAATTTTATGTATTGTCTCTCTTTCCATATGTTAAGGAATTTCACAAACACTAGATCAAAGTGCATGCAAATGCTCACCACATTTACTAGTGATTTAGCTAGTGGCTACAGATTTTAAACAGCAAAGGACTTCGAGTTGTTGTAGCTGCTGTGGCAATGAGAAAGTTCCAATTCCAGGGGACAACCTTCTTTATAGTGCAAAATATACCAGGAGTTTACAGGTGGCTGCAATATGGCAAATTGGACTGAAAAGTCTGACACCGTTTAAACAAGAGTAGCTAACTCTGGAACGTGCCTCGTTCTCCATCAGGTAATGTCAACTTTAAATAAACTCTCAGAATACTCTTGTAAATTATTTCTATTTGGCTGTCTCATTATTCAATATGCTCTCAAGGAACACGGTGATGAAAGAAGAAAAAATACCTCTTTCTAACATACCCATACTGGCAAGAGGATCAACATTATCAGTATTCAAAGAATGTCTTGGCAGGATAAACCTTCATAAAAAGAAGGAGCACTAGTTGTTCCAAGCTGTCAAAACAGCAATCGTACTTCAAGGGTTGATTTGCAAAGTGATTCAATATTTACGGCTAATGCAAACAAAACATTTTTAGCAGACACAAAAGCAGCCAAGCATTTCCTATTTCAGAAATTCATTGATAAATATATTCAGTGAGAGTGAGAAAACAAAGTGTATTTTTCTAGAAATTAATCCAAAAAGCATGAAGAGTTGTTGTTGGTTCTTCATACAGAATTTTAAATTCTCTTTTTTTCATATAACAAATGGCTGTGACAAGCAAGTGGACTGCGTAACAGTAAGACAAATTTCTAGAAACTTCAATTGGAAGGAGCATGACACCCACTGTTTAGTAAATCAAGTGACAGAAATGGAGCAGAATACAGTATGTTCTGAAGCTCATGGCCAAATGTTTGAAACTTAGGGACCAAAAGATATAAAATTTTAGATAGGCAACTGAATAAGAGTCCTGATTTTCAGAGATGCTGAGTACTTGGTAGATCCTATTAACTTCATGGGGCTCAATGGATTTAAATGCCTAACCTCAGACTTGCACATGTGAAAAACTTGGCCTATGAATGAGCTCTTTGCACAGGTACAGTACATCCTTTCCCAGGTAAAAGTTGTGTTTTTTCACTCTCCTTTCATTCCTTAGTCAGTCCTAGCTTTTGGCCAAAGGCTCCCCTTCATCTGCACAGTTTTTGCCACTTAGGGCTTGTCTACATAGTGTGTTAATCTGCACACTACAGGGATGTAAATTTTACAGGACACCAATGTGTTGTGCACTGACTGGCCTATGTGGACCCTGCTGGCACACTCTAAAAGTTCCTTAGTGCATGGTTAACGTGGTAGTGTTTGAAGGGTCCACACTTTTACCCTTGGGAAAGGATGGGAAACCAGAATTTACACCCCTCTGATGCAGATTAATGCACCATGTAGACTAGCCCTCATTGTCAAGCTCCCTCTTATGCAGTATATTAAACCATCCTGACTGCATTCCCAACTGTCAACCTTCTCTGCTTCTCTTTCTCCCCTATTCCTTCAAATTCTCAACCATTGCTTTCTGTTCAGTCTCTTCTTTTAAAAAAGCAACAAAAATAAGCCTCTGAAAGAGCCCAGTTCTCAGAGCTGATCTGGCTGCTCTTTGTGCCCAACAGACAGTCACAGGTGCCTCAAGCCACCCATCCACACATGCAAATGAACATGCAAACTACCATAAAGGATCCCCCAAAAGACTATGGCTCTTTCTGCTTTGGAACCTGAGCTCATTCCTGACGTCTGTTTTCTTCCACAGCACCGCAAGGTATTGGCACAGCCCCACGATGCAGGATTCTAGCAACTCCTTTGAATGATTATATATAACCACTTATTTATTTAACAGGTGGTCTTAGTCATAAATCCATGTACTCCATGAGAAATGTTGTTATCCCAAGCTTACCACAAAATACTTGGAAAATACTACGATAGAGCACATTTCTAGCACACAGTAGGATCAGAATGAGATAGACTGATCTGTTGGTCTGGATTACTACGGCTTTGCGATAATGGTGTTCTTCAGCTTCTGAAGAAAGAAGCCAAATAAGGTACTATTTAACAGTGCTATTGCTGTTAAAGGGTAAGTATGTAGAACTGATGAAAGAAATTACAAGTTAGAATTTAAGTAAAGAATGTTGAAGTACTTATAAAAACTAGAAAGCAATTAAATCTATTTATCAAACTATTGCAGTTTATATCTTCAAACAGATCTTAACAGTAATAAAAACTGAGCAACGAAAATGAATCCATACCCAGACCATTTTAACACATTAATAGTTTTAAAACAATCAGAGAACCCATTGGTTTGTGCCAAACCTTTGTTGGCTTATGGTTTTCCCAGCTCAGCTACAGCTAATGAGTGACCTCTTGTGCTAGAAAATCTCTGGGTTGCTTGATTTTCCTTTATTTTTATATTAATCAAGTGCTTGTGAAGATGAACAGCCCTAAAAAACAATGTCCTATCTTTAGCCTCAAAGCAAATACAGCATGTAAGTAGGAGCAATACTAGTTTATTGTTCTATATTGCCCCGAATACTGTGCTTGAATCCTGTTATGGAGTAATTACCTCTGAAGATGAGAAAATAATTCATTCTTCATGAGAGGCCAACATAATTCAGTGTTGGTATCTTTCCCAAAACTGCCAGAATGGTTGATATTTTGATAGAGAAATTTGCTCACATGGAAATGGACTGAGATTTCCATTTGAAATAAGCACCAAGCGCCCACCATACCAGAAGGCCTCTTGGTCCCTACCACTTTTGTCAATAGTTCCATTATCCTGAACGATTACCAATCAACTGAACAATCTTATCCTCTAAGTTTCCTTGTTTCATAATGACAGGGAATCGTTTTAATCCACAATGCAGTATTCTAAAAAGATTGGGTTTGAAGGAAAATCAGACATATTATTATTCAAATTATATAGTATATAAGGTAGAGATGTAGGAACCCATGAAAACGCCAATGGTAAGTATTCCCCTACCTGATTCTTTACCTACAGGATCCTAGCATTTCTCAGCAAACTGAACTATCTGTCCCTCACTTTGCTACTATCCTCTGTCCGTTTTAATATTACTGAAGGAATTTTTTTCCCCTAAATTTTCCCAAGCTTTGAACTGCAGTTCTACTCTAAAAACAGACTATGCAAAAATGGCATCTTCTTTCCCAACAGAGTTGTTTTCTGGGTGAATTCATAAATGCACCTACTGACATGACTGCATTTTAATCCCATGAGCTCTACAGAGTCATCAAGCTGAGACTGAGTTGGATTCTGTTCTTTCTTGTCCATCAGCAAAAAACTGGTTAGCAAGGTCAAATCATTTACATCTATAAAAACCCACTGCAGGTTAGTGTGAATGAACAAGTGCTCTTGAAAACATAATATGAAGAGTTGCAGAGGTTTAAATGAGGCCTGCAGAACCTCCATTACTGGTATGATGCACCAAATGGAAAGAACTGAACTGGACTCTTAAAACACAGGATGCTTTTGCACAGCTGGCAGCAAGAAAAAAAGACAATCTTTTTACTTGTCAACTGAGCACATCTGATATAGAAAACAATGAGCAACAACATGGAACCCACCATTCCATTTTTACACTCAGTTTTCAGAGCAGAACAACATTTCAAGTATTGTTAAAGAAACCAAACAAATTTGGATTTATTCACAAGAACCACCCATCTCCCATAAGTCACCAGATAGGAGAAGCATTCAGGACTGCTAGTATTTAAAATTATTTTTTTGTTTGTTAAAGTGAGAGAATCCAAGACATAGTAGGAATAGTCAGCTCCCACTCAAAGAGAAAACTTTGTGCTGGAGATATCACTGCAGCCAAAGAGCCAGCCCAGGGACAAAAGTCTTCTTTTGGTTAAACAATATTGCAGTTTGTTTAAAAAGGTGTTTATTTGATATCTCTTTAAAATAATGTTTAAAATGACGATATTATAGTGATGCTGAGAAGTGAGAGAGAAAAATAAGAACATTTTATAAAAGGCACAATATTATTTAAAAAGAATAAAATTAAATGAAAAATGTATTGTGCCCTCATGACAAGCTTCTGTGTTGGGCAGTTTTCTATGATGGTTGCAATTTCAGTAGCAGAGGGAAGCAGAGGGGAAAAACAGAAGAGACAACAGTACAATTAATGTGTTGGGGGTTAGGGGGAAGGAGGAGGACTAAAGTCCAGAGACACTGTCTGTTTCAGTATGCAGAATTACAGAGGAGTACAAGAAAGAGATTCTTGATCAAGGTATCGGTGAGGATAACAGACTTTGCATTAAAACACAATGGAGAAAAACATGGCATAATTTGAGGAGAAAAGAAACAGAAGGCAGAAAAAGAATCAAGACACATAACCAGCAACTAAATCAGAATGTGACTAAAATAGACACAGAGGATAAAAGCACCCCATGAAGCCCTATCCTAGAAAGATACTCCATGTGTTCTATCACTCTCAATGTTCTGTCTTTAGAACTTCAGCAATACTTTTATTGTTTGTCATACCAAAGTACTTTTTAATCTGAAGCAAAGAGCATGTGGGGAGTAGGTCCCACTAAGAAGTTGATTGTGATCCACAGCAAGAATAGAGGGTCAAGAACTTACAGCAAACAAGGTATGTTTTAAAATGACAAATGTGCTACATGTCTCTTACTCTGAATACCTGAGGTCATTCAGCACATAATTCTAAAGCCTTGAGTTCAGTAAGTGTTTGCAGCTTATTTTTCATTCTTTTTCACAACTATTAGAGTGCCAAGAAATTGGACAGTTTAATTGTTTCAACTAGGCATAGTTATTATTGCTCTAAATCAATGTCATCAAAGTTGTTTTTTAGAGACAGCTGAATACAATTTTCCTTTAAGGTCTGTGGACCCAGGTATAGGGTTGCCAGGTTTTCAACTGGAACACCCCATTGAAAAGGGACCCTGGTGGCTCTGATCAACACAGCTGACCGGGCTGTTAAAAGTCCATTTGGCCACCTGCAGCGGGGCAGGCAGGCTGCCTGCTCATCTCCGCGTGGCTCCCTGAGGCAGATGGCATGTCCCTCTGGCTCCTAGGTGCAAGAGTGGCAATGGGGACTCTGCGCGCTGCCCCGCCCCGAGTGCCAGTTCCACAGAGGCCACTGGCCAGGAACCCCCTGCCCCAGCCCGGAGCCCGCTCCCATATCCTGAAACCCTCATTTCTGGCCCCACTCCAGAGCCCGCACCCCCACCTCAGAGCCCGTACTCCCTCCTATACCCCAACCCCCTGTCCCAGCCCGGAGTCCCATCCCACATTCCAACTGCCTTGGCCCCACCCCCCCCCAACCCCTCCTGTAGCCCAAACCCCATAACCCTGGCCCCACCTGAGATCCTGCACCTGCAGCTGGGGTCCTCACCCCTTCCTACACCCCAACGCCTGCTCCAGCCTGGTGAAAATGAGCGAGTGAGCGAGGGTAGGGGAGAGCGACCAACGGAGGGAGGGGGGATGGAGTGAGATGGGGCCTGGCCTCATAGAAGGGGCTGGACACAGGGTATAGCCTCAGGGAAGGGGCGGGTCAGGGGCCGGACAAGGATGTTCGGTTTTCTGCAAATATAAAGTTGGCAACCCTACCTGGGTATAAGTTTGAGATTTTATACTACCTGCAATCCATAGCAGAACTATCACTGATCACAATGAAAGATTTACACTAAACTGCATTTACGGAATACCTATACTTTTAGTTATTATTTATTCATTATTTTATTGTCAAATATGTAAGATCACTTGTCATTTCCACTGACCAGTGTGAACATGAAAGATTTTTTAAAAAATATTCTAATTGATAGAAATAAAAAATTGAAATAAATGGTTCAATGAATTGAAATAATGCTTTAACTTTCAGATTGCAAGATAAGAAATTATTCAACCACCATAGAGAGAAATTTTTTTTAAAAATGGAAAAAGAATCACTTTGGTGGAACCTTTTTGGCCATTAGGTGTCACTCTTTACTTTCTGTGGCAGCATGGAAATCATGGGCCTAATTTTCCTCTCACTTCTGCCAGTATAAATCAGTAGCAGTTCCAATAAAGTCTGTGGAGTTAAACTAGTATAACTGAGAGGAGAATCAGGTCCAAAGTACCATTTCTGCAGATTTGTAGTTAATACTTCTGTTAGACTTCCCATGATTAATAAAAACTTATTCATATAATATTAAGGTCCAAGTAGCTTTTGAATTTGTGCCGTCAAGTCTGGGCATAAAATGAGCACTAGCTTAGTCATATTTGGGCCTGATTTTGCTTTCCTTAAATTGATGCAAATCAGACTTAAATGTATTATAGTCAATGCAATTACACAGGTACCTGTCTGGCCTGATAGGCCATATTTCAAGTCTCTCCTGCAGTGATCTGTTATAATTCAGCCCTCGGAGACAAAACAGTACACACAAGTAGCACTATCTACATGGCCTGTTTCAATGCCCAGTAAATTCAGTGGGAGCCTCTCCACTGACTTCAACTAGCAACCGATCAGACCATTAGAGAAAGGTGGAGGTATGGCTCTGCCTCTTTGTTCTGTACAATAACAAGCGTGTTATCAGTGCCCAATAAATCATAGCATTGTCTAACCTATATACACCAAATTAGGTTTTTGTGGGAGCAGAGACTTCTTTGAAAGATTGGCACTGCCTGTCTAAAACTCAATCCATCGTAAGCTAATAAACTCAGATGCAATGATGGAGGGGGGGTCTGAACCAACCTGCAATTATAGCAAATTCCTAAAAATCAAACATCTGATGACAAAATGCAGTCACAGTAACGAAAGTCTTGATGAACTGAACAAAATTATCATAGTCTTTATTTTCTTTCATTTTGAATTTAGATAGTTGGCACAAGAAAAGTCACTTTTACCTTGTTATGTGTAAAGATTATCCGTAGTTCTGGCTTTATGATGCCATACGCCATCAAAAGATCTTGGATTTTTTTTAATTCCTCCTTACACTTTTTAACTGTTGAGTAAAACTGTTTTCTTACAGGAAGATTCTTAAACAGCTTCAGTGCAGCTACAGTTGTACCTGCAAGTGGGAAATAAAAGACTGTGAAGCTAACATGAAAAGTGTAGGACTGGTTGAGTGTAAAGGAAAATAACCCCGCACTTGTGCTGAAAGAGGCTATTCTTCCATATAGGTGCATGCACATCGTTCTTATTAACATTAATTAGAATCATACGTGCATGAAGAGAAGGACATACTGCTACATTAGCATTCCCCTCCACAGCAAGCTGACTGCTAGATTTCACAGCTGTGCAAGCTAATCATGTCCTTCAACTGGAGCTATGCTCAAGCTACTTGACACCTAGATTACACATTTTTTCCATTTCTGGCGAGCCATGAGGATTTACTGAATTAATCTTACTTTACGTTTTCATTTTTCTAGTTTCATCCATATCTCTTTCTCTGGTATTAGTTGATACCAATAAACTGAAGTTAAAAATTTCATCTACAGTACATCTGCTCCAGTGCAGACCTACTAAACTCTCACCATATGTCTAATCATAGCCTCTTCTAATACTGTAGCAAACTTTTCTACATCTTTCCCTAGCATCTGCCTATAATATACCTAAAATGAAAAGCAATCCTACAGATTTTTTTCTTGAAGCAAAAACCCATCTTCTGAAAATCAGCAATAAAATATACAAGTTAATAGTAAAGTTCACCTGAATAAGAAAAAAAAAATCTTACTAATTAACTATAAACAAAAGGAAAAATGCAGCACTGCATTTCATTAAAGTTCTAAAGGAAAGCCTGCTTCAGAAAGTGCCGATTATATTTGCCACTGAATTAAGAGTAATACCTATGAAATCAACAGTATAAAATCCAGATAAAAAGAAAAGTCACAGTTTATAAAGAGGTAAATTTGTCATATTATTTAATTATGAGGATATTTATATATCAACATCAGGTCATGATAATTATCTCTCATGTTTAATAGGATGCCACAAGGAAGACTTTTTATACCTGAACCAAATACAGAATTAAAAACGTACTAAAATTAAGAGGTATTAAAAATCCCCGTCTTTGAAAAACAGCAAACAATTTAAAATATTAACAGGCAAACTGAAGGAGGCACTATCATATTTTACAAGAAAATTCTTAAGATTTAACTGTGCTGCTCTCTCAATTTAGCACACTCTATTTAAGCCCTGACTAAATTCCAGTCCTGCAATATGCTTCCTGGTATATATTATACCAACTTAAAGAGTCAGCCATTTAGAGCTGTAATATAAAAAGATGTGGTTTTGATTATGGTGTGATGACGTTTTCTTTCTTATAAACTGATTATAGCACAGATCAGGTCTTAAATCAAACTAAAGGCTCATTCAACATGTGGTCAATCTAACTTGTATTTCTGAGCTACACAACAGACCAGAACATTCCACTTTATGTGTCTACGAGGGTAGGGGAAAGGGTTGTAACCCCATTATAACACTTTAATGTAAGTATTATTCTCTGTTACCAGGTAAATTTACTCAAGTACCACTATTTTAACAACCGCATGCTAATAATTTTTATTTGTATTGGGGTAATGCCTAGATGCCAGGACACTACTAAGAGATGGTGCCTGCTTACATAGTTTATGTACAGTGTATATTAACTGACAAGGAGGGCTATTGGCCTACCCAATCCAATCAAGTATAATTAAAAAAATTAGCCTGTAAGAGGTATATAATTTTATCTTACATTAAAAATGTACTTAAATGAAGACTGAAGTACTCATATTTCAGCAGCAGTCAATCATTCAACAGCTCTGGTAAATATAAAGGCCAAGACAATACAGCTCTTATCTAAAGTTTGACTTCAGTGGGCTTTAGATCATAGATTATAAGGCCCAAAGGCACCACTGTGATCATGTAGTCTGGCCTCCTGCATAATACAGGCCACAGAATTCCCTGAATTGATTCCTGTTTAAACTAGAGCATATTTTTTAGAAAAACATTCAATCTTGATTGAAAAATTGCCAATGATAGAGACTCCATCATAATCCTTGGTGAATTGATTCAAGGTGAACTACCCTCTCTGTTAAAATTTATATTTTATTTCCAGTCTGATTTTGTCTAGTTTCAGCTTCTAGCCAGATCTTGTTATACCTCTGTCTGCTAGATTTAAGAGCCCATTATCAAATTTTTGTAACAAACTGTTTGCTCACGCCCAGCTTACCAGGTGATCCAGATCATTATCAATAACCTGTCCCCTTCAGTATTTATAATTCCCCCAATCTTTGGGTCATCTGCAAACTTTATCATAATGATTTTAGGTTTTCCTGCAGGCCATTGATAAAAATGTTAAATAATGTAGGGCCAAGAACCAAACCCTGCTGGATGCCACTAGAAACACACCTGCCCATTGATGATTCCCTATTTACAAGTACATTTTGAGACCTGTCAGTTAGCCAGTTTTCAATCTATTTAATGTGTGCCATGTTAATTTTGTATTGTTCTAGTTTTATAAACAATTTTGCAGTAACAAGTCAAACGCCTTACCGAAATCTAAGTATATTACATCAAACATTATTAGCTCATCAAAACCCAATACTGTTACTTTGGCAGGATCTATTTTTCCATAAACCCTGGTTGATTGGCATTAATTAAATTACCCTATTTTAATTCTTTATTACTCAAGTCTCTTATCAGCTGCTTCATTATCTTGCCTGGGATCAGTGTCAGACTGACAGGTCTGTAATTACCTGGGTTGTCCCATTTACTCTTTTTAAGTACTGGCACAACACATTGCGGAACTTCCAGAGCAGGCGTGGCTCCACTAATTAAGTGCCTGGACCCTGGAGAAGACGCACATGTAAGGTGAGGTGGTGGCCTTGGGGGGAATAGGGGGTAGGTGGAAGGGGGCAGTGGTGTGAGAAGAGGGGGTGAGGGGAATTTGGGATGTGCAGGGCTGTGGTGGCCAGAGAAAGAGGTAACTTTCCCCAGCTCCAGGTCTGTGGCTGCTGGGGAGAGTCGGCCCTCCTTCCCAGTCTCAGCTCTGTGGCTGCTGCGGCGGGGGAGAGAGGGAGAGACACCCCCCCTTCGGCCCCAGCTTGGGAGAGAGGGAGAAATTCCCCCTCCTTCCCAGCCCCAGCTCGTGGGCTACTGCAGCAGGGGAGGGCACATCCATCACATCACAAAGGTAAGACTACTGATATTAAAATATGAGTTGTGTGCTTTTATTTGTATTCCAAAAAACCCATTAATTATTAAGGGATTTTTTATACAGCGCTTTTACTCAAAGTGCTTTACAACAGTTAGCTAATGGTACAAGCAACATTTGGAAAGATCATTAAGTGGTCCACCGAGACCCTCAGCAATTTTCAAGTGGTCCACGAAAAAAGAAGTTTGAGAACCACTGAACTACATGATTAACAACATCATTCAACCCTCTTCTCCTCTACTTTCTCTCTCCAACTCTACTCAAGTGCAAATTCCACTCTCCCATATTACGGGTGAGATGGGTGGCTGGAAAATGGATCCCAGCAGATCCCACACTGCATGATTGGTTGTGCTCAACAGTCCCCATTATTTACACACCAGGTACATCAGGCAATATTAGGACCGTTCCTGTAATTGATGCGATGGTGGTTTTGCTTGAGTCCAGACAGATTAGGTCAATAAGATAGGTAGAATCCACAAGTACTGCATAAAAGTCCCTGAAGAGCTACATGTGGCTTGAAAGCCATAAACTGAGTATCTTAAGGCTAGAGAATTTTTTTTCATTCCCTCCCTTCTTCAACCATATCTTATTATGATAATTTATATTACAGTGACACCTGGAAGCTCCCACCATATAAAAGATGCCACAAACACCCTGCAATCTCATTTAGAGAAGGTGCAACAAGTGCGTGTAACAAACAAAAAACAGAGGGCATGAGGAAGGAGAAAAGGAGAATAGTAACAAGAATGTGTGTTTACAGAGGGCAAATAAATAAGATAAATGTCAGCATTCTATAATGGCCCCATACCTAATCATTACAGGTTGGTAATTTCCTCTAAAGGCATCACAGTAGAAGTAGGTCTTGAGGAGACAAGAGTAGTTAGAGAACATTCTTCCCCAGTCACCTTAAGGCATGAAACAAAGACTGAAAATACTGTTGGAGAAGCAGACAGAAAGAGTGGTGGAGGCTGGTACTGTTGATGGAGGGCAGGAGGCAAAATGATAAGATACAAGTTGTGGTGGGCTTCCAAGGCAAGAATCACAAGCTCGTATTTTGACCCAGTAGAGAAAGGGATGTCAATGGAGGAACTTCAAATTGTGGGAGAAGACTAAGAATGACAGGCAGCAAAATAATCTTAACAGAAGTGTTCTGAATGGACTTGAGGGGAGAGAGGGAGGAAGGTCAGGGCAGAAGAGCCTACAATAGTCAAGTCAGGAGACAATACACTGGACAGACATGGGAGTTCATTTTAAAAACTAAAGATGTGAAATGTGGGAGTCAAAGCTAGGGAGTCAAAATTCACATGGGAACTAAGAACAGCACTTCTATGTGCCCAAAAATTGAAAAGTGGACACAAAATATACATTTACTGCTAGAAAAGTTACCTGTTTGCTTTGCTCCTCCCAAGTTCTCTATCATCCCCCTGGTTTTTTAAAAAAATGTTCTCACTGACAATGCAAAACATGTTTGTGATCTAAAAGGCCCAAATCCAGCACCATTAGAGTCAATGGAAGTTTTGCCATTGACTTAATTGGGAACAGGATCAGACTAATGCAGGAAAACAGAAAGTGATGTGGAACGTTTTTATTTGAAGAGAGGTGCAAAAGAAGTCTCGACTAGCACATTTTTATTAGGTTTCAGTAGTAAGCCCTATCCTGTCCGATTTCTCTGGGATGCCAGTTTAGTCATCCAGTTTAGCCTTGAGCCGCTTGCATTTGCTTTTCTTACAAAGGCCCCTAGAGTTTTCTGCACTGACATTCCAACATTAATAAAATTAAAATGCAATAACTTCTGTAGTGTCTTTGCAATGTGGGATTTGGAACTCATACCATATAAATGCAGACATCCTGTTGTGCTATATCAAGTGTACCTGTAAAGCAACAATCCTTTATGATATCAACCAATCTCGTGCCTCCTTAATACAACACAATTGTTTTCTCATTACAAGGGTAGCAGAATTCTAGGACTTTCCAGGAACTCCAGCTTGACCACCCAACCTTTCTTTTGATAATTAGCTTTACTGAAAAGTTGGTGTACAGTATGTGAGAGATAAAACATGAAGTACAGATACTAAGAACATAAGCAGCAGAGAAAGATACCCTTTAGCACTAAAGAACTTTGTAAATATTTAAAATGTTTTGCTTAAAACTGCATTACACAGTGCAATAAAATTATCCTTGTCTATCAATAAGACGATAGGTTATTGAACTTTATTACAAGACAACAAAGGGAAGAAGTTGTACACAGTCTGTGTCTCTGTGTAATTCATTGATAGAAACGTGCAGAGTTGACTTGTTTGAAGCAAGGGGAAATAAACTCTCCATTTACCTTTTGTTATCGGAGTTGATCCTCCAATCCAAAAGCAGATAGGAGTAGTAAACAGCGAACATCTTTCTGCTGGAGCAAAATATAGTTTACACTGGAACTGATGTGAAAGATAATCTACATATTCTGTACAAGGACAAAGGTCTACTGTGAAAAAGAAGGGAGAAGGAGGTGGCAAGTGCAAGGGTGCTGTCAATGCATCAGATAATTCACGTTTGTGTGTGTTTTACTCCTCAAGAAGAAAGAAAATTATGGCTCTTGTACTACTGAATGCACCTTTTCTGTATTCAGACAATTTATAACTCATTCACTGGTCTCAATCTCAGTCACGTATGAGCACCTGTGTATGGCTAAGAGGAGATCAGAAGTTCTCCAGTGCCCTGAGAACTTCCAAAACTTTGGAATTTAGAAAATAACTGATTATGCTACCTGTGAGTACGTTATCTAGCTTTTCAAATCATAAACAATTTAGCACAGCATACACAGGAAAGACATGGGCTAGACGTTCAGCTGAACTGAACTGCTTAACAACGCAGAGAGTTTCTGTGATAACTTCTTGGCTCGGTAAGAGACCTCTTTTCTCTTCCAGGTGCAACTGGATTTTTTTCCTGCTAGAGATGGGGGAAAATCCCTTGTTCACTTCTCATTAGAGTCTGGAGAGATTAGTTTGTTTGTTCCTTGTGTGGGGCTGTGAGAGACTTTTCTGTTCTCATTACTGGAGGCCTCAGAGATTTGTCTGCTTGTTTATACGCTGAGGCTGTAGGACACTCATTGATTTGATTCTTGCAGGACTTCTGTGAGATTTACTAGTTTGTCTGCTCTCCTTTTGAGAATTACACATGTTCTGAGGTTGTGAGAGACTTTTCTCTCCCTATATAATAATACTTTCCACATATATAGCACTTTTCATTCTTAGATCTCAAGGCTCTTTACAAAAGGTGGATATTATTACATATTTTACAGGTGGGGAAAGCTTAAGGTACAAAATGTCCATGCTTTTGAGAATTTATCTCAAGTCACTTAGAGCCTGATTTCCAGAGGTTCGGAGAAGCAGCTGCTCCACACTGACTTCAGTTGTACTTGTGGATGCTCAACTATTCTGACAAGCAGGCCCACGTTGTTTCAAACAGGGTGACCACATGTCCTGATTTTATAGGGACAGTCCAGATTTTTGGGTCTTTTTCTTATATAGGTTCCTATTACCCCCCATCCCGTCCTGATTTTTCACATTTGCTGTCTGGTCACCCTAGTTTCAAGATAGACACCCAGAGTTCTAGACACCTAAAATTACAGAACTTTTAAAAAATTGTTGACCTAAGCGACTGAAGTCACTCTGTTCTTCTGACTCACAATCCTGTGTTTGTTCCACAGCTTTCCACTGCTGGAATAGTGGGACAGACTCTGGCTTGCTGCTACACCACCCAGACCATTAAAAGCTTTTTAAAAAAGAACAGTTTAGCCATGGCAGAGAAGAGACTTGTAGGAATTCTGCTTTGTGCCCAGTAGTATCATCTGCCAGAAACCCTTCACAGGATTACCTTTAACAAAATTTCCCAAATACAGTGTTGATGGCTATTCATGTTGTAAAAGAGAGATCTGAAGTTCAAAGCTTTCGTCCCATATGTTTAAAAAATAGTTACAAGGCTAGGAAATAAAAGGAAATCTTTGGTTCATGCATGCACAACACATTGTGAACTAACAACACAGCATGTCTTCACAAGACTGAACATTTCCCAACACACGAAGAAAAAGCACTTGGAAGACCAGGAATATGCAACAGCACCACTTGCTGACAACTGCCATAACAACAGGAATATAAGAAGGAACCTGGAAAATTAAAGATGGTAACTGGTGTTTGAGATCTCACTGAGTCACTTCTTAAAACCAAGGACCAGACTCAAATCTCTGTGACTGTTTTACACCAGCATAACAGAGATCAGAATCTGACCTTACATCTGAGTCATTATCACACATAGATACAGTTGCTCGCATCTCAGCCAGGTACTCTGGCCCCAGCAGGAATAACAATGAAGAATTAAAAGAAAGCTGTGTGTAGACGCAGTGGTGGTTGGAGAGACAACTGTGCGAGAAATCAGAGTTTGCTCTCTGCCTGGGTCTCTGATTAGAATCAGTTCTTGAGGCAGAATTGCTCTCTCTGAGCCTGTCATTTGGTGTTGGGCTAAGGTTCCTGAAATAAGGATTTCCCTGCATAGCATTTGACCACTTCTGCTCCCAGGGGTGTATGTGCATAAATAAAACAAGTTACACTTATCATATAGTCAGACTCAATGTCACAGATTTTCCCCCCCGCACCACCACTAGGATGCCAACTTGCAAGGCCCTGGACATCTGATATTGCTTGGTAGACTGGCAGCGCTGGTGTCAGAACAGGGCATTGGTGTTGGAGGAAGGGACAATACTACTCTTCTATGACTTATACTTCTTAATGATGATCCTTAGTCTGAAATTCTCACTGCAAAACAGCATATTTTTAAATGGAGATTTATGAATTACTGACTCAGTTCTTGTGGACATCTCAGAAATTAGTGCCAAATGTTACCTCTTATTGAATGCCATCTGTTCCCCTCTGCTATATGGCAGAAAAGAGAGAAAACATGTTACTGGTGTGGAAATGAGACCACAAAGCTGTGCAGAGAGGGAAAGCAGCTATGCAGCATGCTCTCCCCCCCTCCTCCATTGCATGGCTGGCAACCACTCTATGCTGAAAACATCCCATTTGAACACTCCAAGAAAATCAGAGGCACAGAGTCATATCAGCCACTCTGCACAGTATGGTAACAGGGAAAAACGTGTAATGTTCATAACAAATTTATAGGCAAATTAATATTGAGTATGTCAACATTATCTCTCACTGTGCAACACAACACTGAAGAGACCACCTCCCAGTGCTTAATTTGTAACGAATGAGGTGACGGGGCTCAAGCAATTTTTCTACTTTCATAACTGACATAGCAAGTCTGAAGTGCCAGGGCTATGAACTGCCAAACCCAGAGGTGCCTGGGCTCAGCCCTGGCAAGCCCCAGCACGAATTAAGCATTGCCACCTCCATATCATGGCTGTGTTGAAAGCCACTGGCAACACAGAATATGAGCCTACCAATTTACCAGTGACTGGGGTGCTGGGACATCTACAGAAGGATTTTACTGGTCTGTGTGGATAATTAAGGCCTTGCACTCTCTGTTCACTGTGGTATCTAAGTGCTCCTATCCTTAACAGATTTAATAATTTTATTAAGATGATGTTAAAATAAAAAAAATGTAGAAATTTCTGTGTAGAAGTTTCTGGTTATCAGGGAATAAGGTACAGATTATCAAGGGGTGCAAAATTCGGTTTAGGATCGGATGGCATAAGGAATACATAATCTGCAATATCCCCGATCGGGGGTAAAAGGTTAATGGGTCAAAGTACAGACACTGAAATATGAGGGTATGTTGTTCATATAATGGCTATGTTCAGGTGTCGAGTATAATGAGTGGATACGATGAGGAGGATGGATTTACCCTCATTTGGTGAGATTTAATGTTCAGTGAGTTTATGGTTCCAGTTCATATGGTCCAATGGAAAAAGTCTCTCGGTCCCTTTCTCATAGTTGATGCACGATGTCGTTCCGGCTCACACCTCCTGGTATTGTCGGTGGCCAGTGATGTGTTCGATGTAGATGTCCCTGGACCATCGGATGGTGTCTGAGACTGTGAGGCACCGCATGAGCCGTGCATAGTTTCTACAACCCTCCCAGCCTCACTGATTTGCTTTTCAGCTCACAGAACCCTATAGATCGTCTCAAGTCCCCAGGGTTTCCCTTCTATTGGTTTTTGCACAGAAAGTGGCGATATGGCTCCTAGAGATTATCATATAGGAGTGAGGCACCTGTAAGTATTTTACTTCGGTTTCTCTTCAGCACAACTGCTCAATTTGGATGTGCATGGGTGGGTATCAGAGTAGGATATATAGGCGAAAAACCTCCAAATCTCACCAATTGTTCTTATAAGGAGAAACACAAAACATCACAATAAGCATACCTTACCTTGCCCAAGATGAGAAGGCTTCTGAGAAGTTACATGCCCACTGCTATCCAAGATGTACTGGGTGCTAAAATCATCAGCAGCTGTCTTTGTTGTGATCAAAACCTGGAAATAAAGAACCTCAAGTCAATCAAGGATTTCAAAAGTTCAAAATGGTCTGAAGACATTAGGTATGTTCTGAGATGATTCTCAGCATCAAGTTACTTTAACAAAAAAGAACAAAAATAATTTTATAAAAGTCTGTTTTTTCTTCCATGAACATCATCCTAATGACAAAAATACTTCACAATACACTGATTTTCTAAACCATGATTAAAAACTGCAGATTTCTACTTCTTTTTCCTAGGTGCCAGTATACGACATGAAGAATAGCTTTTTTAACAATGGCTATAATAATATACTTTTCTAAACTGACTTTTTGAGCTTAAATTTATTTAAACAAGATTTTAAAAAATTCTGTTCTTCGTGAGAGAAAACATAAGGTGTATCACAAGTGTTCTTTTAGAACAACTGTTTCTTCATAAGTAATTCCAAAATGCAATCATCACCATTATCATTATTTTCTGCCCTGATAATTTCTTTCAGTAGTAAAGTGAATGGTTTGGGTGATACCCAAAGCCCCTCTTCCAAAATCAAGAGTACGTCAACAGTCCAATAACATATGAAATAATTGCTTTCAGATATTAATAAACTGAATTATAATGCAACTTCAAGTTTTTAAAATGATCTGCATGGACGGTATCAAGGTTATCAGAAGTAACCTAGAGACCTTTATTAAAAAAAAATTACATTAACTTCATATAGGAATAATTCTGAATGCAGATACACCTCTTGAGTGAAAAACAGCTACTTGTTTAACAGCATACAGCAATAATACATATCAGTTTAGGTCAGGAAGTGAAGAACCTTAGAAATATATGGCGGCAAGAGAATTAAGGAAGTCATTTAGTCCATTCCCCCCCATACTGAGGCAGAATTAAATATACCTAGACTGTCCCTGACAGATGTTTGTCTAATCTGTTCTTTAAAAGCTCCAAGGACAGCGATTCCACAACTTCCTTAGGTATAACTGAACTCCATGAAGATGTAGTGACTAGGGTGTCCATGTGAAAAACAGACCTTCCCAGCCATTAGTGGTCATGGTCAGCCCTGGCCCTTGTTTCCCAGTCGTCTCAGCAGGGAGACTATGGGTAGCCCCAGGATTCTGGGCTGGGCTTGAACCTATGTTGTCCAGGTTTCCCTCTCCAGCCAGGCCAGGATCCCTGAAACTTTCCAAGACCTTTCAAGGGTGGCTGGTTCACACCCAAAGTTTGGCCACTCTGATGCTAATCCCCCCTGCTAGGCCTCCCCTCTGACCCTCAAGCTGCTTCACCCTAGGTGCCCTTGATGCAGCCTCAGAAACCATATAATTCTTCATCAGCTGAACCGTCTCAGTGAGTGTCTTGTGTCAGTGCTTCAGTATGCCATCTCTTCCTGCAACCGGGAGTATCTGCACAAACTACCAGCGTACATTCAGTGATCTGAATGCTGGTCCACGTTTCGAGCTTCAGCCACCTCCAGCATAGCTCCCTCAATTTCTGGGCAATCACACAGGGTCAGGCTCTTGGGAGATACTTTTCCTCCAAGAACGACAGGTCGTCTGCTCTCCTCCACGACTCTGTGAACCACCATTGCCACCCATTTGAAGGTCATAGAATCATAGAATATCAGGGTTGGAAGGGACCTCAGGAGGTCATCTAGTCCAACCCCCTGCTCAAAGCAGGACCGATCCCCAATTAAATCATCCCAGCCAGGGCTTTGTCAAGCCTGACCTTAAAAACTTCTAAGGAAGGAGATTCCACCACCTCCCTAGGTAACGCATTCCAGTGTTTCACCACCCTCCTAGTGAAAAAGTTTTTCCTAATATCCAACCTAAATCTCCCCCACTGCAACTTGAGACCATTACTCCTTGTCCTGTCATCTGCTACCATTGAGAACAGTCTAGATCCATCCTCTTTGGAACCCCCTTTCAGGTAGTTGAAAGCAGCTATCAAATCCCCCCTCATTCTTCTCTTCCGCAGACTAAACAATCCCAGTTCCCTCAGCCTCTCCTCATAAGTCATGTGTTCCAGTCCCCTACTAATTTTTGTTGCCCTCCACTGGACTCTCTCCAATTTTTCCACATCCTTCTTGTAGTGTGGGGCCCAAAACTGGACACAGTACTCCAGATGAGGCCTCACCAATGTCGAATAGAGGGGAATGATCACATCCCTCAATCTGCTGGCAATGCCCCTACTTATACATCCCAAAATGCCATTGGCCTTCTTGGCAACAACGGCACACTGTTGACTCATATCCAGCTTCTTGTCCACTGTAACCTCTAGGTCCTTTTCTGCAGAACTGCTGCCTAGCCATTCGGTCCCTAGTCTGTAGCCGTGCATTGGATTGTTCCATCCTAAGTGCAGGACTCTGCACTTGTCCTTGTTGAACCTCATCAGATTTCTTTTGGCCCAATCCTCCAATGTGTCTAGGTCCCTCTGTATCCTATCTACCACTCCTCCCAGTTTAGTATCATCCGCAAATTTGCTAAGAGTGCAATCCACACCATCCTCCAGATCATTTATGAAGATATTGAACAAAACCGGCCCCAGGACCGACCCTTGGAGCACTCCGCTTGATACTGGCTGCCAACTAGACACGGAGCCATTGATCACTACGCGTTGAGCCCGACAATCTAGCCAACTTTCTACCCACCTTATAGTGCATTCATCCAGCCCATACTTCTTTAACTTGCTGAAAAGAATACTGTGGGAGACAGTGTCAGAAGCTTTGCTAAAGTCAAGAAACAACACGTCCACTGCTTTCCTTTCATCCACAGAACCAGTTATCTCGTCATAGAAGGCAATTAGATTAGTCAGGCATGACTTGCCCTTGGTGAATCCACCAAGGTCACAAGGAAGCCCTCTGGATCATCCTCTGGGCCCATCTTAGTGAGTTGCACCAGCACGGCTGTTGTTCCCATGAGCCCCAGATAGGAATTCCCTTCCCCACCCCGACTCCAAGCAGTTGCATTGGGGTCACAACTTGTTGAACCAACTGTTGCTCCTGCTCCTAACCACCTTGCTCATGGGCCAGCTGCTGCTGTTGGGCTGTCATCTGTTGCAGGAACTGTTGCTGTTGGTTCTGAGCCATCTGTTTCAACACTCACTCAAGGCACATGTTGTCCCCAGTAAGTAAAACTCCTGCTTCCCACCTTGGTATACTTGATGATCCAGGTCACTCAAATCTCCCCCTTCTGCAAGGTTAGATCACGCCCACATTCCCCACCATATGTGACCATGCTCTTCAGCGTCTAAGACAAACTACTGGGCAGACTTCAGTAGGGTGCAAAGGTCCTTACTGAAGTAGTTCCCCACACCATCCTAGGCAGGGGTTCCCCACAACAGTCTCCTTAAGCCCTGCAGGCCTGTCCAAAACAGTACAGACAATCCAAAAGTCCTTCTTGTAGTAAAACAAAGAAATAATCCCCAAAATAAACTCCATATTCCTGTGCCAGGCCTACCTTCCTCTGGAGGGCTCTGGCAGTCTGCAGTCTCTACAGAGGTTCTGAGGAAGTCCTTTCCTTAGGGAGGAAAGGACGGGAGGTCTGTTCTCCTCCCTCATCAGCCCACTACTGAGCTATTCTCTTCCAGTTTAACTGCCCATTCATTTCCTTACAGGGAGCGTAAGAGTAGTGGGCCAGGGCTGGGCAAGCCCAGAGCAGCTCATTAACCCTTTCTGGCTTAGTGAGGGGCTGGTGTACCCCACCACACTTACATACGACACTCCTGGTCATACATCCCAGAAGGACATCTGCCTTTTTCACAACTGTTGGCTCATGTTCAATTTGTCATTCATTATACACTCCCCCCAAATCCTTTTCTGCAGTACTACTGCCAAGCACATATTCCTCTTTTCGTAGTTGTGCATTTGCTTTTTCCGACTAAGTGTAGTGCTTTGCACATAAATTTCATCTTGTTGTTTTCAAGACCAATTCTCCAATGTATAGAGGTAATTTTGAATTCTAATCCTGTCCTCCAAAGATCTTGCAACCCCGCTCAGTGTCATCCACAAATTTTATAAACATACTCTCCATCATCCAACTCATTAGTGAAAATTCTGAATAGAATCATACAAAGGACAGATGTCTGTGGGACCCCTCTTGATATGTCCTCCCAGCTTAATAGTGAATCATCGATAACCACTCTTTGAGTAGTCTTTCAACCAGTTATCCACCCACTTTATAGTCATTTAATCTCGACTATATTTCCCTTATTTGTTTATGAGAATGTCATGTGGGACTATGTCCAAAGCCTTACCAAAGTCTAGATATATCACATCTCCTCTTTCCCCCCATCCATTAGGTTGGTTACCCTGTCAAAAGGAGGAAATTAGATTGACATGATCTGTTCTGGAAAAATCCATGCTGGCTATGATTTATCACCTTCTAGGTTTAATAATTTGTTCCAGTATCTTTCTGAGTATCGAAGTTAGGCTGACTGGCCTATATTCCTGGATGCTCCTTTTTCCCCTTAGGTTTGCCTTTCTTCAGTTCTCTGGGACCTCACAAGTCCTCCAAGAGTTCTCAAAGATAATTGCTAATGGTTAACTACAGGCAGCAAATTAGGTAGGCAGACTGCAATTATAAACACCACTAGTATTTAAGTAATGTAATTTCTGATGCTGAGACCAGTACTTAAGACATTAGTGTCAACTCTGCTCTCTTTTGAAATGTACAATGGGGCTTTTTAATGTCCACAGAAGATGACATCTTGGTTTCACATCTCATCTGAAAGACATCACCTACAACAGCATAGTGCCCCGCATCACCAGGCTAGATCATTGGTTCAGTGTCTTCTCAGAAGGAGACCATAATCCAGCCAAACAGCAGCACTTTCTGAAGCACCTGGGCTTTCTTTAGGAATTTTCCATACAAATTCTGGACCTAACTCTGCCTAGTTTCTAGTATGATCAAGACCAAAGCTTCATGGATGCATACACTCTCACACTCAAACCTCACTCTTGTAGTCCATTGTTTCAGTGAAAAGTAACTGTCATGGGAGGTCATGATTGTCCTGTGGCTAGTTTGGGCCTATCCCAGAGACTTTTGAAGGTAGAGATGGAAAACTTGAACTTGACGCAGTATTCAGGTGGGAAGAAAGTGCACAGAAAAGCAATGGGACGATGTGCTCTCAACGCTTTGTACTGCTTAGTAGACTGATTGTTGTATTTTGAAAACAGAGCTTTTTTGCGGTAAGCAGCTTCATTCCTAGATAGTAGTGCACTGCAGTGCTCAGTTGTAATGGTCATAAATACATGGATCACTGTGACCAGCTGAGAGTGTAGGCTCCTGGCTATTCAAAGGCGAAACAAGGTGTTTTTGCAGCCATAGATATTTGAATAGCCAGGAACAATGAGGAGTCCAACCAGATCTCACAACTGCAGATCACATCGATAATTTAAAGGCAATTGATGTAAGAACAGCAAGATTGAATGATGAATGAGAGAATTCCGGAGTGCCTCCGTACACTGGAGTCAAAGGAAAGGATCAGGGCACAGTGCAAATAGTTGCCTCCCCAATTGAGGCAAGAAAGTGAAACACAACCAACTACCAAACTGATCTGATAAGGAGCCAATAACTGATCCCAACGTGAATTCAAAATGAGCAAGCTTTGCAGCTTTGTGGCTTTCACTGTAGCGGAAGAACCAGCAGAGAGATATCAAACTCTCCAAATTCTACATTTAAAAATAAAAGCCAGCATTCTACTGTGAGGTTGTGGGCACAACCTAAAGTCCTCACATTTATATTTTGTAATTGTTTAAGAGAGCAAGAAAGTCTGACACATCTCACCTCAGATATGCAGCAAATTGATCCCAAGGCTTCACCACGAAAGCCATAGGTTGTCAAGCTTTCAAGATCCTCTGGACAGCTTATTTTTGAGGTATAATGCTTAACTGCCATAACTGGAACATCAGCAGCTTTGATGCCATCACCATTATCTCGCACCTCTATTTTATCAAACCCATAATTCTCCTAAAAAGAGTAATAATATCATCAATCACAAAAATTCATCTCAAATGAAAAATTAGATACTATATAGAATGGTTACTCCACATGTACTGAAGTAGTTAAGGGTCCAGTCCTTTAGTCCTTAAAATAGGCAAAATTCTGACATTTCCATGTGGAGAGACTGCAGCACATATGTGCACATAACTTATCTATACAAACTTGTACAGAGCAAAAACGAAACAGTTAAGTAATTTTATGCTGTTCCAAAACAAGTAATATATTAAACTATGTAGTTCTACTATTACAGTATGGGCTAACACACTAAAAGTATTTCAAAATCTAGCTCATGACTTTATAAAATATAAACTGAGAAAAAGATCAGTAACTGAAATGTTAAAGACGGTTCATTCTTGTTCCATCTGTGACGATGTGACACAGCAGGGAGGGGGGAGTGTTGACCTGGGAATGTGCCCTGGGGACGGGAGACCTGAGAGCCTGTCACCTGAGCCAGGAGGGGGAGGGGGAGGTGACACCTCTGCCCGGGAATGTGAACAGAGGCTGCAGCAGGGAACCTGCTGGGTGGGTTTAGTTTCAGGTGGGGGCTGGGTGGAGGAACACAGGGAACCTCAGGGCTGGGGTCTAAGCTCCCTGCTCCCCCAGAAGGACTTCACTGAGGGATCCTGGGTGTACCCACAAGCTCTGTTTTGGACTGTGTTCCTGTTGTCCAATAAACCTTCTGTTTTACTGGCTGGCTGAGAGTCTCAGTGAATCCCAGGAAGAGGGGTGCAGGGCCTGGACTCCCCCACACTCCGTGACACCATCTTCCCTCCCTTTTACAAAGGGAAATGCATGTTTTGTTAATGTATTCCACTTTATCTAATCATCACAGGCTAGATTCTGCACACATTAAAGGAACTGGGACCTATGTTACCAAATCTATAAGAAGGACCTATAAGGATTTTTTAAAATGACATCTGTGTACTTTTTTGCTTCTTTATGGGATATAGAGAAGGTCTGGATGTTGGGGAGCGGAGGGGGAGGCAAAGGTTACATTTTTGTTTTGCTCATCTCTTCATCTTAGAGACATCAAGAATATGAAGTCATCTCTCCCTCTGCTTTTAATGGGGGACCTATGAGAGGTATCTGTGATATTTATTATAACCTCTGGCAACTTTAATTGAAAGGGGCAAGGATGTTGAATCTTGAACAAAAGCTTGCTTTATTCAAAACATTAATCATGGGATTTATATTGGTGTTAATAAAAACAAAACACTAACAATCTGACTACAAATTCATACTCCTCTCATTGTTCAACATTCACACTCTTTGCTTTTATGAGATTACCATTTCACTAGTTCTCCTGTCATCACAGAGTAGTCCATCTTACACCAAACCTGATGTTCTGCGTAAGTGGCCAGAGGAGCGGCAGTGGGGACTTAAAGTTTCAGGCTTTCTTTATAGATCAGAAAGAAACTTTTTTTTCCTTTTGTAGGTTGCCTTTAATGAAAAAAATTTTTTTTTAAAAAGAATGAACAGTGGATCGTGCTGTACAATTTTTTGTCAAAATGATGCCTTAAATACACTCAAATAAGTCCAATGTGATAGATTCAAAAGACTTGTTAAATATCCCTCTAAATGGCAGATGGCCCTTCAAACAAACAGGACTGAACATATATATAGTTTTCTTGCTGGGAGAAGTTTTTCCACTATTTTAATTTTGAGATGACAAATATTAACGTCTAACAAAAAAAATAATATTAAAAAGATGCAGGTCTAAAATCATAAATAACTAAACCAAGATGGCTAAATTAAAGAAGGAGCTTAAATGAGAGGAACCACGTGACTCGGGGGCGTTGTAACAAAGTTTTGCTGTTTGCTGTACTGTAATTTGGATATAACAAAACAAAATGTTATAATGCAGGTTACTCAAACCACAAGCAAGGAGATTCACAGTCAAAGAACAACAGGCTCTCTAAATCAACCTGTTTCTCCCATTTATTGAATGGCTCTCTGAACAGATTATGATCTAATATACAAGAGTACACAGCACAACAGGTTGAGTTAAAACTAGTGTGATAATTTTAAAAGAAATCAGCACTGATAAGCTACAATATCTTGGATCAGCACTTCCCATACTGGTTCATAGACCATGTGGTCCACAGAACAATTGCCTGTGGTCTATGAAAGCTCACTGGCTGAATAGTACTGACTTTTTCTCTTGTTTCGAGCTGCTAAAATGCACTGAAGACATTTCTAGCACTACTTTTCCATGTAAACAACTGCCATAAGTGCCACAGGGATGTTATGCAATCCTAAAATGGGAGGGAAGGTATCCAAAAACAATCTCTTTATTGAGATATTGTCTGCACTAAGGAACAATTTAAGAACCCCTGAAATAGAATTATTATATAATTATATCTATAAAAACAAATGGGCACATCAGGTTTTAGAATCCCTGTTTCCTTAGGTTTCAGAGTAACAGCCGTGTTAGTCTGTATTCGCAAAAAGAAAAGGAGTACTTGTGGCACCTTAGAGACTAACCAATTTATTTGAGCATAAGCTTTCGTGAGCTACAGCTCACTTCATTCCCCGCTGTATTTTCCTCTGCATGCATCCGATGAAGTGAGTTGTAGCTCATGAAAGCTTATGCTCAAATAAATTTCTTAGTCTCTAAGGTGCCACAAGTCCTCCTTTTCTTTTTGCGGATACAGACTAATATGGCTGCTACTCTGAAACCTGTCAGTTAGTCTGGATCTCCTACTACAAAGCTAACTGACAGGTTTCAGAGTAGCAGCCATATTAGTCTGTATCCGCAAAAAGAAAAGGAGGACTTGTGGCACCTTAGAGACTAAGAAATTTATTTGAGCATAAGCTTTCATGAGCTACAACTCACTTCATCGGATGCATGCAGAGGAAAATACAGTGGGGAGATTTTATATACACAGAGAACATGAAACAATGGGTGTTACCATACACGCTGTAACAAGAGTGATCAGGTAAGGTGAGCTATTACCAGCAGGAGAGCGGGGGGTGGGGGGCTTTTTGTAGTGATAATCAAGGTGGGCCATTTTCAGCAGTTGACAAGAACGTCTGAGGAACAGTGGGGGGGGGGGGAGATAAACATGGGGAAATAGTTTTACTTTGTGTAATGACACATCCACTCCCAGTCTTTATTCAAGCCAAAGTTAATTGTATCCAGTTTGCAAAATTAATTCCAATTCAGCAGTCTCTCGTTGGAGTCTGTTTTTGAAGTTTTTTTGTTGAAGAATTGCCACTTTTAGGTCTGTAATCGAGTGACCAAAGAGACTGAAGTATTCTCCGACTGGTTTTTGAATGTTATAATTCTTGACGTCTGATTTGTGTCCATTTATTCTTTTACGTAGAGACTGTCCAGTTTGGCCAATGTACATGGCAGAGGGGGATTGCTGGCACATTATCAGTATCATTAGTAATTAGTAATATCATTAGTATTAGTAATTAATTAGTTATTAGTATTAGTAACTAGATATTAGTAATATCATTAATAAGACAGCCATTACCTTATTAATTCCGTATCATTCCCATGCTTCCCCATTGTGAGCAACATTATCTGATTTATATTAATTTTTTTGTTATATCTGACACACTGTAACCTGTTCATCTTGGTTTCCATTTCTTTGTAATTAGAATAATATAACACTACTACTTTATAGTTCTATAGAACCTTCATTAAAAGACAGCAGAGAGCTGAACAAGCATTAATTAGTTAAATCTCCTCCTGACGTAGCTACGTTTTAATACTACCACTTTATAGATGGAGAAACTGAAGCAAGGAGAGGCCTCAGTGATTTGTCCAAGGTCATTCAACAAATCAGTAGCAGAGCCGCAAATAACATCCACATCTCCTAAGTCTCATCTCCAGGCTTTAGTCACAAGAACATTTTACTTCATCTTTTATTTTACATTACAGTTTTATTTTAAGGATAGTGTTTTCCTTTGTGGATTTAAGTCAGACTTCCATCATTATTGCAAAATTGTTTCTTTTTTCTCATTTTTAAGATGTTATTCAAAAAGGTGACATACAGACAGCTCTGAAAACTAAGGCCATGTGTACAATAGTGAGCTTACAATGGCATGGCTGTAAAGATGCAGCTGCGCTGCTGTAAGATCGCTCGTGTAGCCACTCTATGCCAATGGGAAAGCTCTCTCGTTGACATCATAAAACCACCTCCACGAGCAGCGGTAGCTATGTTGGCGGGAGAAGCTTCTCCTGCTGACATAGCGCTGCCCACACTGGCGCTTCTGTGGTGTAAATTATGTTGCTCGGGGGTATTTTTTTCACACCCCTGAGCGACGTAAGTTATACTGACAAAATTGGTATTGTAGATATGGCCTATGTCTTCTCTTTATTCAGAGGTATCGCACATGCAGTGGCAATGTAACACTGCCCCATCAATGAACTAACATGCTTCAGACCTGACCTGGAGCAAACAAATCAAGAGGGTAGCAGAGACTGAATCTTGGGCTAGCTGCTGAGACAGTGATAGCCAACAACAAAGCCAACTCTGATGTATACACTTGTCCATTAGGAACTGGACTGCTACCATCAACTCATTGTGTGTCAATAAATAGAAATCAGGTGGCAACTTTCAGAAATTCCCTTGGTTGAATTCCAGACAGTGACCTAGCAATGAAATATAGACACAAACCAGATTATGCAAATTGCTCTGGGAATTTATGCAGAACTCCAGTGTGAGCAGATGCCTTTCCCAACCTTCTCTAAAAGAAAGTCTGAACACACTGTAGTCAAAAACTAACCCCCCACTCCCTGGGGCTTAGCTTTATTAAACAAGAAACTAACAATAAAATAACAGTTACTTAAGCTTTCTTGCCAGGCTTGGTTGCGCTAAAGGTTCTTATATCAGGACTGTTTAATCCACACCCTAGAGGGGTTCTCAGAACAAAATTTTTGGTGGCCTCAGAATGCCGCCACCAACTCTTGCTGGTGGCCACTCTGACAAATTTTCCTAAAATACTTCATTAACTTTAGGAAAAACAAATAAATATGCACATATACATGTCCAAATCATAACTTATTTATGTAGGAGTTTTTTGCAGACTCAATAATAATGTACAGTTGTAAGTTGGTGCCCCTGGCCCTAGTGCCTTTCCCTGTCCTCCTCAGATCCCCCTGATCCCTGCTGTCTTCACCCACTCCCCTAGTCTCCCCATCACCCTCACAGGCCCCGCTACTTCCTCCCCACATTGCCCTGAGCTCACTTCCATGGCCTCACATCCCAGGCTCACCCCACTCCTTGCCTCTTGACCATGACGCCTAGTAAGACTGGCCCTGCTGAAGCTCCGCCCCCCTGGGCTGAAGCCCAGAACCAGACCCCCATGGCTGAAGCTGGCGGGAGAGGGGGCTGAAGCCCATCCCCGGAGTCCCTTGGCTTTGCCCCTTCTCCCATCTCTAGCCAGGAGGCTATCATGGCCGCAGGAAAAACCCCTGGTGGCGGCATTTGAGAAACGCTGCCCTAGACACTACCTATCCAAAGAGCCACTCCCGCCTCCATTGTATCTGGTTGGACTAACAAGCCACCTATTTCAGTGAGTCTGATGAACCCACCCACAGCTTTCCCCGTTAACAGGGTGGTATGTTTCAGGCAAACACCATCAGTGTAGGACATGGAATTTCAGAAAAGCCAGAGCTTGTAAAAAAACAAATTTTAGGACATTTCCAAATTTTGGATAATCAGAGTTAAACTGTATCTGTCACCTAAGCCACCTAGTCCGCCTTACACTGGAATCCTTACTCACACAAAGTAGTTTCCTTGAAACAAGTAAAGATTACTCCTGTGAACAAGGTTTGCAATACTACGCCATTAATTTTCTTCAGAGGCGAAGGTAAGACTCTTCTTGTAAGGATTACTCCTATAAATGAGAAATTGGGCCCTTAATATTCTTTGGAAGAGGAAAGGTTTGAAAAGTAATTTTGTAACAGTTTCATGCTCTCTGCTGCACTCTGGAACCTATGCAGAGTTAGCGTAATTGTGGGCATGCATTATGTTTTCAATCTTATTTAAATTATGGCCAATAAAAATAGTATGTTAATATAAAGTATTCTTATTTCACAAAAAAACAACCCCAAAATAATGAGAATCCATGGTGTTATAATGTGTGACTGTACAAAGAGCCTCCAGTGCCTCCATAAAATCTTGATCAGAAACTTTGTTTCGAGTTATTAAAATCCAGATTAATCTAGGGCATCTCCACTGGATTGCTGATTCAAATACTTCCTGTTGTAAAGAAACTTCTAGGTATTTTGCAGTACAATTTCTTTGGATTTGGGTTGAGCTCTCTGCATCTATGGTAGCAGAACAGTATCTTAAGGTGACAAAGTTAGGTTTTTTTCTGTTTAAGTTTTAGCCCATATGACTCATTGAGATACTGGGGTAATGGGTGAACTACAAACCACAACCTGATATTCAGACCCATGTTGCCAGTGGCTAGTGAGAAACAGCATGTGATGGTGGGGAGGAAGGAGAGGTGTACTGGGTCAATTGCTGGTGGAAACTGCCAATGTCTACAGTTTGTTTATTAAGCAAAAGTTATGTACACGATTCCTAAAAATCAGATGTCAGCCTGTCATCCCCTCAAGATGATGTTGGCAATTTAGCTCACTATCAAGAAGTTTTGAATCTTCCTCTTTTGATTAAGATCGGTATTAAGCAGGATGTGGCAAGGGAACTCACACAGTATCTAGACCTATCACATCTCCTTGAACCTTGTCACACTAGTTACAGATGTGGGTATGACACAGAAACAGCCCTTGTTGCTTTATTTTATCTCCTTCTTGCAATTGATAATGATGATAATACCAGTATGGATGTTTGATATCTATCAACTGCCTTCAACACCATGGATCATGAGCTCAGATGCAGAAGTGGGTGGGTTTGTTCTTGAGTGGGTCTATTCTTTCCTAGCTGAGAGATCCAGAGGGCTCTTTCTTATTATTGCTGGGGGTTCCTCATTTTCACTCCTCTTGTTAGAAGTACGCTTGATTTCACTACGAGAGATGGGGTCATACACAATAACCACTGAAAATTTCTACTGAATTTCTGTGGGCTTTCACAAGTTTTGAACATATCCAGATTCTGATACCCTTACTCACAAGTGAAATACTATTGTACTCCATGAGCATTCCCAATGGAGTAAGATACATGAGTAGTCAGGAGGCATGAATGATGCCAGTACCTTCAATAAACCGATCATAAGAAAATACTGTGTCTCCATCTCAGCTGATGCAGACAGTGCAAATGAGCACCTTGTTCAGTGTTTGAGGGAGGCTGGAGCACAGATAGGAGATGCTTCAAATCCCATTCAGATAACATGGTGATATTTGTAGTTTAGGGGAAGCAATCCAAGAAATTGGTGGAAATTATATTGGCCCCCATGTCTGCCGCTTGGTATTTGAGTTTGCAATTTGGGAATAACTCAAATATCTACTATACTTTCTAAGAAAGGACATTGGGATTTCTACATTGTGAACAAACCAGTTCTTACAACATGCATCAGTGACATTTTGTACTTAGCAAAGAAATAATGTTATTTTTCATTCGCTGAAATATTTAAAGAATAGAAAATTTTCTGCATCAAGAGAAACTGATCTATTTGCCAAGTTTTTTTTGTCTGGGAAAGAAAGCATTGTTTTCTTCTGGCTTCAGCCAATATTTTTTGGTAACATGCTAACTTTTAAAATATCCTGTTAAAAAAAATATTATAAAAAGGTACTGTTCTGATTAGTACCATCTGAAGACTTTGAAAAAATAAAAAGTTAAATGTTCTAATTACAAAAGCCTGAAAAACAGCCTCTGACATGGCCAATGACAACATTTTTCATACTTGTTTTCTGCTGCATGCCAAGATTGCATCCTATTAATCAAATGTGAAACGTGACAACTATGTAAAATTCCATTGACTTCAGTGAGGCTCTAAGTGGGCATGGAGGTCCACTAGGTGGTTTTCTTTGCAAGAACGGGGTTTAGGTGTTTGCACATTTGTGCCCGTAAGTGTGAAAACTAAACTAGTATGGCCAACAATCTCTAAACCAACCACTGTTCAGGCAGTGTCATTTCTGGTGTTTTTATAAAGACAGATATGTTAAAGCAAGTTTACAATGATTCATTAGGTCTGCTCACTGGCCCAAATTAAGTCCTCAGTTACACCCCTACATGCTCAGTGACCTTAAGCGGGATGCCTAGATGTAACTCTTAGCAGAATTTTGCCCATTAACTTTAGCATTAAAATATACATATTTATAATTGATGTATATTTTTAAAAGGAGACTTTTACACCCTTACATAACACAGGAGAAATTTCCCCAGTATACTACCATCCAGTTTTCCATCTTAAGTCTAACTTAATACCAGAGAAGACTTACCAGTTTAACATCAATGCTTGTGGCATTGGCATCCAAGGAATTCTCTATCAGCTCCTTCACTACACTAACAACTGATGTGATCACTTGAGAACTTGAAAGGAGCCGGACAGTTTCAGCTGGCAACTGCTTCATCCCTGGGCTTTTACAATCAGAGGAGCTGAATGGAAAGAGATAATAGAACAAGAATTTAAAGAGTGTATTACAAACATGATGACATTTTTATTCAATCACTTTTCAATTATCAAAAATGCATTACATTTAGTTAGGTGAATCATGCAATTATGGAAACAGTAAGAACTATATATTCACAAGGAGAGATCTTGTGTAGGGTCAGGCCCTATATCAGAAAAACACTAGTTTGACAGTAGAGAACTTCTACATTAGACAATGCAAGGATTCAGAGTAATACTGAGCAACGGACAAAACAGTACATAGTCCCATGGTTATTTTTTCAGGTACATTTGTTTTCTGTTCAATACTAATGAGAGCACTTACATGTTCCTTGATTAAATGATTACAGTATATGGTCCTGATCCTAAATCATATCTGTATAGGTGGACCCCTCTTGCCCATGAGGAGCCCAGGATTGGTGCCAAAATCTGAAAGTCACAAACCCCTCTTTTTTCTAACCCTTCTGACACTAGGTTTTTTAAAGTCTACCTAAAATTACTGAGATATTACTCAGATATGTTGTGAGGGTGTAACGCATAGGGACTTAACTGGAGTTATGTACAATCTAAGAGCAGAATATGGCCCACAGAGGGCTGGGTTTTGGTCTGTTAGAAATGGTCATATTCAGTGATAGCGTGGACTAGGGCAGAAGCATGAGAAGAGAAGCCAAGGACTCCAAAACTCTAATCCTGACTCTTTATAGACTCACCATGTGCCTTAAGCAGGTCATTAATTTCTGAATGCATCCGATGAAGTGAGCTGTAGCTCACGAAAGCTTATGCTCAAATAAATTTGTTAGTCTCTAAGGTTCCACAAGTACTCCTTTTCTTTTTGAAAACACAGACTAACATGGCTGCTACTCTGAAACCTGTCATTAATTTCTCTGTTTCTATATATCCCTTATATAATAGATAAATATATCCTTTACTCCCAGTAAAATGAGAATAATACTTACCATACCTGCCACAAAGGGGTGCTATTATTACTTATAAAACACTTACATACTGCCATAAACATACACAGTGCTTTACAAATAAAGATAAAGACATATTCCCTGCACTGAACTGTTCACAATCTAACATCCTGATCCTGCAAATGCTTATGCATATACTTACCTTTACATACCTTGAACCTAATTATACTCACATGTAAAGTACATGCATAGCGGCAGAATTGGGGCAATAAGGTGGAGATTAGTTAATGTTTATACAGCTCTTTGAAGATTTAAATTGTTATATACATGCCAACTATAATATTATTAGCTTTGTCTTTAAAAAGGACAGTGACAGAGAATTTCAATAAGCATTTCAAATAATTTTTAAACTACTGATTTTACAGTGTCCTCTCAGACACTTGAGCATTTCCTCTGCCAAGTTTACCCTTAATCAGTTGGTAAATATTGATATTTCCCCACTGTGTTTTAAATTGAAATTAGCATGACTGATTGTGTAAAAACAAAACAAAAAACTCCAACTTCAGCTTGCTGAATGTTTTTATTTGACCATAAGTATCACTGACACTAAGTTCTGGGGATAGTCTACGTTGACAGAAGCAAGCAGTGGACCTATAGAAGGGATCTCAGCCACAGCTATTCATGCACAACAGCCCCACATCTTTCCCCCTTCCTCTGTGAGAGCAGACAACTCTATATAAAGGACACTCCATAGGAGAGTGGTAAAACTCACAATCTAACATAGGGTGCACACTGCCTGCACACTATGGAGTCCAGCTCCACATGGCCTACCTGAAGCAACTATTCAGGGAACAGGGGATCTGTCAACAAACAGGATCAGAGGCCACTGACTTCAGAGGAAGGGGGGCAGCTACATAGACTGCTCCATAAGGACATGGGAGTAGTTCTGTTGCCACTGTGAGCCCCTAGATGGAGGGTTTCTTTCCTCCATACCAATGCCTTTATAGAGAAAAGGGCATTTGGACTGGGCTGTGGAAAGAGGACTGGTCTCTATATATTAGTCACAGAGACCTCCCTTCAACCTGGGCATCCTTCTGCCTGTTCATTAAGAATAGTCAGTCTTTAAATAAAAAAAACAAGATTATTTCTCTCACAGGACAAGGGCAAAGATCAAAAGGTGGCAGAGCTGGACTCTCTGGTGGTTAAACCATACACACTGCAACCAAAGCAGGGCATATGTGGAAACTGGTTGAATTACAATTGTTGTTGTGAGGGTCATAAATTTGAATCTCTGGATTTCTGCGCATGGAAAATCTCAACCATAACTTTAACAGCATGTGTATGGGGAAGGGGAAAGGAGTTGTTACTCCATTAGCTGATAATACAGTGTATATCCACTTCTAAGATAATCGCTACAGCAGTGAGAACTTCATGCTCTGGAAAAACTGTTGCAAAAACTAACCATACACACAAGCCTCTTTCAAGTCCCTAGCCTATTCTATTCTATATAGATTATTATACCTCACCCATCACCATAGTGTCTGAGTGCCTTCAAGTAGTGTGTTGGGTTTGTTTGTTTTTTTTAATATAGATGCTGCTATGTGTTTGTTAGAGAAGGCAGGTCAAAGAAGTGCACCTATTACGTGGAGAAAAAGTTGGTGAAGGTTTGTGATGGTCCTGAGTTCTTGGGGGCGTTCATCCCCATGGTCTGAGACTGACCCTGAAAAAGCCTCTGTTTACTGCATTGTCTACTCCCTCCTCACTTTTAAACCCACATTTACCTGCTTATCTCACACTTTAGTATCATTTCACCCGTACTGCCGTACCTTATTCACATCAAAGTGCGGAACTACACACATGAAGTGACAGCAAATACCGGTGAAGCTAACAATCCAATGACAGGTTTCAAAGTAGCAGCCGTGTTAGTCTGCATTCGCAAAAAGAAAAGGAGGACTTGTGGCACCTCAGAGACTAACAAATTTGTTTGAGCATAAGCTTTCGTGAGCTTTTGTGAGCTGCATCCGATGAAGTGAGCTGTAGCTCACGAAAGCTTATGCTCAAATAAATGTTAGTCTCTAAGGTGCCACAAGTACTCCTGTTCTTTTAACAATCCAATGTTATTTTAAACTCCCTGCACTAGCAATTGAAACCTGCCCCCCTCAGCCTGTGCTCCCCTCTCCACCTCCTGGGCCTTGCCGAGGGATGTGACAGTTGTCCACCTCCGGCCTGGTTCCCAGAGGAGCTGAGGGAGCACCCACGACTCCCGCTACACTCGGCAGAGGCTGCTCGGCGTTTCTCACCATCAGGCTCCTCCTCGCCACCGGCCTTTCCCCCGGGGCCCGGCCGAGGCACTTGTCTCTTCCCTTCCCGCTGTTACTTGTGGCCTATGGCAGAGGCAAACAGCGACCCCCCTCCCCCGCTACACGTGCTGCGCTAGAGCCGCCTTCCGCCCCAAAGATCAACCCAGCGCCGCCTGCTTCCGGGCCATCGGCGCCTGCAGGTGAGCGTAGCGCCATTACCTGCCGCTCCCGCCGAGCCCAACTCCCGCGTCCCGGCTCCGCAGCGCTCTGCGGCGCGCAGGGCCCCAGGGGGGGATCGCTGGCCCCGCCTCGCTGCTGGCCCCGCCTCCCCCCGCCTGCACCACTAGGCGGCTGGCGCGTACGGCCGCAGTGCCGCGCTCCGCAGCGGGCAACCCGCCGGAGAGCTGGTTGGGAGCGGCGAGCTCGGCAGCGGGGCGATCGGTTCGGCGCCGCGGAGGGGAGGCGAGCCCAGGCGGTAGGTCCCCTTCCCCCCTTGCTGTGGGTCGGATGGAGCAGCGGGGAGGAGGGTTGCGCCCAGGGGAAAAGGGGGCTGCCGTAGTTGTGCGAGGTGGTTTGTCTACAACCCAGATCCAAAGGGCCCCACGAAGAGGGCTGCACTCCTGCGGTAACAAAGCAGCAGCAGGCCCCTGCACACACACCATCTCTTGCGCTGGGGCTTGGATAGGGGCCTACCCCTGTTTTTCTATAAAGGCTCCTACCTTTCAGTGCATGGGATCTCTGCCCTGCAGCAAATGGATCTAGTTTGCTGGCGGGCTTTGAGGTCTGCCTTTGCCCTGATTGTATGGCAGATTGGCCCCGATGGAGCAGAAAACGAAACGAAGGTGAAGTTTTCAAATTCACACTGAATGCAGGTAGCTAGAATCAGGATCTAGAGTGGCTATTGTCTGTGAGTGAAGCTGCTTTGTAGAGAGAAAAAAGAAAAGGAGTACTTGTGGCACCTTAGAGACTAACCAGTTTATTTGAGCATGAGCTTTCGTGAGCTACAGCTCACTTCATCGGATGCATTTGTAGAGAGAGTGTGTGTAGTCTCCCATGCTGCAATCTGCAAAATAGCGAAGATGCATGATGAGGGGGAGTAAAGGGTTTTACCCGTATCTGCCTCTCAGCTGGGATATAGAGTAGCTGGCCTCTTGTTTTAACAGGGAACTCATTGCTAGTATATGATAGAAGGATAGTTATTCCTCTTTTCAGCCATTGGCGTCTGCCTTAAAAACTCTGTATTCAAGTGGTCGAGAACTAAAGCATTTTACAGGCCTGGGGACACTCACTGTCTTCTGAAACGTTTTAAAATTTCGTGGGCCAGATTCTAATCTCTATTACCCTGAAGACTATATCTGGAGTTAATTCCATTGGTTTCACTGGGCTTGCTCTGGATTCCGGCGGGTGTGACATCAGAATCTGATCTCTCTTTGGTAAATTGTGTGTGACCATGAAGCTAGAAGGGGCAAAAACAATTGAGAAACACTTAACTTGATAAATGGCTTTTCAAACAGATTAACTGTAGCAGTGGCCACTATATGTGTGTATGCATATGTGAGGAGAACATAAGAATGGCTATACTGGGTCAGACCAAAAGTCCATTTAGCCCAGTATCCTGTCTTCTGACAGTGGCCAATGCCAGGTGCCCCAGAGGGAATGAACAGAACAGGTAATCATCAAGTGATGCATCCTTTGTTGCCCGTTCCCAGCTTCTGGCAAACAGAGGCTAGGGACACCATCCCTGCCCATCCTGGCTAATAGCCATTGATGGACCTATCTTCCATGAATTTATCTAGTTCTTTTTGGAACCCTGTTATAGTCTTGACCTTCACAGCATCCTCTGGCAAGGAGTTCCACAGGTTGACTGTGTTATGTGAAAAAATACTTCCTTTGTTTGTTTTAAACCTGCTGCCTACTAATTTCATTTGGTGGCCCCTAGGTCTTATGTTATGAGAAGGAGTAAATAACACTTCCTTATTTACTTTCTCCACATCAGTCATGATTTTATAGACCTCTATCATATCCCCCCTTAGTCGTCTCTTTTCCAAGCTGAAAAATCCCAGTCTTATTAATCTTTCCTCATATGGCAGCCATTCCACACCCCTAATAATTTTTGTTGCCCTTTTCTGAACCTTTTCCAAGTCCAATATATCCCGTATTCAAGATGTGGGCATACCATAGATTTATATAGAGGCAATATGATATTTTCTGTCTTATTATCTATCCCTTTCTTAAGGAGGGTGGGAATTGTTTTGCTTTTAAACTTTCTGTAACTGGTTTTTCATTAATCAGACCTTAATGTGAAGTTTCTGTCTTACCGTTGTGCTGTACTGTTCTCTAAGGGTCTAGCTGGCTTGGAAAAGCCCTTATTGCAGTATGGTAGCAAAAGGGGTTTAAAAAAAGAAGTCAGTAGCACTAAATCACTTCTGCCCCATTTATCCCTGCCCAGCCTCAGCACCCAACATGGGAGAGGCAGCATCAGCGTGTGGACTAGAAACACAATTTACCTTAGATATAGGCTGAAAATAGAGCTAACAATTAGAGTTTGACCAGGAGGTCTCTTGGTCAGGGGCCATCTGTAAAAGAAAAGGAACTATAGTCTACTTGTCAGACTGAGGGAATGCACCTAGAGCCCCTGAAATCAGAGGACCAGCTAATTCCTTTTTCCTTCTGAGACAATAAACTGCATGGAATTCAAGTTTACTGTATATGCCTTTCAGCTGACACCTTAGAACTGAGCTCTCACCAGCTTGCATTGACAAAGAAAAACATCTGAGGCTTTTCATAAGAGTACAGATTGCACTATTCTCACTGCCTAATATATCCTCTTTCCCCTCAGTTCCCAAACAACAGTCACCTCTCATATGTGCATCTCACATACACCTTTTTCTGAAATGTGCTGAATGCCATTTGGGTGCTGTCTTCCACTCTAGAGGTGGCTGCCTTTCTGTGGTCTGGCATGTAGAACTTTAAAGTGCATTGAGATGAAAAGTTATATAATATATGCATTCATAGTTTGTAAAGAATAGTTCATCCATTGTGTTTCATTCCTCTTACAAAGTTTCAATATGCCAAAAAATGGCTTGGATTCTGGCCAGAACCAGAGCTCATCTCTGTAGTTGAGAGAAAGAGTCAATCATAGAATATCAGGGTTGGAAGGGACCTCAGGAGGGCATCTAGTCCAACCCCCTGCTCAGAGCAGGACCAATCCCCAATTTTTGGCCCAGATCTGTAAATGGCCCCCTCAAGGACTGAACTAACAACCCTGGGTTTAGTAGGCCAATGCTCAAACCACTGAGCCATGCCTTTCCCCCTCTCTTATTAAGCCAATTAAATAAGAAGACATTGCAGAGGCAAAGGCTTGGGTGATTTCTACAATTTATATACAGTACTAGAACAATTTGGATTCTCCCCTTTAAACTGTTTTGTTGATGGTGGGAACCACTACCACATTCGAAGGCAGAGAGTGTTTCTGATTTGAGCGTTGTAATCATCCTTTTATGTGCAGATTTGGAAATAGGTTTGTGCAAGAACTCACTGCAAACAGCATCACCCCAGATGAATCTGTGGTTTGCAAGATTGATCTGTCTATCTAATCTTGCTAGGCTGATAACTTCAGTTGGCCTGTTTTAGGCGGCGAGAAATATATTTTTCTAGAAAATGAATAGAAGTAGTTCTAGCCTTACAGGCCATGACACCATGAACGAGGCACCATTTTTTAACAAGTGATGGATAAAAATGGAAGACGTCATTTTAGAACCCAGGACCAAAGGGGTGGTGCAGAGGAGGACCCGGACTTCTCCACCTCAGGTGCCTCACAGGCAAATAAATTATTGTGAAGCACTTTTCACTTAGAGATCTCAAAGCACTTTGCAAACATTAAGCCAAACAAAACCCTATCAGGTAGGAAAACTGAGGTACAGAATGCTTGAGTTATTCTAGTAGCTGAATCGTTGGGTGTGTTTTGTTTTTTGTTTTTGTTTTTTTAAGTAACAAATTGCAAATCCCAGTGGTGATTGAACCTGGTGATAGCTACAAGCATGGTTGAGAGGTCTATTTGTTGAGACTATTTCCATCACTTCACACTGATTCAACTTACATTATAGTCTTCAGACGATGTTTGGGGATGTGGTGTGGATGATTGTGTTGATTTGTGTGTGGGTTATATTGCACTGGAAGAGTTGTATGGATTTGTGTGAGTGGAAAATGA